>NC_073249.2:123702968-124319375 GCF_029289425.2 Pan paniscus
TAATGCTTCTAAATCAAACATGTATGATATTTCATGTATCTGACATATTAACACTTCGATCAGTGAGAATACCCTTCTTTGTACTGAAAATTATAATTTTTCAAAGATGGCTACCTTGGAATCCAGATGGATTTTGAGGCGAAAAGCCTTTCATTTTTGGTATTTTAAACTGATTTTTTAATTTTTAATTTTGACATAAATTACAGTTAAATTGCAGGAAGAACACAAAGGACATTTTTTTAAAATCCTGAATTATTTAAGTATAAATTGTTGACATGATGCTCATCACTACGATCATTTTATACATAGTTTAAGAATTAGGAAATTCTCTATGTAAAAAAAAACTATATCAGAAAATTAGCATTAATATCAGCAAATTAAGATTACTATAATTTAATCCATAAATGTAATTCAATTTTATTAGCTGTCCCAATAACTTCATTATTTCTTCTATATCTATTAGTTGTCATTCTTCCATAAGAAAAAGCTTTCAAAGCTTTCTCTTCTCATTTCTTCCCCCACCTTCCTCTCTCTATATAATAATCTAATAACCTATCATCTATATTAGCATGTTTTAGCATAGTTTTACCTAATAGGTTATATCCTGTTACTATAATGAATTATGCAAATGCTCAAATTGTCTCAGATTTTGGCCAATAGAAGCACTTTCAAGGTGGCATTTGTGTCCTTTTGATATTCCCCTCATTATATAAGCATTTCCTTCTGGCCTGACACAAATTTTGTCACTTACCTTATACTTTATCTGCTATACCTCTGGAATCAGCCACTTATCCAAGGAGTCTTGGTTCCTTTTAATGGAGAAAGATATTTAGAAACTAAGATATAGACACTAATTGTGTTCATTACTATAGTAATTTAGTAGCTCTCAGACCCTCTTAGTGCTAGAAAAATATATGAATGTATGCTCACACACACACCATACATATACATCTATATTTCTACATCTATCTCTGTGCATTAAAAACCGTGAGTTTACAATAGTATACTAATTTCAATCCAATAGTAGCACAGTATATTGTAGTTATTTCCTCGTTCTTATTTGTAACTTCTTTTTTCAACAATGTTACACCTAGCTTTCTATTTTTACAGTACACATATATGATCAAGCCTCACTATGTGCAACCAAACTTCCATTGCCATCATTGCCACTCCATTCTCCTTCCACCCTCACCATCCCCATTTAGTTGTGCTCTGAAACTCTTTCAGGCTCTGATATTCCATGCCAGGCTGCCAACAATAACTCCTTGTGTGAATATTATCCTCTTCCACTGCCCCTCCCTTCACAGATGTCTACCTTGTACAGATTTAATTAATGGCATTTGGATTAAATCAATATGTAAGAATAGAAATAAGAAAGAAAGGAAATAGAGAAGACAAGAGGAAGGGAGGAAAGAATAAATGAACAAATTAGTACTTATAGAATCATTGAACTACGATTTTATATCCATTTCAAAATGTGTATTCAGAAAGACTATGCATTGGTTGCTTGCTTTTTTCTTATTCTCTAAATTGAAGGTCAAATACTTGTTTTTAAAGGTAAGAATAACAAAATAATATAAAATATTAAAATTATTAAATTATGGGATGTGCAAATATAAATGTAAGCAAACATTAGTAATGTTTAATTTTAAGTTGATCTTCTGTTTACCAAAATGCTCTGTATAAATTACTATAATTACAGAACATTTCTTACTTTTTCTTCTGCTGCAGAAATAATTTGAAAGTAAAGCTTAAGGATATATAAAAAGATTGGGAGAAATGCAATACTTTAATTTTTGCAGTTTGGCATTTCTAGAAAGCCAAACTAAATTTGATCTTTTTGAACAAAAGTAATCATTTTTCATCGTATCCCAACCACAACAAGCTATCTGTATACTGACAATTATATTTGATCTTCTTGATCTTCCTTACAAAAACAGTACACAACATTTTAAACCAAACTTTTATTGGATTGTCCACTCAAGAAACCTATACAGAGCTGCTACCATCTTAAAACACCTCATTAGGGGTTGTGACTTTTAAGAAAATACTTAAGGCATGTTTCATGGCTTCTAGGAGTGTACATTCTAGAAAAGACAATAATTGTGATAGAAGGCAGAATATGCTGTGTGCAGGCAACAAATGATTAAGCAGTTTAGAGGAAAGAAAGAGCACCAGTTATTTCAATGATATGGAAATCTTTCAGTAAATGTGGTATTAAAGCCTGGTCTAAATTGTTGATTTCTTTTTTTAAGTAATACATGTAATAGAAATCAATATATTTTTGAAATGAGACAAATAAAAGCTGAGAGACTATAAGTTAAAGCACTCACTTTGAGAGGCCTAGGTGGGAGGATGGCTTGAGCCCAGGAGTTTGAGACTAGCCTGGGCAACATAATGAGACCCCCATCTCTCCAAAAAATAAAATAAAAAGACCATTCTAAATTATTCAAACTGTGTATAAATACTGCTTGTTTTATTCTTTGTAAAAAGTTGCTAACATAATTTGCTAGAAAAAATGTTTTTCAAACTATATATATTTATATTTATAATTATACATATATATGCATAAATGGGACATATATAGTCCATTTAAACAAATACACCTGAGATTCCTTATTAAATTTTAATTATTTGTTTTCTGCCCAAACTGATAAACTACAGTCTGTTAGTGCTTGGCCATAATACCCAGAGAGTGATCCACTGGGATAGATACTCTCACAAACTGTGGATCCAGAAGGAGAATGAGGTCTGGATGAATAATTACTATAGTATGATTCATGAAAATATATAGGATTATCAACAAATGTCTGTCCTATGTACAGGGCTGACTTCATGAATGTATGCATGACTTGTGCAGTCGCACAGGGCTCCTGCTCAGAAAAGTCCCAAGCTTGATTTAAAGTACCACTGCTTCTAGAAATTCTTAAGAGTTTTTGTACAAATGACCCTGTATTTTTATTTTAAAGTGGAGCTCACAAATTATATAGCTTATTTTGCCTATATGTCTATTAAAATTGTCATTTTATTGCTACTTCCTTTTAATTTATAAAATAATAATTTTTAACCTCTGTTATTATATGTCCTTATGCTATTATCTTTTCTCCCTCTCCCTCCATTCCTTTCTCTCTCCATCCCTCTTTCTCCTTTCATCTCTCTCTTTATCTCTCCCTCTCTCTTTCCCCTGTTAGACTGTTAGATCATAAGCTTCTGAGGACGAGGTTGATTGCTTATAAGAAGTGATCGTCTTCAATAAGAATGAAAATAGATGCACTGAAAGAAATGGTAGCGGACATTTTTTATGCACAAGGCAATATATATAACATGACAATTTAGGCAGCATATTTACATATTAGTGTCAGGCAGCTAACTGTACATCTCAAAAACAAAATTACTTTCTTTAGACATTCTGAAAACTTCCCTAAAAAGATTCACTTTAGTATTACAAATAAGTTAGAGTGAAACTGGTCCTTTTTAGCAAATTTAATTACTTAAGCAAATTTTCTGATCTTCATAATCTTTTGAACTTTATTGATAATAAAAATGGTGTATATTATATGACCAAATATTATTCTGACATCTGATTATGATAATGGTATACTAATATTCTTTTTAAATCCCCACAGTTATTTTTAATTGTTACAATGTTTTTATCTCCTCTCACACTTTTAAATGTGTTCCAGTAATAATCATGACCAACTTTATTTTCTGATGTTAAAATAATTACCATTTTGGCTCTTTTTCTCTTTTGTGGTATGGGTTAATCCTAATTTTTCAGTCAGTATTTCAGAGGCATATAAAATGTTTAGCTGCAGGATCATGCTTCCACAAATGTGTGTTTGTGCAACATTTTTGTTTGAAGTCTATATGCAATATTTTTACTGGTAGAAAAGACAGATCAAAGAAATAGAGAATGATTTGAACAGAATAGAAGGTAGAAAGAATGGCAAAAGAAAGAAGACTGACTTTATCCATTTAGTGGTTAATCCATATTTTTTCAGTTAACATATCCATTCATATTAAGATGATATTAATTTAGTATGAGAAATTGCAACATTTATTTCACAGCATAGGGCAATGATTTTTACAGTATACCATTTGAGATAATACAATCATGAGATTTTTATAGAAATATTTTATAAATAAGTCTCAAAAAGTTACAGAGGTGATCTTATTGTTGTCTACCTTAAAAAATGAATAGAAGTGTAATGTTTTATCTTCTCATAAGGCATGTAATTGAATTTAGTAAAAAATTCTTTTAGTGTTATATAAAGAGCTGTATTGATCTAACAGTTTTCTAAATAAACATGCCATTGTTAATGTACTCAATATTTGTCTAAAAGGGAAAATGTTTGACAATTATCTTGAAATTTATTGCTAGAGGAATCTTTACTTTTACAAACTGAGTTGTTAAACTTGAGTTTTGGGGTACTCCTTTTCTTTCATTCTAACTTAAAAAAATTGTTTCTGTTTCAGCCTCAGTGGGTCTTCTAGTCATATTTGACCCAGATACAAAAAACAACTCTATTTCTACTATTATAGAGCAACATATAAAATAGGAAACTCATTATCTGAAGCTCAAAACTGACTTCAAATTCTACATACCTTGGTTTGATTAAGGATCATCATGTGTCCAATCACTCTTTTTATTTTTAAAGTTACATTTCATCCTAAATAAATATGTGTTAAGTGTTATGTAACCTACATCCCATGATTTTAAAAAATGCAGTCAAAAATATGACAACTACTTATTTGAGTATGAGTCAGCACCTAACAGAACAAGAGAATGCTACTCAGTGCTCTTTGGATTATTTTTGAGGTAGACATATGCTTGGTTATTTTAATCAAAATTTATTAATTCCAATATTGAATTTGAAATAAAATATATAATGTCAACTACCGCAATAAAAAGATGGAAAATTGATGAGTTTGTTATCATTTATTCAGGGATAAACAACTATTTTCTTTAAACATCATCTTCCCATACTGTTTCTGATGCTTTCAAAAGAAGCAAACTACACTGTAGCTAATCTTTGGGTTATGAAGGGAATCCAAGAGGTGTAGGTTCAAATCTTACCTGTTGCCTATCAACTGTGTGTCTTTGGGTAAGTTGGCTTTTTTCTTTCTTTCCCTTTCCTTCATTTCATTTCTGTTCTTCCATCCTTCCTATGGCAGATCCTGGATAGCTGTTTACTGAACCTGTTGAAATGTGGTCAAAGTGATGTGTACCACATCCAGGAGTGTGTCATGAAAACTGTCCTCATGCTCTTCCCCACAGAAGCCACTTGCTGAGGATGGTAGGAACTACATGGAAAATGCCTGTGTTCTTGAATCAGCTCTAGGAAGAGCCTCTCGCTGATCAAGAACATCTATTTGGGACTTTTTACATGAGAGAAAAATAGACTTCTTTCTATTGTGTAAGCTACTGAGATTCTGAAACGTATCTGTTTTTTAGTAACTACCATTACCTTATTAGTAAACATCCTACTTGCTTTTTTTCCTTCTTTCCTCCTTTCTTTCCTTCCTCTTGCTTTTCCTTTCCATTACTTTTTTATCTTTAGTTTTTTTTTACTTGTTTCCCTTTTGTTTCATCTCATAAATATTTATTCACCAACTCCTAAGTATAGAAAAGATAGACACTAACATAAACGTGCTTCCCCTCTTTCTGAGCCTCAGTTTTTGTTTTCCAAAATGGGAATTAAATCTTTTCTCTAGATTAGCTTGAGAACATATATTTTTAACATAGCTTTTACTTTAGAAGGTAATGTATTTATTTCATATTTCAAATCCTTGCTTACCAAGTCACACAAACAAAACAAAAATAAAATGAAACATTCATAATCAATTACATGTCATCAGTGATGGCAGTTGATCTCAATATTATGTTGCATTTTTAAGAATTATCTAAATATGAATGTAAATCCACTAAGAAGTAGGCCATTTTAGGCTGCATGGAAGGAAAGACATTCGAAATATTTGAAATATTACCACCAAATAAAAAACTTGAGCCCCCTCCCTTTTTTTAAAACTATGTTACTAGGGTATAATTTTGTTTGCTTTTATTTTAGGTTCAGAGGTACATGTGCAGGTTTGTTATACAGGTAAATTGCTTGTCATAGGAGTTTGGTGTACAGATTATTTTGTTACCCAGGTAATAAGCACAGTACGTGATAGGTGGTTTTTCCATCCTCTCTCTCCTCCTAGCCCCACTCTCAAATACACGAGTACTCAATGTTTAGCTTCCACTTACAACTGAGAATATATGGTATTTGATTTTCTGTTCCTACGTTAGTTCACTTAAGATAATGGCCTCCAGCTTCATCCTTGTTGCTATAAAATACATGATTTCATTCAACCTGGACTCATATAATATTTTATGTATTAATCAAGTGAAATAAAGATTAATTTCCATTATTTGAACAGTAATAATCAATAAAGTTAAAATAGCAAAATTTGAAGTGATAAGACTAATGAAAATGTTGTGTTTTATCTTAAGAATAAGAGAAAAATGCAAGATTTTAGGTTAATGAATATTTGTATTAGTACAGTGTTTAAGATATTGAGATATGATGGTTCCAGTAGGAAATATAATGATAAATGTTAGAAATCTCATTGATATGGAAATATTTATTTAAGGAAGCTCACAGATTGTTAGATACTGGTCATAAAAATAAAAAAACAAATTCATAGACAGGAACATTATTTCCATGAAGATGTAATGTTCAGTGAATTAGAAAATTTCAAGGAATAGCTAAGTGCCTTTTTGTTTCTTCATCATGTTAAACTTCTTACCAAATTATTGCTATTGTTAATTGAGGAGATTTTTTTGTGTGTATAGCTTGTGTCTCCACTAAGACTACAAGTTCCTTGGTGATTTGGACTTACACTTCTTTCTATTGTGCTTACTCATTGAAGTGGCTGAACATTTTTTTGTTATTATTATACTTTAAGTTCTGGGATACATGTGCAGAACGTGCAGGTTGGTTTCATAGGTATACACATGCCATGGTGGTTTGCTGCACACATCAACCTGTCATCTACATTAGGTATTTCTCCTAATGCTATCCCTTCCCTAGCCACCTACCCAAAACAGGCCCCAGTGTGTGATGTTCCCCTCCCTGTGTCCATGTGTTCTCATTGTTCAACTCCCACTTATGAGTGAGAACATGGCAGTGTTTGGTTTTCTGTTCCTGTGTTAGTTTTCTGGGAATGATGGATTCCAGTTTCATCCATGTCCCAGCAAAGGACATGAACTCATCCTTTTTTATGGCTGCATAGTATTATTCCATGATGTATATGTGCCACATTTTCTTTATTCAGTCTATCATTGATGGACATTTGGGTTGGTTCCGAGTCTTTGTTATTGTGAATAGTGCTGCAAGAAACATACATGTGCATGTATTTTTATAGTAGAATGATTTATAATCTTTTGGGTATATACCCAGTAATGGGATTGCTGGGTCAAATAGTATTTCTGGTTCTGGATCCTTGAGGAATCGCTACACTGTCTTCTACAATGGTTGAACTAATTTACACTCCCATCAACAGTGGAAAAGCATGCCTATTTCTGCACATCCTCTCTAGCATCTGGTGTTTCCTGATTTTTTAATGATTGCCATTCTAACTGGTGTGAGAAGGTATCTCACTGTGGTTTTGATTTGCATTTCTCTAATGACCAGTGACAATGAGCTTTTTTTCATATGTTGGTTGGCCGCATAAATGTCTTCTTTTGAGAAGTGTCTGTTCATATCCTTCGCCCACATTTTCTAACTGAATAAATTGCACAAGATAAGTTATATAGCATGTATGAAGCTTAGATTTATTATTTTGAAATATTATGGGTTATTAGATGAAATATAGATGTTAGATGTCATCTGGTCAATCTCTACATAATGATGGGTTCACTCTAAAACTTTCCTAATGGATAGTTTTCATCTTTGGCTTAAACACCTTTATAAGGATGAGAAACAGACTAAATGAAAACCAATTATAATCATTAACATTACTAAATTATCATTTAGTAATTCAATTCTGGGGATGTGTGCTGAGGATATAACAACATGTAAGACATAGACCATTTTGTGAAAGAATTTTTAAGTTATTTAGATATACAAAACATAAATAAAAAATACAATTGACAGTATAAAGCAACATTTGTTAGGTACCATATAAGTGGGCAATAGAAGGAATAACCTTCAACATGTCTGAGGATAAAAATATTTTTGATGTCTGGCATTCTTAGAAAAGTTCAGTAAGAAATGACACTTGAAGTAGTCTTGAAAGAATTAATGAGATTTAAATCATTTGATAAATTATCAAAGTTTGCAGGTTTTGGGGGTGTGGGGTGAAGTGGAACAGAGGATGGTATATTGACCAGTTTAACAAGAATGGAGGATTGTTTTAGGCGAGCAGGCAAATTTCCCCTCTCAAGATAAAGAATATGGATGTATTCAAATTGTATTCAAAATGTTCATTCTGGACATTGGGAAACAACTGAAGTTTTTTGAGCAAAGACTCTATTATACACTTTGTAGATTTCAGAAGATTGATTTATTAGTCTTGTATAGAATGCACCAAAGAGAAGAAAATTTTGAGGCAGAAAGACTCATTGAGATAGTATTGCAAAAATCCTAAATTGAGCTGATGAAGAATGGATTTACCAGAAACGTTGGTGGCAGATTGGAAATTGCAGGAGATAAGCATAAATTTATAGAAGTAAGTCCCCAAAATCCTGAAAACCGGTTTTCTGAGAGATAATATTATGATTAGTAAAAAAATACAGAACAAAAACTCTTTGAGGTACTATGCATTTGACCTTCTGTGTTTGAAAACTTATTTAAGCCGCACACTGAGCAACTTCCATGTTATGTTTTATATACTTACAGACTACTGCATGCTATTGTGACAATTCACTTTGAAGTTACTCTCAGCAGTGAATGGATTGATGAAAGAAAGTTCTGTAATCTTTCTGAGCAGGTCTGGGACATGGTAAAGCAAAGAGGAATCATGGGGAATAAGCCTGATCAGGTCTTCAAAAGGCCTTTTCTCTCCCTGCTAAAAAGTGTTCATTCTTAGTTACCACCCTCTCAGAAAAAAACTGTGACCCTCAGGAGTTTTATTTGGAACAACATGAATGGTTTTACTTTCAATAGTCACAAGGAAAATGACAGGTTACATTTAATTTTTTATATCTTTATTTACATAGACTTTAGTGATATCCCTGCTTGCTGTATAATTTGATTTATTTTGGGGCATCAAAAAGAATCCATTGAAGTTGCACATGGCAACTGCCTACTTGCACAGCAAAACACGTAGTGCAGAACAGATAATATTTAGTTAAAAAATCACAGATTACTTTAAAAAAGGAATTGTGGGATTATACTTATAAAAGTATACTTTATCCAATGCAAGAACACTAGTCGAAGAATAAACAAGTCTGTGTTTGAGAATATATTGCCTTCTAATTTATATAAAAGGCCGAACAAAGGAGCATTGGATTTAAATTTCTTAAAGCTTCTGACGATAGATACGGAAATGTGTAAACATAGGGTAAATCATACAAATTATTGTAGAAAAAACACAGACTTAAAATATAAAATATTACCTTTTGTTTTCCTCTTTCCTATCTTTTCATGTCTTTCTTAATTATATCCGGCAGTGTATTTATGATTTGCACCCTTTTCTGTATAATGTTATGTTTCAGTAAAATATTTTTAAAAGCTAAAAATATTATATTATAACAGTGCTAAGAACACTTATTAAATATAGCTGTTAATGCATAGATTCTGGATTTCAATCTTGGTATTAAATTTTTCAGCTATATGACCATAAGGAAATTATTTCCTGTCCGTGGTATAATTTCTTCAACTGTAAAATGAAAATAATAATTGTTCCCAGTTCATACAGTTGTTGTGATGCTTGATGCCTTAGTATGTGTGAAAAGCTCTTAGATGAGGGTTTAGCACATAGTTAGTGCTATGTGTATACTATTAATGTCTATCTGTTGCTATTGTTTCTCTGAGAATTATGTAAGATAATTAATATAAACACCTTAGATGTCACCTGGAATATTCTAAGTGCCCAATAATTAATTGTCTTTTTTTCTGATATGGCATTATAACTCAAATTAGTCACTTTAAGTAATAGAAATTAATATATCTAATAATTAAGAAGAAATTATTGTCATTATTGGTTAAAACAAATAATAATAATAATAATTATTATTTTTTGAGACGGAGTCTAGCTCTGTTGCCCAGGCTGGAGTGCAGTGGCGCCATCTCATCTCACTGCAACCTCCGCCTCCCGGGTTCAAGCAATTCTCCTGCTTTAGCCTCCCTAGTAGCCGGGGCTACAGGCGCCCGCCACCACGCCTGGCTAATTTTTGTGTTTTTAGTAGAGACGGGGTTTCACCATGTTATCCAGGATTGTCTCAATCTCCTGAGCTCGTCATCCACCCACCTCAGCCTCCCAAAGTGCTGGGAATACAGGTGTTAAAACAAATAATTATTTTATTTTAAATGACTTTTATTATTATTTCCATAGACAGTATTCTTAATTTTAACAATTGCTACAGTCTGCTTTTTATTGTTTTCCCAAAAAAATTATAACCATAAGAACCTATAATTGGTGATTTGTGGTCAAACTCATGGCTATTATATGCCATCATCATGTGCTTATACATGCAATTTCGAAACAAAATAAAATGTTAATTACCTCCAAATCTCTGATGAAAAGAACTTTAAGATTAAATATCCAAATGTAAACACTTAGATCCTCTATTTCATTTTGTTTCTTAGCCAAGTTACCTGTAGTAGTCATACATAGCAGTAGTATTAGTCTAAATAATTAAAACTAGTGATGATAAAAACAAAGGCAAGGTCATGATACTTCTTTTAAAAACAGAGAAGGATTGCATCTCAAATTTCAATTTTATTTAACACAGCCATGAAGTGACTAATATGTGTTCAAATGGTTTGTCAGTTAATGCAAGCTATGCAAAATGAATAACAGACTCACGATTTAAGTGACTTAGAATGAGATGAATTTGCAAAAGAATATAAAATGAGGTTAAATAAATGTAGTAAGGGAGGGAAATGTTCAGTGGACATCACAATGGTAAAATATTCTAAATGGTTGAGGATGGGGAATAAATGAAGTGGCATTAAGATAGGATTTGAGTGACTGTCAGAAATTTGACAGATGGAGATGGAGAAGGAATGATTTTATGCTAGTGACTGAGGGCATCTTTGGGCAGAGTAAATGGTTTATTTGTTTGTTTGTTTGTTTTTTAATTTTACTTTAAGTTCTGGGATACATGTGTGGAACATGTAGGTTTGTTACGCAGGTATGCATGTTTGGATATTAAGGAACCCTTTTGAAGCTGTGGTCAGTATGGTTGGAAATATACATTAAGACCATTTTTAAGAACTAACAGGGTAGTGTTTTTCCATTTTGTAAGTATTTTCTTATTTTTCTAATCCTTAAAAACTCTTTAAAACCCTAAGTATTCTCCTCTAAAGCTTTGAAACCTCTTCTTCACTCTTTTTAAAATTACATTATTGTTTCAATTAATGTACTTACATGGTTTAATAAGTCAGATTGTAGCTAAAGTCTTCTGATGAAAATAGGAGTACCTTGCTCTGGCCACTGCCCAACCCCAAGTTGCAATCCAAAAAGACTGCTTTTAACTTTTGGCTAGAAACTAGTCTCCATCTACTGATTCTAAATAAATATATTTTGCTGCTATTTCTTAATACTTAAATTGGTGACATCTACAGATTTCCTATTGTAAAGATGAGTAGTTAGCTTTCCAGTACAATCTGATGTGTTTTTAAAACACGGTTTCTCTCTCTCTGTATGATACATGGGTGCACACATGCACACACACACACACACACACACACACACACTTCCCCTCCACAATACTCCCAATATAATGTATTAATTTTTTGCTGAAATAAGTATTCAGTGTTTACATAACTGTATGTAAATATTGTGAAAACTAAACCACATGATGAACAATAGTGACATTTTTTCTTTGAGTAGCTTTTAGTTTTCCTAGAATTAGTAATTCTTTCATTATTGCATTTGCTTAAGTGTCTTTGTATTAACTGGTAATTTTCCTCCAACTCGGAAAGAATCATAAAACTAATGATCAAATCGTCAAACACATTAAATAATCTCTCAGTGCATCTATCTGTCTATCTATCTGTCTATCAATCATCTATTTAACTGTATGTACCTACTTTTCTTTAATCTACATTATCATCACTTCTGGAAACTTTATCCCTCCTGATTCCACCTGGACTGATCTCTAAAACTATGCACAACTATTGTCCTTGTATTTTTATTCACCATCATTCTGAGAATCCTGCCTAATGTTTCTTATGATAAAGTTGTTTCTTTAATTACTTGTCTGCTGTTTTATTTTTTCATTCTATTTGCCTTTTTATTAACAGATTTTCATTCCTTTGTAATAATTTTAGTGAATTTTCATATGGAAGATATATTATATTTCTGTGTCCCATCCACCATGTTTAACTGCCTCTCCAACTTACAATAAATGATATTTTAGTTCACAGTGAAAAGAGATGATTTTAGATTTAAGCTTGATCAAATAGTTGCTTCCATATCTTTAAGTTTCATTTATATTGATGCCAAATCTCTTTTCAATCCAGATTTGGAGAATGGATAGTTCCCTTCTTGAATCTCTGCCTTCCCAAATCTAGCTGTTACCCCATTGCCTTTGCTTTACAGTAATGCTTACTGAGAATTTGTGTACATTTGTTGGCTATGTCTCCTCAACTCTCATCTTCAATTCATGGCAACGAAGTTTTAACTCTACTAACTTCCTGAAATAGTTTGTGTCAGTGTTACTCATGGTCCATTTTAAAACATTCTGGGGTGTTTTTTTTTCTCCATGCATAATATCTTTGATGATAGATTTTGTGATAGGAGGTAAGTTTTGCATTTTCCTTTTCTAGCTTTTGACTAGAATGATAAAATGTGAAACAATAAAAACTAAGGAAATAATGGGAATAGATTGTGTGTGTACTGATTTATATTATCTAAGTTGTGAATCTCATCTATGATTCCCCACACATTTTTAGGTTGTGCTATAGTTTAGAAAAGCTCATAAAATATTCCCTTTGCTGACTTAACTGATAGATTTCATATAAACCACCAAGAATTGCTTTTACCCCAGGACAGTCTTATGACCTCTAATATTTTGAAGTGAACTGAATTCTGGACCCTATTCTTTGCTCTGTGGTAAACTGGTGTCCAGTGGGTTCAAATAAATAGCGCAAATGGATTGGAATACTCTCAAGAAATTACCAAAAAATAGCTGAATATTTGGGAGACTCTGGTTCATTTAATGAACCCCACCAGCACAACAAATTATATCAACATAGGAAAATGTTTTCGTTGATAGTTTCTGTTTTATTGTTGTTTTTGTTTAATAAGTTTGTTTTGGATGGTGAAATAATAGATGGGAAATTGCCCCAAAGTTGACTTTTTTCATAAGAATAAGTCACAAATGATTGACCATATTCTGTTATTTCATTCACTTGTAATGGATGTAATGTATGATGGCTTTCACTGCATTTTTTCAATAATTGGCTTTAATTCTATTTTCAGAGGACATGTGTACATCAAATTGAAGATATTTTCATGACATTTACTTTAATAAGAGAAGTCTATTGCCATTTATGATCTATTATTACTCTTCTGCATGTCTACATTGTTTACTCCTTAATTCATAAGTTATTTGAAAATTGCCCTTTATTTTTTATAACTAAAGATCCCTTCCCTTCCTTTTCTATATAATCCTCAGGCATTTTGCATGGTCGAATATATTTTTGGTGTGTAAAAAGGGGGACCCTCCTGTACTAATTATTCTGTTGCTTAGGCTAGAGATTTGTACATTAAATTGTTAGTTACTAAATATTAAGTCTGGAACAAGATATGACACTTCAGATATGGCAAAGGTAAATTATGGCATATGGCAGTATTATAAGGTGTGCTACTATTTTTATAGTAACTTTACCCACTCTATAACCACAAATAAGTATTTGTCTAGTATGTGTGTAGTTTTAAGGAAATTATGTTGCAGCTTGTAATTACTTGCACTGAAATCCATCTGCTCAAACTTAGACCTTACACTGCCTCAAATGCACTTGCTGGGCAGGGGGAAGTTGGATATGTTTTCTTAGTTGATTAAAGCCATAGTATTTACCTTAGTCCTTTAAGAATAAATTTGCTTTACTGTGGAATCAATATGTCTAGGTGTGTTTCCTTAAAAGTGAAGTACTAATGATGTGCCAATTTAGAGAAAGAGAGAAGATAAAGAAAATTTCAGCAAGGTCTTGGGTTTCCCCTCTAGATGCTTCCATATATACAAAGACAATATTTGACCAAAAAAAATGATATTTGTAAAGTAGGACTAGCTGCCTGAACTGCTAGGAGGATTTTTTTCACCATTTATCTTTTTTCGTTAAAATGAGACTTCCAAGTAAATTAACTTGACTTAAAATAATACTATTGAAACTCTATATTTTTGCACACACTCTTCATTTTTTTCTATGTGTTCTACATGCATTTCTGTCTCTGAGTTATTTGCTCTTTCATAGAACCAACCATACACTTCCTGCTTTGAATGTCCTTAAAATTTTTCCTATTAATCAAAATTTTGCTTATCTCTCGATTGTATATCATCTGTTCTATAAAACAATCTCTAATGTCTCACAAAATATTAATCTGTTTTCTCCTGATTTCATGTATTTTGTGGAGTTTCTTTTATAATATTTGTTATAGTTGGCCCCTCATAATGATTAAATGTCTTCTTGTCTGTATTTCTATCTGGACTGTGAAATTTATAAACTGCTTTCCAGTAAGAATCATGCCTTATTTGTGTGTTTGGAATGCTCACAGCATTAGCAGGTACCTGACACCCTGCACTTAATGTGTGTTTATTAATCATGGATTTCTGCTGTCATTGCTTTGGGAATGCTTTTATCTGTTTATCCAAAGCAGACATCCAAAGCAGATATATTTTCTGTCCTTCAGGAGTTAGCTTAAGACCTAGTTCTTTCTTATGGTCATTTTTGGTGAAACTTACCCTCATTGGTTTCTCATTTTTCTAATCTGACAGTTGTTTGTATGTTCAAAGGAGCTAAAACACAGGAAAGTGCCTGGCACAGAGTCAGCACTATCAGAGGATTAGCCATCTAAAAGTCATTTACAGTCTGTCATGCACAGAGAGGTGACATGTTCAAGAATATTCGGTGGATAAGTGGCAAAGTGGAGACTTGGAACTTCTGGCCCTATCAGGGCTTGTGATGTCCTCTAAGTCATTGAATCTTCCCTAAGATCTGTGGCCCTGGCAGTCTCAGTAACGAAATATGCATAAAAGGGACACACTGGAAGATGGACCATTCTTTATCAGCTAGAGCATTAGTTTGTGCTTTGAGAAGTAATTTTGACTTTCTAGACTCAAGTCTAAACTAAAGAAGGATGGGCATGTTTCTTAGACCTTTACAGTACCCCTGACCTAATTCTCAGATGTCTTTTAAAGGCAGAGACACATCCTATAAGGATTGTGCTTATGTAAAACATCTCATATTGTAAGCATAATGTGGGAAGGACATGCATATTATTTTCAGTTAATGATTGCCTATTATTTACTAGACACTTACAAATATTTCTGTCACTTACCACAATGATGTGTGAGAGGGATTAGTATCCCTGCTTAACTGGTGAGAGAAAAAAAGCTCATAGAATGTACATGATTGACCTGCCCCAAAGGCAAAGCAAGTCATTAAAGTCCACATAGCAGAGTATTAAAAATTCTTGGCTCTGGCCTCAGGTAACATGAATGCAAATTCTGAGCTTATCACCTATCACTTAAGTGACTTTGGGAAATTTGTTTCAGTACCTTAGTTAATTAATTACATATTTTAATTTCCTCATGTGTAAAATGAGATGATAATATTATCCACTGTATGATGTTGCTGTATTGACTAAATAAAACATTGTGAAATGATCAAAAATAGATTTAAATGAGAAGTAAGACAATTTGGCTCCAAATTATTTATCCCTTATCTTCTGTAGGCATTGTGCCATATTCATTTATTTAATTCCAAAAATATGTATCGAGCATCTGTTCCAGGTTCTTGGAACAAATTAGTGAACAAAACAGACAAGGACTTCTGCCTGTGTGGAGCTTATATGTTAGATCAGGCAGAGACCGTCAATAAATAGAATAAACAAATGGATCATTTAACATTACTAAGAAAGTGACAAGTGCTATGGAAAAATAGAGTGTACAGCGAAGATTGATTGAAAATATCTGAGGTTGCAATTTTAAATGGATCATCAGTGTGTGGTTTATTTTTTAAAAATTATAATTTGGCAAAGACTTGAACATAGTCATAGAGTTGGGGAACTTTCCTGGCAAAGAGAAGAGCCAGAATATAGTTCCTAAGTTGGCTATTAACTGACATGTTTGAGTAGCAGCAAAAAGGCCACTGCGAAAAGGGGGACAGTAAAACGCAGGAGAGGTCAGAGAGGTAGCAGGGCTTGCAGAGCATTGTAGACCCTCATGGAGACTTTTACTTATGCTGAGCAGAGAAGTGACATTACCAGGCATGTTGTAAAAAGATAACACTGGCTACTGTTTTAAGAAGAGACTGTAAAGGAACAGGGCAGAAGCATAATGACCAGTTAGGAAGTGACCTCAGTAGCACATGAGAGACGTGGTAGGAACCAAAGAGTGGTGAGAGTGGGAAGTAATCAGTCTGAAGATAATTCAGAGGTGGATCTAACAGGATTTCTTTTCAGAATAGATGTACATGTGAGAGAATTAATGGACTTGAAGACGGACCTAAGAGTTTTGGTATGAGCAAAGGAATGATGAGCAGTCAGTAATTGAGGTGGCAAAAGTGGGAATAAGGGCAGATTTTGTTGGGGGTGGGGGCATTAGAGGAAAGATCAGAAATTCTGTTTTACACATCCTGAGTGTCCCACGTTAGTGGGAAAGTTTTAAAAGTTGCCGGTCTTCATCTTGGCTGTTTCAGCTTGTATACTTGCCAAGCAAGCAATCCAGTGCCTTTCCTTCAGCTTAGCATTGCCTCCTCAATTCTGCCATTTACTTTCTATTACTAGATTTTGAACTCTGATAAGGAGATTTTATTATATACTTACTCTGAATTCCTTGTAATGCTGAAAAAACATAACTAGGGCTTAAGAAATACTTGTTTCCCGATTGAGTCTTCCCAGATAATGAACTATTGAGTGCAATTTTGCACTGAAGAAAAGACAAGAAAGATAATTGTGCTGAGAAATAACAAAGGTATATTTATTGCCATTCTTTTATTGGCAAAATATAATTCTATGAACAAGGAAATCTGCTTTTGTATAAAATATATATTTATATATAATTGCAGTATGATAATTTTTGGTATGTATATATAAACAGAAGCCTTTCTTTATACATATTTTTCTTCATTAATAATCTATTCTAGGATATACGGTCGTGTCCCACATGACAACATTTTGGTCAATGATGGATTGCATGTATTATGGTGATCCTATAACATTACAATACCATATTTGTGCTGTATCTTTTTATGTTTAGATATTGATACAGTTTGAATGCTTGTCCCTTCAAATATCATGTTGAAATGTGATTGCCAATGTTGAAGGTGGGGCCTGGTGGGAGGTGATTGGATCATGGGGGCAGATCCCTCATGAACGGTTTAGCACCGTCCCTTTGGTGGTAAGTTAGTTCTCTTAGTTCATACAAGATCTGGTTCAGTCTCTTCTCTCTCTGTTGCTCCCACTGTCACATGTGACATGCTGACTTCCCATTGCTTCTGCCATGATTGGAAGATTCCTGAGGCCTCACCAAAAGCAAATGCCAACACCACGCTTCCTGGAAAGCTTGCAGAACCAAGAGTCAGTTAAACCTATTTTTTTTTGTTGTTGTTAATTACTCAGCTTCAGATATTCCTTTATAGCAAAGCAAGAACAGCCTAATATAGATTTTTTTTTTTTTGAGATGGAGTCTTGCACTGTCGCCTGGGCTGGCGTGCAATGGCGTGATCTCAGCTCACTGCAACCTCTGCCTCCCGGGTTCAAGAGATTCCCCTGCCTTAGCCTCCCAAGTAGCTGGGATTACAGGGGCCTGCCACCACGCCCAGCTAATTTTGTATATTTTCAGTAGAGACGGGGTTTCACCATGTCAGCCAGGATGGTCTGGAACTCCTGAACACGTGATTTGCCCGCCTTGGCCTCCCAAAGTGCTGGGATTAGGCGCATGAGCCACCATGCGTGCCCAGACATGTTTAACTATACAAATACTTACCATTGTGTTATAATGGCCTACAGTTTTCAGTACAGTAACATGCTGTACAGGATTGTAGCCTAGGAACAATGGGTTATGCAGTATAGCCTGGGTGTACAGTAGACTACACTATCTATGTTTGTTTAAGTACACTCTATAATGTTCACAGAGACAAAATCACCGAATGATGCATTTCTCAGAATGGTATCTTTGTCCTTAAGCAATGTGTATGCACACACACACATTAAATTTCAAGCAAATGATTTACTTAGGCAAAAAAGTAGAGAATTAGTTAAAAGAATACCAGTATTAAAAAAAATAAAAGATCAACTGAAAATAACAGCCAGTTATTTTTGTCAAAAATGTAGACTTTGGTTTCACTTTTTAAAGAAAGTATCAAATGAAGTGTACCATATGTACTGATGATGCCAGTTACTCAAGCATTCATTTTCCTGCTCTTGATTCTGGTGTTTTATTCCCTGGAATTCTAATGGAAAAGACAAGACACAAATGAAGACATGGTCCTCTTTGGAAATGCCGAAACTCCCCAAAGAGGGAATATACTATTACCATTCCAGTAGTAATTTGTGGGCCTGTAAGAGAACACATTTCAAAGACAGACTTGCTATGGATTCAGAGGAAGATTACAATATAAAATAAATGTAATGATATAGTTTAGCATCTGCACATGCCCACAGAAGTATGACATGTACTTGGAAAGATCAGAAAGAAATTAAAAGAAAAATCTCAACAGATGTTTGCCTTTTTAAAAATGGGCAAATATATATTTTTCATATATAATAAGATTGTAGCTTTCTAGGAAGCTATTTTCTTTCTTTTTTTTCTGTCTTCCTGATTTGTTTTTAAAGTAAGAAATTTAATTTTTGTAAATGCTTTTGTAAAGCACGTGTTGTGGCTTTTTTAGTTGTCAGACAAGCATCTCCACCCAAATTATTTAAGTCCAAAGGGAATGTGTTCTCTCATGTTCTGAAAATCTGGAAGGAGACTTGAATTAGGGTTTCAAAGGATGTCATCAGGAACCAGGCTCAATCCATTTTTGGCATTACCTTTGGTTGGCTTGCCTTCATTTTTACCAACCACACCATACTAACTGCTGGTGAATCAATAGAAAAAGTGCTTTGTTTCCCAACTGTTTGAGCAAAACCTCATTTTGTAATATTGCCTCCAACTGGGTCATGTTTGCTCTGAATTAATCACTGGGCCCAAGGAAATGCAATGCTTTCCTTGGAAGACTGGTGATCTATCCTTATAGCTGGGGGAGGGGTCAGGTAAGGATGAAGGAGCAGTGGTTTCCCAAAGAAAAATGTACTTGCTCTTACCAGGTAAACGGTAATGGTGTAGAACAACAAATGCCAAGTTCAGGAATATTTAATGTTTTGAAAACAGAGCACATCATTTCTTGTCAAGAAACTTTAACAAATTTACTTCTCCATTTGATTTTTCTTATTCTGGTTGTAGTATGTACCACCATTCTCTCAGAGCCAAAACCTCAAGATAGTTTTCACATATCCCTCTCACTTGGCCCAGTCATTAAGTTCTGACAATTTATCTTTCATAATGTCTTTTGCATCTGCACTTTACTTTCCATTTTCACTGCCATCATTCAAATTTCAACTATTATGAAATCTTGCCTAGATAGTTGTTTAAGCCTCCTAACTGATCTTCCAGCCTTCAGTTTTCTATTCTTTACTCATATACACCAAATTGTATTTGTGTTTCTCATTCACATTTCTATGATTGTTCAAAATTTTAATTTTGCTAATCAATGCTACAACATAAAGATGCTGACAATCCCATAATTTTTGTCTAGTATCCAGGACTTTAAATAAAATGTTTTTGTTAGCTTATTAAGTGTTAGCCTGACTCATGAGAAAAAGTTATCCCAAATTGAGTTGAATTTAGGGCAAACACTTTAAGCATCCCTATAGCTCTAAAATTCTGTAAGTAAATAAACATTGTTGTTTTAAAACTTTAGAGCCATAGATGTTTATTTTTTTCTTAAGATAAATGATATAGTAAAAAAATTGTTTTAGAAAAATTAGTGTGACTGGTGTTAGATTGAAGGAAACACTGGAAACATAAAGACCAATTACAGGACTAATGCCGTAATATAAGCATAATGAGGTAAGATCTGGAGCACAGGGGAAAGGGCATAGTAGAAATAAGGAGGACAACGGCAGATTGAAAGGGAGAATTTGACCTCTTCATTTCACTATGAGCCCTTTAAGATTTAGAATTTTCTCTTAATGTTTCCCTCTGTATTGAATAATCACTAGTAGCTAGGTCAGAGCAAACCTTGAGTAAAGTCTGTGAATGCTGTTGAACCAAATTTTGGGACTGATGGTATTAGGAAAGGTTTTTGGTTTGAGTAACTTGAGGCAGTATGGAAATTAATAGTCCAAATGGCATCTTATTTTATTTCTTTTTTCCCTTTTGTTATGTTATGTTTTGTTTTGCAAAAGATAGACATTTTTTATATGCTTCCTGGAGATTGCTTTTTTCAAGGAAATCCCTATGACAGCTGATATGTTGATGCCCTAATGATATTTCTAATTGTTAAGATAACTTGCCTTATAGCATTTATAAAAATAATGGTGAGAAAACCATCGACTTCTTCCTGTTTCCGTATGAATGATTCACCTGTCTTAAAAATAAAGCTGGATGCTACCAAGATTTACGGCTCCAAACTTGTCACGGAAACTAAACCTAAGTTTTGTTTACTAAAGTATAGGATAGAAGACTCTAGGTTCTTGCCTAATTCTTAGTTAACCTTTTAGTACTTATTGGTAATATAAAAACATTGTAGATGAATGGGACTGAGAGAAGTTTCAATATCCTATGTGAGTGGCATTTAATACTTACTAGCTAAACTTCATAATTTGTAAAGCAATTTTGATGATATTATCATATGTAATACTTGAAAAAAATGTTAAGTGAATGTAATAAATATTTTGGACTGCATTTTATTAATTAGTAAACTAAAGCTCAGATGACATAGAAATGTATTATTTGCTTTGCTCAGTTTACTTTGTTTTTTCTGAGATCTGACCTTCTTACTTCGGGAGAATTATACTTTACCCTTTCTAACCATATTATCCAAATAAGAACTTCTCTAATATTACATGACCTCACTTTCATGGCCACAAGTATCTCTCTAAGATGGTTGCATGTCCGTGTAAATGCAATAACTCTTTCTCTGGCCACAGTGATTATAGAAGAGGTAAGTTTTTTAAAAAAATTCAAATCTAGCCAAGTAAAGTTCTTTCTTTACTGCCATTTAAAATTGAAACCATGAGCAAATGTGGGTGAAATTGTGAGGCTTAAAATCAAGAGTTGATAGAGGCAATATTGCCTACTACTACATGGAAGAAAATGAATCTGGCACACAAAGAAGAGATGTTAGAGAAAAGCATTGCTGGTTAGTACTGGTTAGTATCAGAGCCCTGATTCCTCTGATCCTTAAGGCAAAATTCTACCCTTAGCTAAGGCGGTGATTTAACTATATGAATAGATAAATTTTCATTTATTTGGCTAAAATGGGCTCATTTTGGCTTTTTATCATGCTGGCTTACATCAGAAGAAACCTGACAATATAACCTAATGTCCAATATTGCTCAGTTAATTAGTGACAATTGCCAAAATTGATCCTGATTGTCTGGTATCTAAAGTGTGTTTTTAAATACTTGACAATACTTGGTTACTTCTATAAAAACACCACCCATATACCCTAGTATCCCTGGACTATTTTCATGCACACAGGCTCCCAGTGGGTTTTCCTTCCCACCAGTTAGCATTAGTGTCTCATTCTTAAGGACTATCCTTAGGATGTTAGAACCACCACTACCTATGCTCCCTGATAATCATCAGTGACTGGGAATTACTGTCCCCTAGAGACAGCACTTAAAACAACTGACAGATAGGTCTTAATATTCTATCTTCTGGTAAGGACAACTCTGAGGTGTGATTGATCTAGGGTGTTTGCAGAGTTCCACTGCAGGATTGAGCCAAAGATACCTTCCATAGGACTTACTTGATATTGCACTGTTACATGGCCTCATTTTCTTCTCATTTCCCTAGTAGGTAGGTAGATATAGAGATAGATAGATAGATAGATAGATGATAGATAGATAGATAGATAGATAATTGATAGATAGATAGATAGATGATATATAGATAGATACAGATTTTTTTTTCATATGGAATTCTGTCAGAGTGTGCATCAAGGGAATCCAACCTAAGACAATGGACTACCATATGATATGGGAATTCAAGGATTAAGAATGAGAGGCCTCAGGCTAAGAACCTAGGTTTATGATGTCAAAGGCAGGTGGAAGGAAGTGTTTGGGAGAGGTACATGAAAAAGCAGGTACCGAGATAAACCACTATACTTTCGTTATTCCTTACCTGGAAATGAGAATTAATCAGAAAATAATCTAAAAGTGTTATTCAGCTATACTTCCAGTGAATTAAAAGTATACACCTTCTTCACATGAGCCAAACATTACAGAGCAGTATTTTAAATGGGTGTGTATTTTGGCTTCAATTTTAAAGTTAATTTATTCTTCTTGGGTTGTTTCCCAGTATTCACAGCAATGTCCAACATACCTGACTGAAGAGTATTGTTAGGCAGAATCTTAGTAAGAAATCTTTACTGAAACCGTTATAAAAAGGTTGGAATCATTTCCAAAAGTTCAAGATTAAAATTACTAAGCAGCTGATTTGTTGGTTCTCTGAGAAGTGTTCAACCTCTTCTTTCCAAAACAAATACCCAAACAACAATCTTTTCTGCAAGCACAGGCAAACACCTACCCAAGCTGTCCTTTACAGCTTTATTCAAGTTATTAGAGAGTTAAAAACATGGATAATTCACCAAGATAAAAATTACCAGAATTCTGAGACCTAAACCAGAAAAAAGAAGTTAAGGAAAATAGCCTTTGATTTGATTATTTAGGCATTTCAACGATTTATTTGGTTTCCAAAATACTTCTGAGGATGCATTAAAAATTTTTCCAATACATTCACAAAATTTATTAGAAGGAGAAATATTTATTCAGCATTATTTAATTATACTTGTATATTTTATTTTGCCTTCCAGATATCACATATTTTATAGAACTGATCTAAGCCATTGAAAAGACTTAAAAGTTTCATGAGCATGAGGTTTTGCCTCTACAGTGCATTTCCTGCTTTTGAAACATACACCCATACTGAACGTGGGCTTATGAGTGGTATGTTTGTGCGTGTGTATGCTTGTGTATTATTAACTCTTACTGCTCTTTTAATAGCATTTACCTTGCCTCTAGTCTGAATAGAGTTGCCTCTCTGTCCTGATAGTCCTTAGAGCAGTACTTTACTTAAAAGGGTGTTGTAGATAGTAGTCAGAAAAACACCTTAAAAATAATATATTTATTAACTTTTTTTTTCTGATAGACTGTGAGCTACTTGGTGGCAGGAACCATGACCTATTAATCTTTGTATTTGCTGGTTAGAATGTGGGCATATAGAAGATGCTCAGTAAATATTTGCAGAATGAATGAATGAATAAAAAGCCTATGTGTAGAAAGTTCCAAATAGCTGGTATTTCTCCCACAACCCATAACACTCCCAGGAGAAAGAAAGTTGAATTAAGACAGTGGGTTCTAAGACATCGGCTTCTCAATGTTGGACTTGTCTCCTTCCTGAGAATATTAGCAATATATCTTAGAGGAAAATATACAGAAAAAAAAGTGTCTTTTTCTCCTTTTTTTGACTATAGAGCACACTTTTTCCAATATAAAATGTGACATAATAACTTTTTAAGATAGTGCCTTATTTATTTTTTATTCCTCTTAATAATCTTCTCAGTAATTACAAAGTTATTGCTATTATTTATGGTTCATGTTGTAAAATGTTTTATTTTTCATAGAAAGGAACTATATAAATGAAATAAGTTACTAAACCTAATAAGTTAATGAAATCAACATAAAACTGCAATAATTTAATAGTCATGATTTGCACAGTTTTAGATAACATAAAGTATGTGCATTCAAAAATGTTTTCTAACTGATGCTCTAAGCAATCCATACAAATGATGCAAATATATTCTCTCCATCTTATAGATGAGAAAGTGAGGTTGAGAGATTTAAAGTGACTGTGAAAAGTTAAAAAAAAAAAAACAGTCTAGGGAAGCTTTAAATACAGAACTTCCGACTTGCGATTCTGTGGTCTTCTCAATAACCCTATACCCGAATTTGCTTCATATTTTGTGAATTAACTGCAGCAAAAGAGATGATATGTGCTCTATGCCAATTCCACAATTACATTTGTAAGAAATTGTAATATATACATTTTGGGGTTTACACAGGTTTCAAAAAAGTTATATAGTAACAATAGCAGTACTAAAGATGTATAGATAAAATGATGTTAATGCATACAACAATACCAACATTCATTGGTTAAATGAAGGAATGATTATTATGGTTATGTAATCTATATTTTTGGTAAAACAATACTATAGGCATTATTATAATAAATACGTGGAAATTTTTTTAGATTAAGAGAAAGATTCTATCCTAAAATTACTAATTCACACAAATGGAAGCCTAAATTGAGCCATTGTATATCTACTGAAATCTATACTATTTTTCTTCCTGTGTTTTAAAAAGACAAATTTAACAAGAAATTAGAAAAATGTACAAAAAGTCTAGCATCTAACACACTGTATTAAGAGATTTCTTCACTCTTATCTCCTCATGTTCTGAGTGCAAAATCCATGCTTTGTTTACTAATATATTTCTAGTTCTCAAATATTGTCTGACATCTAACAGAAGCTCAATAGGTATTTGTTGAATGAATTAAGCTTAATATATAATTTTGATTACCTATGCTGCATTATATGTACCATACAATATAACTATGCTATCTGGAACAAATAACATTGCATAGAAAATTATGAGTTGAAATCATGAAGGCAAAATCTGGAGGCATGCAATGGCTGTTTTTCCATTTGTTTTGAATTGCTAAACTATATCTAACAAAAATTAACTTAGCTCTGTCTATGTGTGTACCTCTGTCCTCAGTGTTGAGTGGGCAGTCAGAGGAGGGATATAAAGTGAGAGCAGAATCCAACCTGCTTGAAGTAATTTATCATTGTCTCTTATCAAATGTTGTTTATTATTAATATGACATTCACTAAAGGTAATTTTCAATTATGTAGCTACATTAAAGAGAAATATATGAAGTTTCTCAGATGCTATAAATTATAAAGCCAGTCCTAAAATGTTTAGAAAATTCCCTTTCATATAAAACTAAAATATTTATAATGTAAACATGAAATGCTTCAATTAAGCAGAAACAATATCTTAAATCAGAAATTTTCAACACAACAAAATATGTCATTTGTCATATTGAGGATCTTGATGAGGCCCTGAAAACTGTACATAATTATGTAAATATTTGTTCTGCTTAGAGATTTAGAGAATAGTTGTCCCTCTGGTTGCGTATATAGCTTATTTAATTAATTCTTGTACTCCACGAATCAAGGAACTTTATAGAGAGCTTAAACAGATTCAGAATGCTTTCGCAATTTTTAGAGTTTCCAACTTTTCTAAAATTCTGCATATTCACAATGGTTGTATCCAAAATCATTTCAGGTTTAGTTTAATTTCAAGGTATTTTCTCATCTAATAAAGAAATGATGCAAACTAAAGGCTTTTTTTTTTTCTCAAAAGGAGTCTTAAGTGAATTGATGAAAGTAGCTATGTTGCTCATACTTTTCAAATTATAGTAATGCCTATTACCTGACCCCCTAAGCTTCTTATATGCCACCAGTCCTACCTTCAAGAATGGTTGAACTTAAGTGTTCATCCAATTTTCAGCTTATTCTTCCTCATTCCTATTTATAATTCCAAAAAAAAAAATAACTTCTCCTTGTTGCTGTACCATTAAATGTCAATGTACACCTTAGGGCTCAGTTCTCCAGGACATATGTTAGTGTCCATTTTGACAATTTTCCTGTCCATGCTCATTCTGTAATCTGACTCATATTGCTTCTGCTTTCTTTTCAAACTGTAAAAAAAACTAGTTTTTTTTTCCTTTTTATTATGCACCTCTTTGGTTTAATTAGGGAAACTTTATGCCAAAATCAAGATTTTTTTCTATTTTGATACATTTTATTCCTTTAGAATTGTGTGGGCAATTACAGATTTATGTGCTCCCTCTTTAAATTTTCCCCTTTAAAGTGTGCTAACAAGTATGAAGATTCTGTTTCTTGAAGAGGACAGGCACAAGAATAAGTTGAAAATATATTTTATCTTATTGTTGTTAATAACCACCCAAAAGTGTCAATAATAAAAATTACATACATAATATAATATAATACATTGAACACAGTTTTCAGGTGCTTCTCTGTAAAAATGAAAATCTTCAAATTATAAATGATATAGGAAATTAGATAATTGATTTAGTTATTAAAAACTTTTAATATTGGATTTAGGGATACAGTATAGTGTATACTTAAAGACTTATGTAGGATCAAATTATATTCTAGCTACATGCTAGCTATTCAACCTTAATGTAGTGGCCCTCTGTTATTACTCTTTCATCTCATTACCTCTTGTTTTTAGTCAAAGACCTTGCTGTGGTCTGAATGTTTTCAAAATTCATATGTTAAATCCTAATCCCTAATGTGATGGTATTAAGAGATGAGGCCTTTGGGAGGCTCTGCCCTCGTGAATGGGATTAGTGCCTTTAAAAAGAAAAATGCCCAAAGAAGCTTGTTTCTCTCTTCCACCATGTGAAGACACAGGAAGAAGGTACCATCTATGAGAAAGTGGGTGTTCATCAGACTCTGGATCTGCTGGTGCCTTGATCTTGGACTTCTCAGCCTCTAGAACTGTGAAAAATAAACTTATGTTATTTATAAGATACTCAGTTTATGGTATTTTGCTATATTAGCCCAAAAGGACTAAACAATCTTCAACTTCACTTTTTTTTTTTAAATCTCTCCCTTACTGTCTTCCCACACACTTGAATTATGTACCCTGTCTCTGGCTCAGAGTAAATGAACATGCCCAAAGTTAACTGTTCCATCATGATGCTTCAGATTCCAACATTTGGCAAAGGTGTGGGCATGAGACATAATCAAGGCAAGTAAGGGCGATGAGGTTTTTCTTGAAATGCTAGAGCAGAAGTGGTGTCCCATCTCCAGGCTCTTCCTGAGAGATTCCACATTTAGTGGGGCAGCAGCAACCTCGTTGCCACGATACCATCTGACACTGAAGCCTGTTCAGAGGAGACATGGCCGGAAGAAAGTGTAAAAGTGAGTGCTAATGATGTTATTTGTGCCTAATGTTCATCTGTGCCAGAGGAATGCCCTATTTTAGTATTATCAGTTATACACGTTAATACATTTCTTTTTCACTTAAGCAGTTTGAGGTTGGTTTTTATATTCAGTACTTCTAATAATTTTGATGTCAGAATATGGAAATGTTAGGAGTAATAGTTTCTAAAATTTTTAAATCGGATTAGTGGAAATAGTGTATACAGTGGCTAAGTGCCCTGTGTACTGGGTTGGGAGACTGGCAAGTCTTATTCGCAGTAGTAAAACAGTTAAATAGAATACTGTTTGATGGGTTGCGTCATTTAGACAATGAATTGAGTGAGGCTAGAGGAACTACGACTTCATAGAAAAAATTTAGAATGCTGGAATACGTTGGCTGTATTTTTCACTTAGTAAGGATCTATAAGAAACAGAAAAGCTTGGTTGCAACTAGTCTATCCGGAGGAAGGGAGACAAGAGAATATAATTTTTCTTAAAACGTCCATTTTGGTTAGGGTCTGCTATTTATGATGGTTGAGGGACTGGAAATCTGAGGCTTTGCGGGATGGCAATGCTACCATTCAAACTAACAATCAGAGGAAAGGTGGCAGGTAATAATCAAGGACCTCATGGTATGTACTTCCTTCATCACAAGGAGACAATTGCTTCTGCAGAGTTGTGGCCAGAAAAGAGAAGATTATATAGGGTTTTGTGTACCCAGGTTTTCAAATTACCCACTGAGCTTAAAAAGGGAAGATGTGAATTCCAGAGCTAATATAGCATTTTATTGCTCAGTGAAGCCAGGCTGAAGATGAACGGCAAGAGGCTTAGTTTTCTTCATTTTCTGTTGGCGTTTCTGATACTTGCAGTCTAACGTAGCTTTGCATTTTATGTTACATTTAATCTCAGAGACCCTTGCTTTCTTATATAGGATGATACACAATGTGATATAGGAATGACAGTAACTTTCTTCCAAGGTGGTATTAATGATTAAATTAGACCTTACAAATAAAAGATCTAGCACAAATGCCTGGTTCAGAGTTGAGATTTGATATGGCAACAAATATTAGTACAGATAGTTCAAACCTTGACAAAAGTATGTTTAGGATAATTAAAAGTGTGAAAATTTATATAGTGAATATTAAACTTATGGCATGTATTATTTGAACAGACAGTACTGATGATGTATTAGTCCATTTTCACATTACTGTAAGGAAATACCTGAGACTGGATAATTTATAAGGAAAAGAGGTTTAATTGGCTCACAGTTCTGCAGGCTATACAGAAAGCATGATGCTGCCTATCTGCTCAGCTTCCGGGGAGGCTTCAGGAAACTTACAATCATGGCAGAAGGCAAAGGAGAAGCAGGATCTTATTACGTGGCTAAAGTAGGAGCGAGAGAGAGAGCAGGGAGGTGCCACATACTTCTAAACGACCAGATTTCATAAGAACTCACTCACTATCATAAGAACAGCACCAAGGAGATGGTGCTAAACCATGAAAAAACTGTCCCCATAATCCAATCACCTCCCACCAGGCCCCACTTCGAACATTAAGTAGGTAATGACAATATAAAATGTTTTGTAAAGTGTTATGATGGTGAGAACACAGATAATAGGCACATAAACTATTAATATATTGGGAACAGGTAGGGAGAACTTAAAAAGTATTCTGAACTGAGTTCTTGAAGGAAGAGTCAGCCAGGTCTAGTGGAGTTGTGAGTGGGGTTGTGGTGGGAATCTGGAAATCATTCTCAACAAAGAAGCTGAGATTAGTAAAGGCCTATAGTTAAGAAGGAGAGCACTGGGCATTGGAGAATTCCACGTAATTTGGTGTGACTGGAGTCAGATAAGGAGAAAGATGGGGTGGAGATCTCACCAGTGGACAAATTATGAGAAGCCTCATATACCTGCTAAGGTTTGAACTTCATTTGTAAGGCTACCAGGAGCCATTGAATTACTTTGTGAAGGTGAATATCACAAGATCCTCCTTGCTTTTTAAAAGAATCCCTCTGGGAATATGGAAAATGTATATAAAAGGGCCAAGAGCCTGGGATGGTGGCTCACGCCTGTAATCCCAGCACTTTGGTAGGCCAAGGCGGGCGGATCACCTGAGGTCAGGAGTTTGAATCCAGTCTGGCCAATATGGTGAAACCCTGTCTCTACTAAAAAAATACAAAAATTAGCCAGACATGGTGGCACACACCTATAGTCCCAGCTACTCTGGAGGCTGAGGCAGGAGAATCCTATGAACCTGGGAGGCGGAGGCTGCAGTGTGCCGAAATTGCACCACCGCATTCCAGCCTGGGCGACAGAGCGAGAATCCATCTGAAAAAAGAAAAGAAAAGAAATAAAAGCCAAGATGAAAAGCAGGAAACCAATCTGGCAAGGAGTAGTAATCCAACCAAGAGAGAATATTTGCCTACACCAAGTTAATGACATAGGCATGAAAAGAACTGGACAGATTGAAAAATTATTAACAACCTAGAATCTTTACAATTTTTTGTCTGATTGAATGCGGGTAGTGAGGTACAAATTTTATCTCAGGAAATGAGTAAATGCAGGTGTCACATATTGAGATAGAGAACAAACAGAGAAATCAAGGTATAAAACAATGGGTTCAGCTTTTGCATATGTTAAATTTGATGGGCTTTTGGGACACTCAGGCAAAAATATCAGGTAAGCTATTAAAGGTATTAGAAAAATAGGATTGGGATTATTTTAGTTTCTTTTTTTGACGATTGATTCAGGGTAGACTATGTATCAAGTTTTTATCAATTAAATGTAATGGGAATTGTGCTAGGGCCCTCTGGGAAAGATTTTCTCCCTTGATCAAAAGAGTTTTCTGTAGATAAGTCTTGCTCCTTCCTTCATCTTTGAACACTGATCTATAGGGTCCTCATGCTTGCAACTGCAGAAAGCTTCTTATGCCTGTGAAAAAAAAGCAAGGAGAAACACGGAGAAGTGGAGCCAGAGTCCTGATATTTCTAGGTCACCAGAATTACCAGTTCTGGAACCACCCAATCATAGGCTTATTTTAGATGAGTTAATAAAAACCCTTATTGTTAGATTAATTTTTTATTTTTATTTTTGGTAGCTGAAAGCATTCCAACCTGATGGTTGAGAAGTAACTTAAAGATTGCTTCAAAGAGAATAAAATACCTAGGAATCCAACTTACAAGGGATATGAAGGACCTCTTCAAGGAGAACTACAAACCACTGCTCAATGAAATAAAAGAGGATACAAACAAATGGAAGAACATTCCATGCTCATGGATAGGAAGAATCAATATCATGAAAATGACCATACTGCCCAAGGTCATTTACAGATTCATTGCCATCCCCATCAAGCTACCAATGACTTTCTTCACGGAATTGGAAAAAACTACTTTGAAATTCATATGGAACCAAAAAAGAGCCCACATTGCCAAGTCAATCCTAAGCCAAAAGAACAAAGCTGGAGGCATCATGCTCCCTGACTTCAAACTATACTACAAGGCTACAGTAACCAAAACAGCATGGTACTGGTACCAAAACAGAGATATAGACCAATGGAACAGAACAGAGCCCTAAGAAATAATACCACACATCTACAACTATCTGATCTTTGACAAACCTGACAAAAACAAGAAATGGGGAAAGGATTCCCTATTTAACGAATGGTGCTTAGAAAACTGGCTAGCCATATGTAGAAAACTGAAACTGGATCCCTTCCTTATACCTTATACAAAAATTAATTCAAGCTGGATTAAAGAGTTAAATGTTAGACCTAAAACCACAAAAACCCTAGAAGAAAACCTAGGCGGTACCATTCAGGACATAGGCATGGACAAGGACTTCATGTCTAAAACACCAAAAGCAATGGCAGCAAAACCCAAAATTGACAAATGGTATCTAATTAAACTAAAGAGCTCCTGCACAGCAAAAGAAACTACCATCAGAGTGAACAGGCAACCTACAGAATGGGAGAACATTTTTGCCATCTACTCATCTGACAAACAGCTAGTATCCAGAATCTACAAAGAACTCAAACAAATTTACAAGAAAAAAAACAACCTCATCAAGTGGGCAAAGGATATGAACAGACACTTCTCAAAAGAAGACATTTATGCAGCCAACAGACAAATGAAAAAATGCTCATCATCACTGGCCATCAGAGAAATGCAAATCAAAACCACTATGAGATACCATCTCACACCAGTTAGAATGGCGATCATTAAAATGTCAGGAAACAACAGGTGCTGTAGAGGATGTGGAGAAATAGGAACACTTTTACACAGTTGGTGGGACTGTCAACTAGTTCAACCATTGTGGAAGACAGTGTGGTGATTCCTCAGGGATCTAGAACTAGAAATACCATTTGACCCAGCCATCCCATTACTGGGTATATATGCAAAGGATTATAAATCATGCTGCTATACATGCACACGTATGTTTATTGTGGCACTATTGACAACAGCAAAGACTTGGAACCAACCCAAATGTCCAACAATAATAGACTGGATTAAGAAAATGTGGTACATATATACCATGGAATACTATGCAGCCATAAAAATGATGAGTTCATGTCCTTTGTAGGGACATGGATGAAGTTGGAAACCATCATTCTCAGCAAGCTATCACAAGGACAAAAAGCCAAACACCGCATGTTCTCACTGATAGGTGGGAATCGAACAATGAGAACACTTGGACACAGGAAGGGGAACATCACACACCAGGGCCTGTTGTGGGGTAGGGGAAGGGGAGAGGGATAGCATTAGGAGATATATCTAATGTAAATGACGAGTTAATGGGTGCAGCACACCAACATCGCACATGTATACATATGTAACAAATCTGCACATTGTGCACATGTGCCCTAGATAGAACTTAAAGTATAATAAATATATATATAAAAGGAAAAAAAGAAAAATTAGAGATAGCAAATTAAAAGTTTTTTTAAGTCTATTGAGAGTTTTTATAAGTGTAGTATTATCAATATGTATAATAATTTTATAATTTTAGCACAAATGTATCACTGGCTAAAATAAAGTATGCTTACACTAAAAAAATGCAAAGGTAATTATTTATGGCATATCATAAAACTATGTAAGTTTCAGGGCCTAGTATTAATCTACATTTAATCAGCATGAAAATGTTCCAGTAAATTTTTTTACACTGATCGGATATTTGATGCTAACAAAGGTTTATTAATCAAGAATTAATTTTTAGGTATGATAATGCTATTGTAGCCTTGTTTTTTATACAAAGAGTCATTTTCTGAAATACATACTGAAATGTTTATAGATAAACTGATGTGATACCTGGGATTTAAATATATGGGGTGGAGGGAGGTGCTAAGTGGATGTAGATGTGAATAGGGTCTGATTGACAAGGTATTGATTACTATTAGGGTAGGTAATTATCTTCGGATAAATTTGGATCTCTATAATAAAAAGTTTTTTTAAAAAATACTTAATTTGTTTAAGGTCAGCACATACTCTTCATTTATTTTCTATAGATTTACCTAACCAAGAGATGGTCCACTTGTTTAAAGAATCAGTGAGAAGATAATTGAGGCGGAAAGAATGAAACTCCTCCTGTCACTTAGGAAAGGGTCAAAAAGCAATCAATTGAAATAAAAGCATCCACTGCTTCCAGCCCCTCTTGGCCCCATGACAGTCTGAGACATAAGCAAAATACCTGATCAAGCTTTTACAAAGGAAAAGGGACGATTTACACATGAGAATTTTTTTGTAAGTAGTAATAGTCTATGATTAGGTAATGGGCTGCAAAATCTCGAGTTTCTAATCACTAACCTGAATTTATGCTAAAAAAAGATTTTTATTTTTAATTGGCTCCATTCACTACTTTCCTAAAATATGAATAATCTCCAATTCAATATTTCCTATCTCAGAAAACTTAAAATAAAATGCATGTGCCACCTTCAAAAAAAATAAACATAACTCAGTGGAGTGATTTTAGGTGACTCTTCTAAAATGCTGCACTGTGAGGAAGAGAAAATTAGCTATTATTTGGATGGAGATGTGGCATCAAGGAAAGGTTCTTTTTTTAACTGGAAGACACTTAACAATATCAAGTTAATAATAATTATTATTCAGAAGAATGAACACTAACATTAGAGAGGAAACTATAATTGAGAGAGAAATGTTAAGGTTATAGGCAAGAGAATATGGAGTTGATTGATTAGGAGAAAGCTTTGGAGAAAGAAGACCTCTTCCTTTCTGATAGGAGGCAATTTGGCAAAGGTGGATGAACGTAATGTTTAAGTGATAGGTAGAGTTCATGGCTCTTATTCAGTTCTGTCCCCAACTCTTTACTGTATTTATTTTGTTCAGCAACCAGAACAGAATGTTATGCTTTGAATCATCAATGAGTGAGAATATCAGGGATTTCTCTCAATAATCAGAAAAAATATGCCCACCAGAAAAAAATAAAAGTATCCTCAATATGTAATGTCTAGATGAGGGAGAGCCTGCATATTTTGAGCAGCACAAATAGCAGCTGATTAGGTCAGTAAATTGTCAAAAATCAGACTTGTGGCCAGCTGGCTTATAGAAGCACATAATGTTCTGGAGAACCCAGGAGTCAAATTGGTACCAGCTGAGGAGAGAGATATTGGGCAGAATGCCAAACTAAATAAAAAAGATATAAGGAAAGGAAAAAATCTGAGTAGAAAATAAAAAATGGAACATACCAAAGAGTTATTTGATAGTTGTTTTTAAAGATACAACTGAAGAGGTTTTCATTTGAAGCCTCAAAGCTCAAAAAGTGTTCTCTCATTACACTCAAGGGAGGAATGGAAGCATTTCAACTGGCTACAGTAGGAACATACCAGGAAACCTCAGACTGTTATGTACATGATTTCCATAAACTGACATTCTGCATTTAGCTCTTTCTTAACTGGATAGTACCAAGAAATGAAATCCAAGATCCATCACTGTAATTAACTTGATTATGCAATGGCAATACTTTCCTCCCCCAAAGTTACAATGGATATTAAATTGTTACTGAACATTGAAAACTTAGAATTGATTCTTAAATTGAACAGCAATAGATTAAAGGTATGCTTTTTCATTTGAAAATATACCTCTCTTATAAGATTCTGCACATAGAAATTCATGCCTCTAACATTATTTCCAGATGTACTTCTGGCAAACTTTAAATTTTTTTAGCTAAACCTGCTTTTGAAACCATGTGACTGATTATATATTATAGAATAGAACCATTTTTAAGGCTGAAAGTCAAAATAGGAGATTCTAGTGATTACATATTTAGAGTGATTTCCCATTCCAGAATGATATAGAGTGCAAGAATAATAATGATCCCACCCATAGCTTAATTTCTTTATATGCATGCCAAAAAATTTAAGAATTGAATTAATCTTTCTCTGATTTATGTATTCCAAGGGCAATGGGAAACCATTAATGAAATGCTATGTCTTCCAAAAAGTGATTAACCAGGTACAGAGGAATTGGCAAGTGCTCAAAAAAAAAAAAATCTTATTTAGTGTTTGGGCCAAAACTGTAAATTATTTTCAAATTATTTTCAGCAGACACTTCAATGCTCCAACGAACTAAGAAGAATCCTATTTTTTCAGCTGGGAGATGTTCCTCTTGGCATAATATCAAATCTACAAAAGCTCAAGCAAAAAAAAAATGGGAGAAAGTAAAAACATTTAAAATATTGTAAGTGTGAGGCTCTAATATATAATGGCAGAGTACATTTTTACAAAGAATTAAAATTCTTTTCTTTATTTTTATGTTTCTGAGAACACTATTCAAATTAGTTAATTAGCTAAATATTTGAAGAGCACTTGATTTTGTTTAAGTGAGGCACTAGTACTTATACATTGTAAATGCCTTTTCTACCACTTCTATTTTCCCCTTTCCCTTGTATCTCTATTTTTATAGCTTAAATTAAAGATAGGTTAAATAAACTGGCATTAATAAATCAATGACACCAGGCTGTAAAATAAATAAATAAATAAAAACTTATGCAATACATTTTGGCATTAAAAGGAAAGCATCTGTAAATCATTTCTTCATATTCTCATTGTTTAAAAAGTATAGATATTAAAGAAAAAATGCAAAATGAAGAATCAGATAATGAAAAGTGAAAAAAAATCTTCCATTATCTCACTACCTAAAGATAACCAACAAAAATATTACTTTTTCTGGCCTGTAACTTGATGACCAGTCTTTAAAAAATTTATACTTTTAGAGTAATATTTAAAATGCAATGTGTATCACAGTATTTTTATAAAAAATATATTAAATTTTATGTACAGAGAGATATATATTTTAAAAGATATATATATGTATATACCTATGTATGCATATATATACACACATCTCTTTTGAATGACTATGTAACAGTCTGTTGAGTGAATATCGAGATTGATTATAATCTTTCGTTATTATAAGTAATATTGATGATTGTTTTATAATAGTGGCACATTATTTGTAATAGTTGCCACAAATTACTGAAACAAATACTGCTGAACAGCTGTTTTGTGCTAATCACACTGCTGGGACACAGTAACACACAGGTAAATAAGACACAATTCCTGCCTTAAGAAGCGTAAAGCAGTGGAGGAAACTCCAAAATAAACAGGTAGTTTATGTAAGATTTTGAAAGACTGACACGTTAGTAAGCTAAGGCATTCATGGTGTCAAGAAACTCAGACTACTGTACAACTAGAGCTGCCTTTATAAAGAATTTTGCACCAGGGAAGAGGTCTGCATCTTGGTGTTCACTTATTATAAGACAAATTTTACCCTAGTGTAAGACCGTGCTTTTTCTATTATCCAAGAATAAGTTGGGTTAGTGTAAATAGGCAGAGGCTCACAGATTCTTGGAAGTATTCGTCAAAATTTTTGAAGGAGTTTCTTCAAAAAAAGAGCTATGCTGGAGAAGTGAGGTTGTACTGCGAGGCATTTAGTCTATGACACTGGGTGGCACCGATGATCCTGTAGGACTATGAACTTTGGGGCATTTTCCTAATTTACCATCTATTAGTAAAATATAATATTTAGGAGAGCAATAATGGCTATTAAGAACCTTGAACAAGTCCTGGTGCAAAAATATTTAATAAATATATGCTGATTCAGTATGAAAAAAATCAGTCTCTTTTCAAATAAGCCATTTCAGACATTCAACCTCTGGGGTTTTGACTTCTATCTGTCTTTCAGTATTGCATAGAGGACATACATTATAAAGGTTTAAATATAATGATACTACAAATACAGGAACTTATATGAGTGAAGGAACAGAAAGTAAGTAAAAGTGTGTTTAAATAGACTGGTATCTTTCTGACTGGCTCCAAGCTTAGTATATTGTGTAGGATTCTATTTGTAAGTCTTCCCCCAAATTCCCAGAAAAGCAGGGTAGCCAAATGAATGATGATTCCAGGTGGTCTGCCCATTCTCCTAAAAGGCTGCTGCCTTTGCACAGTGGCTGTCCTTTTCTTTCCTGAGTCCCCTTCATGTTGCTATTAAAAGGACCACAAATTTTCATAAGGATTTAGGATAACAAAGAATTAAGTTATCAGTTAAACAGAATGCTGGGTGACTAGAATACTTACCTGAGGGAAAATTCTGGGGATCAGAATTTTCAGCTAATTTTTGTATTTTTAGTAGAGATGGGGTTTCACCATGTTGGCCAGGCTTGTCTCAAACTTCTGACCTCAGATGATCCACCTGCCTCAGCCTCCCAGAGTGCTGGGATTACAGGTGTAAGCCACCGTGCCAGGCCAAAATAACAATTTTTTAAAGACTTCCTTGTCTCCCATCTAGAAATAATTCCCTATTTCATGTTCTAAAAGGTACCTCTATCATAATATTTTTGTCATTTTGTTATAATTATTTGTCTGATGCCCTAGTTGGAGCACAGGTTCTGCAAGAACAAATACCTATAGAAAGTCACTGAATGAAGATAGTCCAACAGCCTGCAAGCCTAAAATGTGATGTTTTGAATATGTATTGATATGTTAATAACTCTAGACTTCAATTTGCTCATATCCTGGGCAAGAAGAGCAAAGCTGGAGGCATCATGCTCCCTGACTTTAAACTATACTACAAGGCTACAGTAACCAAAACAGCATGGTACTGGTACCAAAACAGATATATAGACCAATGGAGCAGAACAGAGGCCTCAGAAATAACACCACACATCTACAACCATCTGATCTTTGACAAAGCTGACAAAAACAAGAAATGGGGAAAGGATTCCCTATTTAATAAATGGTGTTGGGAAAACTGGCTAGCCATATGCAGAAAACTGAAACTGGACCCCTTCCTTACACCTTATACAAATATCAACTCAAGATGGATCAAAGACTTAAACTTAAGACGTAGGACCATAAAAATCCTAGAAGAAAACCTGGGCAATACCATTCAAGACATAGGCATGGGCAAAGACTTCATGTCTAAAACACTAAAAGCAATGACAACAAGAGCCCAAATTCACAAATGGAATCTAATTAAACCAAATAACTTCTGCACAGCAAAAGAAACTATCATCAGCATGAACAGGCAACATAAAGAGTGGGAGACAATTTTTGCAATCTATCCATCTGACAAAGGGCTAATATCCAGAATCTACAAAGAACTTAAACAAATTTACAAGAAAAAAAATCAAAAAGTGGGCAAAGGATATGAACAGACTCTCCTCAAAAGAAGACATTTATGTAGCCAACAGCCATATGAAAAAATGCTCATCATCACTGGTCACTAGAGAAATGCAAATCAAAATCACAATGAGATACCATCTCACACCAGTCAGAATGACGATCATTAAAGAGTCAGGAAACAACAGATGCTGGAGAGGATGTGGAGAAATAGGGATGTTTTTTCACTGTTAGTGGAAGTGAAAATTAGTTCAACCATTGTGGAAGACAGTGTGGTGATTCCTCAAGGATCTAGAACTAGAAATACCATTTGACCCAGCCATCCCATTACTGGGTATATACTCAAAGGATTATAAATCATTCTACTATAAAGACACATGCATGCATATGTTTATTGCAGCACTATTCACAAGAGCAAAGACTTGGAATCAACTCAAATATCCATCAATAATAGACTGGATAAAGAAAATGTGGCACATATGCACCATGGAATATTATGCAGCCATAATAAAGGATGCGTTCATGTCCTTTGCAGGGACATGGATGAATCTGAAAACCATCATTCTCAGCAAACCACCACAAGAACAGAAAACTGACCACCACATGTTCTCACTTATAAGTGGGAGTTGCACAATGAGAACATGTGGACATAAGGAGGGGAACATCACGCACTGGGGCCCGTCAGGGGGTGGGGGTTAGGGGAGGGATAACATTAAGAGAAATACCTAATGTAGGTGATGGGTTGATGGGTGCAGCAAACCACTATGGCACGTGTATACCTATGCAGCAAAACTGCATGTTCTGCACATGTACCCCAGAACTTAAAGTATAATTAAAAAATAATAAAATAAAAAAGGTATATTTCAACTCTACTATTTTATATATACATAATGTATCTCTCTTCTGTTAAAACAAGTCACCCATTACTTTGAATTAGCAGAAGTCATGCTACCAGTTAATATCTGATAAACCTTTACATTATATTTGAAATAGGAAAAGATGTTATTTTTCTTTTCTTTGATGTTGACTCTAGTTGTAAAGCATTGCTTTTATTGCATTCTGCTTAAACTTTACTTTTTAGTTTTGTTATTTTTCTAGGTAAATTTCTTAGTTTATATTAAAATATTACCAGATATTTTCATTTACTATCATTAATTATCCTGCAGCTACCACTCTCCTTTGAATGGAATTAAATTACATTATTTAAGGTTTGGAAAATGTTATTGTTCTTAAGGTTCTACTTCCTTACCTTGGTTCCAAAGAAATCTTTTCCAGTTTTCCAAACACCTTTGTATATATGGAAGCTAGAAGAGCTTGTCTTTAAGGATTTTTGTTTGGCCTGACACTTTACTCAAAATTTTTCTGAAAACTCATTTTCCTGATGTTGCCTTAAGTTCTGCAAGTCTAAACCTTAAAGAAAGCAAATGCAGCTAAAAGCAACTATATTTGTAGAAGAACATTGAGCTATTTAAGAGGTTGACCTATTGGACATATGTAAAATGCCATAGCAGTTGGTGATACTTAAGTAAGGCATTAATAGTAAATTAGAGCAGTTAGACTTATATATAATTTGGGGAAATTAGTAACTGATTATTACCAAATAAAATCCATGAAAAACAAGCTTGATTATATTTTTCTCCAGGAACAAAACAGGATATATTTTAAAATACCATGGAAATTTCAGCAGGGGTGCCATGAAACTGATGAATTTGGCCTGGCGCAATGGCTCATGCCTGTAATCCCGGCACTTTGGGAGGTCAGGAGATTGAGATCAGCTTAGCCAATATGGGGAAACCCGTCTCTACTAAAAATAAAAAAAAATAAAAATAAAAAATAAAAAATAAAAATTAGCCGGGTGTGGTGGCGCTTGCTTGTAGTCCCAGCTACTCTGGAGGCTGAGGCAGGGGAATCCGGGAGGGAGAGGTTGCAGTGAGCCAAGATCATGCCAGTCTGGGGGACAGAGCGAGACTTGGTCTCAAAAAAAAAAAAAAAAAAAAAAAAAAAAAAAAGAGAGAGAAAGAAAGAAAAGAAAGAATCTGAGGAATTTTTATTATCGTCACATAAAAGGAATTAGTTCTAAGCAATTTTTCCAAGATATGTTGACAACATGGCTAGTGGATAAAATTAATTAAAAAATAAAAGTTAAAACAAGTAATAAATAGATAATAAATAATCTATTATGAATAATTCACATATTCTCTCCCTTTAAAGACAAAAAAGAGAGAGACTGCTTTGAAAATGTTAAATACTAAAATTATTTTTTGTAGGCTTCTATCTGACATTTTGCTATGTATCCACTCCCTAATTTTTTTTAAGTTTTTAAAAATTAAATTATTTTCCAGTGGAAGGACATTAAACAGCACAACATTTTCACATGTCCTAGAATGTTTTTATTTTAGTGTAAGCCTTAACAACTTATTCCTTAACATGTACTTTGAACTTAATGCCTCTGGAAATATTCTTCTTTAAGAATAATTAAACATAGTTTTATAAATTTCTGGATTAAAATTAATCCAGTAATTTCATATGCTAGAGATACATAGTAATCTCTTCTGAAAGGTGGAGCAAATATAGAAATGAAATAAGAAAATTCAGTGCTATTTTTGAACAAGCTGAAACCTTTTAACATTTATTTGCTGCATGAAGATAGTCAAGTTAATCCCTTTGAACTTCTATTTTCCCATCTTGATATAGGAAATACAACTATAGTTACTCCCTAGGGTTCTTGTGAAGATTAAATGAATTAATTCTAACATTTTTCCTAGTCAAGATGTATTTGAGTATCGAGAGAAGCTTATGAGTTTTGGAGGTAAAAGGAGAGGGGCCTCAGAATCAGGGGCTATTCTCCTAGTTTTTGTTAGTTCTTGTTCTATCTTCTGCATTCTCATTGGCTTAGTGGTTACTGACTGTCTTTCTAGCATCTGATGTTGAAATCTGAGTTGGTGAAATTATGTTCTGTGAAGAAGAAACACTTAGCAGTAAACTTGGCCTTACCTTGGGTTTTGCTAGTGTGGCAGGCACTCTGAATTCAGTTTTATTTTCTATTGGCTTAGCTGTTTCTATTATAAGGTAATCTTGTCTGTCAATATAGAGGCTCCATGGTGGACCAATTGTCTCTCAACTCTCAGACATCTCTGTGTTTTACAGTGGGACTCATGAGGAATTCTGGATTGCTGCTATGTCATGCACAATTAGTGGAGAACTAAGGTTTGGAATATCGTCTTTCTCATGCCCTAGAAAAAACTCAATGAAGAAAGGTAAGTGAAATATTTTATACATACATAATATATAAATGTACAATAACAGTATATTTACTGTATATGAACAGTAAGTTAAATATTATATATAAAATATGTATTTATATATAAATATACATTGTGTATATATATATTACATCATGTATAAATTATATCATATATTACATATATATTTAGGATGTAATTTATATAGATGTGTGTGTGCATGGCAGCTAATTATATATATATGCTTGGCAGCTAGTAATTAATTTAACCATCATGACGAAGTGAAGAAAGCTCTCTACTTGATATTTTTCATTAGAAACCAAGTTTAAGAAATAGTTGAAATTGATTGAATCTGTAGCCAAAATAGATTGATATAAAAATAACAAGACACAGCCTATTGAATCTACATTTAGTTTCATTATTAGTCCACATCCTTTTTTTCAGGTTTATTACTTTAGGATTAGTCATTGTATTCTCCAAATGCTCTAAATTATTTTAAATGCTAGTAAGTGTGAGAGACGTAACCATAAAATCTTCTCTACCTCACTTTTTTCCATAACGGTAAAATAAACTAAAAGCCTTGGGCAGAATTAAACATTTGTTAAATGAACACTTTGTTCAATGAATATTAGGATTTCCCTGAGTCTTGCTCAACACTTACATAGTATTGCAGGCTGAAAGATTTGTTTCCCCCAAAATTCACATGTTGAAACCCTAAACCTCAATGTAACTATAATTGGAGACTGGGCCTTTACAGAAGTAATTAAGATTAAGTGAGGTCATGACAGTGGGTCACTGACCCAATAGTATTAGTGTCGTAAAAAGAGACACCAGAGAGCTTGTCCTCTCTCTCTCTCTCTCTCTTTGTGAGCACAGAGGAAAGGCTTTGTGAGGACAACCAGAAGATGGCTATTTGTAAGCCAGGAAAATTATAGGCAACTGTAAGGTTGTCTATCATACACAAAGATTCACACTTGAAAAATGTTATTGCAGGTGGTTGTACTTGTATAAACTCTTTCTGTACTTTATCTATTAGTTAACAGTTTTTTCTTTCTAGTCCTCATCCTTAAATTGTCCCAGGCTAAAACATACCTTAGGATTGTATGGATATTTCTGCTGGGCCCAGTGGCTCATGCCACAATCCCAGCCAGGCTGAGGCTAGAGGATCACTTGAGCCTAGCAGTTCAAGACTAGCCTGGGCAACATAGTGAGACCTGATCTCTACAAAAGGTTAAAACAAATTAGCTGGGTGTGGTGGCTTGCTCCTGTAGTTCTAGCTACTCGGGAGGTTAAGATGGGAGAATTGCTTGAGCCTAGCAGGTCAAGTGTGCAGTGAATCATGACGGCGTCGCTGCACTCCTGCCTGGGCAACAGAGTGAGACCCGGTCAAAAAAACAAGAACAAAAACAAAATAAAACAAAAAAGACAAAAAAACTTGTGTGGGTATTTTAATTGTCTTTACCATTATTAAGGAAAACAATCTGATCAGATAGTGGCAGGAAGTTGTGAAAGATTTAACACATTAGATTATACAGTGTTATTTGCACTTTATTTGACCTGCCTGAAAGAAGTAATGTTTACTCCAATAGCATACATTTTTATTGCAGAATTTCAACAATGTGGCCAGTAAGTAGTTCCTGCCTACCCCATATGTGTGTAAGTCCTAACCCAATAACATATTACAAAATGAACAAATTCATGACCTCAATCACAATTCTTGGCATTATTTTTTTAAAAAAGAAAGTGGTCTGGGAGAGACACAAGACATAAAATTTGCCCTAGTTTTTGAAGGTATGGTAAAATAAGGCTAATCAGAGAAAAAAATAAAAGAAATCAAAGGCACCCAAGAATGAATGAGCAAGAAAAGTCTGCGGGTAGTCTTCAAGAATAATTTTAATAAGAAATATTAATTTCAGCAATACCTGTTGTCATACCTGGTTTTTCCCTAGAATGGTCATACCTGGTTTTCTCCCAGAATTATCATAACTTTTTACTTAAAAAGGAGATACTTCTTTCTGGTAACTTTGTTAAAGTCTACTCCCTGCTCAAGGTGTGTGCTCAGAGTGAATCTGAATACTCACATTTGAACACTGTCACTTTCATTTCCAAATACAGCATTTGATTCACTGGAATAAAACTAAGAACTTGGATTTTAAATATGGAAAACAAATTGCTGATCATGTTCTTAATTGAGTGTGTGATGGTCATGTACCTGAAAACCTATCAACTCAACAGAGAAGAAAAACAATGTCTGATGCTCTCATCTTCCTTTGAAACCCATTGCTTTGAAACCTAATGATTTTTGCTCAGATCAGTGCACTCTAATTAGCTTCTGGAAATCCTTGAATTTGTATTTTATTAAAAAGGATACTACAATTATATGTATAAAAGTTAAAACCAATATTTTAACAGTGTCATTTCTAATATCTTCATCTCTCTATTTTTAGTTGCCTATTCTTATTTTTTGAGATAGTAATATGTATCTCAAATGTGAAACTTAAAAAAATAGTTTTTCCAAATATTCCTTATAATACTCCTTTTTCCATCAGGGTTTAAATGTGCTCTATCCTGGCCTTTCAATTTCATGATTTTAGTTTTGTCGAGATTCTCTTAATCCTTGGTTGATTATTCACATTTTTACCTAACGAATGAATGATGTTGCTCAGAATAGGACATTTTTATGTTTCCTGTGTAGTTGTACCTTTCACTGACTTCTTGCTTATTGGCTTTCTTCCCACTTCTTGTATGCATTGATCCCATTCTTGCTCCAGAGATGTTGCTCTAGCAGTTCCCTTTGACTAGAAAGTAATTCCTCTGCATGGCTCTCCTCTTTCCTTTAGGTTTCTGTTCAATGTCACCTCCTCAAGAGGCTTTTCCTGACCTCACTATTTGTCACTACAACACTATTTCATCTGTAGGCCCTCTCTCCTGCTTTATTTTTATTTCTTTCACTTGGCTATATGTAATTAGAATATATCATTGGCTATATTCGTTCAAGGCAATTTCCCTACTAGGATGTAAAAGTTAAGGTCCCTGAGGGCAGAAACATTGCATTATCCACTACCATATTTCAAGTATCTAGAAATCTGATATGGTAGACACTTAACAAATATTTGTTTATTGAATAAGTTACAAATACATGTCCCTCGCCAAACACATACACACACACACACACACACACACACACACACACTGAATGAGAACACTGAACTCTGAGCTTTTTGTAAGTATGAGTATTATTAATAGGCAAGACTTTCTTTCCGGCCTTGTTTAGGGAAAGGGCATACTAGCTCAAGGTCACACTTATTTGAAAGTAAGGATTAAGGAGGGCATTGTTAGAATTCTCCTATCTCTTTCCTTCTTTCAGGACCCTTTGTGGTAGTTTGAATTACCTCAAAATCTGCATTTCCTTGTATCTGTCCCTTTCCCTAGAGACAGGAAAATCTTCGAAAGAAAGGGATTGTCTTATTTGTTTTGTAAACAACTGTATTAGTCAGGGTTCACAGGGACAGAACTAACGGAATACACACACACACACACACACACACACACACACACACATATATAAAGGGGAGTTTATTAAGTTTTAACTCACAGATCACAAGGTCCCACAACAGGCCATATGCAGGCTGAGGAAGAAGGAGAGTCAGTTTGAGTTCCAAAGCTGAAGAACTTGGAGTCTGATGTTCAAGGGCAGGAAGGATCCAGCGTGGAAGAAAGATGTAGGCTGGGAGGCTAGGCCAGTCTCTGTTTTCACATTTTTCTGCCTGCTTACATTCTAGCCAGGTTGGCAGCTGATTAGATTGTGCCCACCCATATTAAGGGTGCATCTGCCTTTTCCAGCCCACTGACTCAAATGTTAATCTCCTTTGGCAACACCCTCACAGACACACCCAGGATCAATACTTTGTATCATTTAATACAATCAAGTTGACACTCAGTATTAACCATCACAAATCCAACCTTGTCAACTTGAACCCATACACATCTCCTGAGATCATACATAATCTTTAAATAAAGACAATAATAAGGTGATAATTACGTCTAACATAATACAACTATCCTTCCTACAACTGGGAACGTGTCAATCCCCAACCCAAATACTGTTACATAAAGTTAACAATACTTAAACGCTGATATGAACTCAATAAATCTTACATCACATGAAAAAGGAGAAAGGATATAAAATGAAGATATTTTCTCAGTACAAGTGTATACATGCGCAAGCATGTTTTTAACAAAAGAAGGAGGAAATATTCATGACCATTACAGTCCTCATTTCTGCAGCAGGTCATGTGATCATAGCCGATATTGATGATTACTTTCTACTACCCATTCTGTATTCCCTTTTCCTTTGGCAAGCACCTCAGTAGGTCGTGGGTTTTTTTCCTGGTGGGGTAACCCAAACCTTCATTACTGAAGGGTCTGGGCCATTTGTAGTTCTGCCTGGATTGGGGGGTTGTAATTTCCCATTGACCTTAATCACAGGGCATGGTAATACTAAGGGACACCCTAATGGGTCTCCTGTACTCCATGCATACTCTTTCTTACCTCCATTCTGGAGTAGCAGACTGATTTCATCTTGATTGTCCAGGTCAATCGCCCCAGCCAACACTGTAACTCCCTTCTTAGCCTGTTGACTTAAAGGTAGGAGGAGCCTAAAGTGTCCAGGTGACAATCTTACCTTCTAGTTTAATGGAATCCTTGTTGTGTCTGTTGGTGGCAGCGTTCCTCCCTCTGGAACTAGGACATTTAGGCCAACAGAATGTAATGTCGCGGGAACAGGAAGCAAAAATTTTGCTACTTGATCACTAGGGATGATGGTGAGTGGTGCCACTTTCACTTTCACCCCTTGATTCTTGGACCCATGAACCCTGGCTATAGGAGAAACAGCATCATATAGTGGACGCTGATTCAGAACATACATGGCCTTCTGGATAAATTTGCCCCGGCCCTGCAAAGTATTGCCATCTGGTTGGTGTTGTAATTGTGACTTCAAAAGGCCATTCCACCATTCTCTCAATCCAGCTGCTTCAGGATGCTGGGAAACATGGTAAGACCAATGGATTCCATGAGCATGAGCCCATTGCTCCACTTCTTTAGACACAAAGTGAGTGCCTTTGTCAGAGGCAATGCTGTGTGGAATACCATGACAGTGAATAAGGCATTCTGTGAATCCTTGGATAGCAGTCTTGGCAGAAGCATTGCATGCAGGATAGGCAAACCCATATAAGTTGTAAGTGTCTATTCCAGTGAGGACAAACCTCTGCTCTTTCCGTGATGGAAGAGGTCCAATATGATAAATCTGCCACCAGGTAGTTGGCTGGTCTCCCCGAGGAATGGTGCCATATCAAGGGCTCAGTGTTGGTCTTTGCTGCTGACAAATTAGGCACTCAGCAGCGGCCATATTTGGTCAGCCTTGGTGAGTGGAAGTCCACGTTGCTGAGCCCATGCATAACCTCCATCCCTGCCACCATGGCCACTGTGTTCAGGGGTCTATTGGGCGATGACAGGGGTGGCTGGGGAAAGAGCTGAGTGGTGTCCACAGAACAGGTCATTCCATCCACTTGATTATTAAAATCCTCTTCTGCTGAGGTCACCCATTCATGAGCACTCACATGGGATACAAATATCTTCACAGTTTTTGACCACTCAGAGAGGTCCATCCACATGCCTCTTCCCCAAATTTCTTTGTCACCAATTTTCCAATCATGCTTCTTCCAAGTCCCAGAACATCCAGCCAAACCATTGGCTATAGCCCATTAATCAGTATATAATCACACATCTGGCCATTTCTCCTTCCAGGCAAAGTGTACAACCAGGTGCACTGCTTGAAGTTCTGCCCACTGGAAAGATTTCCCTTCATCACTGTCATTCAGGCCTATCTTAGAAAGGGGCTGTAGTGCTGCAGCTGTCCACTACCAGGTGGTGTCTGAATATCATGCAGAATCATCTGTGAACCAGGCCCTAGTTTTCTCTTTCCCTGTCAATTGATCCTAGGGAACACCCCATGAGGCCACTGGTGCAGGCTGGGGTTGGGGAGAGAAGGCAGGTTGGCAGGAAAGGAGACCATGGACATTTGAACCACTTCCTCATGTAACTTACTTGTTCCTTCAGGACCTACTCGAACCTGATCACGTATATACCACTTCCATTTGATGATGGAATGCTGCTGTGCATGACCCACTTTATGGCTAGATAGGTGAGAAAGCTCCCAGTTCATGATAGGCAATTCAGGTTGCATGGTGACTGGATGACCCATAGCATAGTCAAACGTTCAGTTTCCACCAAAGCTGAGTAGAAGGCCAAGAGCTGTCTCTCAAAAGGGGAGTAGTTATAGGCAGAAGATGGCAGGGCCCTGTTCCAAAATCCTAGAGGTCAAAATCCTGTGGGGGCCTGCAAAAGGCTCCAAACAGCATCCCTATCTATCACCTGACACCTCAAACACCATTGGATCTGCTGGTTCATGTGGCCCAAGTGGCAGAGCAGCTTCAACAGCAGCCTGGATCTGTTGCACAGCCTTCTCCTATTCCGGACCCCACTCAAAACTGGGAACCTTTCGGGTCACTTAATAAATGGACTGGAGTAACACACACAAATGAGGAATGAGTTGCTTCCAAAATCCAAATAGGCCCACTAGGTGTTCCTCTTTCTTGGTTGTAGGAGGGGCCAAATGCAGCAACTTATTCTTAACCTTAGAAGGAATATCTCAACAGTTCCTACACCACTGGACCCCTAGAAATTTTACTGAGGTAGAAGGTCCCTGAATTTTAGTCAGATTTATTTCCCATCCTCTGGTATGCAAATGTCTCACCAATAAGTCCAATGTGTTTGCTACTTCTTGCTCACTGGATCCAATCAGCATAATGTCATCAATGTAATGGACCAGTGTGATATCTTGCAGAAGTGAAAAGTGATCGAGGTCTCTCCAAATAAGGTTATGACACAAAGCCAGAGAGTTGATATACCCCTGAGGTAGGACAGTAAAGGTATATTGCTGGCCTTGTGAGCTGAAGGCAAATTGCTTCTGGTGGGCCTTATGGACAGGAATGGAGAAAAAATCATTTGCCAAGTATATGGCTGCACACCAGGTACCAGGAGATGTGTTAATTTGCTCAAGCAATGAGGCCACATCTGGTATAGCAGCTGCAATTGGAGTAACCACTTGGTTAAGCTTATGATAATCCATTGTCATTCTCCAAGATCTATCTGTCTTCTGCACAGGCCAAATGGGAGAGTTGAACAGGGAAGTGGCTGGAATCACCACCCCAGTCTTTCAAGTCCTTGATGGTGACATTAATCTCTGCAATCCCTCCAGGGATGTGATATTGTTTTTGGTTTACTATTTTTTTAGGTAGAGGCAGCCCTATGGGCTTCCATTTGGCCTTTTCAACCGTAATAGCCCTCACCATTCCAGTTGGGGAGCCAATGTAGGTATTCTGCCAGCTACTAATTTTATCTACGCCAATTATGCATTCTGGCACTGAGGAAATGATCACAGGATGAGTCCTGGGACCCACTGGACCCACTGTAAGTCAGACCTGAGCTAAAACTCCATTAATTACCTGATCTCCATAAGCCCCTACTTTAACCACAATGATGTCTTGGGTCTTCTGGAATCAACGTCAGCTCAGAGCCAGTGTCCAGTATCCCCAATATGTCTGATCATTTCCCTTTCCCCATTGCATAGTTAACCCCGGTAAAAGGCCGAGAGCTTCTTGGGGAAGGTTGGGAGAAAGATTCACTGCATAAATTGTCTGTAATATAGTGAGGTCCTTCCTCAAGGAGACCTGGGCTCCCCTTCATTCAAGGGGTTCTGGGTCTGTAAACTGGCTCGAGTCTGGAAATTGATTGAGGGGCTGTGACTCTCTGGTTTTATAATTCAAATTAGTCTTTTGTCCATACAACCTAGAAGTTTTCTGCTTATATAAATTAATTAGGAATGCAGTAGACTTCTTATAAATTTCACTTGTAGGAACACCATGATTAGCCAATGCCAGAGCGCTACAAGAGTCAGACTATTCTGATTGCTGCTTTGCCTCTGCTGTCCATTACAGTAGCTATACCACCTTGCCTTTGATGGTTGATTGCCGCCACTTGGCACTTGCCAGGAAAGGATCCAATTATTCCCATTGTATTTAAATTTTGTAGTTGAGTGACTATTGTTGTATCTGACATACAGAAAAGAGCAATTACAGGGCTCTTCAGAGATGCAGGTGCTGCCCCCACAAATCTATTTTGCAAGGCATTGGTCAAGGATATACCTTCTGGACCCTCCCAGCTGGGATGAGTAGGTCTAAAGTGACTAATCCACTCCACCCTCCCAATCTCCGTAAGCCTCTGAATCTCTTCCTCTACATTAAACCAAGGGAGATCACGCATTTCCAGCTCACTCACAGTGAGCCATCTTTTAATCCGTATTTCAGGTAACCAAGCAAATAAACTATTAGAACCTTTTTTTAACTCCCCGAGCTTCAACATTAAATGCAGAGTCCCTACTTAGTGGGCCCAAATCAATAAATTCAGACTGATCCAACTCTACGTTCCTTCCACCATTATCCCACACCCTTAATATCCATTCCCATGCTTGTTCTCCAGATTTCTGTTTATGTGAATTAGGAAATTCAAGCAGTTCCTTTTGAGTGCAGAACACCTCCTCATGGGTCACACTCTCAACCTCACCACTAGGAGCTCACTGGGACTTTAGCCTAGTTATAGGTCTAGAAGCAAATAGGGGTGTTGGGGGTGGCTCCTGAGGAGAATCAACATTATCTTGCCTGGCAACTGCCTCAGCAGAAGCCATCACTGTTATCTCAGGTAGTGCAGGGTCTAACTCCTCTGGCAAAGGTGGAAAGGCTGATGGCAGTATGGGTCAGGGAGGGAATGTTGCCACTACTGGGGATGGGGAAGCTGTTTCTTCTGGCAAAAAAAGGTTTATCAGAGTTTACAAATTCAGTGTCCCCAGCTTCATCAGGGTCCTCCCACACATCCCCAGTCCAAGTTGCAGGGTCCCATTCTTTTCCAATCAATGCCCTCACTTTAACAGTAGATACCTGGTAAGGTTGTGCATGTACCTTTTGTTGCAGGTCAGCCACTCACATGATAAGAGCTTGTGTCTGTTTTTCCACAATTCAGCTCTTTCTCTACAGGAGATAAGATTCTCACTCAGAGCAATCTGAGCAGATTTGAGGCTCAGTATCTTCTTCTGCAGCCGGGAGAAAAAAATCCCTGAGTTCATTTTCTTTCATCACTTTGTCCACTGAACTTAGGAGCAAACAACCAGCTTCATTATGTTCCTTGTTTCTCCACATATGGTCAAAGGTATTATGTGTAGACTCACTGATCTCCTTGCTTCTCATGAGCAATGACTCAGGAGTCAAATGCATTTATTTTCCATAATGCTTTAAACAGTTCACACCAAGGACTATCAGTGTTCTCCATACTATTAGAAGTAGAATCCTTAGCATTTTTCAGTCTAATCATATTAAACAGCCAACTCCAGAAACCCCAAAACAAACTAAAGAACTTCATCCTTAATATTCCGTTCCTCTGAAACCACTCCCAGTACCAAAATATCTGTATTAGTCAGGGTTCTCTAGAGGGAAAGAACTAATGGAATATATATATATATTTTTTTTATATTAAGTTTATTAAGTATTAACTCACACGATCAATCACAAGGTTCCACAATAGGTTTTCTGCAGACCGAGGAGCAAGGAGAACCAGTTTGAGTTCCAAAAACTGAAGAATTTAGAGTCAAACATTTGAAGGCAGGAAACATCCAGCACAGGAGAAAGATGTAGGATGGGAGGCTAGGCCAGTCTCTCTTTTCGCATTTTTCTGTCTGCTTATATTCTAGCTGTGCTGGAAGCTGATTATTGTGCCCACACATAGTAAGAGTGGGTCTGCCTTTCCCAACCCCACTGACTCAAATGTTAATGTTTGCCAAAACCCTGACAGACACACCCAGCATCAATACTTTGTATCTTTCAATCCAATCAAGTTGACACCCATTATTAACCATCACAACCCTTTAGTTAATTATCCTAAATAAGGAAACAATACTCCTTTCTATCCACACCAGCCAGCTCTGTGAATTCCCCTCCTGATCTTCAAGAGAGAGGGATTCCCATGCAGCCTTCTCCTGGCTATGCTTTGAGAAAAAAAATAGTATAATAAAAAGAATGATTCTCAATAACTGTTGTTTCAGTGTAGATGTATTAGCATTTTAAAGGGCTTTGGGGAGGGAGGGAAAAATATTTATGTCGATTATACCATCTTGTTCTTGAAATAATAATTCAATGCGGAGATTCTTGAGAACTTATTTTAATATAATTTTTCCTATGAATAATCCATACTATTTCAGAGTACTAAATTAATAGCATTATTGAGATTTCTTTACTTTATGTATTATTTTTTCAATTCTTCCCATATAAGGTTACCAAAACATGGAATGCAGGAAAAATGCAAGTTAACCTCAAAAATGAAATTGTATCTTGTATAAAAAAGGCAACATTCAGCCAAAGGAGAATGAAAGCAAGCAGTACTCAGAGCTCTTAAACATCTCCAGAATTCTGCCTCTCCCCAGTAAGCCAAACCCCAACAAGCACATTTCTGAGGTATAAAAACCTTCCAAAGTTCTTTATATACCCCATCCATAAAGCCTAGGAAACTTCTCTGCAGTCATAAATGTGAAAAAATTATGAACCATTCTATCAAGCAGAGGGAAACAGTATATTTTGTCTCATCTACTCCATGTTGAAAAATGCTATTTTCCTTTCTTTAATGATGTAATTAATCCTACAAATTTAATAGTTCAACATTAAGTGGACTAAATTGTTCAAATCCCCTTTGTTTACTTCTATTTCTGGTAAAGCTTTCTTCTCTCCACTGGAATGCTGCAGTCATTGAGGAAGTCAGACTAAGTGCAAGTGTGGAAAGACAAAGTACCAACAAACAAAAATTCCAGTGATTATCTTAGATAAAGGAGTGCCCACATGCCAAAGCCTTCCTTCCAATAAAGGGACAGAAGAGTGTAGCCACTTTTCAAGTCCACCATACAATAGGACCCACTCCCCTGGGGGTGGGTTTCAAATGACACAACCCTTGTGGGTGGATGATGAGTAATGTGGCATTCGCCTTATTTTTTGGCTTCTGCTCAAATGTAGGTGGTGTTCAGTTGATATGTTCTGTGATAGGCTCCTTTTAAAAGTCTCTTTTCTGCCTTATAATTTTATTTTCCTCCTAGGAGAAAATAAAGCTGGAAAGACATCAACATTTAAGATGTCAGGAGGTAACAGCTGGAAAGTCAGTCACATAATTCTTACTGGCAATAAGCAGCAAAATGTCACAATAAGCAGCAAAATGTCTGTTTTTAGTCTTCTTCAATACTATCTTCATAATTCAAAAAGAAGATAAGAAATAGCATAGAGGACTACATGTTATTAAAAAAGTTGACATATTTTTATTACATCACCAGAACTTAAGAACCTTCAACCCAAAACTAATGTCAGACATAAGCTGGACTAGATGGATTAGAACTAAATAGTGGGCAGTGTAATACCGTTCACCAAATTAGGAAGATAGAAGGTAAATGGGATGAGTGCCCCCAAGAGCAAGATATTTTCACTCTGAAACCAAAAGACCAAATCATTCAAACACACCTCAAATTGCAGGGGTTTTTTTTTTCTATACTTTAAGTTTTAGGGTACATGTGCACAACGTGCAGGTTTGTTACATATGTATACATATGCCATGTTGGTGTGCTGCACCCATTAACTCGTCATTAAACATTAGGTATATCTCCTAATGCTATCCCTCCCCCCTGCCCCCACCCCACAACAGGCCCCGGTGTGTGATGTTCCCCTTTCTGTGTCCAAGTGTTCTCATTGTTCAATTCCCACCTATGAGTGAGAACATGCGGTGTTTGGTTTTCTGTTCTTGCCATAGTTTACTGAGAATGATGGTTTCCAACTTCATCCATGTCCCTACAAAGGACATGAACTCATCATTTTTTATTGCTGCATAGTATTCCATGGTGTATATGTGCCACACTTTCTTAATCCAGTCTATCATTGTTGGACATTTGGGTTGGATCCAAGTCTTTGCTATTGTGAATAGTGCCACAATAAACATACGTGTGCATGTGTCTTTACAGCAGCATGATTTATAATCCTTTGGATATATACCCAGTAATGGGATGGCTGGTTCAAATGGTATTTCTAGTTCTAGATCCTTGAGGAATCGCCACACTGTCTTCCACAATGGTTGAACTAGTTTAGAGTCCCACTAACCCTGTAGAAGTGTTCCTATTTCTCCACATCCTCTACAGCACCTGTTGTTTCCTGACTTTTTAATGATCACCATTCTAACTGGTATGAGATGGTATCTCACTGTGGTTTTGATTTGCATTTCTCTGATGGTCAGTGATGATGAGCATTTTTTCATGTGTCTGTGGGCTTCATATCCTTTGCCCACATGTTGATGGGGTTGTTTGTTTTTTTCTTATAAATTTGTCTGAGTTCTTTGTAGATTCTGGATATTAGCCCTTTGTCAGACGAGTAGATTGCAAAAATTTTCTCCCATTCTGTAGGTTTCCTGTTCACTCTGATGGTAGTTTCTTTTGCTGTGCAGTAGCTCTTTAGTTTAATTAGATCCTATTTGTCAATTTTGGCTTTTGTTGCCATTGCTTTTGGTGTTTTAGACATGAAGTCCTTGCCCATGCCTATGTCCTGAATGGTATTGCCTAGGTTTTCTTCTAGGGTTTTTGTGGTTTTAGGTCTAACATTTAGGTCTTTAATCCATCTTGAATTAATTTTTGTATAAGGTGTAAGGAAGGGATCCAATTTCAGCTTTCTACATATGGCTAGCCAGTTTTCCCAGCACCATTTGTTAAATAGGGAATCCTTTCCCCATTTCTTGTTTTTGTCAGGTTTGTCAAAGATCAAATGGTTGTAGATGTGTGGTATTATTTCTGATGGCTCTGTTCTGTTCCATTGGTCTTAATCTCTGTTTTGGTACTATGCTGTTTTGGTTACTGTAGCCTTGTAGTATAGTTCGAAGTCAGGTAGCATGATGCCTCCAGCTTTGATCTTTTGTCTTAGGATTGTCTTGACAATGTGGGCTATTTTTGGTTCTATATGAACTTTAAAGTAGTTTTTTTCAATTCTGTGAAGAAAGTCATTGGTAGCTTGATGGGGATGGCAGTGAATCTATAAATTACCTTGGGCAGTATGGCCATTTTCACGATATTGATTCTCCTATCCATGAGCATGGAATGTTCTTCCATTTGTTTGTGTCCTCTTTTATTTCGTTGAGCAGTGGTTTGTAGTTCTCCATGAAGACTTCCTTCACATCCCTTGTAAGTTGGATTCCTAGGTATTTTATTCTCTTTGAAACAATTGTGAATGGGATTTAATTCATGATTTGGCTGTCATTGATGCAAAGATCCTCCATAAAATACTGGCAAACCGAATCCAGCAGCACATCAAAAAGCTTATACACCATGATCAAGTGGGCTTCATCCCTGGGATGCAAGGCTGGTTCAACATATGGAAATCAATAAATGTAATCCATCATATAAACAGAACCAAAGACAAAAACCACATGATTATCTCAATAGATGCAGAAAAGGCCTTTGACAAAATTCAACAGCCCTTCATGCTAAAAACTCTCAATAAATATGTATTGATGGGACGTTCTCAAAATAATAAGAACTATTTATGACAAACCCACAGCCAATATCATACTGAATGGGCAAAAACTGGAAGCATTCCCTTTGAAAACTGGCACAAGACAGGGATGCCCTCTCTCACCACTCCTATTCAATATAGTGTTGGAAGTTCTGGCCAGGGCAATCAGGCAGGAGAAAGAAATAAAGGGTATTCAGTTAGGAAAAGAGGAAATTAAATTGTCCCTGTTTGCAGATGCCATGATTGTATATTTAGAAAACCCCATCGTCTCAGCCCAAAATCTCCTTATGCTGATAAGCAACTTCAGCAAAGTCTCAGGATACAAAATCAATGTGCAAAAATCACAAGCATTCTTATACACCAATAACAAACTGCAGGTTTTGGAGTTTGATAGACCTGAATGTGATTTCCAAGATAATCATTTTCTGAGGTGTGTCATCTCTAGATGTTAATTTTCTCATCTTAAAAAAATAAGAATAAGAAGACCTACCTCACAGAATATTATTGGGGTTAAATAAGATAATGTAGGTAGATTGTGCCATCTTAGCTAAAATGCCTATTTTATAAGGTCAGAGCTCACAAGTTAGTTTCTGGAGACATGGGTTCAAGTATTAACTCCCCATTTTTGGGGGGCATTTTAAAAGTTTATTTACCTTCATTTTAATTTTTTTTCAATTTGTAAAATTAAACTTAAGGCTTCAGTTACTTTAACCATTAGTTAATAAAGCAAATTCATTCATTTAAACAATTGTTATTGTTCTCTACTCTTTGCCAAGCCCTCTTTTATGCTCTTGGGATAAAACAGGGGACCCAACAGACAACAGTTCTTGCCCTAATGAAGCTGAGACTCTAGTAGTCTGACCAAAGCTTTGCATGCAGAAGTAATTTATGAATAAAGATCAAAACTACCCAAAGATAGAATTATGGCTCTGTTAATTTACTCTCTAAAAGAACGATATTAAAAAGAGAAAGATCCAAAAGGATCTTTTTTCTAGTTCCAAGGCTTGTCTTAAGCTATGAAACAGGATTGCATATTTTACAAAAAAAGTTTTTTAAAGAAGTAATGGGAAAAGACAAAATAAATTATACAATATTAAAAATACATAAAATAAATTTAACTTGTTGGGACTATTTTGGTAGTTTCAGCATGCCGATTGCTTCCAAAAAGAAATCACTCTGGGAAAATATGACTCTAAACCTCAAAAGGATTAATTATTTTTATTTATTTAAGTTTTCTGAAGCAGGTTTAGAAAGTTTGTTTGTTTGTTTCTTGTTTTCTTTCTTTCTCCAGGTCTAATTGCAGTGCTTGAGATTGTTGTAGAAAAAAAAAAAAAAGACATTTTAATTGGCCATATTGTAACTTCTTTCTTTCACTGATACAATGATAATGTATTTGTAGTTTTTACAAAGATAACATATTTATAGCTTTTATCTTCTTAAAATCAAATAAACACACCTTGATAATAAGTGTAATTTTTCATGTATGCATACTAATTAATGAACCAAATACAAATTTCAAGGATTAGAGTTGATTAAATTTTGTCTTTTATATTTACAACTACTGTTTTAGCAATAACAGGCTTGCCAAGTTTCTTTTATTGTTCACTTCATAGTGAAAGTCGTATGTATATTTTTTTACATTCAAGAAGAAGTCCACATTTTTCTGAATTTGCTGCTGTGTTGTAGGTTGGTGAATGCACTATTTATTAGCAAAACCACAGTATGAACAAGCCTAAAGGAAATTAGAAAAAATTCTAAGGGACGTTAGCCAAGGAGGTTTTATCAGGAAAAGAGGTGAAAAATGAAGGGAGGTTAAGGACACATATTTTTGTTTTAACATTACCTGTGATTATAATGACCAATAAGAAGGTGAGAGAAAGGGATTTTAAAATTTATGGAAACCATTGTATTAGTTTTGCTATTTCTGTAGATCAGTCATTGATTGGAAGTAAACTATATTGCCTGTGGGAGGATGGGCGAGTTTTTTTTCTTTCTTTTTTTTTTATATAATTTTGGTTGCCTAAATCAATCATCTACCTCCCTGCCCCCAATTTCTCAAGGTTTCTGTGACAGATACAACTACTTGTGCATAGGCATTAATTCTGACAATAGAGTTTTTTCCGCTTCTGATTGTACAAACACTGTCACTCTGAATTTAGCCTCCTCTTATATATTCTGTAATAACAATTACTTTCCCTAGCTTAATTTTAATCTTTTAAGTTACATTTCAACACTACAGGAAAATAATTTATAATTCGGCTATTCTTTTTCATATCTATGTTTTAAATCTCGCTTTGCACAGGTTCTTTAGGCATTCAAGCAACTGAAGAATCTCCTATTAAAAAAAAATCATGCACACACATGCACACACACATACACACTTTGATGCCTTATAGTTCTCTTCTCCTACACAGCTATGCTTTTTGAAAGTATAATTTAAACTCCTTTTCCATAATGTTTTACTTATTCCTTGACCCAGAACAATCTTCTATTTCTTAGCAAGTGACTACATCATGTAACTTATTTTATGACTAAAAATGTTTTCATGAACTTAAGAAATGACTTTATTATAGATGAAAGTAATGCATACTTTACTTTCTTATTTGTATTTACCTTACAGCAATATCTAACAATTTAACCATTTCTTTATTCAATTAATTTATTTTACATCAACATGCTTGTCACATTTATTTCCTATGTCTATGATTTTCTGTCTCAGTTTCCTTTAAAGATTTCTCTGAGTGGGTTATTAGGCATCTCAGAGTTGTCTTTTAGGCTTTCTCCATTGCCCTGTATGTACTTTCGTAGAAGATTGAATCAATTTATGTGGTTTCAATCATCATCTGATATCATGATGCCTCTACTATCAAAGCTCTAGCCCAGACACATATGTCCCAATGCCTTCTGGGCATTTCCACTTGAATATCTCATAGTTAAAATGTTCCAAACTGAACTTTTCACCTTCCCCTCACTCCTCTACCGACCAAATGACTCTTTCTTCTTTGTTGTCCACCTCTCTAAATAACATTAGCATCTATTCAGTTTCCAAAGTCAGAAATAAAGACATAATTCTAACTATTCACTTTCCTTTTTTCTCAAATGGAAATAGTTAGCAAATCGTGCCACTCTCATTCATAATTTTCTTTGCTGGGATGTTAGTCTCAGCTACCATGGCCTTTCACCTGAATACTACAGTACAACAGTTTCCTAACCCTAGTCTCATTAACTGTTGTCTTGCCTTCTCCAGTTAATTTTTATATCAGAGTTGCACTCCTTTTTAAAAATACAAATCTGGTCTTGCCTTTTTTTTTAAGAATTAATACTTTTTAATTGATTCTTATTGTACTTAGAAAGAATTCAAGTATATCAGCATGGTTTGAAAGATTCTTCATTATCTAGGCCTTGATTACATTACTGGCTTTTATATCCTGCCCCCTCGTACTTATTCATACACATTCAATCCCTCTTAAATAACACAGACACACACAATCGGGAATTAGGCATTCCTTAATTCTTTCTGCCTAGGTTCAGTATTTTTATGTTCCTGGACATCTTCTCTTATGTCATCTATCAGAGACAATCTTAGTTGCTTTTTTAATTGCCATATTCTCCCACTAGACTGTAAGCTATGGCTATCTTATTCACTGCTCCATTCAAGAACTAATCATAAAAACTGGGGCTCAGTACATTTTTAAAAAATAATGACTGAGTGGATCTATAATGCAAAATTAATTAGGGAATTAGACTTTTATTACTATTGCATACAAAATAACTTATAAAAATAACATTTTATCTCAAAGGCATTACATGCTTATTGTGGAAAATTTGGTAAATAAAATACAGATATAATGCTTAAAGTTATATTCCCTCATCACTATATCACATAACAATAACATTTTTGAAAATCCATCATCTACTTTATATTTACACAATTCAGAAAATTATATACTATTTTCTAAATTGCTTTCTGCATATCTTTATCATTACATTGAAAGTTATTTTGTAATATATGTAACTGTGATTTACCTTTTTTGTTTTATAGTCAATAATACTTATGTGTTTACTTCTTCTGATATAGATAGACTTAGAAGTAATGAACAATTTGGTGAGACAGCCACTTTTCAAAAATGTCCAATATATTTCAATTTGTTTTAGATATTTTAAAAATAAAAAGAAGTTGACTCTTCTAAAATTTGTTTCTCCAAAAATAGCTTATTAACTGCTAAGAAATTTCCAGTTGAGAGAAGTAGGGATGCACTGTTGTATATGTAAAACACATTGGTCAATGATTTTTGTGGTAGCATATAAGTACTTGTGTACAGGTGATGTTATAAGATTTTCTCTAGCCTCATTGATTTTGTCCCCTAAGAGGTTGGCTCTAGCAGAGGAAATATCTTCAATCTCACATTTGGAGAAGGTAAAACAGGTGTCTGAAAAATCAACCAGGCTTAAATTTGGCATATATAAGGATCCTCTGGATAATTTGTCTATAATTCAGATTTCTTCACCCCATTCCCAGACATTCTAAACTAATAGGGTTGTGGTGGGGCCCAAGAATATTCATATTAGCAAGATATTGCTGTGATTCTGGTGGAAATACCTGGGCCACACTTTAAGAAACACTGACAAGGCATTTGTATTTAAACCACCTATGGACTTTTCATGAGTTCTTTACAATTTTTAACTATGAAACAATAATATGTGATCCTCTTTTTTTAAAATAATACAAATCCGAGAGTAAAAAACATAAACAAACTGTTCCTTCAAATGCATTATTTACCTTTAGAAACATTGTTTAATATGATGGTGTTTTTAATGTTTCTTTTACTTAAAAAGACGTCAGTTTTTGAATGCACATTGCTTTTCTACCCTGAGGCCTTCCTATAATAAAATCAGTTTTTCCACTGCAGAGCTACCATCTGAATTGGAGGCTCATGTGAAATAGAATGCGATTATGGCCATATTAAAAAATGCAGCTAGTGTCTGTATCTGTCATTTTAATCCCACTTGATAATTTACTACTAATAGGGAGTTTCAATTGAACTACATTTAGGTACATTTAAATATCATATTCATAAACTGATTCATGTAAAACATCTTTTTTAATACTATAATATCTAATTTGCTTAAATTCTGCTCTAACATTTTACTATAAAATCCATTACGAATTATAATTAGGGATTATTATGAGCATTTAGAATAGGGAAAAGTAATAAGGTAGAAAGCATATGTTTGAAAACACAAGCTTCATTTCTGGTTTTACCACTCATATGACTTTACTAAATTCTTTCTTTATTATCATCAATTTACCAAACATTTATTGAGCACTTCATTAGTTTCAAGAATAGTGGACTTAAAGATGAAACTACAAAGTCTCTGTGCATGCTCTGCCCTGACTTTATCTCAGTGTTTTCATGAAAAACAAATGAAAGAGCTCCGTGAACTGTAGATACACATCAATATAAACAGTTTATTATTTGCTGAGATTGTATCGATTAAACATAAAAATGTGCCATTAAAAGTTTGCTGTATAAGCTTCCTAAAGATCGCATAATTAACAAATGTGTAGATAATTATTTTCTAAACTTTAAAAATTTGCCTATAATAAGAACTGGTCTACATATTGTTTGTCTCTATTAAGATGGGTGCTTAGAACTAATTTTTTCTTAAGTCCAAACTAGAATTATTTATCTTGGCAACATATCTATTATGTCACTGCTAATAACTGCTTTCTTCTAGTTAAAATTTGCTACTAATTTCATTCAATAATACTCTGATTATTTTCCTCTAATACTTGTTATTCATTCCCTATAGGCTTCTCATCTTGAAATCAAAACAATTGAAGATGGTAAATGAATTGTAAAGCCTATTCAGATGTATTGCAGCATGCATGTGGGCATGTGTTCCCGTGTGTGTGCTAACAGATCCATGCCTTTAAGTAGTAGCTTATACATGAGAATCTCATTTTCAAATACAAAAATGTAATTACGCATTTCCCTATACACATGACACTAGGCATCTATTACTTCTTGTCCCCCTTAACTAAAATTGCTCTCACCATATGCCCCTGCTGATAAAATATCTTTAGGTAGTTCTGTTGACATATGTGACCATGTCTTAATTATGCTATTATAATTCTGACCCTAGCAATTTGGAGCAGATATGGCCACCCGTACAGTAGAATCTAATCTGTTCACTAATACATGAGGCTGCATGATTCCAAGACTGTGTGTTCAAAGAAAAATAATGGTGATCACCCAACCAATCTTTAGAATGCAAAATGGAGCTTAGAGTGAGAGAGGGGAAAATCATCAAATTGGTCATAAGAACAGAGTCAAAGCACAGATTTTAAAAAAATCAGAAAGAAGGAGAGAGAAGCTGAGTCACCAACATGTGATACTATGTTAGATATAAAGCCAACTCCTGTGCTTGAAGGAATTTCAAGAGGTTGTGCAAAAACTGTAATGAATCTTGACCTTCAACCTGAATGATTTTTCTTTTCTTTCTTTCTTTCTTTTTTTTTTTTTTTTCGTGGTAGGACTAATTACACTATATTTACCATATATCGTATATCGTTACTATACTGTAATTACTTTTCTCAACAGGCCTAGTTGTTGAGCTTTTCTTGGGTTCTGTGAAGCCTCTACCCATGGCTGAAATATTTGTTTGTCATATTTCTACATATATCCCTGTACTATAACTTCCATTATTTGAGTTACCTGAAGTGCTTCATTGTTCCTTCAAACCGTAAGAGCATGGCTAACACAGATTCTTAGCTCTAGTAAGGAAAGAAATGTGGTCAAATCTATTCTCAACTGGAAACTATTCCTCTTGTTTTTCAGATTCATGAAGAATCTCAAAGTAAAAATGCCTCATAAAATAAAGGATTTATAATTGTGTGAATTTTATTTATTCCAATTCAGCAGTGATGTTCCATTACCATTACTCATACTTTGGCAGTTTCATTTCTAATGATACTAAATGATCTCTAAATCTGGACTGGCTTGGATGACCTATCTGTTTTAAGAAGGACATTTCAGTAGATGCATTATAACACATATTTACACACATGCATGTGCCCACTCATTTATATTTTTGTCCAAAGACTAAACAGAAGCTTCTTTTCAGCAGTCTAACATGATTGGCTAAAGAGCAAAATAAACCTTAATTTGTGATTTATTATTCTATAATTGGTCAAGTAGTAGACACTATGGAACATCTCCTAGAGTCTCTCCCTCAAGACCTATTTATATGTATATATTCTAATACAGTTCCCCAGTAAGATTTCTTCATAAAATTCTCTATCTTTCTGTCACTTTACAGGGAGCTAAAGCTAATACAAAGAAAATTCAGGCCCTGCCATTTATAAGAATATAAACTAAAGGAATTTTCTTTCTTGAAATTAGGAAGGGGTGGTCTGGAAGAGCTTAAGAGTTTGAGGAAGCACCACCAAGAATTAGCTCATCTGGTTTATGGAAACATTATTTTCAATAGAATATTTGCAAGATGGAAGGGACATTGTTTTCAGAATATCCGAAATAGAGATTTAGTTTGGACTTTCCCATATGAAGTTAGCTGGCGTTGCATGTAATAAAAAAGTGCCACATCTGGGGAGAATCTTCAGATTTAACTATTTAAAAGCCAGGACTGCATATAATTCTTACATAAAACAGGATATGGATATTTTATGTATTTTTAAATTTTAAAAGCAGAAACATATCCCAGAGCAATGTCCATGATGTATTGCTAAGTGAGAAATACAAGTTGCATATATATGTATAACATATTTTTTAAAACTGGGAACAGTACCAGAATCCTCTAGGTACAAGTATATTTGTTTGCATATTTTTGTGGATAAGGAAGGACATACAACAGTTATTAGCATTAAATATAATAGGGTGGGACAGGTAGAGGGAGAGATTAGCATGATTGTGAATATAATGGGTTATAAAAACCATTATTCTTCTATACTATTCTAGTGTTTTCTTCTGGTTGAGACTAAAAGGTAGGAGGTTTGTAATATTGCAAGAGGCATTTAAGATTTAAAATAAAAAGGAATAGTGTCTTTACCTTAAAAACCGGACTACAGAGAATTCTTCTAAATTACAAAAAAATCATTCTTTGTAATGTGATAGCAGCTAATGTTTATATTACTGAAAGAATGACTCCAAGTCTACAGTGGAATGTTCTATAAACAAAGGCAATTATTTCAAAGAACTGTGGTAAGAATAAATGAAATTGAATTATAATTGGTGACAGAATTTTTTGAAATTTATTTCTCAGAAATGCCTGTATTATGTCTGACTAGTAAGCCAGTTCTTTGAAGTTCTCTATTCAGAACTATTTTAAAGAAGTAGTATAGAGAGGGTATGTCATGTTTAAGTGCACTCAGAAGCTCCCCATAGTTTTCAAGAGAAAATTTAAGCTTATTAAAATGGAATGTAGGTCTCAGTTGCAGATCCTTCTTGCTTCCCCCTTTAATTTCATCTCCCCCCACCTCTCTCCTGTCAGGCGTCTTCAGCCTTCATGAAGTATTTTATATTGTGGAAGGCTTCCAAAGTTATCTGCCCCTGTGTCTATGTACATTTTGCTTCCTCATAGTACGATGCCCTCTCAACTAACAAGTTCCACTTTTCCAGAAAACTTTTGTTCTTCCTTTAATGTTAAATTGCAGTGTCTTCTTTAAGTATCGTTTTTATGCCTCCAAGCATTAGCCTGGATTAGGTGCCTTCCCAGCACATCCCCAAAATATCTCAGGGTTTTTCTTTCTCATGGCATTCATCCCAGTGAATTCAATTTTTTCAGCTTTATTGAAATATAATTGATATACAATAAACAGCACATTTTAAAGTGTATAATTTAATGAGTTCTGACATATGTATACAGCCATGAAACCATCACCACAAATCAAGATAATGAACTTTTTTCATCACTCACAAAAATGTATTCATGTCCCTTTGTATTATTTCCTCCTATCCCTCCCCACACTCCCCGTGCATCCCTAGGCTACAATTGATCTGCTTTCTATCATGATAGATGATTTTGGATCGTACAGAATTTTATGTAAATGGGACCATATAGTATGTACTCTTTAATTTCTAGCTTTTTACACTCAGCATAATTATTTTAAGATCATTGATATTGGATGTCTCAATAGTTTATTTATTCTTTTATTTCTGAGTAGTATTCTATTGTGTGGTTATAACAAAAATTGTTATCTATTTGCATATTAGTAGACATTGCTCTTGTTTCCAGTTTTTGGATATTACAAATAAAGCTGCTAAGCACATTTGTGCTCCAGGCTTTGTGTGCACATATGGCTTTTTTCCTCCTGTGTAAATACCTGGGAGTGTGCATTAGTGTGCTAAGACTGCAGTACAGTGGATGACTTTAAAACAATAGAAATTTATTTTTTTCAACAGTTTTGGAAGCTAGAAGTCCAAAATCAAGGTGTTGGCAGGGTCATGCTTCCTCCAAAGGCTTTAGGGAAAAATCCTTCCTTGCCTTTTCTATGTTCTGGCATTTCTTGTCTTGTAGATAAATCACTCCAATCTCTGCCTCTGTCTTCACATAGATTTCACTCCTGTGTGTCTTTTTTTCTGTGTCCAAATTTCCCTCTCTTAAAGTAACCTTGAGGTTGCCCAGAAAAAAAGTGCTCAGAAAAACAAAAAGTGTTTATCTCTGGATGTATAAATCCAAATACAGATGTTCAGAGTAATCACTGCTTTTTCAAACTAATTATTGGAATATGTATTTTTAAAGCGATAAATAAAATAACACAGGTTGAGGACAGACCAGTATAGTTTTACTATTGCACTTTTTACAACTCTTATCATGTAAGGATGGATAGATAATGTCAAAAATGTTTGTAATTATAAATGAGCATACTTATGTTAAAAGGAAAATTTGAGCAAAAAACTTAGAAACTACACAATTTTAACAGCTTTAAGTTACTTTAAGATATTAACATGAAGATTTAATTCTAGATTACTTGAAACATTTTAATGTATTTTAAAATATTTTCTTCATTTTGTTTAAAATAATAACATCAAGAATGAAATACTGTTCAGAGATTAAGAGGCTAAGCACACTTACAATATTTAGTACAGTTATCTAAGCCATTTTTGAAAACCAAAGGCAACTTTGGGAAGAAATCAGTATTACTTTAAAGTGAGAACAGATACTCTTCAGAAAAACAAACATTAAGAGAATTTTACTCTGTTGTCCGTTTCAGAGGTACTTATAGACTATTTGATATAAGGAATTTGAAACTAGATTAAGTGGAAATTTAAAAATTTCATTTAATATTTATAACCCCAAGCTTCACAGTAGATAAGTATAAGATAAATATTATATCTAAGATAAACACTTTTTGTTCTCTGAACGCTTCATTGATACCTTTTATTTTTAAATATAGGGACCACGTTCGATATCCAAAATGCACTTTAATACCTAGTACCTGATTACACTATTGAAATGTTCAACAAATAACTTTCAGCTGATTGACTAAGTGTACTATTTACAATTGTTGTATTAGTCCATTTGCACACTGCTATAAAGAACTACCTGAGGCTGGGTAATTTATGAAGAAAGGAGATTTAGTTAACTCACAGCTCCATAGGCTTAACAGAAAGCACAGCTTGGAGGTCTCAGGAAATTTACCATCATGGTGGAAAGTGAAGGGGAAACAAGGACATTCTTCACATGGTGACAGGAGGGACAGAGAGCATGTGGGGGAAAGTGCCACACACTTTGAAACAACCAGATCTCCTGAGAGCTTTTTTCATGAGACAGCATTAGGGGGATGGTGCTAAACCATTAGAAACCACCCCCATGATCCAATCACCTCCCACCGGGCCCCACCATCAGCACGTGGGGATTACAATTCAACATGAGATTTGGGTGGGGACACAGAGCCAAACCACATCAATTGTATTTGTCATATTAGGCTTCATGGAAAAGACTGTCTCAGATTACCTTCAATTACTGGGATTCATTGCAATGCAAATGTAGTTTAGTTTAATACACACCTTAGTTTCTAGTGTGTATTGGGCGAATTGTGTCCTCCCCCACATTCATTCCACTGGATCCCAGAATGTGACCTTATTTGGAAATAAGGTTTTTGCAGATGTAATCAGGTTAAGATGAGGTCATACTGGTTTTGGGTGGGTTCTAGTCCAATAACTGATACCTCTATAAGAAGAAGGAAATTTGCACACTGAGATACCCAGAGCGACTACCACTGAAAGAAAGAGGCAGAGATTGGAGTGATGCCTCTACAAGTGAAGGAACACCGACAACTGCCAGCCACCATCAGAAGCTGGGAGACAGCAGTGGAGTAGATTCTCCTTCGAAGAATCCAGAGGAAGTGTGGCCCTGCCAACACCTTGACTTCAGACTTCTTGCATCTAGAACTATGAGAATACTTTTCTGTTGTTCCAAGCCACTCGGTTTGTGGCACTGTGTTACAGCAGCCCTAAGAAATGAATACATGATGTTACAGTTTCAAGTTGTTAGCTTTATTTCTGAACTTCCTATTTTTCTTTTAAATTAACCATCCTGCCTCCCACAAATTTTGTGGATCAAGCTACCAGGAATGGGTTTTTGTTTCTTGGCCAGAAGAGCCAGGGGCAAGAGAATCCGATGTACAAACCCTGGAATAATACACTTGCAGCTGTTTTTTTTTTTTTATTATACTTTAAGTTTTAGGGTACATGTGCACAGAATGCAGGTTTGTTACATATGTATACATGTGCCATGTTGGTGTGCTGCACCCATTAACTCACCATTTAACATCAGGTATATCTCCTAATGCTATCCCTCCCCCCTCCCTCCACCCCACAACAGGCCCTGGTGTGTGATGATCCCCTTCCTGTGTCAATGTGTTCTCACTGTTCAATTCCCACCTATGAGTGAGAACATGCGGTGTTTGGTTTTTTGTCCTTGCGATAGTTTGCTGGTTTATGGAAGTATACATTTAAATCAAGAACACAGATACATTCTGTTAAAAACAGCTGCAATATTTAAATATTTGAATTCTTGATTTAAATGTATACCTCCTTAAACCAGCAACTTATTAATCCAGAAACACTAAGTATATTGTATATGTTATCAGTCAGAATTCATTCAGGAAACAAACAAAAGCATCATTCGTCATTCATAGTCTTAAAAATAGAGGGCATTCAAAGCAGGAAATTCATCATATAGCTAATGGAAAATGCAGAGAAGCCAACCAGAGAGTGAGGGAACCTAGAGATTAAGAGCAACAGGAAGTTACTTTCATTCCTAGACCAGAGGACAAAGGGAGAAGGCAGAGTTATGGTAGCTCAGGACTGAGTTCCCAGGCAGAAGCTGGCATCACAACAGGATTGTTCAGTGGAGGCTGGAGCCATAAAAGACAAGCGGCTCCTGTTGGAGACGCCAGTGCAAGAGGAAAGACGTTTAGCCTCTGTTGATTTAGCACAGTTGGGAGTCCAGTGACATAGGAGTTCAGGAATTGGTGCCTGTAAGGGTCAGTCCTCTGCCTTCCAGAGCTGAGCAGGGGAGCTAAAAGGAATGTGGATCTAAGCGAGAAGATCTTTCATATCCATTACTTTTTGTTTATCTCTTCCATTATCACCCAGATCAGGCCCTAATCAGCATTCCTCTTGTATGTTATAAACTTCTAACAATTTTTTCTAACTCTAGTTGGAACTTCCTCTTAGCCATTGTGAATATAAGGCCATTTGCTTAACTCATGTAAAGAAATGAGTTTCCTTATTTGATAGATGGTAAAGTTTAAACTTATTAAAATGATGTTTTGGTTCCCTAAATATTGTTCAAAATTTCTTTTAAATTATCTCTAATATTTGCCTACTTAATTATGCTCCTGCCAGATATAACTATAATAGCATTTTTGGAGAAAAATGAACAAATAAAAATCCATACAAAGTTGTTGAATATTTATGATTAGTTTTAAAATTGCATAAGACATACTGCAAGTCCTACAGAACACTGAGATATATAATTCAATGAGGTCTAGAGCCGTTCCTGAGTATCCGAACTTCAGTTTAAATACCTGCATGTGTCTACTCAATGTTGTATAGCAGCAATTCAATCAGAGCTCATCAATAATTGATACTCAATAAATACTTACTTTATGAGTAATATCATGAATAACAGCCCAGTTTTCTAAGGTCTGAAGTCTTTGGTTAAAGATGTTACTAGCCTGATGCCAGATATATTTTTTTTTGCATATAATCATTGGATAAAATATTCTGCTTTATTACACAAAGTCAATGAGCCTGGCTTTCCTAAATTGCATAAAGAAAATAATAAGAATTTAAAATATTTAGGAAAACTTAAATAATTATAAATAGCTTAAAATATACACATAGAGAAGTTTAATTTAAAAATTTTATATTATAGGGTACATGCTTAAAAACCTTTTTTAAATGTATGAATCAGTCAATCATCATTTAAGGACACAAAAAATCTACTTTATAACAGTCATATATTCATCTTTGCTATATATTGGACTCCTTCGGCTTATGGATCATTCAAATGTATTTTTAGCATTCTAAGGAATTATCTATAGCCATATTCTTGTCTGCATCTATTTTCAGTGAGCATGAAATGTTAAATTATTTTTTTTTGAGATTTGGTACTGATATGTAAAAGCTAGTAATAATGCAATTTGTTCAAATATACATCTTTTCACTATTGAAACAGATTTTCCCATTCCTTCAGTTATAAAGACAGATGTAAAGAAAATATATTTATCCTTTTTTGAAAAGGGTATGTCAGGATGCTTGGGAACATCAGGAGCCTAGAGTTCACATGCTGGTAGTGTATGGTTTTAGGCAGTACCCCTCTGTCAAGAGTATTTGCAGCCAAAATTTTGCCAAAGAGCCAAAAAAACTTCCCATTTTATGCAAAGTGGAACCATAGCCTTTCTTCCTGAGACTGAGAATTATTAAAATACCTTGAATACCAGGATGGGGCCCATTGAGGTTTGCCAGCAGGCAAGATCATCAGGCCCCATGTCCATAAGACACTGTCTAGTATGAAAGAAACATTCTGAACTGGTCACTTGCACCTGACATTGTCTTAGGGAGGGTTGCATTTGAGCACAATAAATGATTTATGCTGAAAAATACTCAGACCTGTGATTGTAGGTGAGCTTGAAAAACTGCAAAGCAAGCAAATTTAAAAATCTGTTCTTTAAAAGCTATCATAGTTAAGGCTCGAGGCATTTCTTTTTGTTGTGGGACCTCGTAAATGAACCTAATACAGGGAGGAATCCTTCTCCAAAGAATGAGCATCTGCATTAAAAAAGTTGGTCTTATGGCCAACTTGACTTCTGGGCTTTCATTTATTTCTGTCTAACACAGAAGTTCAGCTTTGTGGCAATTTCTGTTGCTTATGGCCTTGCACCAGATATCTGAACGGCTCTAAACTTTAGCCAAGGGAGTGATTTCTGAACCGGAGAATGTTGACCCACAAAGAAAGGCTGTGAGAACGCCAACCATTGCATAAACTTGACTTAATGAAGTCCACCTGAGTTCGCAGTTTCTGACCATGCTAGCAGGCCATTAAAGAATAGGACAAATTCAACAAGCTAGGGCAAGTAAGGTTGGGGTCCTTATGAACAGCTTGAGATATTGAGGAAAGACTGAATTTCTTGCTATGAGAGGGAGATGAGGGTCCAGATTGGTCATAATGTGAACATTATTTTAACTATGACACTCAAAACAAGGAAAATAATTATTATATTTCAAATATATGTACTGAATTTCAGATTTCATCTTTCAACTTGAGTCCTATGTGTCTAATTTTTAAAGAAAAGTTCCTTCAAATGAATATATCATTCTTTATTTGATAACTTGCCATCAGAATTATTTCTTTTTACAGTCAATGTATTATTTTCATAAATATTTTTAATCTCATTTAAACAGAAACAACAAAAATTGAGCAAATTAATTATTCTGCTGTGGGTTTTTACTAAGTTGCACGCATTTATTATTATCATCGTTATTATTTTCTGGGCTTTTGAAAAGCTGAGCACAAGTAAACAATTTGAAAATCCAAACTGTTATGGCAAAAAGAAAAAACAAACACCCTAGGAATCAAGAGATTGGGAATTTAGTCTTAGCTCTGCTACTAACTAGCTGGGTGGGACTCTGAATAAACCACCTTGCTTTATTGGATCTTTTATTGTTTTCCTTCCTAAAATGAAGAAAATGTACCACACGATTTCCAGGGACTCTTGCAGCTCTAAAAGCACTAAAATGTCATTCTTATGCATGTGCTACAGATATTTTATTGACACAATGACATCTCATTTTCTAAAATGTTGCCCAGCAGGATATGTCACACCTCCCAGATATTAAATCAATCAGGTAGTAAAAACAACTATTTTATTCAGAGTAGGGAATAGAACTGTCAAAACAATTGCACTTTCTTAATGTACTAAGATAGACATTTCAAAATTTATGACAATTTAATAACTGCCAGAATCTTGATTTTCCTATTTTTCCCTTATGAAAAAGAGAACTTAGACTGCTCATACACAATTAAAAGCAAGTGTTTCTTTTCAAACTCTTCAAAATTTATTTAAAAAATTTAATCATCAGCAGGATGTGGCTATCAAGTGAAACACTAAATTAAATCATGGCCTCAACATGAGTGTTATTTTTCAGTGAATACATATATTTCCTTTCAATAGTCTCATAACATTTCTCTGACTTTTTCCACAGAGACTTTTACGCTTCAGAAAGTTTTATCAGTTATTTAACTCTTTCCTTTTATAAAAAGTTTTTACTTTCAAATTTTATTTCATAAATGTGTGTTCAATAAATATTTGCTATTTTCAAAGTACTTGGTAGATATACTTATTGAAGTTTGTACTGTCATGAAATAATATAATTATGGGTAGGATGTTAAGGTACAACATAACCAGTAGGTACTCTTGATTTCTAGAACCTTTGCTAATCAAAGTGCGGACCACGGGGTAGCAGCCTTAGTACCACCTGGAAGCTTATTAGAAAAATAAAATTTCAGCCTCACCCCACCCCTTTTGATTCAAGGTTAAATCGTAAGCATACTCAAGTTTGAGAAGTGCTTGTCCAAAACAGATGCTTCTGCTTCTGTTCTGAGAGCCATGCTTCAAGTATCAAACCAGGAGACAAATTCGGGAGATTCTGCTGGTTTTTTGTTTGTTTGTTTGTTTTCACCTCATGGCTTTCCTGGGATAGCATTGAGATGATAGTTAATACTCATAGAGTGGCATATTTAAGCTGACACTTAAGAATGGCTTTATTTATATAGAAGATTTTGATGTTGATTTTGGAGGAAGATATTTTCCTTGTAGTAGTGTAAATCACCTAGATGGTATATTAAATATACTTTTATTCCACCTTGAAAGTAAAATTATCATAGGCTGATTGCATTTGAATTAAGAATTGTTCATTTCTATGGAATTTCAAAGGGTTTTCATTATAAATTAATTGTTTCAAAGTGTTTTGTGCTTGGATACCCAACCATTAAAGATCCATAGAAATGTGTGACTACATCTAAGGGGTAGACGTTGGCTCAAAATGTGCTGAATATAAACCTTACAAAGTAAAATATATAATTTTCCTACATCTATTTTCACTTCTGGTGGCCTCTTTTATCCAAAGATGTTCATGCTTTGGATGTAAAATCCTGTGATGTAATTTCAGGGAAAATTACGGTGTGAGTTTTGTTTATAACAATGTAGTGGTCAGAAGAACCCACTCCACCTTGGCACTGGCGTAAAGTTTGGAAAATGTTCATGTTCATTTGTAATGCATCCAAAGGGCAGTTAAAAAGGAGATATTTGCAGGTGGAAATGGTTCATACAAATCAAAGTAAATGTTTTCTAAAAAGAGAGAACATACAGTATGATATGACATAACATAATACAATACACTAAGGCTCTTACAGAAAAAGGCTGAATCCAAAAGTAAATTGAAAGACACACAGAAAAATAAGGTAGGAAACAAGGACAATCCTAGTCTTCTTCACTTTCAATAGGGGATGTAAATTTGCAAAATGTTGGCAGAAAAGTCTCATTCACCTAATCAACAAATGTGCATCGTTTGCCTGTGTGCAAAATGCCGCATTAAATACTGCACTAGAATCTCAGAAAAGGGGGAAAAGTAACATTATAAAATACTTATTGATCAGCAGGAGTTGTAGAGTAGGGTCAATGTAAGAAAAAAATATGTAAAAATTATAGTATAAATTATAACTCAACTTTGAAATGGAATTTCACTTCAAGTTTGAAATGGAGACATAAGAAAAAGAAAGAGTGAAAATATAAGATTTATATTATATTAAAGAATATAATGGGAGGAGAATAAGAATGGAAGATTAAAAAGTATACAGAAGCCACTGAAATGAAGGAGAAAGGGACATATAGATGAATAACCAATATTTATTGGGAGTGGAAGAAACATAGGAATATGGGAAACTAAAATTTTTGGAGAGAGATGGGATTATTAACAGACTTTCTTAAAAGTTAGGTGTCCACTTCAGTCTGTTCCTTTCAGTCCAGAAAGTACAGATATAACAATAATAGTTAACCTTAGTTCATTGCTTGTAGTTAGGCACTGCTATCAGCACTATACATGTATCAATTAATGTTCATAAGGAGCCAAAGAAGGAAGTACTGTTATAGTCCCTTTTACAGATGAGAAAAAAAGAGGCAAAGAAGGGGTAAGTAATTGGCCTATGATGGAACAGCTAGTTAGTGGTGGAGCTAGAGCTCAGAATGTCTGACTACAGAATTTTTGCTATTAACCACAATGCTATTAAGTCTCATAGTGTATAAATGTCATCCTGCCTCTAGATATTGTATTTCTAGAAGAGAAAATTATGTTTTTCTTTTTTAGGACGGGGTTTATCTTCCACCTTAAATTGTTGGCTATTTTTGAAAGGCAACGTAAGAAAGTAAAAAGGCCTGGGTTTTAGACAAACAGACCAAGATACAAACCCTGACACCACCACTGACTACTTTCCACATATTTGGTAAACTATTTAACCTTTTTTATGTCCCTGTCTCATTCGTACATAATTATGTCCAATGTTTGATGTGAGATCAATAAGATTGAAAATATGACACAATGCTTGACAAGGCAGACATTGTAAAATGGCAGTTATTATTTCTGACATTACTATTGCCTCTCTTACTGTTATTCTCAAGTGCTGTTAACTAACTGTTGTTAGTCATTTTCCTACATTTTCCCCACTAGAATATGAACTCTATAAGATTATGGAATCTCCGATGTCTCCAGCCCTAATGCAGTGCCTGGTACAGAAGAAGAGCTTCTCAGTATGTGTGTAAATAGATGGCTGCTAAGCACATCCCTCTCTGCCTCTTCCTGCAATGTTTAGCACTATGAGATGCCTTTTAGCTGAATTCAGTACACCTCTCTATTCTTTTGAGTTTTGCGGATGCAAGTTCAGCCATCTGGTCTATCAACTATTTTTCTTTTCAAGATTGTGGGTTATATTATTTGTCCAAAAATGCCTTCTCCATTTTCAGCCAACCAAAAGCAAAAAAGTTTTCCTTTGGATGCCACTAGAATTTATTTGTGAGTTGATGGGGACAAAATAACAGGCATGAAACAAATGTCTGTTTAATATCCATGGGCATGACAGTCTTGAAGATTTTGCTTCTTGCATTCTGCGCTTTCTGTCACCAACAATGTGAAGTTAGCTGGGCAGGATAGCAGCATGTAGAACCATCTTCATTAATTCTAGTCCTTGGATTAACTTTAATAAAAGGAGGCAAAAATATAGGAATCTAGGGACTGACCATATTGGCTTTTAATCCAGAAAGATCAGTGAAGAAAATTTCCTTTGGCAGGTGCAAACAATTGTAAAGAAGGATATACCCCCTGCCTTCCTCAAAAAAAATCATGAAAGGTTTAAGCATTAAAATATCTATTTTGGCTTAGATTAATCCTTTCAGTTGGATGTCTAGCTTACACACTCAACCTTGATGTGAGTTGAAAAATAAGTTATTATCTGAATAATTTATAAATATTATTACTTCTAAAAAAATTAAAAATACCACTGTCATTGACAATAAATTAGCTTAGCATTTGTAGAGCAATGAATTATATTCTCATGTACTTATTTAAATGGCCTTTAGAAGAGATTAAACTCAAAGATAAAAATAAATTTCAGAAGTTTTAAAAATAACTTTAGATGCTATATATTTGTTTTATGATTTTTTTAAAGTAGAAAAGTGCTAAAGCAATGATTTCACCGTAATGCAAATTCCATTTATACAGCACTCATATGTAGACTCTATATTTATCTACTTCCCACTTTCCCTAGAAATATATTGCATAATAAAATGGAATTTCCAGAGACAACGCAGTTTTTATGGCTTAATGTATGTCAGAGAAGCTGTCTCTTCTTTGTATCCATTGGTAATTACATAGCATTGCTTCAACATATGTCTGCATTAGGGTTTCTATTTTTATGTTTCCCTTTAAGCTATTTATAAATGTAGTCACTTGATAGCATGGTGCTTTACTATTTTTTTCCTGTGTTACAGACAGCATAAAAACTATACAATCTGGTAAATAGGAAAAGGATGCAATAAATGAATCAGATCAACTCCTGAAAAATAGAAGTTTGCATATATTATCTAATCAGAGCTTTCATTTACATAATTCCTCTGAGCAAAGTAATTTACTCATGAAAGTGAAATTGAAGAAAATCTAAACCCTTTTCCCAATTTGCCTAAATTTCTCTTTTATTTGTGGCCCATTGATAAACTCATTGAAAATTCAAGGATTTGATACCCACTATGTTCAGTACCCTGCATTTGGTGGTTATGGACTCTTGGCAGATATCTTTCCTTTAAGGCTTCTCCTTCAGGGAAGCGTACTGTCCACCTGCCATGAGATGAGTTCATGATAGGGCCTGGTAAGCAGCAGTAATAACGTTGGATTTTATTCTGAGTAATTGTGTTATATTAGATAAAGTTATATATTCTCACACATTTATTCAATACTTATTTGATGAGGATCCTCTATTCTCCAGTCATTGTTCTGGGTTCTGGGGATAAAAGAGTGAGTATCATAGATGAAGGCTCTGCTTTTTCTCAGTTACTGATGTTTCAGTGGGGCTGCATTACAGTCAGTGAGTCTCTCTGTCTCTCAAATTAGTTAAACTATGGGTTTCTTAGAGTGTGGTGGGAAGGAACTGGATGACAAATATGAGACCCTAAGTAGTTAAACTATGGGTTTCTTAGAGTGTGGTGGGAAGGAACTGGATGACAAATATGAGACCCTAAGTAGTTAATGCACAGTGGAGCACAAATGCCAAAGAAACATTAGTGCTCATTCCACCAAATTCTATTCCCTATAAAATACATAAAATTCTTAGGTTAAGTAAGTTAAAAATCAATGAAAAGCTTCTACAGTCATAGAATGTTATGAATTTGTTGTAATGTCATTATAAATATTGCAGTTCTTAACCAAACATGATACATATTATAAAAAATACTGCCAAAGCATTGTTGAAAACAGTAATAATTTCATTTTGATGAAAATTCTTTGAATATTGCTAATGCCAAAGTATTCTAACTTTAAAGTCTTTGGGCATATAAAATATTAATATTCTTTTGGAAGTTTCAAAGTGGTTTCCTTCAGTAATAATCAAAATGATATTCATAATATTCTAATGTGAATTAAGCATTCTCTTGAACTTAAAAATCCTTGAACATTAAAATCGTAAGGTTGTAATTCTAAATTAAAAATTGGCCGGGCGCGGTGGCTCACGCCTGTAATCCTAGCACTTTGGGAGGCCGAGACGGGCGGATCACGAGGTCAGGAGATCGAGACCATCTTGGCTAACACGGTGAAACCCCGTTTCTACTAAAAATACAAAAAATTAGCCGGGCGTGTTGGCGGGCGCCTGTAGTCCCAGCTACTTGGGAGGCTGAGGCAGGAGAATGGCATGAACCTGGGAGGCGGAGCTTGCAGTGAGCCGAGATCGCGCCACTGCACTCCAACCTGGGAGACACAGCGAGACTCCGTTTCAAAAAAAAAAAAAAATTTTAGGTTTTAAATAATTTTTATTTATATAATTTTAGACTTATATAAAGGTGGTGAAGATAGTACAGAGGATTTCTGTGTGCCCCACACCAAGTTTCTTCTATAAATAACTTGATTTTAACATTGTCTGTATGTCACAATTAATAAATCAAAATTGATACGTGATTATTAATTATAATCTACATTTTACTCATCTATCTTTAGGCTTGACCTAATGGTCTTTTTCTGTTTTACAATTTAATCAGGATACATTACATTTGGTTGTTATGTCTTAGACTCCTATTGGCTGTGACAGTCTATCAGACTTTCTTCATTTTCATGTCTTTGACAGCTTTGAAGAGTCAGATACTTTGTAGACTCTCCCTTAATTGGGATTTTTCTGATGTTTTTCTCATGTGACTGGAGTTAAGGGCTTTTGGGGAGGAAGACCACAGAGAATAAGCATCATTCTCATGGTATCACATGAAGTTAACATACTATCAACATGGCATCAATGTTGGTGTTAGCCTTGATCATCTGGCTGAGGTGGAATTTGCCAGCTTTCTCCATGCAAACTTATTTTTTCTCTTTTACCGTATTGTGCATTTGGAAGGAAGTCACTATGCGTATCCGACACTTAAGAGGTAGAAGTTATGCTCCACCACCTTGAGTATGAAGTATCTATATAATATATTTGAAATTCTTCTGCAGAGGATATTTGTCTATTCTCTCTCATTTTATATCAGTATGAGTTCAAAGATTTATATTCTTTGGGTTCTAATCCAATATAATATTATTTACTTCATTGTTCAAGTTGTTCCATCTTTGGCCCTTTGGCAGTCCTTCAGTTGGCTTATGCACAAATTAGATATACCCCCACCATTGTTCGTGGGTTTTTGTTTTTATTGTTGTAATTTTACCTCCTGCACTACAAAATGGTTCAGGCTCATCTTGTCTTCAGTCTTAGAATCAGTCATTTCTAAGGGCTTCATTAGAAGCCCTGATTCATTTAATCAGAGAATGATATTAGAAACTAAGGTCTAGTGAATAGGTGTGCTTATGACTCCAGGGGTGTTATTGCTTTTGCAGCCTTTCAGAAAACAAAGTGTGTATATTACATACTCATATATAAAAATATTTTTTGTATATAAACATCTGCATCTATATTATTAAACTGAATTTTAAATATGCATTCATTTGAGCAGTCAAATCTGTTAATGGGAGCACAGGCTGCATATTGATAAACAGAAAATAATTCATTTGATAATTTAATCAACCTTTGCTGCTGCTACATTCCAGAAGAAAGTTATCAGTAGATGGAATGCATCTTACTTTGTGCTCTAAAACTGAGGTTTTTATATCCAATCGTATAATAATGCTATGATTTTGAGTTGGTTAGAATAGATTTGGGTGCACCTATTTATTCTGGACATTGTGTAAGAGTTGATATATTTAGTAAATTAGGAAAAATTTCCTGGAAGCAGAACTGGAGATGAAAATTTGGGTGTATATGGTTTACTAGGGGGTACTCATCAGAAAAAAATCTGAGTAGAGAGAGTGAAGCAGTATAGGAAAGCAAAGGGGATTAACAAAGATATGATCTTAGAAAAAGACTTCCTGGCCTGAGCCAGAGAAGAAGGGCTATAAAGCTTAAACTGCACCTTAGAATCATCTCCCTGAGGCAAAAGGCCTAACCTATTCTATTTATTTCCTACTAGTTACTAATAATAATTATTGGCTGTGGGCAACTTTCTTAGGCATAATTTTCTTACCAAGATGATTCCCATTGGCTGAGGGAAAGTTTCTGAAAAATGTAGTGCAGCTGTGAGCATCTAAAAGCTAACCCAGCAGACACAGTAAGGGGAGCAGGCTGGGGCACCACCGTTCTCTTATAATACGCAAGGAGGATCACCTTAGCTTCAGAGTTATGGAAGTTTATTAATGGTTAAAATGATACTGAATGCAGCTCAGCTAGATTGAAGAGTCTCACCATTAGCAGAGAGGAGATTTATGCAACAGTCATGTTATGGAACAATGTACAAAATATTAGCGGTTAAAGAAACTGAAGGGAGCAAAATCAACAACCAGCTCCCAATCATGTAGAGCCTCAAAATGTTATTTGAGATGAAGGCCAAAATCAATAGGAATTTTTGCAAAAAAAAAATTCTTATGGAGTACATATTTTATGCCAGGCATTGTTCTGGATGCAGCAGTGAAAGAAATAGAAAGTATCTTCTCTCATGAAGCTTACGTTCTATTGAGAGGAGGTAGGAAAGAAACCAATGAAACATAGTATGTGGTCCCATGGCTCCACTGGTGATGAGCACTAAAGGAGAAAGAAAGCACTGTATGAGGATAGGGGTCATGGTTTCAGATGTGATAATAAGAGAAGACTTACTTTAAAAGGTGAAGGGAGCTAGCTATTCAAAGATTAGGAGAAAGCACATTCTAGGTGAAAAGCATAGCTTGTTCAAAGGCATTGTGATGGTATGTGCAAGGAACAGCAAAGAGGGCAGAGTAAATGGTGGTCCTTGAAGAGAGCAAATGTGGTAAAGTGAATGAAATCTATGGAGGAAAGTGCAGATCATGCAAATCAGGAGTTACCAAACTACAGTCTGTGGCCCACGTTTGACCCACCAGCTGTTTCTATATGGCTTCTGAGTTCAAAGAGCTTTTTCAATTTTAAATGTTTGGGATAAAATATAAAAAGTAAAACAATACTTTGTGACATATGGAAACTGCATGAAATTCAAATTTCAACATTTATAAAGTTGTATCAGAATACAGCCTGTTGCCTCGTTTTTGCATTATTTACAGCTGTTTTCACGCTACAAGAACAAAGTTTGTTTGTTGCTGTAGAACATATTTAATATCAAGCCTTTTACAGAACAAGTTTGCCAATTCCTGATATAGGCAATAACAAGTATTTTAGATTTTATACTGAGGGGATGGGAAGCCACTGGGTGTTTTAGAGCACAGGATTGATGTGATTTGACTTACTATTTTTTAATCTAAAAAGTTAATGGAGTCAATGATTTGCAGACGGGACTTTTCTCCACAGAGAGCCTTTGTATTATGTAGGATCTTTAATTTTGTAAATGACAGATAATTTAGCTCAAAGTGGTCTAAACTGGAATTTCTCAGCCTCAGCACTATTGACATTCATTTTAGGCCAAGTAATTCTTTGTTGTGTGGGCCTGTCCTGGGCACTGCAGGAATTTTACCAGCATCCCTGATCATTACCCACTAGATACAAATAACAACCTCCTTCACTGACCCCCACTCACATCCTCAGTTGTGAAAGTAAAAAATGTCTCCAAGGATGTCCCAATATTCCCTGGAGGACAAAATTACCTGCAATTGAGATCTACTAGATTAAACCAAAATTAATCTATTACTTCATATTATTTAAAATGTTGGTTGGCTACAGGGCTCAAATGCTGTTTTTTGATGCATCTCTTTGGACTCCATCCTCTGTTGTGTCTCCATTGTCAGACTTCCAGTTGCTCTGGGCTTACATTATCACAATGACCAATACAAAAAAATACAGAAGACTTCTCTTTCCCAAAAATCCCACAGATGACTTACCACATCTCATTGTCTCTGATTGGCTATGGGTCACTCCTAAGACAATCTCGTATTGGTTTATTCCAATCAGGGGGCTCTTGGAGCTGGGACCATTTGACTGAGAGAAGGGAAAGGTTGCATTTTTTATTCCAAAGGAAACTTAGAGTAGAACTGTCAGGAAAAGGAAGTAATGGATTTTATGAAAGCAAACAAAATACTTTTCACTATTGACCTGACATGGAGATCTATTTGTATAGTGTTTAAGAGTACCTTGCCATGGTGATGATAGTTAAAATACTGTAGTGTATATTTGAAATTTGTTAAGAAGATAGATCTTTAAATCTTCTCAACAGACACATACAACACATATACAGACACACACAAAATAGCAACTATGTAGAGGTAATGGATACGTCAATTAACTTGATTATGGTAATTACTTCATAATGTATATGATATCAAAGCATCACATCGTACAAGTTAAACATATACACATTTTATATTTCAATTATATATCAATACAGTTGTTTTAAAAAGAGGTACTTTCTAGGGAAAGCCTAGGGATAGTGGTAGAGAGGGAGTTAATATACTCTGTGATTTTGAATGCTTGTAAATGAAGATCATTACCCATCAGCACTCAGTGACATTGTATGGTGCCTACAGCTCAAATCAATGAAGTCCCACAAAAGGAAAAACAACAAAAAAGTGCCTATGCACAGCTAAGCTATAGAATGTTGGGGGAGACAAATGCATAAATACATATGGTTAACCATATAACTTGTTCAGATCAGAACGTTTTTGGGTATAAAAGTGCTATAGTTTGGATATGACTTGTTTGATCCCTCCAAATCTTGTTGAAATTTGATTCTCCATGTTGGAGTTGACAGCCTAATGAGAGGTGTTTGAGTCATGGAGGCAAATCCCTCATGAATGGCTTTGTGTAGTGCTCAAAGTAATGAGTGATTTCTTACTCTATTAGTTCCCACAAGAACTAATTGTTAAATAGAGCCTGATACCTTTCCCCCTTCTCTCTCTCACTCCATGTGATTCACCTTCAGCTATGAGGAAGAACAGCTGAGGGCCTCACCAGAGGCAGATGGCAGCACCACACTTCTTGTACAACCTGCAGAACTGTGAGTCAAATAAACTTTTTTTCTTTATAAATTATCCATCCTCAAGTGTTCCTTTATAGCAACACAAAAATAGACTAAGACAGAAAGGTTATGCTATTGATAATCACTGTAGGAAAACATGCAAACCAAGATGTGTGACCACCTTACGTATCACCCATTTTATTATTTCATTTTCACGCTACTGATAAAGACACATCTGAAACTGGGAACAAAAAAGTTTAATTGGACTTACAGTTGTATATGGCTGGGGAGGCCTCAGAATCATGGCAGGAGGTGAAAGGCACATCTTACATGGTGGCAGCAAGAGAAAAATGAGGAAGAAGCAAAAGCAGTAACCCTTGATAAACCCATCCGATCTCATGAGACTTATTCACTATCATGAGAATAGCATGGGAAAGACTGGCCCCCATGATTCAATTACCTCCCCCGGGGTCCCTCCCATAACGTGGGTATTCTGGGAGATACAATTCAAGTATTCAAGTATGGAGACACAGCCAAACCATATCACTCTGCCTCTGTCCCCTCCAAATCTCTTGTCCTCACATTTCAAAACCAATCATGCCTTCCCAACAGTCCCCCAAACTCTTAACTCATTTCAGCATTAACACAAAAGTCCACAGTCCAAAGTCTTATCTGAGGCAAGGCAAGTCCCTTCTACCTATGAGCCTGTGAAATAAAAAGCAAGTTAATTACTTCCTAGAAACAATGCGGGTACAGGCTTTGGGTAAATACAGCCATTCCAAATGAGAGAAACTGGCCAAAACAAAGGGGCTACTGGCCCCATGCAAGTCTGAAATCCAGCAGGACAGTCAAATCTTAAAGCTCCAAAATGATCTCCTTTGACTCTATGTCTTGCATCTGGGTCATGCTGATGCCAGAGGTGGGTTCCCATGGCCCTGGGTAGCTCTGCCTCTGTGGCATTGCAGGGTACAGCCTCCCTCCCAGCTGCTTTCATGGGCTGGTGTTGAATGCAGCTTTTCCAGGCACACAGTGCAAGCTGTCAGTGGATCTAACATTCTGGGGTCTGGAGGTTGGTGGCCCTCTTCTCACAGCTCCACTAGGTGGTGCCCCAGTAGGAACTCTGTGTGGGTGCACTGACCCCACATTTCCCTTCTGCACTGCCCTAGCACAAGTTCTCCCTGGAAGCTCCGCCCCTGCAGCAAACTTCTGCGTGCATCCAGGCATTTTCCATACATCCTCTGAAATCTAGGTGAATATTCCCCTCAATTATTCTTGACTTCTGTGCACCCGAAGGCCTGAACACAGCACAGGGACCCTAGGCCTGGCCCATGAAACCATTTTTTCCTCCTAGGCTCTGGGCCTGTTATTGCAGGGGTTGCCATGAAGACCTCTGCCATGCCCTGGAGACATTTTCCCCATCGTCTTGGGGATTAACATTTAGCTCCTCATTACTTACACACATTTCTGCAACTGGCTTGAATTTCTCCTGAGAAAATGAGATTTTCTTTTCTATCGCATTGTCAGGCTGTAAATTTTTTTGAACTTTTATGCTGCTCCGTTTCCCTTATGAAACTGAATGCCTTTAACAGCACCCAAGTCATATAGATTACTTTGCTGCTTAGAAATTTCTTCTGCCAGATATCCTAAATCATCTCTCTCAAGTTCAAAGTTCCACAGATCTCTACACCAGGGGTGAAATGTTCCCAGTCTCTTTGCTAAAACATAACGAGAGTCACCTTTCCTCCACTTCCCAAGTTCCTCATCTCCATCTGAGACCACCTCAGCCTGGACCTTATTGTTCATATCACTATCAGCATTTTTGTGAAAGACATTCAACAAGCCTCTAGGAAGTTCCAAACTTTTCCACATTTTCCTGTCTCCTTTTGAGCCCTCCAAACTGCTCCAACCTCTGCCTGTTACCCAGTTCCAAAGTCACTTCCATATTTTTGGGTATCTTCTCAGCAATGTCTGACTCTACTAGTAGCAATTTACTGAATTAGTCTGTTTTCATGCTGCTGACAAAGACATACCAGAGGCTGGACAATTTATACAAGAAAGAGGTGTAATGAACCTCTTTCACTTGGCCAGGGAAGCCTCACAATCATGGTGGAAGGCAAGGAGGAGCAAATCACATCTTACATGGATTGCAGCAGGCAAAGAGAGCACTTGTGCAGGGAAACTCCGCCTTATAAAATCGTCAGATCTCGTGAGACTTACTCACTATCACAAGAATAGCATTGGAAAGACCAGCCCCCATGATTCAATTACGTCCCCCTGGGTTCCTCCCACAACGTGTGGGAATTCTGGGAGATACAATTCAAGTGGATATATGAACGGGGACACAGTCAAACTATATCACCCATCTTGTTTAGCATCTGATGCTTCAGAGTTGTTCCTTTTAGTTCTATATTTCCTATTTCTACATATTTCTATAAATATTCCTATAAATATAGTCCTATAAAATCATAGGTGTCTAAAAGATTAATACACAGTTACTGAAAGAAACCAATATAAATATAATTATTGTCCTGTGATTTAAAAAAGATAAAATAAGAACCATGGAAATCCAATCTATGTATTATAAAATTATAACTTGTAGTTATGAGGTCACAGAGCCTATGGGGTCTTTGTAGAAACTTCTAAAGAAGCTGAGGAAGGACTTAGGTTTGAGAACTATGGAGAGAGAACACTAAGAATGTCATTAAACTGAGAACCACAAGTAAGTCCCAAATGTTCACATTGCACTCCTGGAGGCAAGGAGGTGACACTCAAGGAAAGCTTAAAAGATAACTTTAGAATCCTAACAAACAATCCTAGATTTATCCCCAGCTTGCCAACCAAAAGTTATTTAATTGTTATGTGCTGCTTTTAGCTGGACTCAATATGAAAATGTTTCTGGCATAAAATACACATTTTCTATAGATCAGAGCCTGTCCAAACTTTCAGCACCAGAAATCTTACTTGGTCTAGGCATTTGTGTTCTTTCTCCATTATGGCTTAAGCCTGAGCAGTTGTGCAGGATCTTGCAGCCTTGATTAGAAGGCTAGAGAAAAACTGGAGGTAAGGTCATAGAGATTGGGAATCCTTGCTGCAATTAAGAGGCAGTTACTTCTTTTGAAACATGCATTCAAGTTTCTTCCTGAGACATTTTTCTCAAGTGGCTCTCTGAGATAATATTTTACTGTTTACCTCTCTCTACCACATCAACTTTTCTTGTTCTTAATATATACCTTAATATGGACCTTAAGGACTGATGAAAATAGATCTTAAAATATAAGTTAATATAAATTATATTTTAATAAAATATAAATTAGGATTTAAGAGTGTATTAAATATAGGAAAAGTGTATTAAATATAGGAAAAGAACCAAGCTAAATAATAGCTATATTCAAGTTTTGTAAATCGGTAAGAGATTCCTGCACTATTTACATATGTCAAATGGGACTAAATGTTTAAATGGAATTCCTAAAACTCCTCAAGTTCTACCATCAGTGATGAAATAGGAAGTCAGTTAAAATGAATACTACGTAAATAATTCTGAGTACACGTTGAGGCAGACACCTACTCTGGAAAGGTAGGTATAATTTTGAAATACAAACTTTGAGCATGGCACCTGCACTTATATTACAGTAATTACAGAAAGGAACATTTAAACATAACTCATAATACCTAAGGAGTCTACTTGTTGATATTGTTGGGAAAAAGAGAAGAGAGGTTTTAGTCCAGAAACATTAATTGAAAGTGAAATGCTACAACACCAGAAGTCATACAGAAATTAAAATATAAAATAAATATGAGTACCATAAGAAAACCTCAGGATAAGAGTTAAATAAAGTTCAAGAAAATGTAAAGGCATTTCGTTAGAAACTTCCAAGTCATTTGATATATAATTGTTTAAATGGATCTTTTTACTTGAGGAATGTAAGCTTAAGTGGAGACTGAATACTTTCAAAAAAACTGTGGTGGGTGCTGTTTAGATGACATGTACTCTGCTATATTTATTTCATCTAGAAGCCAAAGAGCTTATTTGTAAATTCTGAAAAGACTGCAAAATTTTCATCTTGTTTTCCAACATTAAAATCTCAAGCACTCTTCATTGTGATTTTTTTAAAAAGATATATTCTGTAAGACTTCAGGCAGTCTAGAAAAATAGTTGGATAGATATTGATGATAGATATGATTTTACTGGCTGATATCTTTTTAAAATTTTATATAATGGATGGTACATTAAATTGAGAGATAGAGAAGACACTAGTGAAAATTATAGGGTATATAATTTTATGGGTAATTTTTTTGCAATACTTTTATAAAAATAATATTAAACAGGCATTATGTTGTGATCACAATAATTCTTATTTGTTTGCTTTATATAGCCTGTAAGTTGACTAGATGCTCTCCCAGTATTTTCTAGTTCTATAATTAAACCATCTCATTCAAAGTTTATTCTCAATTAAAAGTGAAATTTTCTACAGAGTATGGGAAAGTCTAAAAAAGGCATAAACTAGGACAGATCTCATTTTAAATTAACTGTACAAGCAAGCAGATATCCTCAAAGAGGAATGAAGTACTGATTCATGCTACAATATGGATACATCTTAAAAACATTATGGTTAGTTAAAGAACAAAAGGATTACATATTAGATGATTCCATTTATATAAAAAGTACAAAATTAGCATACCTATATATATACATACATTACAAAAAGTATATTACTGGTTGCCTTGAACTAGGAGGATGGAGAGAGGAGTACCTGTATTGGGTGTGAGTTTTCTTTTGTCGTTTTGTTTTGTTTTGTTTTGTTTTGTTTGAGACCGAGTCTCACTCTGTTGCCCAGGCTGGAGTGCAGTGATGTAATCTCGGCTCACTGCAACCTCTGCCTCCCAGGTTCAAGTGATTCCCCTGCCTCAGCGTCCCAAGTAGCTGGGATTACAGGAGCCCACCACCATGCCCAGCTAATTTTTGTATTTTTAGTAGAGACGGGGTTTCACCATGCTGGCCAGGCTGGTTTCGAACTCCTGACCTCAGGTGATCCTCCCATCTTGGACTCCCAAAGTGCTGGGATTTACAGGCATGAGCCACTGTGCCTGGCCAGTTTGCTTTTGAGGGTGACAAAAATGCTCTAAAATGAGGTTCTGATGATCCCCACAACTGTGAACATACTAAACACTATTAAATTGACCACTTTACATGGGCAAATTTTATGGTTTGTAAAATATATCTCAGTTAAGCTTTAAAAAAAAGATAGCGACATCCTTGTATAAAACAAGCCTACAGCAAGACAAGATGAGCAGAATATAAGTATTATGAAAACAGGGATTTGCCTCTTTTTTACTGCTGAATTCTCTGTACCTAAAATCTATAACTAGCACCAGTTATATATTCAATAAATTTTTGTCTGAAGTCTTATATTAAGAATAGAAAAGCAAAAATTTCAGCTTAAAATCATTTTCAAATTGTTATGTTTTTACTAACCCTTTTCTTCTCCATCTGTCAGCAGTGCAAGAGAAATAATCTTTCTTCTCATTCTTGTATACAAGGGCTATTGGTATCCTGTGGGCAGCAATCCAAACCTATAGCTGTTATTTTCAGCCAAGGTAGGGAATGTGCTAGCTGAAAGAAGACAGGGCCCTAAGACATCAGAAGCCATTCTGTGCTGGCTGGCCTATGAGGGAGGGTGTGCACAGATCTTGTTGTGAGGAACCCAACTGGAATACTGTCTTAGAGGCTTATACTAAGTCTGGAGAGTAAGATGTGCATGTCTACTTCCTGTCTTTGATTTATCTTTCTGTTTGTATGTTTTACCAGGTATGAAAAAAGAAATATATGCTTGTTTCCTGTCTGAAGTTGATGCCTCTGTTTGCAGCATAAGGGCTTTCTTTGAGTGATTTGCCAGTAAGGTAGGTCTAAGAAGCTGGATCCTATCTCAAAGACCTTAATCCCATGGCTCTCAGGACATTCTCTCATCAAGAAATTCTATTCCTATTATTGCAGTTGCTAATTCGCTACTAAGTCTGGTTACAGTTTTTGGACACAGAATCTTTAGGTGTTTTTTGTTACTGTGGTTGTTGTTTTTTTGCTTGATTCTCTTTTGATTTGTTTTTATTTATTTACTTATTTTTCTCTTATGTTTATTTTTGCAGACTATATGAACTGGACTTTCCAGATATAGATTCCTGTTTGGCTCAGGGGTGGATCCTCATGCTCTTCTTGTCTCAGAAGGTTTCCCCATTCCAATAAAGTAGATTATTAGCTACTTTCGATTTTCCCTACACAAAATCAGCATGGATATCCAAAACTGATGCAGATAGGTAGCTGAGCAATTAATATTCTTTATCAGTAGTCAAGATCTGAGTTTGTTTAATAATTATGAACATATAATTTATGGGGCTACCCTAATATTTAACAAAGCTTTAAAGATATGTTCACTAAACAAAAAGCTAAATTAGAAAAAGAACAATGATGAATTGATATAATACTTCAACAATCCAGAGTTGTACACAGATAGTTCTATGAAGCACCATGGTATAATTGGAATTTAAGGTGACCAAAGTAACTAAATAGTTACATATTGGATATTGCTTTTGAAAAGGAAAGTAAAAGTTATGGTTTGACAAATATAATTTTGGAATACAAGAATACAAGAATTTTAATTAAATAACTTTGTCAATAATTTTGCTTCTATAAATGAATGTTACTAAAATTATGTGTGAATGAAAAAATATATAAAAGACTTTAGATAAAAATAAAATATATAATACTTAATATTATATTTATAAGTGATTAAAAATAGTTTCTTGCATTGTATGGCAAAAATAATTTTTGTTTTAGGCACGTTTATTCAAATTGATTCTGGTTGATTAAGTTGCTTGTTTTATGGGACTGCTAATTTAAGTATCTCAAAGCATTAAGTACCTTAGAATATTCATTTCTGTACTTTAGTATTTTACCCCAAAAAATATACTCTCCTAAAAGGGAAATACATTTTTCTAATTTGTATAAAATACAATTAAACACTTTTGCAAAAAATACATATATATAGTATATATATACATATATATGTATGTATGTACATATATACATATATGTACATACATGGGTACATATATATGTATGTATGTACATATGTGTATGTATGTACATATATGTACATATATATGTGTATATATATATATATTAAACCCAAGTGAATGAGAAATCTGTTAGATTTACTATTCTCACTATAGAGTATAAGTTCAATGGAGAGCTTGATGACAACAGAAACTTATAAATAAACCACCGGGTGTTCTTTTTATGACAACTTTCTATGGATCTTTTTTCTGAAAAGTGTGGTTGACAGAATTTCGTGTGTATATGCATCATATCCTGTGTTCTGTTGCCCCAACTACAGTTTTGCGGCAAACTTTACCCTGTCATCAGAGTATTGAGCCATCAATAACTTGGTCTTACGTTTTGGTTAACTACATCACAATGACCACATTGCTAAAAAATTTAAAACATAACCCTCATTATTTAAATATAATGGTAGAAGTTGAATGTGTTATAGTAGAAAAACTCAGGATGTTCAGGCAGTGATTAATGATGATGAGTTAATAAATAAATACTAGTTTTACAGTATCAAAAATGGAGAAATATTTTAAGTAGCTCATATTTTAAGGTCCCTTTAAACACCAGAATTTAAATGCTTGGGTTTAGAACATAATTTCTATTGTATGGGGGTGTCATAAGGTGAAATATTTATCAGTTTTAGGTTGAGGGAAACCTAAGTTTTAATTCTGACGCTGCTACATATTGGCGTCATTTCTTGACTCTACGTATATACTTAATTTTATTGAGATAAGTCAACAAAATAATATATGTAAAGTGCCTGATATGTTCTAGACACACAACAATAAGCATTCTTATTTTGTTGTTTGTTGTAGTTATTTGATAAGACCAGATCTATAAACCACTGTTATTAAGATCTGAAGCAATCTTTGTAGGTAAATAATTTCGAAAATGATGTTCCTCTATTTTAAATGCCTGTCTACCTCCTTTTGTATTTTAAAATGAGTAAAATAAACTAATCAATAAAACAATTATTCATTTGAAATTTCTTTTTTAAAGATATTAAATGTTTGTTAAGCATGTGAATACCTCCTGAAATTGCCATTTGTTTTGTAACAAATTCTCCACTAAGACTATTTTCATCAAGAAGTATAAAAAATTTTTAACTCACTTTCCATTATCTCTATGTGTTGGTGTGCATTTTATGTGAAATATTAATATTCACAAACCATAATCAGCAGGAAATTTAATTTCCTAATCCAAGTAAGGATAAAATGCAAGTTGTAGATTATCCCACTCTCTAATCACTGAAATTTGAAATCTTTCAGAACATTGCATATAACTGAAGTACCTCCACCGATTCAATCGGAACTTTTCCAATTGACCTAAGAGGTACTACATAAAATAGAAAGGACCTCAGCATCTTTGTGCCTTAGTTTAGTTAGGCATGGGGGCCATGGCTGCAGAGCTGCTGTGTTAAGGAAGTTTCCAAATTTGTTCTATCATTTCACAAGTGTGTGAAAAAAAAGTGTCATACAAATAATTTTTAAATTAAACTGATCTTTTGTATGCCAGAATAAATCTATGATGAGTTTTGTATTGGTTCGGCCCTGAGCAATTGTTTAACCTAATTCCATTTAGTATCCTGGGAGAGGGTAAGGTGGAAGAGACAGAAGCTAACTTCTCTGCCAGGAGTACTGAAAAAGTACTCCACCCACCAGGGATTATACACAGCATGTGGGCTATATGATTGTGTCAGTGCTGCCTTTGATAAGGAGCCATATATCCCAATTACAAATCTCCACAGGAAAATAATGTGTCCTTAATAATTGAAAGAAATTTGAGTTAAAAAGATCACATAATTTAATAGGTGGGAAAAACAGTAATTTAACTGAAAAAAGTGTTACTTTTCGCCCACATATTCTTGTGGAGCATGAAGTTCTGTAAGCAATATGGCCCACAGACCAGCAGCAGTATCAGGAAGTTTCATAGCAATTCAGAATCTTGGATCCTATCTCAGATCTACTGAGATTCAGGTTTGTGTTTTAACATGATGCTCAGGTGTACTGTATGCTCCTCAAAGTTTGAGAAATACTGAGCTCAAGAATCTGATAGTTACTATGGGTACAAGAATCTAGACTGCAATAGTCAACAGCATCCACCCAATCCAGACTGTAATCAACCTGAAGTGATTTATTCACTGTTTACTTTGTCTTATTTCCTTGCATATTGAGATAATATTTACTAACTGCTAAGTAAACAAATCTAAGCCTATATTTCAATGAATTTTTATGTATAAACAATATCATTGTTCTTTCTCTTCCACATCCATTTTATCGAATGTCTATCTTTTTGGTACTCTCACATTCTGAGAGGGAAATCATATGATCTTGAAGAATGCTACTTTCCTTAGAATTTTAATTTTCAACTTCACTTGGACTTCTAACATTGCAAAGTAATTCTTGCCTTTGGCCTTATTCAGCTTAAACTTCCATTTTCTCAAAAGGTATTTCCAACCTTTGTCATCATCCTTCAGGATTCTTCATTTCTGTTATATTTTTGCTTTCAGTGGATGACGTTTTCCCTTATCTCACCAAGAAAATTGAGGCAATCCAGAGAGAAATTTCTTACCTCCTACTTCCTCCCTTATTTGTCCTCAAGATTTAGAAACAGTCCCCACATCCATCCTTTCTTAATTGCCTCCTCCTTCTGCCTAAAGCAGTGTCTTATCTCCTTGTTTTTACTTGGCTTCATCAGTTTATTTCTTTCTTCCCCTTAATCATTCTATTAATTTACTCTTCTCATTATACATTTATATTTATAAATTATATATAATATAAATATGTTAAATATTTCATGCATACATAATAAATATATATTAATGTAAATATATGCCATATATAAATATATCTATATATAAATATTCATCATATATTCAAATATATATAATATAAATATATGTCATATATTTATATATATAATTGAGCCCCCAATTGAAAGAAAAATACCCAAAGATTTCCCTTGATTCTGTGCTGCTCTCTAGTTCTACACCACCTTTCTCTTTAATCTCATTGTCACGCTTCTTGAGCTTCTTGATTCATCTCATTGGTTCCACTTCTGCAACTTTCACATACTCTTCCTCAACTGTAGGTGTGCTTTTCCCACTCCTCTATTGAAACAATGTCTGCAGATATCATTTGTCGCATTTGCCAAATTCAGTATATATGTTTTTTCCTCATTTATTTCGAATTGAGTTTTCTGAAGCAATTTCTTCACTTTCCCAGAGTTTAGTCTGCTTCTCACACTCTAAAACTAAGCTGTGCTTTCTCCATCTGTGCAAGACATGGTGAGAACATTGCATAGTTTATAAATGCAAGTGCATATTACATTGTTTTATAGCAGTTGTGTATAGCTTTTTTTTTGTCTTTAACTTACAGAATGCAGTCAAAATGTTTTTCAATCTTACTTACATTAGATTTTTTTCTCTCATGCCGTCATCAATTTGCTTTGGTTTATTAATATTTAACTTATGAAGATAGTGAAATGATTATTTGTAAATGACTATGCCAACACTATGGAATGAAATTTATATGTAGTTTGTTATTAAGAAAACAACTACCTAATTTAAAATGTTCTATATATAGTAAGGTTCTGATACTGATTTCCCATTTTTTAATCTTCCTACCTAAGAAAGTTTTCAAAATCTTTAGTCAAATATTGCAATACAATTGCCTCTCTTCTTGTATCACTGTGTTTTGTTTTGTTTTTCAGATTCTCTTCTATGTGTCCTGTATGTCCTTATCACAATTATCTATAAGGGTATGGTTACTTCCTTCTAGTTGGGCCACCATTCCTAACTGAACATTTTAGTACATATGTGTACTTGTTTAAAATTATTTTTAATGAGGCATTTTCTTTAAAAGCAACAAACTCATCTTGGAAAACAAGGAGGTAAGAGTAGTCCCTGAGTATGTACTACTCCCTAAATTGGACTTACAAAACAGATATTAATTAACTTTAAAATATTGAAAATAAAAAGATAGGAAAAAATATGCCATGCACACTGACAAAAATAAAGTTGCTCTAATTTTATAGAAAGCTCAATGTGACCATTGGCAGTAATGGAGCAGTTCATAATAATGAAAATATCAATTTTCTATAATGGCATAACAATATAAACATTCATACACCTAATTATGGCTTCAGTATATGTGAAAAAAATAGGGCTAAAAGGAGAAATAGATAAATATACAATTAGTATTAGAAATTTTAAACATTTTTATGTAACTGGTAAATCATGTGGGCACAAAATCAGTAAGGATATTGAGGATTTAAATAACACTGAGATAACAATTGGACTATATTTTAGACTGTTTCAAATATATTATAATTGCTTGCATTCTTTTTGAGTATACATAGAATATATATGTATTGAAGTCAATGATATGCTGCACCATAAAGTAAGTAGCAATACATATCAAAGCACTAATATTATAGAGAATACCTTCTTTAACAAGTGTTCAATTAACCTAACATCTTAGTCTATTTTTTGTTTCTATAAAGGAATAGCTGAGTCTGAGAAATTTATAAAGAAAAGAGGTTTCTTTGGCTCATTGTTCTGCAGGCTGTATAAGAAGCATTATCCTGTCATCTGCTTCTGGTGAGGGCCTCTGGCTGCTTCCAGTCATGGAGGAAGGCAAAGCAGAACTGCCATTTGCAGAGATTACATGACAAAAGAAGAAGCAAAAAGGTGGGGGAGGTGCCAGGCCTTTTTTTTTTTTTTTTTTTTTTTTTTTTTTTTTTTTTTTTTGGTTTTGAACAACCAGCTCTTGCACTAATAGAGCAAGAATTCACTGCCCAGGGAGGGCATTAGTCTATTCATAAAGAGTTTGTTCCCATGACTCAAACACCTCCCTCAGGCCTCTATCTCCAATATTGGGGATCCAATTTCAAAAGAAGATTTTGGGGAACAAATATCCAAACCGTAGCATTCTTCCCCTGGCCCTCCAAAGCTTATGTCTTTTTCACATACAAAACATAATCATTCCATCCTTATAGATCTCAAAAGTCTAAACTTGTTCCAGCATCGTCTCAAAAGTCCAAAGTCCAAAATCTCATCTGAAACTCAAGGTGTAATACATTTCTTCTAGCTATGACTCTGTAAAATCAAAATCTTAGATATTTTTTACTTCTAAGATACCATGGTTGTATAATCATTGGGTACACATTCCTTTCCTAAAAGGGAGAACTTTTCCAAAAGAAAGGGGTAACAGGCCCCACACAAGTCTAAAAACCAGCAGGGCAGACATTCACTCTTAAAGTTTTAGAATGATTCCCTTTGACTTCATGTCCCACATCCTAGTCACACTGGTTGGAGGGGTAGGCTCCTAAGGCCTAGGGGTGTCATGGCCTCATGGCTTTGCTGGGTGCAGACCACTTATTGCTCTCATAGGTTGAAGCTGAATGCTTGTGGCTTCTCTAGCCTGAAGATGCATGTTGCCAGTGACTGTATCATTCTGAATCTGGAGGTCAATGCCCCTGCTACCACAATTCTATGAGGCACTGCCCTACTAGAAGCTCTCCGCTTGTAGCTCTGCCTTTGCTGTAGACTTCTCCATGGGCTCCCAGGATTTCTGATACATCCTCTAAAATTTAGTTGAAAGCCAATAAGTCCACTCCACTCTTCCATTCTAAATGCCTACAAACTTAACACCACATGGAAGCTGCAAAGATTTGCCACTTGCTCTCTCCAGATTGGTGGTCCAAGCAGTACATGGAACTTGATGAGCCCCTGCTGGAGCCAGGGTGGCTAAGATGTGGTGAACAGCATCCTGAGGTAGAAAGGGGCACCGATTGTCCTCTTAGGCCTCTGGGACTGTGAAGGGAGGGTTTGCATTTAAGATTTCTGAAATGCCTTTGGTGCCTATTTCCCACTGTTATGAGTATTTGCATATGGCTCCCTTTGAGTCACAGAAATCTCTTTAGCAAGTGGTGGTTCTATAGCACCCTTAGATTCCCCTCCTGGAAACACTCTTTCCTTGTCTACCAGCCAGGCTGTGAATTTTCCAAATTTTTATGCTGGGCTTCCCTTTAATTGTAATTTCCATCTTTAGGTCACTCTTTTGCTGCTGTATCTGATCATAAGTTATTAAAAGCAGACACACCACTTCTTAATGCTTTACTAATTAGAAATTTCTTCTGCCCAGATTCCCTTAGGTCATCACTCCTAGGTTTGGCTTTCTACCAAGCCTTAGGGAATGGACACAATGGAGCCAAATTCTTTGCTAAAGCATAACATAGGTGATCTTTGCCTCCATTCCCAATAAGATCCTCTTTTCCATCTGAAACCTTGTTAGCATGGCCCTTAATGTCTAATTTTCTATCAGCATGTTGGTTACAACCACTTAACAAATATCTAAGAAGTTCTAAACTTTTCCTAGTGTATTTGACTTCTTTTGAGCTCTCCAAACTCTTCCAACCTCTGCCCATTATCCAGTTCCAGAACTGCTTCCACATTTTCAGATATCCTTGTAGTGACACCACACTCTTCAGTAACAATTGTTTAAGTCTATTTTGTATTGCTATAAAGGAATAACTGAGTCTGAGTAAATTATAAAGAAAAGAGATTTATTTTGCTCATGGTTCTGCAGATTGTACAAGAAGCATGGAGCCAGCATCTGCTTCTGATGAGAGCTTCAGGCTGCTTCCACTCATGGAAGAAGACGAAGTGGAACAATCGTGTGCAGAGATCACATAGTGAGAGAAGTAGTAAGAGAGAGAAGGAAGGTGCCAGACTCTTTTTAACAATCAGCTGTTGTGGGAATAAATAGAGGACTCACTCACTCACCCATCCCCATCTGCCTCTCAAGAAGGAAATTAATCTATTCATGAGGTGTCTACCCCCAAACCAAAATACCTTGCATTAGGTCCCCATCTCCAACATTGGGACCATATTTTAACATGAGATTTTTTGGGACAAATATCCAGACTATAGCACTTAATACATATTAGAAACCCCTGACAAAACAAAGACATAAATAATCAAAATAAATGAGAAATTATCATCATTGCAAATCTTGTTAGCATTACATAGATAATGAAAGCATATTATGAAGCATATTTGAATGAATGGAATGATTTTGAAAATTTATATGAAGTTAACAATTGTCTACAAACTGCAAACTTTACTGTAAGGGACATGAGTAAAATATTGTGTCTATTAAATCCATCAAAGCAATATAATTCTAATTAAAAACCTACCTAACAAAAATCTTCAGTCTCAGATGGCGTCACTGGTAAATTTTTCAAACACTGAAATATTATGTAACTTAATTTACCTAAAATCTCCTAGGAAGGAAGGAAGGAGGAAGAAGAAGAAGAAGGAGAAGAAGGAGAAGAAGAAGAAGAAGAAGAAGAAGAAGAAGAAGAAGAAGAAGAAGAAGAAGAAGAAGAAGAAGAAGAAGAAGAAGAAGAAGAAACACCAAACACTTTCTAACAAATTTTAATAAGTCAACATTATCTTGGTACTAAACTTCATATAAATATTACAAAACTGAGTAATTCATCTCTCTGATACAGACACAAAAATCTTAAGCAAAATGTTAACAAATGGAATTCAATATTGATAAAATGATAATGTATTATAAAAATGTACAGCTTATTATAATAATGTAATGTTGGATTAACATTTTAAAAGTCAATAACTTTATCACATTAATAAAGAAAAATATATGAGTATCTTAACAGACATAGAAAAAACATTTGAACACAATTCACTTTTTTGTTCTAACAACTCTTAATAATTTAGGACTAGAAAGGAATATCTTATTCTGAAAACAGAATTTACCAAAATTATATTTAATGTTTAGACATTGAATCATATCTTTAAAATCAGAAAATATATAGAAATATTGGCTGCTACCACTTTTAATCAACCTTGAAATGGAGGTCCTAAAAAGTGCACTTAGGCAGGATAAAGAAATAAAAAGTATAAGTATAGGACAAAAAACTCTAATATTGGTTTTTAGCAAATGACTTGATTGTGTTATTTAAAATTCAAAAAGTTATTTAGATAAAGTATTAGAATTAATATCTGAAACTACCAAAATCACTAAATTGTAGAACTCTATAGAAAATTAATCATATTTCTATTTAGTGAGACAAGCCATTTGGAAAACAAATTTTTAAAATATAATTAATTTACAATAGATTCAGGAAAAAAATACACAAAAATAACTCTAAGAAAAGATATGTAAGACTTCTATACCAAAAAACTTTATAACATTTTTGAGATAAATTTAAAAACTCAACAAAATCAACATTTAACATGCCAATAGCCTAGTTTTATGATAATGTAAATCCTACAAAAATCGATCTAAAAATTCAATACGATACACATCAAAATTCCACCAAGCTGTTTGTCAAAAATTGAGGTGATTCTAAAATGAATATTCAAATGCAAAGAAAATCTTACAGAACAAAATTAGAATTCTTATAGTTACAGATACAAGATTTATTACAATACTCTAAAAATTAAGACATTGTAGTATATATTAATATACAAATAGAATAGAACAGAAAGGATAGAAACACACATACAACAGTATTTGATTTAAGATAAGAGTGGCACTGAAAAGCAATGTAGACATGATGGGTTTTTATTCAAAAAGTGATCCTGAGTTAACTAAATGTATATACAGAATAAAATGAATCTTTACCTCTCCTATACACAGAATCAATTGTTGGTAGATTGTGAGAGAATATCTTTAATATTTCAGTAAGCAAAGATTTCTTCGATAAAAATACAAAAGCTCTAACCTTAAAATATATTTCAAACATTTTGGCAAAATAAAATGATAAAGTTTTGTTAATCAACAGCTCACCACAAGATATAAATTTTCTGCAGTATATATGATCAGCAGAGAACTTGTATCCATTACCTAAAGAGCTACCCCCAAATAGAAACATACATATAATGAATCCAATTAAAATTAGGCAAATAACTGAACAAGCACTTTATAAATGAAGCTACCCAAAAGGCCAATAAATATATGAGTGATCAACCTCATAAGTCATCAAGGAAATGCAAATGAAAATCACAATCATTAAAATGAAAAAGATTGAAAAGTCTAAGGTTGCCAAAGATGCGGCATGTCCTGGACATCATACAGTACTCAGGATGTAAATCGTTACACCCACCATTTTGGAAACATTTTCCAGTAAGATAGCATATGCATATGACTCAGCAATTCATTCATAAGTATATACCCAAAATTCTTACATATATTCACAAAAAAAATGTGTTTCTCAAATGTGGATGAAACATAAATTTGTGGTTTCTGATACATAATCAATGTGAAAATATTGTCCATTAGAAATTACATATTAATTTATTTTGAAAAGTCATGCTGAATTAGAAAAAAAATCTGTAAGTATAGCAAAGGGAGAAAGGGCTTCAGCTAGGCAACAAATGCCATTAAAGATCAGAAAGTGCATATTGGCAACTATAGTTCCCCCTTGCCTAATATTTTTCATTCCCACCTCTGAAGTGCTATTAAACAAGCCTAATCCTAGACCTTTAATAAGGATCACTGACCAGCAGGACAAATGCCAAGAAAACATGCTAATGGCTCTTTAAATACAAGTCTATTTAAGGCACTATTTAACAGATTAGTCAAACTGATTTCTTGGCAGTTCCCACATTATTATGACCGAGACTGTGCCTCTGGAAACACTCTGTGTTATAACCTTTCAGAGAAACACATCCTTTACCCAGGCCTCAAAGAATTCCCACAAAGATCCAAGGAATGTGAGCTCCCAACTAAAAAATAAATCACAAAACCTTCTGCATGGAGAACTTGGTTTTGCAGAAATTGCTACTGCAACCACTAGAAAGACAGAGAGAGAGAGAGAGAGACTGTTCCATGGTCCAAAGTTAAGCCTAAATTGAGTGCTTCTGATTCGTGAAGCTTGGGTCACATGGCTATTCCCTAGCTAGGAAAGCCAGAATTTTTAGCTTTTCTAAAGGGAGATGATCTTTTACCTCTACCAAGATTTATAAGATAAAGAATTACCAAACATTAAAACGGGAGCTCAGTTGACGGTCACCAAAATATTGTAATTGTCTAATAAAAATGTAATATTCCTTCTGAATCTCAATTCTACCCCTGGTTTATTGCTTTACCACATACAGAGTACCTGAAAAATCATTACCAGGCCTTATAATACAGGACTAATTTGACACTTGTCATAAAGATCTCAGAATGCTCTGGTACACTCCTGTTTTTTGTTTTCCTCCCTTTCTTCTTCCTTCCTTCCCCCATCCATCTCTTTTCTCCTTCCTTTCTTTCTTTTTGAATTATTCTCTTCTCCATCATTTTTACCCAAATGGTATAAGAATGATGTATAAAATATTGTATTGATTAGTAACTAAGTAGCCTTTAAAAATTTAATTTGGTCTGACTCTTACATATTTAATGGACTACTGTGTAATTGCTGATAATAAATTTGAAGAATATAAGCTGATCAAATTTAACACATACAAAACAAAACCAATCAGGGGAACACTTTTTTTGTTAAGAGGGAATTGTCATAATAAAACTTTGAAATTGTTTTAGATATTGATTTAAAACACCCAAGATGTGCCTATTCAGTTTGGCTCCAGCTAATATGCTGTGTCTGTATGAGTATGTTTGAAATTTCAAAAACTATGAAGGGTGTGACTTAAAACTGTAATTTTGTGTCCACCGAAAGATTCCTTGTCAGTTGACCATTCATGCACCACCTTTAATATAATTAGTGTCATTTTGGTCTTGGGGATTTCCTGTGAAATTCAGCATTATTTGGTTTATTTTGCTTGTTTTGTTACGCTTTAGTAAATAACTTGAACTTTCCCAGGCTTGATTTAAAGTGTGAGATTGCCTGAGTTTGTGACATTGCTGAAGTGAGCTTTGGAACATTTATCTTTTACATTTTGTCTAATGCATAAAAATGTCAAAACCTCTCCTTTATAACTTGCTTTTTTATTGTTTCAAATCACCATGAACACCCATGGTTTCTACATAATTTCAGTATTAACACAGATGTAAAAGCAACACAAAGTGCTTGAAAAATCAGAAGCCAGACATTCTACTACTCCAGGACAAAATTTCACGTACACACCAATGTCCAGCTTTTATCTAATATTTCTAACCTTTTTTCTGCACCCATTTAGCTACTATAGGCACTACCAATGGCATAATTTGACAACAGGCATTTATTGAAGGCCTCAATAAGAAAAAATATAATTATACTCAATGAACATGTGAATTCACTTCTTCTACTGCCATTAACTATATGGAAGTTCATTCAATTATGGTAAATTCAAACATATTCAACAACTGTCTTTTCTTAAAATTAAGTGATGGTTATCTATTTTAACTAGATTTTCATGAGATATTTATTTAGATGACACTTTCAGTCTATTTTGTAATTTTGTTAATACCAGACTTGCCTGTATGGAATGCAAGATTAACAACATTCCTGAAAGCAGAGAAGAAAGTTCTGGTTCATATGTTACTGTTATAAAAGCAGCAGATGTTACAAAGTTTCAGAACTTGCAATCCAGCTGATCATTTACCACTTCCTCATTCAATAATTCATTCATTAGTAGTTCTCATAATTGAGACCCACAAATATTCCTTTAGTCTAAGAAGAGATTATATGATATCATCTGTAAAACTATGATTGCTGTTTCCTGATTATAACAGACAAATATTGTGGGACCTCTCATTTTTTTACAACCCTGGGAACAAAGTATTATTTTTATTCTGACAGAAGAAAACAAGGTTCATGAGTTTTCAAGGCTCATCTTTTATTCTTTCAAAATAGCTCTTACTTGGGAAAAAAATCAAGAAGCAACAATTGAAAGGAGCATTGCATCAGGATGAAGAGACCATGGTGTTCTGCTGCTCCTTTGGCTAAGGATTATTTTCTGGTCCAGTTGGAGGCCCCAGAGAGTGAGCTATGGTAGACTCATTAAGAAGGATTATAGAAATCCAACTTGGAAAATGGGGTATAGCTTTACTGCCAGCTGGAGATGAAAGATATTTCTAGTTCTTACAGCAATCAAAGTTCAGAAACAGTAAAACAAACAAAAAATGTAGGACCAGTAGATTATTTTGCTCTGGAAACCAGTAGACAAAATTTCCTTTTACTGGAGAAGCTGCATTTTCTCGATAGTTTTGTAAATGGTTTTTCCCTAACAATTGTTAACATATCACTTTAGCCCAGGTAAAGCTTGATCCAGCTGAAGTCCATCCATATTTCTACACCTTTGGCTTGTTTGTTAGTAAGGACTTCCATCACCAAAAACATATTCGGCTTAAAGGCTGTCTTCTCCATAGTCTTACACAATCTACCCTGGGCTTTGTTTTTATGTTTATTATGAAGCTTATTTTTTTTAAGCTTTCATGTATTGTATGTCAATATTTGCTTTCTTATTTGAGTTGTTTGCACAACATACCTCTCTAGTTTATAAAATCCTTGAATATGAATACAATATCCAATCTTCTTTTATAATCAAATATTGCTTTTATACAGCACTCAGTAGAAGTTTATTGAATGAGTAAAGGTATATATGTATGCATGAAGAAATGAATGAGTGAATCTATTTAGATGTCTAGATTTTGTGCCAAGAGCGATTCGAAAACTCTACTTAAGGTAAATATTGATGTATCCACCCTGGTAGCATTTGATTACCACTTAAATGTATTTTTTCATAACATGTTTAGTTTAACTCAAATTATTAACCAATGTGTGCCAGGAGAGTCACTATTTAATATTCTCATATAAATTACCAAAAAGGGTAAATTCAAATGCTGTCATAAGATTTAACAAGTTGATCTAGGTAGAACATTTAGAAGAGTGGCTGACACACAGCAAGTACTAGACGAGAGCTTGTAAAATAAAATTGATCACAGAAGGATCTCTGAATGATCACAGAAGAGGTAATCTGTATAGATTCTGTGTACATAATTAAAAATGATAAAAGAAAGAAAGCATCTTACTTGACACATACTAGGTTTTCTATCATGCAAAAATTACAAATGTTGTAAAATTTTAATTTATCTTCAATAAATCTACATTGAACTGAACTTTTTTTTTTTATTTTTTTTATTTTTTATTATACTTTAAGTTTTAGGGTACATGTGCACATTGTGCAGGTTAGTTACATATGTATACATGTGCCATGCTGGTGCGCTGCACCCACTAACTCGTCATCTAGCATTAGGTATATCTCCCAATGCTATCCCTCCCCCCTCCCCCCTCCCCACCACAGTCCCCAGAGTATGATATTCCCCTTCCTGTGTCCATGTGATCTCATTGTTCAATTCCCACCTATGAGTGAGAATATGCGGTGTTTGGTTTTTTGTTCTTGCGATAGTTTACTGAGAATGATGGTTTCCAATTTCATCCATGTCCCTACAAAGGATATGAACTCATCATTTTTTATGGCTGCATAGTATTCCATGGTGTATATGTGCCACATTTTCTTAATCCAGTCTATCATTGTTGGACATTTGGGTTGGTTCCAAGTCTTTGCTATTGTGAATAATGCCGCAATAAACATACGTGTGCATGTGTCTTTATAGCAGCATGATTTATAGTCATTTGGGTATATACCCAGTAATGGGATGGCTTGAACTTTTTAATAGTGTAAAAATTTCAAATCTAGACTGGAAGCTTCTCCATTGATCTGAAATTCGATTTCCTCATTGATTATAGTAGTTGTTCAGTAAATGTTCAAAGGGAGTAACAATTAGGTCCTCCACTTATATTCTTATAAAAGATCACTTATCTTTTGACATCTGTTGAATTTCTAGCCAACTTTATATACCTCTTTGACCACTTCACCTTCTAAGCTTTCTCCTGTGCCAAAGCAGGTAATTCTTGGCTTTTAATAAGCTGCATAATTTAATTGTTTTGTTCCTTACTCATTTGTTATCCTTGTTGCCAGACCCAGTGTTGATCCAGTAGAAGAGCTAATCAAGCAGGATGCCATTCCTGGAGCAGAGCTTCCAGGGCAATTTAAATCACATGGGGCAGGAAAGGAATCAGAATAGGATGCCCATCAAGAACATAATTGCATCTAAGGATGATTGCAAAGGATCAGTAAAAAAGAAGTGCTGCAATGTTCAAGGAAAGGTAATTACAGCCCCCAGAAAAGAAACAAATGATATGTAAAGAGCAGGACAGATGAAGGAGGAACATTTGAGGAAATGTAAGACAGAAGGAGGAAAAATAGTTTATTAGTTTGGTCATAACCAAACTGACTTTGCTAGAGTTGAAATAGGATGCTTTAACTACAATTAAATTCAACTAGGGTAGACTCTACTCAAACACATAGTGCTTTCAGGAAATAAAATACATTTATTAAAACAAAAAATATTAGATAACCTCTATGTTGCAGATCTTGAATATATGTATACAAATGAATAAAAAGGAGGCTTCAGAGGCTTGCATTGTAGAGAGGAAGTAACAAATCCAAAAAAATTATACAAATGCAGGACACAATGAGAAGATACAGCAGGGATAATTAAACAACTACCAGAAGTTTGATCGAGGAGGACTTACCTGGGGAAGAGACGCTCAGGATGATATCTAACTATCTTCTTCAGCTCAGTCTCAGCTAGGTCTCATAGCTACTTGGAAATACTTATATTCATCCCTAATTATATGCTTGCTGTATTCCCTATGGCAATTAATAAAAATGTTTCTCGCTCATCCTAAGGCTTTTATTTTCTCCTCACTCCTTTATCTTTGTGGAACTCTCTCCTCCCACAGTTCTGGGAGATGGAGATCTTCTACCTTAGGCCCTCCAAATATTCTTTTTAATTTGATCACAATATTTATCTTCATTTCTTTCTCCTTTTAGCTCCCAGCTTCAGAAATGTTTGACCTTCTTCATTTAATTTCCAAGGTGAAAGTTTCTGCATGAGTCTTCTTCTTTTCTACATTAATTAGAACCTGGTTCTAGCAATTACCTAATCTTTCTCTTATATTTTCAATCTTTCTTCCTTGACTACTTTCCCTGTACCATTGACTGTGCTCAGGTCATCTCAATCTGACAAACATTGTTAAATGTAATAAACTTTTAATCTGTCTTTTGTGAGCTGACTTTTGAGGAAAGTAATCCATATTCGCTGCCTCTGTTTGTCCACTATCAACTCATGCAGCAAATGACTTGGTTTCTGGCATCTGCTTCTATCCATCCGATAGATCTATTCTCCAGAGGGTACCAATGATCTGCTAATTACCAATCCCGACATAGGTACCTGTTCTCAGTGTCAGGCCTTTACCTACAAGTTGTATTTAGTCCTGTGAACTAATTTATTTTGAGACTCACTTCATCTTGACTTGTACTGTCAAAGATTTCTTTTTTCCTATATATTTCTACTCAATATTTATCTCTTTCACTGTCTTAGAAGACCTTCAAGGTAGCAGCAAGCTGTAACTAATTACATGGCTCAGCATGCAACAAGGCTAGCCCGACTGTATTTATTTAATGTGATAAATACTTTGTAGTGCTTAACATGCAGTAGGCCATGTCCCAAGTATTTGTATTTGTCTCTTTGATTCCACCCCAGATATTACTACCATCACTCAAATGATGTCACATAAACACAGTTTCTCGAGTATGTGTTAAAATGGTAGCTGTTCTTTTCCCTCTAAAAGGCCAAGATCATTAAATCCCTTTCTAATGCTCCAGAGAGAGAAATGGAGAAAGAGACATATACTTGAGAGGTGTAAAAATGAGGCAAGTTTAGGAAGAACGGAGAAAAATAACATCTGCATTTTGCAGACACTGCAAATGGGAAGAAAGAGAAACCCTTCTGGTTTTTATATTTCCTACATCTCTATAAAAGTTAAAGCCTCTAAGATCACAGAATATGTAACTAAGTTCAATTAAGATTTATGTTTAAATATTTTGCAATTGCAGTCAAGAAAACTGAGAATTATATTTAACTGTTAAACAATGTGTATACAGTTTATTCCATAATGCATTTTTATTCATTTTGTTTTTAGAGAAATATAAAATAAAAAATTATTTTAGAACAGAGCACTAGAAGTTAAAGTTCTGGCATTCAATGTGGGTAGAATAGATAAGCAATACCAAATACTGCTTTATTAAAGTTTCTTCCTATTTGCATCTATTACACATTTACAGATCTATTAGGCAATATAGTGCACCATGTAACTATTACTAATTTCTGCTGAGACTCTTCACAAACACAGGTGAGCATATTATTATTAAAATATATCTCTTGATAGTTTCATTCTCTATAACAAACGGCACTAATTTTTGAAAAAAAACTTCTAATTATCTTATTACAATTTGATAGTATATTAATGAATTGAAAAAATACAGTAATGCACAGTATAACCTTTATTTAGTCCACAATAGGCTATATATATGATGGAGATCCCATAAGATTATAATACCTTTTCTATGTTTAGGTACAAACATAGGCAACTGTATCTTTTATATATTTAGATATATTTCGATATACAAATACTTACCATCGTGTTACTGTTGCCTACAGTATTCAGTATTGTAACATGCTGCACAGGTTTGTAGTCTGGAAACAATAGGCCATGTACCTAGGTTTGTAGTAGGCTATGCCATCCAGATTTGTGTAAGGGCACTCTTTGATGTTCACATAACAATGAAATCACCTAAAGCAATATTTCTCAGAATGTATCTTGTTGTTTGGGTAGCCATCACTGTAGCTGAATGTGGCCAAATATGTCCTAGAAATTGCCAAAGCATGAATGAGAAAAGCTCAACTTCAGTTCAACTAATACATACGAAATTAAGGAATAAATGTTGTAGGCTCAGATTAATATCTTTGAGAAGGAATGAAAGATTTTGTGGAGGGAGAATTCAGAAGAGAGAGAACTATGCAGTAAATGGTGTGTAAGGGCAATGGGGAAAGGGCGATTTGACAGTACTGCATCACAGCTGGAGCATGACTGAGGTGAAACATCAGAGAAACATGCTCAGCAAGCTCACATGCTAAAAGACACTTGGTGACATCTTTATTTGGATCAACTAAGAAGAATTTCACTGTACTAGTTCCAGTATATGTCATGTTTTCTGTTGATGTTGTGGTTGTTTGTTTTCTTTTAGTTTGTTTGGTTGTTACGATGTGCCAACAGATTGGCCTCTTCTATGAGTGAATACTCCTAGTTTCTCTGATTAACATTAGTTACTACTTATATTAAAGATTATGCATGATTTTAAATAATTTTCAGCCTTTCAGTAAAGGCAGCTATTATACAGGCAATGTAGAATTTTCTATGATAATGTAAACATTTATGAAGAGCAGGGCTTCCCTTGGGCCTATGAAGTATAAGAGAAACTCAAAAAATCACGGTTGTTGTAGGTATATTCTCACTTATCTGGAGATACAGACTATAGTGGACACATTAGTTCCTTCCTTTCCCACCTTCAGACTCAGGAGGCCCCTAACGACACCACCTTCCTGATAAAAATGATAGGGAGAAAGGTTGTTGACATTTCTTGGAAATCTCATGGGATCATCTTTGTGGGTTTTTTCGTAACATGAAATGATTAGATGCTTTTCTCCCAAGTTTAGCTGACTGAGAATGATTTTTAAATAATCACCATAGTCAATGAAATATGACAACAACCAATAAGCATATGATGGCTAAATTGTAATATTGGTGGGTGGAAAGTGTGTTTAAAAATCATAGTTATAATATTTTGTTTGAATTTCTGAGCATACATCAATCTGTTTCATTCATGTTAAAATTTGTTTTATGTTAAAAAATTTAAAAATTCTTACAGCTCTTATTATGAGAAATGTTAAACAAATGTCACCTATTTTTGTATTTGTTTAATGGTTAAATAAATCTGTTTGTTTTGACTCTGTTACAAGGACAAATGAGCAAAATCTGCTCCTGCGAAACTTGCAATGGACACACACTGGCTTCTCAAGAGTTTGATCACTGAACTCAATACGTGTTATATTTGACAAAAGTGAATTGTTAATTATATGTATAATAAGTAAGATAATGAATGAAAAAACAATATTTTAAAAATAGCTGTTCAGAATTACAGCAGCAAATACTTTGTTGGGCACAGCTAATTAGGGATGATTATCTTTGATGTATTCTTCATAGGTTTTATATATATATGTATATGTATATATGTATATAACTGTCTAGTCTTATCTAATCTTCAACATTGATATTTTTTCCTTTGCTCTCACAGTCACAACTACCCGTGTCTTTTCTATAAAAACCAGCCTCCTGTCTGTAAATGAGATTACATACTGCTAACATGGTTCTAACCATCTGTCCTAGACCAGTTCCCAGTCTTAATCCCTCCTGGTCAGCACTATCTAGCAACTGATCAACTTTTCTGAAAATTAACCAACATTTATTTTTGTTGCTGTAATTAAGTAGGTAAGTTACAGAGTTGGAAAGAAACATCAAAGCTTCTAATTTATTGTTCACTTTTTTTCCAACTTAAAAAATTGTGATAAACCGTAGATAACAATGTAACATCTTAGCTATTATTAAGTGTATTTCAGGGGTATTAAGTACATTCATATTATTTGCATCATCACCATCCATCTTCAGAACTCTTTATATCTTGCAAAACTGAAACTCTACACGCATAACAATAATTCCCCATTGTCCCCTTCCTTCAGTCCCTGGCAACTACCATTCTACCTTTGTGTCTAATAATTGGATTACTTTTGATAACTCCTGTAAATTGAATTATACAATATTTGTCTTTTGTGACAGCCTTATTTCACTTAGATTAATATCCTCAATGTTCATCCATGTTGTAGCATGTATCAGAATTTCCTTTCCTTTTAAGCTTAACAAATATTCCATTGTAGTTATATATCAAATTTGGCTTGTTCCTTTATCCATCAATGGACATGGGCTGTTTCCACCTTTTAGCTATTGTGAATAATACTGCTATGAACATGAATGTGCAAATACCTCTTTGAGATCCTGCCTTCATTTTTTTGGACATACACTCAGAAGTGGAATTGCTGGATATGGTAATTTCATTCTATTCTTAATTTTTCGAGGAAATGCCACACTATTTTCCACACCTGCTGCACCGTTTGCATCACCACCGACAGTGCAGAAGTATTCCAGTTTCTCCACATCCTCATCAACACTAATCAGTTTCTCATTTTTTGTAGTAGCCATGCTGTCTTGTTCACTACCTCTCTATAAACTTACTCCTATACTTCTAGAGAAGGTATTCATAAATTATAGATTAAATAAACAAAGTAATATTTTTGGTAGTTTTAGAGCCTTAGAGTTTTTATTAGCAAAAATTATATCCAGTTTATTATAATAACAACCTACATATTCTACAGGGATTTTTTAAGTTCAAATAATCTTTTGCATATGCTGTCTCATTTAATCCTTACAACAGTGATAAGACTCATGATGAAAAAACTAAGTTGCAGAGAAAAATGTAGCAAAACATAGACATAGTAAGATTGTAGAATTAAGATTCAAGACAAATAATTTCTAATCATGATGATTTCTATCATTATAGTAGTTTATTAACAACCTAATAAATAAGAAAAACATTCCTATTTTAGTAATTTTCTTTATCTGTTTCAAGACTTTGGCTGAAGCAAGAGGAATACCATAGTATTCTTCATTTAATTTCTCTTAGCATTCTGCCAAGGTTGTTTCAGGCTGAATGAAAGCATCAAAAGTTCACAATAATAATAGAAAAAGAGACCACACATCCCAGTTGGCTGAGAGAATGCTTATTTGATGTCTAAAACAGGACATACTTGAGAGTGAAAGTGCTCTGCTTTAGAGAATAAATTATGTGATCACTTTAATAATAGCTAACATTTATTATGCAACAGACACATTATAAATCACTTTACATGTATTATTCTAACTTAATTATCACAGCAATCTTTTGACACACACACCATTATCATACTCATTTTAGCAATGGTGAAGCTGTAGACCAAAGAGGTTATGTCAGATGCTGAAGGTCATACAGACAGTAAATGTTGGAGACTGGGTACAAACCCAGACCAATGACTCCAGAAATCCCTGCTTTAATTCTACCACTACTGAAAGCCACTCATGATAAACTCTGATTTCATTTCTAAGCTCTCATCCTGCTCTTGTAAATGATGAACTGTCTTCTGTAGTCTCATAATGAGTTTCCTCTCCCAAATCGTATTTGCTGGCTGCTCTTCTTTTTTTTTTTTTTTTAATTATACTTTAAGTTTTAGGGTACATGTGCACATTGTGCAGGTTAGTTACATATGTATACATGTGCCATGCTGGTGCGCTGCACCCACTAACTCGTCATCTAGCATTAGGTATATCTCCCAATGCTATCCCTCCCCCCTCCCCCCTCCCCACCACAGTCCCCAGAGTGTGATATTCCCCTTCCTGTGTCCATGTGATCTCATTGTTCAATTCCCACCTATGAGTGAGAATATGCGGTGTTTGGTTTTTTGTTCTTGCGATAGTTTACTGAGAATGATGGTTTCCAATTTCATCCATGTCCCTACAAAGGACATGAACTCATCATTTTTTATGGCTGCATAGTATTCCATGGTGTATATGTGCCACATTTTCTTAATCCAGTCTATCATTGTTGGACATTTGGGTTGGTTCCCAGTCTTTGCTATTGTGAATAATGCCGCAATAAACATACGTGTGCATGTGTCTTTATAGCAGCATGATTTATAGTCCTTTGGGTATATACCCAGTAATGGGATGGCTGGGTCAAATGGTATTCCCTATTTAATAAATGGTGCTGGGAAAACTGGCTAGCCATATGTAGAAAGCTGAAACTGGATCCCTTCCTTACACCTTATACAAAAATCAATTCAAGATGGATTAAAGATTTAAACGTTAGACCTAAAACCATAAAAACCCTAGAAGAAAACCTAGGCATTACCATTCAGGACATAGGCGTGGGCAAGGACTTCATGTCCAAAATACCAAAAGCAATGGCAACAAAAGCCAAAATTGACAAATGGGATCTAATTAAACTAAAGAGCTTCTGCACAGCAAAAGAAACTACCATCAGAGTGAACAGGCAACCTACAACATGGGAGAAAATTTTCGCAACCTACTCATCTGACAAAGGGCTAATATCCAGAATCTACAATGAACTCAAACAAATTTGCAAGAAAAAAACAAACAACCCCATCAAAAAGTGGGCGAAGGACATGAACAGACACTTCTCAAAAGAAGACATTTATGCAGCCAAAAAACACATGAAAAAATGCTCATCATCACTGGCCATCAGAGAAATGCAAATCAAAACCACTATGAGATATCATCTCACACCAGTTAGAATGGCAATCATTAAAAAGTCAGGAAACAACAGGTGCTGGAGAGGATGTGGACAAATAGGAACACTTACACTGTTGGTGGGACTGTAAACTAGTTCAACCATTGTGGAAGTCAGTGTGGTGATTCCTCAGGGATCTAGAACTAGAAATACCATTTGACTCTTCTTTTAATAATAACAAGACCACTCTTTCTTCCAGTCACTTACATTAGAGTCATTTTTGACTTCTCCCTTCTTGCCATATGCAAATTTTACCATTTCTTCATCAAAAGTAATGAAGGTAAAAATGTAATCAAATGGCTAGCATCAAAAAATGGAAAATAACAAGTGTTGACAAAGAGCTGAAGAAACTGAAACACTGATGCTGGTGGTAATATAGCATCTACAGCCCCTTTAGAAAATAGATTGGCAGTTCTTTGAAAATTTAAAACGTGGAGTTTCCATATGACCCAGAACTTTGACTGTTAAGTATATACACAAGAGAATTAAAAACACAAGTCCAAACAAAAATGTGTAAGTAAATATTTATAAAAACAGAAACAACCCAAATATTTATCAATGAATGAATGGATAAACAAAAGTGTGATGTATCCATGCAAGAAAATATTCATCCATAAAAAGGAATGAAGTGATAGCACATTATATTAATTGGAAGAAACCAAACACAAAAGGCAACATATTGTAGAATTTCATTTACATGAAATATCCAGAGTAGCCAAATCCATAAAGACAAGAAGTAGATTAGTGGGTGCCAGGAGCTGGAGTGTGGGGAGACTGGGGTGACTGTTGTTGGATATGAGGTTTATTTTTCAAGTGATAAAAATATTCTTTATTAGATAGCAGCAATGGTTGCACAATCTTGTGAATGTACTAAAACCACTAAATTGTACACTTCAAAATGGTAAGTTTTATGGAATATGAAAAAAAATCATAGAAAATTATTTGATAGACTAAAATCACGTTTGTTTAAATTGTTGGGAGAAATAATCCATTATGTTTTTAAAAACTGTTTTTGCTAAGTAATCTAATATTTAAGTTAAGCATCACCATCTGTAAACTAGTTTTCAAAAATGTTTTATGAATCATGTCTATTGAGTTAATCGACCGATAATTGCCATTAATGTAAAAATAAGTCATTAAAAATGGATTAAAATCTCACAAACATGGAAAAGTCTGTAAAGAAACATTTAAATCAAATGTATTTATTCCTAAGTTAATTAACAGTTTGCAAGCAGTAAATATATACAAGATAAAATCTTTTTATATTAAAATTATATTGAAACTGGAGCATTCACAGTGTCTCTAATATTGTTGCTATTTTCTCATCTTACTTGGAGTAGGAGAATAAAATTATCTTATGAAATTATGTTGATTTCTACAATTGCCTTAGAACAATATAGTTTTTGTTTCTTGAGACATGTCAAAATTTCTAAGAAAATAGAAATACAAACCTAACGTTGAATAATCATTAAAAAACAGCAATTAGCTAATGAAAATTAAAGGTCCACCTGATTTAGAATGGAAACTTTAAAGCTTTTTAGTGTTTATTGTTTCACTATTTGTTTAAATCGTAACCAAATTTAGTATGATGCCAAAAAGCTTTAATGGGTGGGAATTTAAAGTGGACATTTTTAGGTCAACACAAAGGCCCTATTAAGTACAATCTAAAGAACAGTATTACATGATGAGATGTTGCTTTAATTTTTACGTGGTTGTGGGGGGTGCGGGAGGAGGCGGTTCTTAGGCCTAACAGCAAACTCTTATGGTCACAGAAACACCCTGCCAAGTCCATGGTATAGGCATAGACAAAGGCTCATAAGAGCAGAAAGCTTTATTTTGGGTTTTCATAAGTACTTACATTGCACTCAGCCAAGGTAAGCAAAAATGTTCACTTTAACAATGTGTGCTCAGCCTAAACTGGCTCTGTTGCTCTCTGCCTCCCATATTTGTGGTCTATCATCCTTGTAGCTGCAGCTGGGCCTACTACTCCTAGCTAGTAATAGGATCGGGTCATCTAAATTTTACTATTTGCAATGGAATCATCTTCTGCTAGCCCAAGGATTTATTTTTAAACAATTTCCCTTTTAACCATCTGTGATGAGGCTTTAGTGTCAACTAACATTAAAGATATATACCCTTGAGACATCTCTACCCCGGTTCTCCTTAGACCACACAATGAAGCATTGAACACAGTGCAAATGTTGGGAAGAGGACTTAGTGTGGCTCTGTCATCTCAGAGGGAAAGCCAGGAAAATTCCAGGATGCCAAGATACAAATTTGGCTTCAAGAAATTTATTATTTGTTTCATCATATATATGTATATTATATGTGTGCATATAAATATGACATATGTAATGTTTCAAAATATTTACAGCATTTCATATAAATAAATAAAATATGTAAGAAATGTTTGAACTATAATGGTCCAATGAGAATGCACACACACACACACACACACGCATATATTTAGAAAGAGGAGCATATGTTTCACTTCTCTTCACTCACTTACCACATGTATAGCAAACTACTTATACAGTCCCTAGGCCCACAAGGTAATCTTTAAGAGATGTCAGTTCAAGCCGGGCGCCGTGGCTCATGCCTGTAATCCCAACACTTTGGGAGGCCGAGGCAGGCGGATCAGGAGTTCAAGAGATGGAGACCATCCTGGCTAACATGGTGAAACCCCATCTCTACTAAAAATAAATAAATAAATAAATAAATAAATAAATAAATAAATAAATAAATTAGCCAGGCGTGGTGATGGGCGCCTGTAGTCCCAGCTGCTTGGGAGGCTGAGGCAGGAGAATGGCGTGAACTCGGGAGGCGGGGCTTGCAGTGAGCCGAGATCACGCCACTGTGCCGCTGCACTCCAGCGTGGGCGACAGAGCGAGATTCCGTCTCAAAAAAAAAAAAAAAAAAAGTCACTTCAAAGTTTTTAATAGAAAGGGCCTTCTAGCAGTCCTGAGTGACTCTTCTGTCTTCCATTTTCTGTGAAACTGGTGCAACAGCTTTCTGTTAGAATAAATAAGGAGGAATAGAAGTGGACTTCTCAGAGACACAGTCTCAGGCAGAAAAGAATCCTTCAAGAGCAATTCAGTCTTGCCAGAACAAAGTGTTTCAAGGTTGGGAAGAAATTGTTGTTATCTTTTCTGGAAACTGCAGATTTTACCAGCTGACTGGTGTCTTGCTCTGTAACTGGTCCTTGCTTGAGTCTAAATTCAATAGTTCTAGGATAAGAGAGTCATTTTTTGGTTTCTCTTTCATTGTGCTATTCTAAGCCTAAAGTATAATAATTAAAAAAATAAAATAATATAACCTCACTAGGAAAAATTATAGACTGCAACTAAGTTTTCTATGTTTTAAATAATATTGAATTGAAACTAATATCAGATCCTACATTGTAGAATAAAAAAAAAGAGAGAACTGGGCTTGAAGTTTAAAAAAATGAATCTGTTTCTTGGTCTCAGTCATGCTACTTACAATTAGGCAATGTTGTGATCTCTTAACTTCTCTAAGCCTCTGTTCCCTCATATAAAATAGGAACAATAATATATACCTTGGTTTGAATAGTAAGTGTAGTAAAGTGGGTTAAAATAATTTTAAAAATAATTTTAATAATTCTAAATATTAATGTATTACTATCCTTTGATCCTGTTTTCCTGTCTTAAACCAACTAGCCTCATTTTCCTTTCTTTGGCCTCCCACATCCTTAATTTTTACATTTTTCCCATAATTTCTGAAAGATAAAACCTAAATTTCATACTCAGTTACGGTAACTACATAAGTGTAGATTTTGGTCTTGGTTTCTTTTTTAAAAGTTATCTTTCAGTGGTTTTAACATGAGTATCTTCATTGTAAGTTGCCTTCTTATGTAAATCACTGAGATCTGAATTAAAGTGATACCACTCATGGTTATTTAATTAATGTCAGAATGATGATAATTTACAGGAACTAATTTTATAATTGCCTGGTGGCTTGGAGTTATTCTAGTTGGCTTGATAAAGTAATTAATTGTAAACTCATTTTATGACATTTGTTATTTCTAAAACCACCTATGTGTCTTATACCAAGCAAGTCTAAAACAAAATTTATTAAATAAATATAGATTTTTTTATACTCAACTTGTTTGAAAATATTTAAAGCATTTTATATAAATATATTTGATATTTAATAAATATTTTAACTGTAATGGTCCAGTGAGAAAAAAATAACCTTTTGAATCACTAAACAAATAACAATGAATTTACAAGTGTCAAAGTAAGAAACTTTAGGGATTGTTCAACATGATAAATACATTTCAATTTATTAAAAAATTTAGAAGAAAAATGTAAAGTACTGCTATGCAAACTGCATTCATAATAAATAACTCTTTGACAGTAAAGCAGAGACCAAATCTACAATCAGTTTTATAGAAATCACTGACATATTTCTCAAAGCAATTTAAAATTATTTTATTAGCAGCCATGGCTGCATTTATACAAGTACATAACATGAAAGCTGAACAAGTCTTCATTTAACTCAAATTGTAGAAATCAACAATCTGATTCTTGATTTTCATTGTCCGTTTCTATGTGGATATTTACCATTTTGTTTATAAAGCTTAATTGCAAGAAAATAAAATTAGTTTTCTCTAATATTTCATATTTCTCCATCTGGCATAGCTGTAAATGTTTTGTCTGGGAGGTGAGTAGAGCATTAATAGAAATTATTTATAAACCTGTGTTTATATATTTATTACATACATAGAATCGGTCATTTCAAAATTAATTATTGTTTATTCTAATACACCATGACTCTTCCAAGATTCTGAGGACACAGCAGTGAACAAGTATTGTACTTCTTTGAAAAATTGTTTGTAATGAGAAAATGCAGGACTATATACAGGAATGCTTTTGTGTAACATCTTTCTTTTAACTAACATGTTATTTTTTCACCACAGACTATAATCAGTTATAGACTTCCTAATATCATTTACTTTTTGATTATTTTCTCTTATATCTATTCAGGCTTTGTTAGTGTTTCTCATATTTTTAACATTCCAGAAGTCTATCTCCCTCCTTTCACATTCAATCACTCTTAAAGTTAGTCTCCACTTGGCTAAACTGCTGTTAGGCTCACCTGTCTAAATTGTTTTTCTGGGATGTTTCATGGTTATAAAAATACAGTGACCATATAATGTGTTTTGGCACAACAAAGGGCCATTTTTTGTTTGTGGTGCTTCGTGTCCATTTAGAAAAACACAATTTTTATTTCAATATATTATTTTGAAGTATCATATAATTATTTCATTCTCTTACTCCATGACAACATAATTACAGGATTTTTAAACCTAACCTCATTTTAATCTAAATAAATCACATTATTTATCATAATAATAAGAAAGTAGAACAAGAGGATCACTTGGAAATGATTATATATTAGATTGGATGTTTTGAAGCCATTAAAATATTTATAATATTTATATCCTTATGTAATAAAAATTTATCTTTATACTTTTGACATTTACAAATTTTCTTCAGCAGGCATATATTAATATTATTGTCTGGAACCTAGGATCATTTGCATAATAAGTAATAATCAAAAAGTCAAATTACTGAAAATAGGCTCTTTTATAATTAGTAGCACTTTTGAATAAGAAAAGTGCTACTTAGGTACCAATCTATAATGAGTACCACAATTTTGACTTAAAAATCAGTTGATCTTACAGAAATACCTGTTCATTAACAATGAATGAATGTGACAGGCACTGACTGTGCTGAGTGCTGAAAATGCACTAGTAAATAAAATAAATGAAAATATTAATCTTTGTAGAACCTATGTTCTGGTAGAGGGGAAGCACCAAGCAACAGCTGTTTAAAGTAAAATGCATAGTATATTCAATGATGGTGGGTGCTCAGGAGAAAACCAGGAGAGGGTATTAGAGGTGACTACCATGAGAAGAGGTTTTGAAAATTTAAACAGGGTAGTCTGGGAAAGCCTCAACTAAAAGTTAACATTTCGCATAAGACTTGAAGTAGATGTGAGGGTGAGAGCTATACAGCTCTTTGGAGGAAGACTATCCCAGGTAGGGAGCAAAACTCCAAATCCTGTGGATGAAGCATTTCTGTTGTATTGGCTAGCATGTTGGTTACTTGTGGTTGGAGCAGAATGAAGGAGGGTGATAGTAGGAGATGAAGTAAGAGCAATAACAAGAATCAGAGAAATTAGAACTTTGGTTCTCTGGTCTTTGACTATTACTGCTAATTAGATGTGAGGACATACGGTTTAGAGTAGGTAAGTGATATGATCTGGCTTACTTATAAAAGGATAACTCTTTGGCTGCTCTATTGAGAATAACAGACTATGAAATTTTAAAGAACCTCACATCAGATAAAGAAATTGAACATACATTACAGCATGAATGGTGTGCTGTATATTGTTTACCTAGTATGTAGGTATTACATGTGCATAAATCATATGATTTAATGTTTTTATTTAAAAAATTGATATAATAATGATATGAATTTAACGTTATTTACTTAAGCTTTTTTTTTTTTTTTTGAGATGGAGTCTCGCTCTGTCGCCCAGGCTGGAGTGCAGTGGCGAGATCTCGGCTCACTGCAAGCTCTGCCTCCTGGATTCATGCCATTCTCCTGCCTCAGCCTCCCCAGTAGCTGAGACTACAGGTGCCCACCACCATGCCCGGCTAATTTTTTGTATTTTTAGTAGATATGGGGTTTCACTATATTAGCCAGGATGGTCTCGATCTCCTGACCTCGTGATCCTCCTGCCTTGGCCTCCCAAAGTGCTGGGATTACAGGCGTGAGCTACCGTGCCTGGCCTACTTAAGCATTTTTGTAAGACTACGTGAGCACTTTCTGTACCAGCTACAGTGTGTATACTAATTTTACCATAATTTTATTTCACTTATTAGTTTGCCTTCTACTAACCACGCCTACATGTATTTTTCTCTGATTTGTCCTGTGTATATATTTGCAACAAAGATGATTAATAAACTGCCACAAATTGTCTTCCCGTCTGCAATTGTATCAGTCAGGATTCCCACAGAAAAGAAATAGTATTCTTAGAAGAGGTAACTAAAGAGAGTTTAATTAAGGGACCATTTTCAAATAGGAGCCAGTGTTAAGGGATTATCAGCCAGGTTGTTAAAGCACCCTGCAATATTGACAGTGAAGAACTTTTGCTATTCCTAGTCACGAAGACATAAGGAGAAGCAGCAACTGTAACAGTAAGAAGCAGTAACTGTAGCTGTAAGAAAGGAATGATTTACAAGACTATAACCTTAGTAGACACATGCAGCTGACCCACAGGAACCCAGCACTTTCCTTATACCCTCCAATTTTTTGTTAGTTCATCCCCTGGTTTAATTTAAAGCTGCAAGAATGCAAGAAAATTTATCCAGCTAGTTCCATAATCAGTCTCCCAAAGCACAGAGGAGGGTAGGAAAAGGTAAACTACAGATCTGGAAGAGAAAATTTAAAATATCTGGCATAAAAATTAAAGTTTCTAAAGAGTCTGTCTCCCTCAATTGCATTTTCAAACTCTAGGCAAGTCTCCTTGGGCTGTTATAATACTTAATCTGTAAGGAAAGAAATAATATGCAGGTGGGAAAATAGTTGATACAGCTTTCCTTTCATTTGGATGCTACAAAGTGAGTTATGTGCTACATCGTAACACATATCAGTTATATCAACTCTTTTCCCACCTGCATATGATTTGCAGGTGGGCTTGCATTCATATTATGCAGCAGTGCCTTTTTTAGGATAAGGGTGAGAGAGATTTTTTTAAAACTTTGATTTGTGGAAAGACAGAAGCCATTTTCTAGTTTAGTACTACCAAAAGAATCTTTCTTGATTAATAAAAAAAAAATTACTGTCTTATGAGACAACTTGTATATCTAGGCAACTTATATTAACTGCATTATACCATATGCATATGGGGATTATAGTCATAATATATATTTTAAAAATCATGATACTATTCTTTTCTGCTTAGCAGTTATATATATATATGATACGAGGTCTAAATTTATTTTAATGTTTACTTATCAGAATGACTGCAAGCAAATATAATAGGAGAAAAACAAAGGATGCATGAATAAGTGAAAAGTGAAAGAGCTTATATTGCTAAAATATCTATAAATTATATAATTAAAATACAGGTTTTCTATTGAATTTTAGGAGCTCTAATTTTAGCAATAATTTATTTATTTCATAAATATTTATTGAATTTCTATAATTAGGCTTTGTTCTATGCACATAAAATATATAACAGTATGATTAATACCTAGGATATATTAATAATTGTTAAAAGAAAGTTATCAGGTGGTATATGTACATGAACTAAAATTTTGGGATGATAAACGTGTTATGGAACCTGATTTAAACCCTGTACATTTATTATGCTATTTGGTTTCCATAACAACCTGAAGTAGATGGTATTTTTATCTATAAGTTACAGAAGAGAGAACTAAAACTTAGAGAAGTAAGATAAATTACATGAGATATTAAAGCTAGTAAGATATGATGCTGAGATTCAAGTCCAACTGGTGTGATTTCAGAGTACATGTAGTATAATACCACCGTATAGTAGAATCCATTTTTGTTAAAACAAAACAAACACAATATACACACAAAACAAAATGTATACCGAACCAAAGTATTTAAGCATATAGATATATTTTAAAGAAACAGAAACTGAGCCAAATTTTCTTAGATGAAAGTAGAGTTCTGAAAATATGCTTATCAAACTTTCAATAATAAAATCTACAATGAGGAAAACAGGTTTTAAGTATCCAATAAATTTTATAAATTCATACACTAATGAAGTGGTATGCTTGTAAATAAGCTCTCTAAAAGAAATAAAACTGAATAAAGAAGGAAGTAAACCCTTGATTTGTAGTGTTTACCTGCTTTCAGGTACAACTCTCACTATATCTGATTTCAAGTTATCAATGGCTTAACAAGCAGCTCACAAAATTTCTGAATCTTTAATAATCAGCTTTCATAAGCCAACATGAGATAACTCAACCACACCACTGTTACTCTTTTAGCAATACCCCAGGTAAGATTCAGAATATTTGTATGACCACAAAAAGTTCCTTTATGTCCCCTTTTAGTCAATTCTGATCCCTTACTTAAAAAAAAAAAAAGAAAAGATTTCAATTTATATAACTAAAGATTAGTTTTGTTTGTTTTTGAATTTCATATAAATGGAATGCTCTAGTATGTACTCTTTTAAAATCTAGTTTCTTTCACTCAATATAAGCTTTCAAAAATGATTTTATTTTTCTGTGTGTTACATTGTTATTTTATTGTATTGCTGAGTGATATTGCATTTTGTGGACACATAACAGTTTATTTATACATTTTCTTGTTGTTGCACATGAAGTTTCAGGTTCTTACTATTAAGAATGATACTGATATATCATATATAAACATATTTAAGTACATATTTATAAGATAATTTTTTGGCATTTTGGTCTGCTAATTCCAACACCTTTCTCATCTCCTAGTCTAATGCTATTGACTTTTTTTTTCTTCATTAAGAAAAAATATCTTTCTGCCTCATTGTATGTCTACTAATTATTTTATTGCAGGTTGGCCATTGTAGATTATACATTATTGGACAACTAGATTATGTTGTTTTCTTTTAATGGGTGTTCATTTTTATGCTGGTTGGCAATTAAGTTCCTGTGGATTTCCTGACTGTAACAAGCTTTATTTTCGTCTTTGGTAGGTTATTGTTATTTCACTTTTGCGCTTAGTATTAAAATGTGTATCCTACTCTAGAGTGTTTCCTTAGTCCAAAGATGAAGACTATTTCTAGGTTCCTGACTGAATGCCCATGATGCTCAGCAACATCTCTCCACTCTGGGAGGGCAAGATCTTCAATGTCTCCTGGTGCCACATAATCTTTGGTATTACCACCTAATTCTTAGCCCTGGATCAGATCTCTGCTAAACACATATCCTCGCCCTGTACATTGGCAATCTTGTCTGGATCTCCAATGCAGACTTCTGGGGCTACTCCTCTGAAGAGTTCTCTCTTGTCTGGTGTCCTATTGTGCAAATTAGTCCAAAGTGGTACATCTAATTATTGACAGCATTTTCCTAAAATCAGCATTATTGCTTTTTCTATTTTATCACTGACTTACTAATTGTGATTCTGGCATTTTTGACATTAGCACATAATTCAGTGCATTAATACAAGATGACTCATACTTTCACATTTATAAGGCATTTTCAGTGACAAATTCACAAAAGATGCTGTCCTTGTTATTTCTGGTTATTAGAAAGAAACCGCACAGGCTAACCTATCTATTTCTACAAAATTTGTGCTATTATCACTGCTATGAGTATGGCTTTTAAGCTTTTATTTATTACTGGTATTATCAGAATGCCCATAATCTTTACCATCTATAGAATTTTTTTATTGTAAAATGATCTGTAATCCTATGAAGTCCATTCTCTAAAATCAAATGGTTTCAAGTATATAGAACCTATGACAACTTTGAAAATTTTGTTAATTTAACAGAATTTATATTTTATTGAAATGACAATAGCAAGAAAGGTAAATTAAGATATTAACTTAAAAAAAGCTAATTTCTTAAAGCTGGAAGCAAATATTTGATATTTGTTTTTTCTTATAGTTTCTTCCATCAAAAACCAACATTATAACACTTGAACATTAGTTCAAGTGGCTGCTATTTTAAAGGAAGAAATTGCTATTAATTATTTTATTGAATTTTCTCTTTGTTTTGACCCTAAATGTCTGTGAGATATTATAATATTTTATTAATATTTGGAAAGTTAATATTTGATAATATTAAGCGATTAGGATATGAACTTAAAATTCTTTAATCCCAGCACTTTGGGAGGCCGACGCGGGTGGATCACAAGGTCAGGAGATCGAGACCATCCTGGCTAAAATAGTGAAACCCCATCTCTACTAAAAAATACAAAAATAACGCTAATAGCCAGGCGTGGTGGCACGTGCCTGTAGTTCCAGCTACTCAGGAGGCTGAGGCAGGAGAATCACTTGAACCCGGGAGGCGCAGGTTGCAGTTAGCGGAGATCGCGCCACCGCACTCCAGCCTGGGCAACAGAGCAAGACTCTGTCTCAAAAAAAAAAAAAAATCTAATCTAATTTTTTCTCTACAGAATGTCTGCTAAAATAAGTGAGTTGGAGCTTGAGAATATTATGATCCACAGTTGAACTTACCTCCATTTGGTTGCATTTATTATCCATAGATCAATCATAGACTTATTCCTGACGCTAGTAGCAGCCTTTAGATTTAAAGCTTAAGGATATTGTTTTCTTTTTTAAAAACTTTGTGTATATTCATTAAGCAATTTCTCTATGTCAGGCATTGCTCCAGATATTGGTGATACATCAACTAAAAAGATCCTAATCTCTGCACTGGTGAAGATTTTATTTTATCTAGAAGTTAAAGACTTCCAGAGATTTTTTTCATTATATATGTGTGTGATATTTAGTCATGGAAACATTCTATAAAACTCCACAAAATAAATGTTCTCAATCTCAGGGTCTCCTCTTCTACTATTTGGGTTAATAGACTAATAATTTTTTCTTTTTCTTTTTTCAATCTTAGGAAGATATTTTGCCCTCAATGTTTACCATCCTTTTAAAACTGTAGAAGGTTAATTATACCCATCTCCCCATAGCCTATGTTGAAACACGTTCTGGTTTTTAATCTTTTCTCATAAATCCATCAACCTCAAGTCTTTAAGCATTCTCATTACTTTTCCCTGAATTCTATCCAGTTTTTCTACATACTTCTAATAATGATGACCTTAGAAATGAGTTCTGTAATCCAGGTGTGAGCTCAACATAGTTCTGCAGACAGAACCTTTCATTCCCAGACTTTATGACATGAGTTTTCTGCCAAAGGAAGAGGTTTTTTCACTTATAGTCAAACTTTAAATTTTGGGGCTCCACATGGCTTTGATCTGGGTCCTCTTTCTCTTCTTTTTTTTTTTTTTTTTTTTTTTTACCATCAACTCCCTAGCACTATTGTCTGCTGTGTGTTCAAACACCATATGATGTTTGAAATCATAGTAGACATATGATGACCACTTTCAGATTTGCATCTCTGCAACAAAATCCCTCCCTATACTTCTTTTAATTGTAGCAATAATTAAAAAGAAGGGAATATAGAAGGAGAAACAAAAGTTCTTAAAATTTCTTGAGTACTTACTGTGTTCTAACCACCTTTCTAGACAGTTTGTATTTTTTAAATTATTCTCAAAACAATCATGATGAAGGTAGTGTTATTATTTTTATTTCATAGATAAAGGAATTGATAGATGAATAATATTCTCTGAACTGTTTTCCCCCACAGTCATATACTTTTAAAAATCAATTTATCCAGAGTCATTTTTAAAAAATATAAACTATTTTCTTGACAGTAATAATTCAATGGTTTCCCTTTGCTATTAGACCAAACTCTAAAATTATTAACATTACATAAGGACCCTGGGAGCACCTTGAGGAAGGAACTTTGTATCTTTGGTTTATTCTTGTATTCCCAGAGCTTAGAATACGGTCTGACCACCTTCCTGATTTGCTATTTTCCCCTTTGGAATTTCTGTTCCTTTAGCCTTTAAGTTTCAGTCACATTCTTCTTCTTTTGGTTCTTCAAACAAGCAAACTCTTCTGGGTTCAAGACCTTTGATATTTTGGCTGCTCTTCTGGAAAGCTTTTCATTCCCATTGTTGTTAGTTGAGTTAGAGTCATCTGTCTGCACTCAGTTTCACTGTTGCATATTTGGAGAAACCTAGTGGTGTGCGGGCCTGTCTGCACCAAGTTGTAAAAGTTGATTGTGTTCATTTCTTCCCAACTCTGTGTTCAATGATATTACATTAGTAATATCATATTAGTATCTTAAAATTGACCATTGTTGGGTAGTTATGCCAGAGAAAAAAGCAAATGCAACACATGGGGACTCACTTCCCTCCCTGCTGCCAAGAGCCCATTGTTAAACACCCACTGGCACACCAGTGAGAGAGCTTTTTTCTCATTACCCTGAAGCGGGCTGATCATTTGTTGTTCACTTAATACTTGTAATTATGTAATTATTTACACTTGTACTTATGTAATTATTCTATGACAATTTTAAATATCATTAATATGTCCCCCATTAGAGCTTATGAATTTTTGTCTTTTGTGTTCATGTCCCTAGTAACTGGAACAGTATTGTCACTAAATAAATATCTGTTGAATATAAAAATAAATTATTGCCTCATCTATAGAAATTACTTACTTAGACTTTAAGAAAGTTATTGCAGAATAGTTGGTTAATTAGTTATCTATAGATACATATCAAATTACTACAAATTTGGCAGCTTAAAACAACACACATTTATTATCTCAACATTTCTGTGAGTCAATAGTCCAGACACAGCTTAGCTGAGTCTTCAGAGGATTTCACAAGACTGCAATCTGGAATTTCATTTGGAGGTTTCAAGGGAAGAATCTACTTCCAGGCTTATTCATGTTGCTTGCAGAATTCATTTCCTTGTGGTTGTGGGTCTGCAATCTTAGGCTTTTTTCTGATTGTCAGCTAGAACCTCCTCCTCAGCAACTGGAGGCCTCCGGCAGTTCCTAGAAGCCACCTAAGTTCCTGGCCACATAAGCGTTTCCTGCATAGTCCCATATTTCATCAAGGAAGCAAGAGAGTCTCCAGGGTGAGTCTACTATCAAGACAGAGTCTTCCATATAGTGAGGTAATCACAAGAGTGGCAGTCCATAAACTTTGCTGATTCAGTGGATTAGAAGCAGCCAGGTTTTGTGCACACTATAGGAGAGGAGATCATACAAAGGTGTAAACACAGGAAGCAAAGATCATGAGGAGAATAATAAAGAGCTTCTTCGCTTAGGAAATATTAAAAAATCATTATAGATTGTATCTAATTACACAATAAATGGCTATAACATTAGAAGTAAACATGTAAAAATGTTGTAAATACCAATTATAGCAGAGCTACCTTTAGGAGTACATGATTACTTGCTCTTCTAAAAACAATAATGGACACACTTTATTAGTTTAGTTTGTTTTCCATTCAATAAATAGAGATATGTACTTCTAGAAATTTAACTCAAATCTCAGTTTCTTATAAAAGATGTTGCTATTATTTGTTTGTAGAATCTCTATTAGATTCAAGAACCCAATGCCACAACCTTAGTTTTAGTTTGTAAAGCTCTTCTATTGGACAAGGATTGCTAGTAACTAGAAGCTATCAATTGCAGAGATGCTATATCCATGTTGAAGGCTCATTATCTCCTTGATCTTAATTACGTTGGTCTATAAGAGATAATATGAAAATCTGAAGCTAGAACATTTGACAGAAAATATTTGTTTTCATTTTAAACGGTAGACAATGGGGTTGATTTTTATTCAAAGCTATGTCTCCTGTGCTTATCCACATTGGATGCTTTCACTGCATGTTTGTTTAAATGTATTCAAACCCTGATTCCTTTGCTCTATCCTCAACCCTTCAACCTTGCCTGTCTCGAAGACTGTGCACAAACATAAGAAACCAAGGGAGCCGGGTGTGGTGGCTCACACCTGTAACCCCAGCATTTTGGGAGGCCGAAGCAGATGGGTCATTTGAGATCAGGCATTCGAGACCAGCCTGACAAACATGGTGAAACCCCGTCTCTACCCAAAACACAAAATAAAATTAGCCTGGCAGTATGGCATTACATGGCACATGTCTGTAATCCCAGCTACTTGGGAGGTGGAGGCAGGAAAATCTCTTGAGCCTGAGAGGTGGAGGCTGCAGCAGTGAGCCGAGATTGTGCCACTGCACTCCACTCTGGGTGATGGGGTAAGACCCTGTCTCAAAAAAAAAAAAAAAAAGAAAGAAAGAAAGAAAAAAGAAAGAAAACGGAAGGAAGGAAATAAGGAAGGAAGGAAGGAAGAAAGAGAAAAAAGAAAGAAAGAAAGAAAGAAAGAAAGAAAGAAAGAAAGAAAGAAAGAAAGAAAGAAAGAAAGAAAAGAGAAAGAAAGAAACCAAGGGAAAGAAAAGCAAAATAATGTAGGAAATAATACTTCTTTGTCTTGATTAGACTTGACTAAACATGTATCTTATATTTACTTTAAAATGACAAATATCCACTTCCTTCCTATACCAGAGACATCAAAAGATAAACTTTAACTATTAATAATTTAGTATAGAACAGTTTATGATATGATTCTAAATTCATTTTTGGCCTGTTTGAGCAATTCTATTTCTAGACAAATACAGTATAAAGATGCTCATTCTGCTCCACCCTGTTTATGCCAAGTAAATATTTTCACCTTATCAAAGTTGGCAAACCTGGAAGCAATAAGCTATTTTGTAGTGGTTACTGATTTAAACAGACAAGAGAAAAAAACCATGACAATTTCTGCAGTTCATGTCAGTAAAGCAAAAACAGTTTGTAATAAGAAATAAGAAACTTGTACATAATACATTTTAAATCTCTTTGTCAAACTCTGTTAACATCTTGCCATGACTGCTAGATATTCATGAAATTTTCATTTGCTTGAGTAAGTTAATAACCATGTGGGAATAAGTCTGTCAACTGATGATACTATATTGATCAGGTAGATAAAAGAGCCTCTGCTTTCCAAAGCTCAATTGCCAAGTTTTCTTTCCACGGTTGAATTAGCAAGGAACGTTTCCATTGTGATTTTTTTCAAGCTGAATATCATGACTGGTAATATAAATGCAAAGAAAGACATTGTTCAGAAAACGCCTCAGAGGGCTATGTTTAAGCTGTGACTCCTCTGCGTTTCAGACAAGGTGTTGATTTTCATGTTCATTATTGGTGGCTTTTGCATAGAAAAAAACATCTGTTCCAGTATGGACATTTCAATTTCATGCGTCCAACTTAATGACATATATCCATGATATGTACTGGATATTGTGCTAAATGTCAGGGTATCCAAAGTGTATTAAGTACAGGATCTTTTCTAATGAAACTTCCCTTGTGGTGAGTGAGACAGATACACAGTTTCCATAAGGGAGGAACCCAGAAAACACAATTAAATTCTTATGAAATTTTCAACTCAAAGTATTTGCTAATCTATGAAAAGGAAGTATTATTGAAGGATAATTAAGAGAGCAGTTTTTCCAGAGACTAGTGTTGTGCTAACCAAATGTTCTCTTGTCCTATTTTTTAAATGTGGCAGCTTTTCATATTGAAATAAAAGATTGTTACTTTCTTAGGTGAAATTCAATATTTTGGTTAATGACGTATTTTTTCTTTTCTATCTTAAAAAGCCTATTTTATTAACAGGGTGCTTCTGGATTTTTGTACAAACTCTCAAGCAAGAAACTTTGATTAAAAAATGTTATTCGTCATTTTTCACTAGTCTATCCCCTTCTTATCTCTGTCCCACTTTCTTCTTTTTCCTTCTCATTCATGATCCTCTCCCCAAATGCATTTCTCCACCATGTTAATAGCAAACTCCTCACCCATGAATCTTACTCTGTAACTGCTAAAACCCCCTTTCAAAAACTCTAATAGAAGCATTTTGTTTAGAAAGTCATGTGAAAAATGTCAGGAACAACCCTTTGCCCTGTCTCTCTGGCATTCTGAAAGTTGCCAGTTAACCTCACTGTGGTTCCTTAACTGGACCACAGTTTCAAGAACTGAACTGTGGCCCCTTGTTCAGTATCCCCTGCTGAAAATCAGAGTAAACAGTTTAGATCAAATTGGGCTTTCTGAACTCACATTTCAGCATGTTGAGCCAGCACTATGGAATGTTTGGGATTCTATTAATACAGAAGCTTTATAGCTTTAAAAGAAAGTATGCATTCAGGGCTGAAAAGGTAGCTGCCTTATTTTCAAGGGGCAAAAATGGCATAGAAATTTGGTCTAGGATATAGTTAGTTGGAGTATCATAATTTTGTCATAAATAGGTGAAGTGTTATTTTATAAGCTGTAATTTGAAAATATGTATACTTTGGTCAAAAATTATAGGTTGGTAAATGTGAAATACTAAGGTATACAGGAGAGTACATATTTAAATGCCTATGAAATCAACACTATTTCATGATATCTAACATTCATTGCTCAGTACTTCCTAAAAGCTTAAAGAACAATAAATTTTATAGCAATCTCTACAGTTCTATAGAGTTATTGCAATTAAAAATAACAATCGTATTCTACTTTCTATAGCACTACCTACAACTCTATCATCACTAAAAGAATTCAGTAATGTATTTTGGCAATGAAGAGAAGTATTCCTATTTTCTACGTTTTAAGGTATCTGCCACTTAAAGTCATATTTCCCCTAAAAAGTTATCATAACATTTTATGTATATAGCTTTTATCACATTTAATATATAGATCATATTATTGTTACACTAATATTTTCTCTCCTGCTATACTGCCAACTTATTAAGTGACAATAACACAGCTTATCAGTTTTTAAACTCTTACTGTCCAACATGGCACCTCACTTTCAGCTATTGCTTATTGTATAAATATTAGACCTGAATCAGGGATAGTCCAGGATTTTAGCCAAGTTATTAACAGAAATGGGAATAGAGTCCAAATCTACAATATCCCTCTTTCATTGCACAGAGCCATTGGCTATCTAGAAACAGTGGAAAGATAAATGAGGAGAATACCAGGTACTATGACCAGATATACATCCCAGTAACATGTACAGTATTCGAGTTTCTACAACACTAGGAAGGGGAATTCAGAGCTATAGAACAAAATTCCTTGAAAATTCAGGATCTCTTAATAGTGGTCTATTTAAGAAAAAAAATACAGATAGCCATTTAGGAATAGTCTTGATTTTATATTTATACACACAAGTAATTTTTAAAATAATATATTGACAGGGTGGTTGTTTTGTTTGCTAACATAAAATTTATGGCAAGAGTCTAGGTATTTTTCTAAATACAATTTCCCAATTATTGTGTAATAATAATATTGTATAATAATCTGTTATCATGTGGACATTATTTTATAGAACAGGAATAACTAAAAATATAGTATTGATCTCTTTGTAAGGCATTGGGTCTATATTAACACATGGATGTGACATATCCACTAAGTTTTCACAGACTTCTATTTTATAGATAGAGAAAGGGAAACACGGAGAGTGGCAGCTGACCCAGTCTTCGTCTCCACACTCTTCTGAAGACGTCTTTGCATTGGTCTTCACTGACTACTCTTTTTCTGCTTTACATTAAGCATTAGTTTTATTTGGGATATTATCTTACCATTTCTGTAAATAGTTTTTATATTAAGGTAACTAATTTTAATAGTTTATTTTAAAGTCTTAGTCTGTGAACTCTTTGAGAGTAGATATGATGGCTTGTTCACTTTGATTTTATGGATCATAGTAGATTTACTAGGCTATAATTGTGGGAATAAGTAAATTCATAGAATTTAAAACCAGACTTCAGACTGCCAACATGCCAACATAGGGCTTTTGAGGCCAATCATAAGTAAATTTAATAATTTGGCCCATCCATGGTCTAGTGATGGTTGAGGGACTAATGGGGGAGCCCTAAAGAGGATGCGACTTACATTAGTTTAGTCAGTGCTGAATTGGAATTGAATCACAACTTTAAGAAAAAGTGTGATGGGAGAAGAATATAGATTTTGGAGTAAGTATCCTGAATTCTCCTGCTAGATCCTCACATCTCTGTGTAAGCTTGGGCATATTACTTAATGTCTCTGCATCTGAGGAAAAGAGAAGAGCTGAGACAGGGTTAGCCAGTCTACCCTTTCTTACCCCAGGAATCTAAATTTAGTAAGGCTAACTTCTTTGGTTGAAAACACACACAGCATATAGTTTGAAATATAGACTGATTTATTAGGCCAAACATTTGACCTTAAACTCTCTTGTTTCTCTGAAGTAGAATAACATAAGCCTGAGTGGCCCAGATTTGCTTCATACTGCAGTATATTATTATTCCGGGTATTATCACATAAATTAGATTTGAGAAGCATCATTTAGATATTTGTTTGTCCTGATGTTAGAGAACATGAAACTATAGCATTGCCATTTATTTCATGTTTCCTAAAAACTAATTTGTTCTTTGCAGCAGTGGAAGAAATGGCTTTAGATGATTTTTTACACTGTAGCTTATTTGGTTATTCCACTGTATATTCTTGTCTTTGCTACTGTTTAGAATGTGTACATATGCTACTGAATGTGCTTCCTTGACTTCTTGTTACCACACGAATTCAATTTTGTTATTTGACCATTGTTTCACCTTAAGTGATAGACTTGTGAAGAGCCTATCTCTTGTGGTGCTACACCCAAATTATGAAGGTGGCCAACTGTATTAATCTGTCACCTGAAACCTCCACCATAGTGAAAGCATGTGGAAGACATTCTTCTGTCTACATCCATCACTGTGCCTTCAGGGTCACTGGTATGAGTCATTCCAACTAGGCTTTTCAGATAAGAAATATGAGTTTGTCTGGTCAGGAATTATAAACCTATTAGTGTTTTGCTATTATTAACCACAGCATATACGTTCTGTTTCAGAGTCTTATTTCAACAAACATGTGTGTTCATTCACTTTAATTTCCAATTTCCTTCCCAATTAAAATAAAGTGTCTAACACCAGAGACTAGCAGCTGGTTAAGGAAGGAGGAAGTTGAGCCACATTTCCTTCTGCATCACTAACTTTTAGTGTGTCTGGCCTTCACGTCATACACGGAAACTATTTGTGCATGGGTTCATTTAATCACAAAGCCTCCAAGTCCACTCTTCTTCAAACACAACCTTTCGCGTAAATAAAATAGATGAATTTCTAAATTTGGGATTCCCACCCATTTATTATTACTTTAAAATAACTCAGGCTTATAATTCTGCCCAGATTCACTCAAATTCCTGAGTGCAAAGGCCTAATTGGAATGTCTAGCCTTAGAAATTCACATTTTGAACAGTTATTTCTATCTCATATATTTAACCCACAAACTGAATATAGTTGAAAACAGCAGCAAGTCTGTTTCAAATTAGATGACGCACTTAGAGTATTAACAAAGACCATAGAAAAAGCACAGAGGCAAAGTATAAAGACATGGAAATAGAAAAACAATTAGTAAAAAAGGACAATACCTTAAGTTTCTAACCACCATTAATAAAATGTTTGCAGAAATTAGTAAATCTCAGGGTGTTTTTTAAAAGCTCACTCAAAAATAAGTTGAAACTCAAAGTTACATTTAATTTATGTGAATTATTCTTGAATAGTAAATATCAAGAAAATGTTTCTTATGGTTTCTCAGGAGACAATTTATAGTATGCTTAACAGAGCATGTAATATGTGTTTGTATGAGTGTATCCAGGTACTAGTGTAAAATACATAATAATTTTATTCCACAGAGTCTAGGGTTAAAGTAAAATAATCTGAAGAAAAGGAACTAGGGAGTTCAGGAATCCAATAATATAATTTGCTGTGACATCGCATGCCACTTAACAAATTAAATAGCTAAAATGTCACTGAATTTCTATCCTTTCTTTGGAGAAAACACCAGGGAGTTTTTCATAAATAAGAACCAATGAATCAAAACCAAAGGAAACTGACCACACCTGTCTTGGGTAATAGAGGAATAGGAGCTGGAATCAGAGATTTAGCCACCTAAAGTATGCTGATGTAAATACCACCAGTGACTTCCCATAACCTTGCAGCCACTGGCAGGTGGCTCCCTGCACCAGTTAAAAAATAACAGGAGAGGATGTGGGGGCACAGATCTCTGCAAGCTTCCTTCAGTGTGTACTCACACTGCTATAGGAACCATACCAATAAGACATGTATTTGTATAATGGAATGCGACTTTTTTCTTTCTTTGTCTGTGGCTTCTTTGTGTAGGTGTTGACTTCCATTGCTCATAAGCGGCATATCACAAATGCAATAGTATTAAAGATATACAAGACTGGGCGCAGTGGCTCATGCCTGTATTCCCAGCACTTCGGGAGGTCTAGGCGAGCAGATCACGAAGTCAGGAGATCGAGACCACCCTGGCCAAAAGGGTGAAACCCCGTCTCTACTAAAAATACAAAAATTAGCTGGAGGTGGTGGCGCTTGCCTGCAATTCCAGCTGTTCGGGAGGCTGAGGCAGGAGAATAGCTTGAACCAGGGAGTCGGAGGTGGCAATGAGGCAAGATCGTGCCACTGCCCTCCAGCCTGGCAACAGAGCGAGACTCCGTCTAAAAAAAAAAAAAAAAAAAAAAAAGCTATACAAATAAGTCTCATTTTGTTTGAACCAATACTCTGAATTTCTAGTCGGAAGAATCCCTTGGGCTATTTGAAAATAATCCAGAGATCTTTGCTGTTTATCCTCTAGATTTAGCGTCTTAACTCTTGCCTTTTTTAACCATTTAAACCTTTCAACTCATTATTTATTTTCTTCATCATAATCAGAATAACTCTTCTGTTGAATACCATATGTTTCATATAGGTGACTTAGTGAAAAGTTAAATGAGGCATACAGATAGCTAAATCAAATGGTTTGTTGTTTTCTACATGGAAAGCTCTGTTGTAATCTGAATTCTTCAAGATAAAAACAGTTAAGACTGCCTTTTCACTCAAAATCAGATAATATAGTAATTTTGAGAAATAGCATTATGTTTCACGAAGTTATTAATGCATGTACTATTGATAACATATTCACACATTGGGTTAAAGGATAATGTGGCATTTTTAAGAATCCATGTGGCAGAGTTAAGTATTAATTTCTCAAAAGAAAATTCTGGAATTAATTTGAAAAAGTCTTCAAACTTCAACAGAATTATTTTCATGAACATCAGTACAGTTGACCACATTCACTGATCAGACTGCATTTTTTTCTAGAAATATCTTTTAAATTGAAAATTTAACAATAGGTTATTAAAGTAAATGTCTGCAGACTAGAAAAGACAAAATTATACTTGCATATTTTGGGGGTTAACTTTGCGGAAATTATAATGGAAAAACAGACCCCACAAGAATAAATATTTGATTTCATTACACATTGTAGTTTTCTTCTTTTGCTAAGAATTTTCACAGCATTTTAATTAATGTTCATTTTTAGGTCTTTTTTTTCTTCAGTTGTGCTAAGAGGTATTCAGTGGTATTTTTTTTCTTCAGTTGTGCTAAGAGGTATTCAGTAAATGTGTATATAAGAATATGAAAACAAACTGAAGATTAAAATTTTTTAAAGTACTGGGCCCATATTCAAGTTCATATAAGATCCTTAAGAAACTATTAGAGTGATTATATATTGAACTCAGTTTTCTGTACTTTATATAAAACATCTGTCTAAGCAAATACTTCATAGGTGTTTCCTTCTCTGTTATGAAAGCTATAAGTATACTTAAGGTATAAATTCAAAAGGAATGTGGTCAATTTCCTAAAAAAGAATGGAAGAAAGTGTTGATTCTGTTGCTGCTTCCCAGTGATAAAGCATTACAGAAAAAGTTGATCAAAGTGAAAAAAAATAGAAAAAATATTCGATATGGTTAGTGGTGATGGTTCATAAACATGAGAATATTTTTTCTAAGATTACATGTGAAGATTATTTTTAATTAACATATGCTGTAGTCATACATGATGTTGGTATAAAGAACAAAATTGGGGGCCTATCGTGGTGGCTCACACCTGTAATGACAGCAATTTGGGAGGCTATGGAGGGTGGATCACCTTAGTTCAGGAGTTCAAGACCAGCCTGGCCAACACGGTGAAACCTCATCTCTGCTAAAAACACAAAAATTAGCAGGGTGTGGTGGTGCCCGCCTGTAATCCTAGTTACTCAAGAGGCTGACGTGGGAGAATTGCTTGAACCCAGGAGGCAGAGGTTGCAGTGAGTCAAGATCATGCCTTTGCACTCCAGCCTGGGTGGCAAGAGTGAATCTCCATCTCACACACACAAAAAAGAACAAAATTGGAATCTGACTATTCCAGCGATTCTGATTATATTGCAATAATTAGTCCACAATTATTCTAGAAGGCCTAATGATATCTTACCATTCATTTATGGAGTTATTCATAAATTTATTCATTCTTATGCATTCATTATGTAAAGTATGTGTCTATATGAAAAATTGATGACTCAGGCATGTTCTTTTCCTTCAAGTCAGAAACTAGGGGAAAGAAATCAACTTGCTAAAATAATAATATAATTTGATTAGATAAATGCTATAATGATGACACTAGGACTCTGTTGGAGATATAATGGAGAAAGCTGCTTTAAGCTGGGTGGTGAAGGATGTCCAGGAATTTTTCTAGATTGGGGAAAAATCATGTCAGGGAAATAATATAAACCAGCATTTATTAAAGTGTTTTTTAAGAAGAATTAGATGTCAGATAAAAAGGATATACATAACTAAATATGTTTGACAAAGGTTGAGTTAAATAAAAGTAAAAAGGTTTCTTCACTGCAGAATTCTCAGAAACTTTAACAAGTGTTTCTCAAGTTTTCTTGATTATAAAAATAATCTATGTCACTTTGCAAAATACAGATTTCATGAACTCACCTCAGATATATGAATCAGTATCTTTCTTTAAATAGTCCTGAGAATCCATAACTTTTGTTTGTGTTTTATTTTGTTTTTTTTCTGAAACAAGGTCTTTGTTACCCAGGCTGGAGTGCAGGGGTGTGATCACGGCTCACTGCAGCCTCTACATCCCGAGCTCAAGTGATCTTCCCACCTTATGCTCCCATGCAGGCTCATGCTACCACATGCAGATAATTTATTATTATTGTTATTATTATTTATAAAAATGGAGTCTCACTATATTGCCCAGGCTGGTGTCAAACTTCTGGGCTCAAGTAATTCTCTTGTCTCTGCCTCCCAACATGATGTTAACAAATGCCCTAGGTGATTCTTACAATCTGCATGGTTGAGAAATACTCTCACTTAAGCAATTGTGTTTGGTATGACTTCAGTTCTTTTGCGTTTGCTGGTGATTGTTTTATGTCCGATTGTGTGGTCAATTTTAGAATATGTGCCATGTGAGGATTAGAAGAATGTATATGCTGTTGGTTTTGGGTGGAGAGTTCTGTAGAGATCTATCAGATCCCTTTGGTTCATGTTGAGTTCAGGTCCTGAACATCTTTATTAATTTTCTGTTTCAATGATCTGTCTAATACTATCAGTAGAGTGTTGAAGTTTCCCACTCTTATTGTGTGGGAGACTAAGTCTCTTTATAGGTCTCTCAGAACTTGCTTTATGAATCTGGGTGCTCATGTGTTGAGAGCATTATATAGTTAGAATAATGAAGTCTTATTGAATTTAACCATTTTGCAATGCCCTTCTTTGCCTTTTTTGATCTTTGTTGGTTTAAAGTATGTTTTGTTTGAAATTAGGGTTGCAACTGTTTCTTTTTTCTGATTTCCATTTGCTTGGTAGATTTTTCTCTATCCTTTTATTCTGTGCCTATGGGTGTCATTGCATGCGAGATAGGTCTCTTAAAGAGAGCATACCTTTGGGTCTTGCTTTTTTCTTCAGCTTGCCACTCTGAGCCTTTTAAATGGGGCAGTTAGCCCATTTACCTTCAAGGCTAGTATCAATATGTGTGTATCTGATCATGTCACTGTGTTGGTATCTTGCTATTATGCCAGCTTATTTGTGTAGTTGTTTTATAGTGTCACTGGTCTGTGTAGTTAAGTGTGTTTTTGTATTGTCTGATAACGGTCTTTTCTTTCCATATTCTTACAAGATCTCTTGTCAGTTGGGTCTGGTGATAATGAACTCCCTCAATGTTGCTTATATGAAAAGCATCTTATTTCTCCTTTGCTTAGGAAGCTTAGTTTGGCTGGATATAAAATTATTTCTATTTTTTTAACCTTTCCTTTGGCACTTATGGATATGAAACTCTTGGTTGAAGAAATTTTTTTTTCATTTTCTTTAAGAGTGTTGAGTATAGGACCTCAATCTCTTCTGGTTTGCAGGGTTTCTGCTGAGAGGTCTGCTGTTAACCTGATGGGGTTCTCATTGTAAATGACCTGCCCTTTCTCTCTAGCTGATGATTATGTCTTGGAGATGATCTTCTTGTGTAGAATCTTCTAGGGGTTTCCCATATTTCCTGATTTTGACTGCTGGCCTTTCTAGCAAAGTTGGAGAAGTTTTCACAGATGATATCCTGAAATATGTTTTCCAAGTTGTTTGCTTTCTCCCTGTCCCTTTTAGAGATGCAAATGGTTTGTAAGTTTGGCCTCTTTACATGAACACATGTTTCTCAGAGTTTTTCTTCATTCGTTTTTTTCTTTTTCCTTTATTTTTGTCTGATTGTCTTATTTCAGATAGCCAGTCTTCAAGTTCTGAGGTTCTTTTCTCAACTTCCTCTATTCTGTTGTTAATACCTGCAATTGCACTGTGAAAGTCTTGTAGTGTGTTTTTCAGCTCTATTAGGTCAGTTAGGTTCTTTTTTTATACTGGCTATTTCATCTGTCAGCTCCTGTATTTTTTTATTGTGATTCTTAATTTCCATGAAATGAGTTTTGCCATTCCCATGAATTTTATTATCTTCATTTTTATCCATATTCTGAATAATATTTTTGTCATTTTGGCCAACTCAGCCTGGTTAAGAACCCTTGTTGAAGACACAATACAATCATTTGGAGGACATAAGACACTCTAGCTATTTGAGTTGCTAGAGTTCGTGTGGTGGTTCTTTCTCATCTCTGCATGTAGGTGTTCCTTTAACTGCAATGTGTGTTGAGTGCAGTCATTTGACTTCTTTTCTGGGTGTTTTCACAGGGCCAGGGCTTTGTGCAGGGTCTTCGTTTGTAGCTGACTTCTTGTTTTTGGTTTTACAGGGGGATATGTTAGTGAGGTATTCTTGATGTGAAGTAATTGCAGAGTCGAGATATTCAGAAAAAAAATGTGGCATAGAACATATTTTCAAACTTACCCTATAACTTTTATATAAAGAATTCTTGCTTGCATGTTATAAAATTATTGTGGTTGTCAGAGTGGAGCGTGTTTGAAAATATCAACATAAATATAAAGATGTGCCAAGTTGAAAAGCTATGATTTATTTTATAAATCCTTGGATATTTGTGTGTGTGTGTGTGTGTGTGTGTGTGTGTGTGTGTGTGTGTCACCCAGGCTTGAGTGCAGTGATGTGATGGTGATCTTGGCTCACTGCAACCTCCACCTTCCGGGTTCAAGTGATTCTCCTGCCTCAGCCTCCCTAGCAGCTAGGATTACAACACCAGCCACCACACCTGGCTAATTTTTGTATTTTTAGTAGAGACATGGTTTTGCCATGTTGGCCAGGCTGGTCTCAAACTCCTGACCTCCAGTGATCTGCCTGCCTCAGCCTCCCAAAGTGCTGGGATTACAGGTGATATCAGTGTTCTTGATTTCACTCAAGAACTTGAGATTTGAGGCTGAAGAATTGTAGGGGCCAGATAATGTATCAATACCAAGGTGCTTATACCTTATCTTAAAGTTGATGAAGATCCCATGAAGATTTCTGAAGCCAGTAGGATGAGGTTTGGATATGTACATGGATGACTTTATATAGGGTTCATCTTATGGCATAACTTAATCATGATTATATAAATTATGCATAATACAAGACAATAATGAGAGCAAATAGAAAAAGAAAATAAGGAACCGTATATAAATGAAGTTAGCCCACAATTGCATTTGTGAGTGAATTTACACATTTGCAGTAGGTCAACTATGAATATGACTCACATTTGCTAATAGGCATCCTTAAAAGGAAAGCAATATTAAATTTAAGCTCATAGAAGTTGTTATACAAATATTTGTTGAATAAAAATAAAAGAGTAGCCAAGTGACTAAATAATTAAATGAAGATCTACTTTATAAGAAGATTATTCTAATAGTTGCATGAAAGATAGAAGGTTGAAGGAAAGTCTCATGGCTAAAGCATTATAATAATCTAAGTGAGACATAGGTAAGTTTCAGTAAGACGACACTGGTACAGAGTGATAGGAAAAGTCAGTTTTAAGGAATAACTTTGAGATTGAATTGACAGCTTTTAGTATTGATTTGATGTTGAAGAAAAAAACAATTACGATGGGAGTCAAAGATAATCAAGGGCTTTCTAATAGATAGTATACAGTAGTTTTAAAAGAGAAGGGTTATAGAATAAGCAAAACTTGAGGAAACAGATGCTCAGAGTTGAAAGATAATGAGTGCAATTTGGGATCTATTAAGTTTGACGTCTCAGTAGCCTCTCAGAAATATATTTTCTAGAACTCGGAAGAGAGTGAATCAGCCATTGATTTTCAGCTAGGAGCCTTTCTTATGGTATCCCTACCCATGAGGATGCTAGGGAGATAAGAGTTGAGAATAGCAGACAGTTTCATGTAGCCTTTTCTAAGGCAAACGATGATTTTAGTAAGAATTTCTCTTCTTTCATTGATCTAAATTTATAATTAAAGGATATTAGAAAATGAAAATGTTTTCAAAATACCAGAATAAAAAATCTATCAATAATTATAATTACGAGTATTTTAAATCTTGCTTTTTTATTGTGAAAAGAATGGAAAACAAGTATTTGATGAATTTTGAAACCAGGAGGAATAAACCAAGCTAAAAATTTGAATTATTGTTTGAATTATAGTTTTGCATAATTTTCTTATAAAGGAAACAAGACACTAATAGGATATAATAGGATTTTTATACATTTTACTGTTTTACTGAGGTGTATTGTCCAGAAATCAAGAGGCAAGAAAAGATATGGCTTGTAAACAACATAGCAAGCAAGCACCAAATATTTGTTGCGAGGAAATGCAGAGGTGTAAATGTAAATGCAATTAATTAAAATTAGTTTTTCTCTAGCCTCAAGATTTCAGCAAAATATGTAATAAAATATATTAAAATTATTATAAGTGAATTTTTAAATTAATACAAACCAGAAACTTTTACAAATATTTGATAGGGATTATTTGTCAATTTTATATAATATATAAAATAATATATATAATATATAAATATACAATATACATAATTTAATATATATTATATAGTATATATAATTCTATATAAATATATATTATATAGTATACATAATTCTATATAAATATATATTATATAGTATATATGATTATATATAAATATATATTATATAGTAGATATGATCATATATAAATATATATTATATAGTATATATAATATATAAATATATAGTATATAGTACATATAATTATATATAAATATATAGTGTATAGTATATATAATTATATATAAATATATATTGTATAGTATATATAATTATATATAAATATATGTTATATACATATATAATTATATATAAATATATATTATATACTATCTATAATTATATATAAATATATATTATATAGTATATATAATTATATATAAACATATATTATATAGTATATATAATTATATATAAATATATATTATATAGTATATATAATTATATATAAACATATATTATATAGTATATATAAATATACATTGTATATTTATATATAATGATATATAAATATACAATGTATATTTATATATAATGATATATAAATATACATTGTATATTTATATATCATTATATATAAATATACATTATATAGTATATATCATTATATATAAATATACATTATATAGTATATATAATTATATATAAATATACATTATATAGTATGTATAATTATATATAAATATACATTATATAGTATGTATAATTATATATAAATATACATTATATAGTATGTATAATTATATATAAATATACATTATATAGTATGTATAATTATATATAAAATACATTATTTAGTATATATAATTATATATACATTACATAGTATATATAATTATATATAAATATACATTACATAGTATATATAATTATATGTAAATATACATTACATAGTATACATAATTATATGTAAATATACATTATATAGCATACATAATTATATGTAAATATACATTACATAGTATATATAATTATATGTAAATATACATTCCATAGCATATATAATTATATGTAAATATACATTCCATAGCATACATAATTATATGTAAATATACATTATATAGCATACATAATTATATGTAAATATACATCATATAGTATACATAATTATATGTAAATATACATCATATAGCATACATAATTATATGTAAATATACATCATATAGCATACATAATTATATGTAAATATACATCATATAGCATACATAATTATATGTAAATATACATCATATAGCATACATAATTATATGTAAATATACATCATATAGCACACATAATTATATGTAAATACACATCATATAGCGTATATAATTATATGTAAATACACATCATATAGCGTATATAATTATATGTAAATACACATCATATAGCGTATATAATTATATGTAAATACACATCATATAGCGTATATAATTATATGTAAATACACATCATATAGCGTATATAATTATATGTAAATACACATCATATAGCGTATATAATTATATGTAAATACACATCATATAGCGTATATAATTATATGTAAATACACATCATATAGCGTATATAATTATATGTAAATACACATCATATAGCGTATATAATTATATGTAAATACACAGCATATAGCGTATATAATTATATGTAAATACATATTATATAGTGTATATAATTATATGTAAATACACATTTTATAGTGTATATAATTATATGTAAATACACATTATATAGTGTATATAATTATATGTAAATACACATTTTATAGTGTATATAATTATATGTAAATACACATTATATAGTGTATATAATTATATACAAATACATATTTGTATAAATATGTATATTTTATATATATATTTAAATGGGGACGTGCTACAACATTACTATTTGCGAACACTTCTTTGGAGACTACATATAGCTGTTAGATCACAGGAATAAAAGGGAAAGAGTTTTTTCTTCTCCCCTTCAGGGTCTATGGGGCATTCCTAGGTAAATCGCAGTCCTGGAACACACCTGTCAGATTCTCTCTGTTATTTTACACAAGCTGAAGTCCTGAGCTGTCTTTTCTTGGGCTGTGGAGGGAGTGCGGGTGGGGAAGAGGTGCTTAACTGGTTTTGCCTGGTGCCATAATACAGGTCAACAAAATGGTTGATCCAAGGTACAATATTCAGAAGTAAAACCAAAACCAACATCTGAAATGAATATCAAAGTTATTTTTCAACTTCAAGAGAAAGAAAGAGAAGAATTCATGCATAAGGACCCTGGATAGAAACAAGAAGATACAGGTAGGGGGAGGAAGTTTTGAATCAGAGGGTAGAAGATGGATCCTTAAGGAATCTCTTGGTCTGTATAAATGTTGCTACTGCTATTTTTTGTACAGCACAAATAACCTTGAAGGATAAGGAATAAGAACAATGGGAGCAATTTTCCACTCAGTGATTGAAATAGAAAATCAGCGATTGCTTCTTCAACAACACTCAACAAATCTGTTACGGCTAAAATGAATTCTAAAGCACTCCAAGATTAATTCATTCTATTACCACCCCAGAAGTAGCTTTGTGTGTGTGTGTGTGTGTGTGTGTGTGTGTGTGCGCCCACCAATTGCCAAGAGCTACAAATAAAACAATGGGTGGGCCAAATCTCAACTCTCATAGTTATTTTAAGGGTGTCATTGTCCAAAAAATAACTACAACACATTTAATTTAAATATATATAATAAACATATTAATTAAAATATTTTGAAATAGATACAAAAGAATGTTGTAAAACTAAATTATCATAGTGATTTGTATCTCTGAAGAAGTTATTAAAGCTGAGCTCAAATGCTCAAATGCTATGCTTCTTCCGATGCTTTTTAAATCAAACAGGCTCGCATTTTTCTCCTTAGGAAAGTTCTTGGTGTGCAAGTACTCATTCCGACAGTAAGTGAGGTCTCATTTAATTAGCCTCATTATCTCCATTTTTGCTCCATCCTGGGTTCACTGTCTTTATTACAGAATCCATTTTGGAGGCATAGCTGTCTTCAAAGCAGTTGGCTGATTTGATCCCTGGCCAACATACCAAACATTCTTCACAGGAGTTCATAATGTTTAAAACAAAAATCTTTGGAAGCATAGTGGATCACATGGGTTTTATCTACTCTAAACTCCTACAGTCCTCATCTGGACCACACAGTTGAGCCGTTGGTTAGCTACCTATTAGCCACTCTATAAATATTTATTGACTCATCAACTGTGTGTGGGATTTTATTGTTTGCTAAGCATTTGCCTTCTGTAAGTCGTATTTCCCCTAATGAAATGTAAATGATGTGATGTTCAGAACATCGTTTTCTCTGTTGATATGTTATCCTTTAATTTTCTCTTCTAAAATATTCAGAAAAGTGGGGAAAACTTTATTTTTTTATTTTTCACCATGATAAAATTTATAGGAATATCTTGAGATCTCTTTTGAGATCTACAGAGAAATGCAGGGTTTATAAAAGTAGTCATCGTGAGAAAAAATGCAATTTTAGTCAATGAAGCTAATTCTAGCTTATAATTTTAATATATTTTCTATTTTTTAAAAAGAATTATTGAAAAAAGAAAGAAGAAGGGTGATGAAAGAAACACAGGCAAGATTTAGAACAGTTCAAGAGGATGACATAAATCACAACAAAAAAAAAGATGTATACTTGAGGTGGAGAAAGAGAGAGAGGGAAGAAAGACCTTGTTATAAAATCTGTTTTAAATTAGAGTGCGGCAAAACAGCCTTGTATACATGGGAAGGAATCTGACTTGCTTTATAAGCAAATACCTGCTATACTTAAATAATATAATATAGGATATATATATTGTACAATTAGAAAAAGTATTTTTATGATATTTAGAAAAATGTCAGAGTGAACCATTATCTAATTTATCAAAAAAAAAAAAAGTAGAAACCGATGCTGAGAAGATTAAGTAGCTTGCCATATTAATTATTGCCCAGATTAGTAGCAGAATTGTGTCTAAAACTCGGGCCTTCTATTATTCAGTTCAGTACATACATATGATTAGCTTTTGGTAGAAAGGATTGTTTTTAATCATATAGTAATTTGCCAGGATAAAGCAGATAGTGATACACATCAATAAAACTGGGTGTGTGGCACTCACATATTTCAACATTTTGAAGCATAACCCCCCAAGAAGTAGTAGGCCAAAAAGCATCCTTGTGTTTTCTTTCTATAATTTACTATAACAGGAAATATGAAGAGTTTTTTTTGAATAACAGACTCTTTTTTAGAAGAATATTTAGAAAATAATTCCCCCCAAATAAATATAAATATTTTTCAACACTGAATTTAAAAAAAGACAAAGAAATTCAGGAGTAAGAGTAGGAAGAAAGCTAGCTCCTGCTTTTTTATGCTCTCTAAAGCAAAATACAACTCAAAAGCATTAAAGAAATTAACTATAAGTCTAAATATTTTTAAATTTTTCAATAAATCTAATTTAATATTGTTTTAATTCTCATAAAAGAGACACACTTTGAAGTAAAGCTTTCAATTTCTTTCTTATTCTTTGCCTATTTGTATCCTGTGACTTTTCTCTAACTTCCGTCTTTTTTGGAGGGGTTGCTCTAATTCTATGGAAATAAAATCAACTCATGAGGAAAAAAAATTATGCAGCTCAGTTCTTTTGAAGTATAAATGTGTCATAAAGATAGGAAATAGCAAATGGCAAAGTTTTTTTTAATTTATTTTTTGCCATCCAACGTGTCACTTTTTTCCCCCTTCTTCTTGCTGGTTTACTAGAATTAATAACTAACATTTGTATAGTGCATTCCAGCTCACCAACTGCTTTTTCACAAGGATTGCTTCATTTATTCTTCACAATAAGTCTTTGGGGTAGCTATTTTTATCATCACTATGCTGCAGACAAGGAAACTAAGATTCAAAGAGGCTAAGCAACTTGTAAATAGTTTTAGAATTCATTATATTAATTATGCAGCCATAAAAATCAAAATTTGGTTGATAATTTAATGACATGGGCAAATACTCATTGAAAAAAAATGTCAAGTTAAGAAAAAATAGCAGGCCACAAACTACATTGAATGAATCCAGTTACCTTCTTTATGCACTTCAAATTTTCTTCAAAAAGCATGCACCAATTTTCACAATATGATTAGGCATCAAATGATTTTTTTTAAATTAATTAATTAATTTATTTATTTTTCTTATACTTTAAGTTTTAGGGTACATGTGCACATTGTGCAGGTTAGTTACATATGTATACATGTGCCATGCTGGTGCGCTGCACCCACTAACTCATCATCTAGCATTAGGTATATCTCCCAATGCTATCCCTCCCCCCTCCTCCCACCCCACCACAGTCCCCAGAGTGTGATATTCCCCTTCCTGTGTCCATGTGATCTCATTGTTCAATTCCCACCTATGACTGAGAATATGTGGTGTTTGTTTTTTTGTTCTTGCGATAGTTTACTGAGAATGATGATTTCCAATTTCATCCATGTTATTGTCTAGCAAAGTCAACATTAACTCCTTATACTATGTTCAGTTCCACCCACTGACCACCAATTTACAGGAAAAAAAATTGATGCTGTAGCTGTATAACCATAAACATACATTTTGGAAAGAATAAACTTGCGTTTGCATATGAATAGGTTAGTTGCTGAATAAAATCATCAATGCTTTCTCCTCCTCAATTATTTTTTCCCAAAAGTCATCTGATTAAGTGCTTGTCAACAGGGGTAGACTAACCAGAGGGTATTCATTTTCTATAGGGAATCATATTTCCCTATTTTCCTGGGAAGTATGCAGGATTCAAAATAGCTAAGATTTACTGAGTAGTTAATTATTTTGTGGTAGGTATTTTATAAAACTCTGTGTATATATGTATATATATGTATATATGTGTATATATGTATATATGTGTATATATGTATATATGTATATATGTATATATGTGTATATATGTATATATGTATATATGTATATATGTGTATATGTGTATATATGTGTGTATATGTATATATGTGTATATATGTATATATGTGTGTGTGTATATATATATATAGCGCCAATAAATCTCATGGCACGACTACGAAAGTAATCTTATTTACTATCTGCTTTTATAGCTGAGGAAATTGAGAATTGGAGATGCAAGATGACCAATCCATGTTTATGGCAAGAAAATGTCAGTGACACAAACCCGGATATTTTTTTCTCCATGTTCTCAAGCTACTAATCCTGCTTTACATAAACTGAAGAATGTATGAGTGACCTTAACTTCTGTGGCCTGAATCTCGGCTAGTAATCTTTATCCACCAGCTCTACTTTGTAATTCTCCTTTATTATTTATTTTAAATGTTTGAATCATTTTCAGTTCTTGGTTCTGTTATGAACTAGATCATTGTTATATACAGATAAACTGTGAATGCATATGTTTGGTGACATTCATTAACTAGTCATTTGGAGAGCAGCAGAATGGCCTGGGGATTAAAACAAATAAAACATTCACATAGTGATACATTTACAATTCTTTGGGCTTAGTGAATCTTGAAATTTTAAGAGTCATTGCATTTTTACATCTTAATTAAATTCATACTGTGGAATGTATAAATAGAAAAAAAATTCTTCAGGCTAAAATATTCTTTTACTCATCAAATGCTGCAGATCATCTTTTATACCATGTGAGTGGACCTTTTTGAAGATGTCCTGCATTCGAGTTTTTAAGGTTGGTGATAGGTTGCCTTGACATTTATCCAAACCATAGTTGAAGAACAATTATCTCCTTATTTTGTAACAGTGACGTTTGACTCTGCTAAACCCTCTCAAAGGGGATAGGTTTAAGAATGTAATGTGTGAAGATAAAAAATGTCAACTGTCATGCAGGAACTCAAACAGAGCAACTGAGGGGAAGTAACTAATCTAAGGAAGAGCATTTTCTTGGCCACTGTATTTTCCTTTCTGTTATTCATGCAAAAATATGTCTCATCGATTTAACTCATTCCATATTTTAATGAATAATTAATTGGCTTCATATAATAATATATTCTGTTATCTACATTAATTTGATATAACATGTGACAAGAATAGCTTTAGAATTGATAACATTTTTCTAAATATTTTACTCATGTTTTTTCTCTGCCTTGGTGTGACTGGCTATGATCACACCTGTTGTTCCCTCACATGCATTCATTTAAGCAGAATAACATAAGTTGCTCAATTTTATGCTTTATAGAAATTGTTTTACTTGCATAAAATGAAATGTTACACTATACCCTGGGACTACTGGGGATTTAAAAATGCAGATGCAGATGTACAAATGTATAAAGTTTCTCATATGTGAGCATTCTTTGGTTACAAAGTAATTCACTCTAGGTTCCATTAAAGAATTAAAGATAACGCTTTTTCTGTGTAGAGTTAATATTTTTGCAAACTAAACATTACAGGTCAAACCCAAAGAATGTGTAAAAGTAAAAATATTCATTGTAAAGAATTGCAAATTATTCATTGCAAGTATTTACTGTGAATAATTTCACTTTTATTACAATGAAAATATTCATTGCAAAGCTATGGAATGCCTTTAGGAGCCAGATATAATAGAAGGGTAGTGAAGTTAGGGCCAGAAAATATGGGTTACTATTTTTTCCATTTACTAAATGTAGGAACCCGGATTTCCTCTGCAGTGTGCATTCTAAAGGCATCTTGCAAATTTTAATAGGATTAATGAGACAATTTATTCATAAACCCTTTGTGAAATATAAGAACATCTAAAGGAAATTAAATATATGCTTTTTGTATAGTAAGTATCATTATTAAGAATGACACTCCAAATGAATACTTATTTGAAGTTTCTTATATTTGCTGAGTTGATATTACGTTTATTACTGAATGTACGCTGTAGATCTGACTTCTTTTTCAAGAGAACAAATTTATGTCTAGCCTCAGAATTGTTATTTTGTTTTACATAGCTTATTTAACCTTATGATGCTATAAGCATTATACTTATTCATATTATTCTCTTTGCATTGGTATCAAAGTATCCTGGAGTCACATTCCCTATTCACCTCTAGCCAGCCTACACTGTCTGGCATGAGTCTTGTATACTTCTATCTTGGCCTTATTGAGTTTGTCTTGGTACTGGTACTTGTAAATTTTTTTCTCATTAGTGGTTTTTTTGTTTTGTTTTTCTTTTAAAATAATTATAAATTCAATGGAAGATCCAAAAATAGAAGAGAAGTCCCATGTACCCTTCACATTTCCCCAAATGGTAATATCTAACCTAACTGCAATAGAGTACTAAAACCAGAAAAAATTTTCATTGGTACAATACTCAGACCTTATTCAGATTTTATCAGTTTTACATGCACTCTATTTTTTCGTATGTATAGTTTTATACATGTCAATTAAATATGTAGAATTATGTAACTACCACTAATATTAAAATATGAAGCTATTTAGTTGCCACAAAAATTTCCCTCAAACTACCTTTTCAGAATTACAGCCCTTCTCCCCTCTTTCGACACTAATCTGATTGTCCTCCTTACAGTTTTATTATTTTGAAAATGCTATATAAGTTAAATCATACAGTATATAATGTGTTGAAGTTGACACTTTTCCTCAAAATAATTTCCTTAAGATTCATCTGTGTTTTCTGAGTATGTTAATCGTTCATTCATTTTTATTTTTATTACTGAGTAGTATTTCATGGCATGGGTGCACCACAGTTTGAAAGATATTAGGGTTATTTGCAATTTTGGGTTATTTCAACTAAAACTGCTATAAGTGCTTGTGTGTACATTTTGGTGCAGATATAAGTTTCATTGCTCTGGGACAAATGTCTAGGAATGGGACTGTTGGGATGCATCATCAGTATATAGTTTTTCAAGAAAATTTCCAAAGCTAGGCTCTGGAATGAACCTGTATGGTCAGCCATTGGAAATGTGAGAAGATCACTTGAGCCCAATAGTTTGAGTTTAGCATAGAAAACATAGCAAGACCCTACCTCTTAAAAAAAGAAAGAAAGAGAAAAAAAAAAGGAAATGAAAATTCCCAAGTTATTTTCCAGTGTGGCTGTGCCATTTATATTCCCACCAGCAATTTCTGAGTAATTCGGTTTTTCCATATTCTCACCAGATTCGGTATTGTCACAAGTTTTTTTCTTAACTAATCTAATATTTGTGTTGTAATATCTCATTGTGGTGGGGTTTTTTTAACTCTTTCTTTTGGATTTTTTTTATTATTATACTTTCAGTTTTAGGGTACATGTGCACAATGTGCAGGTTTGTTACGTATGTATACATGTGCCATGTTGGTGTGCTGCACCCATTGACTCATCGTTTAGCATTAGGTATATCTCCTAATGCTATCCCTCCCCCCTCCCCCCCATCATTCTCATTGTGGTTTTAATTTGCTTTCACCTAACAGTACATGTTGTTGAACGTTTTTTATGTGCTTATTGCTATCTATATGTTCTCTTTGGTGAAATGTTAGTTAAATGTCTTTTGCCCATTTTCTAATTGAAGTGTATGTGTGTGTGTGTGTGTGACGTTTTAAAAGGTCCTTATACCTGGTATGAAGCTGTTTTTCAGATATATGGTTTGAAAATATGTTCTCTAATGCTAGCTTGTATTTTTTATCTTTTTAATGTGATCTTTTCATTTTAAGTTTAATTTATCAATCATTTTCTTTTATGACTTGTGCTTCTGGTATAATGTTTAAGAACTCTTAAAATTTGTATTTCTGTGTGTCTATTTCTATTTCATGTATTCAGCTCTATTGGTCTATGTATATATTATTTTTTAGTGCCACTCTGTCTGATTTCTGTAGCCATATAGTAAACTTTAAAGTTGAGTAGAGATCCATACTACTTTGTTCGTTTTTGATTTTTTTTTCAAAATTGCTTTAGCTATTCTAGTTCTCTTGTCTTTGCATAGAAATATTAGAATAAGCTAATTAATATCTACAAAACACATCGTTCAGATTTTGAAAGAAGCTGCATTATACATATAAGTTAATTTGGGGTAAGTATCAACATCTTTATTGTATTGTCTTTTCTAAATCATAAAACCATATATCTCTTTATATAGTTATATCTTCTTTATTTTCTTTTGTCAGTGTTTTGTAATTTTCAGCATACAAATACTGCACGTGTTTTGTTAGATGTAATATCTATTTCATTTTTTGAGTAATTATAAAATAAATTGCTTTCAATTTTGGTTTCCCTGTGTTTATTTTTATTATATAGAAATATGATTGATTTTTTAATATTAATCTTGTTTCATGTGGCCTTACTAAACTCATTATTAGTTCTAAGAGATTTTTGTTTGTGTTTTGTCTCTTTGAAGATTCCTTGGAATTTTCTATGTAGACTACAATGTCTTCTGCAAATAGGGAACGTTTTATTATTTCCTTTCTTATTGGAATACCTTTTATTTCCTTTTTATTTTTTTCTTCATTAACTGCCTAGGAATTCTAGAACTAGGTTAAATAAGAGTGATGCGAGCTGACATCCTTGCCTCACTCTTGGTTTTGGAGGTGATGCATTCACTCTTTCACTATTAAGTATGATGTTAGCTATGGGTTATTGGCTTTCTTTTTAAACTTAGTTTAGATTATTATTACTATACTGTATGAATCTGTTTTATAACAAGAAAATGCTAAGAAATCTTAAGTTTCAAATTCAGGATAGTAGAGAGTCACTTGCTTCATGACAAAAATTCATTCACTTCCTGATACATGTTGATTTCCTAGTTTCTGAAGAAGCACGATAAAGTAGGTGGTTAAGAGTTTCCATCATAGAGTCAATCTGTCTGTACTTATTCTCAGCTCATATCACCCAGCTTCATCTCTCAAGAGGGATTAAGAATCAGTCTGTGATCCTGGGAAATATATATATATATTATATATTATATATATAATATATAGTGTATATCTAGTATATAGATATACTATATATAGTATATATAGTATATCTATAGTATATATAGTATATCTATAGTATATATAGTATATCTATACTATATACTGTACTATATATTACTATATATACTATACATATACTATACTATATATAGTATATATATAGTATAGATATACTATTTATAGTATATATAGTATAGATATACTATATATAGTATATATAGTATAGATATAGTATAGATATACTATATATAGTATAGATATAGTATAGATATACTATATATACTATATATAGTATAGATATACTATATATACTATATATAGTATAGATATACTATATATACTATATATAGTATAGATATACTATATATACTATATATAGTATATCTATATACTAGATATACATTATATATTATATATACTACATATTATATATACTATAGTATATATAATATAGTATATATAATATAGTATATTATATATACTATATTATATATACTATATTATATATAATATAGTATATATAATATATAGTATATATATACTATATATACACTATATATAATATATACACTATATATAATATATATACTATATATTATATATAATATGGTATATTATATAATATAGTATAGATATACTATATGTATCTCTGTGTATACATATTCTACGTATATCTGTGTATACATATATTATATATATATATCTTAAAATTCACTAGGATTTTTGCTATTAGGTTCTTAATCTATAAAGTATAGAATTATAAAGTAAGAAATTCAGTAAAATATTTTAGTATTTTTTGTTTACAGTTTTTATTTAAGATTACAAAGATATGTACGGTTTAGGTGAGTGGTAAGAAAATCTAATTTATGTAAGTATCAAATATGGTTATGGTTGTAGAATCCCTTTTTCTTAGCAAGAAGCTACTGCTATTACTTGGCTCTAAATAAAGTGTCTTAAAAAGTTATGTTAACTTTTCTCTTGTTCTGTTTTTTTTTAATAGTTTTAGGATGTAATTTTAGGAAGCCAATTAATTATATTCATGAGAAAAGTTACTAACTTCCAATTGGCATATAATATTTGATTTATGATAATACAGACCTATATCCAAAATACCTTCTAGATAGTATATGATTGATTGCCTTTTGTCGATTATGAGCTATTCATTTGGCTAGAGGTCAACAGTAGAACACACAATCTGTCAGGTCTTCTTGCAAGACTTTTATTTTCTGATATGCACATATGACTTTTTTTCCTCAAGGCAAATAATCAGTGAATATGAATGGAATTAAACAACGCTTTTAATAATCTTGTAAAAATTTTGAAATATAGCAGAAAATATTATATGATCATTATAAAAACTATAATATTAGGTTGGTGCAAAGGTAATTGCAGGTTTTACTATTAAAAATAATGGCAAAAACCACAATTACTTTTGCACCAATCCAATACTACATATACTATTGCTGTGTGGAACATTCTAGAAAGCTTAGAACTTTTTAGAACCAAAAAATGTTTGTGGTCATTCTGTTTCTCCCACCAACAATAAAGTAAGAGGATCTGGAGGAGGCCACTCTCCCCTTCCACCAGCAAACAATTGCATATCCTGGAGAAAGAAAATTAATTTTAGGGTCTAGTTATTTCAAAAAATTTTTAAAGATTGGATAAAATTTATTGTTTGATACTCTTCAATCAAATAATTTATTAAAACTGTTATATGACATTGTTTTCCTGACAGATTTAATAAATCTGAGAAATATCCAGAGTGTCTGTAAATTCATAAGTCTTTTGAATTTCTAACTAACTTTCTAACTCATGCCAGTTGGATAATTAGGACAAGTCATGGTAATGCCATTTTGAATATGTAAAAATGAAAAAGGACTTTTTTTCTACATTAAAAAAAAATTCACCAAAGAGAATTAACATAACATGAACTATAAAGTAAGCATTAAAAAATTCACCTCATAGTGATGTTTATCTCTCTTGTTTGCTAATATCAATATTGTATGCTCAATAAAACACTTAATGAAGAATGTTTCCAGATATTTACCATATTTTATAAACACTATGCTAAAAACTTATGTAGATTACTAGTAAATTCTCAAAAACCCTTTGATAGTCTTTCATGCTACATCCAGGATTTTTGAATCTCTGGTTTCCAGAAGCATGGTAAGAATGCTTTTTTACATGCCACCAAGGTTGAGGTGGTGTCACATGATGAGTGCTGGTCAATGCTCTGTAAGTGGAAATGACGTGTTTCACTTCTGGACTGAAGTATTTACTTATGGGACATCTTCCCCTCTGCTGCAGCTCATTACAACTTTTGATAAAATGATTTCTCTATCAAGCTATGTCACAGAGTGAGAAGATAGTATGGAAAGCCCCAGCCAACTCATGACAAACAAGTACCCTGAGGGAAAAACAAACTTTCTTTTTTTAAGCCTGTAAGGTTTATGGGTTGTTTATTACTGCAATCTAAACTAGACTGGCATTAACTGTTCCACTTTGAAAACAAAAATAAATTCCACAGCTAGTAAGAGGACGAACTGAGACAACCTCAGGTCTATTGCAAAAAATACATATTTTTCTCTACAACCTCTTTCCACTCCACGTGTTTTTGCACCAACCCGTGGACTTTCCATCATTAAGTTTTAGAGCCCGTGGGAATACCTCAGTTCTTTTAGTATTGTTGTAGAACCCTAAGGGCATTTCTCTCAGAATGCATTAAAATGTGCTATTTATCTACAGCTTAAATTCATAACTCTGCTACTGTTACAATTTTGCATAAGGAGAGCATTGGAAATTATGTAGAACATTTCATGGTTTTGATGTTGCATAACTTCCAGCTGCTGACCATATGAAGGAGCCACATAAACAATTGCAAACACAAAACAGAGAGTTTTATTACAAAATGTGAACTCTGAGATTGTTCTATTGTGTGAATTCTCAAACTTTTTTGTTTGATTTAGAATACATAATAAACTTTGGCATCGGGTGCTAAGTTATAATGTACAATTCCACATTTTCAGTTTAAAATAATATTTTCATAATGCAAAGATGTTTCATTGCTCCTTTTATCCATTTTTTATTAAAATCAGAAGTTGGAAGAAAAAGTGATTCCTTGTATTGCATCAGTCAACCTAGTTTATACGTAGTCTTTATTCATTTTGCACTGAAATCCTATATTAAATAATGAACTTTTAGAGGTTACTTGGAATGAACAATGATCCAGTTTTCACCATATTTTATAAAACAAAAAATAAAGCTTGGGGCTTACTTTCATAGTTCTGACATAGATAAAGTGATCATTACAATTATGCTGTTTGAGTTTTGTATTATAGCTGTAACTATAGATTTCACTGATTTGTAAAGTATTTTGGTTCCATGCAAAATTATTGATTTTACTTGTGGAAGTGCCAAAAGGACACCTTAATTCAAAATCTAGTCAACAGATTCAGTTAATGTGTTGAATATTCCAAGAAATAAACTAGTTGGATCCAGCCTTCAAACAAGAAGATATATTTATACTAAAAGGAAGTGCTCTAAAAATGGTGTGTTCTAAACCACTATCAAAAGCATGTCTGAGCCAGGCATGGTGGCTCACGCCTATAATACCAGCATTTTGGACGGCTGAGGTGGGAGGATTGCTTGAGCCCAGGAGTTCAACACCAGCCTGGACAATATAGGGAGAACTCGTTGCTACAACAAAATTTAAAATATTAGCCAAGTGTGGTGGTGGTGGTGGTGTGTGCCTGTAGTCCAGCTACTCAAGAGGCTGAGATGAGAGGATTGCTTCAGCCTGGGAAGTCAAGGCTGCAGTGAGCTGTGATCACACCACTGTACTCCAGCCTCGGCAACAGAGTAAGACCCTGTCAAAAATAAATAAATAAATAAATAACATTAAAAATAAATAAATAAAAAGCATTTCCTAGAAGGTAATTTGGATTTTACAAACAAAGATGACTGACTTTGTGTCTTTTGCCTTGTGAGTGATTCTTTTTCTCCCTTAAAAATGCCATAAAATGTTACAATAATAACATCCCTCTAGTATTATTGTATCAAATATAAATATTCTTGGGCAACTAAAAAGGACTATAATCACATGTTTTTTTCAGAAACTTTTAAATATTAAGGGAAAAAGACAGACATAACATAACCTAGGAGGAGACAACATCAAAACATATAACCAACAAGGGCTTAATATTCAGAATTTATAAAGGAAACGTACAAATCAATATGACAAAATACAGGAAACTCCCAAAAAGAGAAAATAGAAATGGTCCTTACATAGAAGAGACCACACAGGTCCAATAAACATAATCATAGAATTCCAAAATTAAACCACAACAGATATCATTTTACACTTACTAGCATGGGATGAAATTGAAAGATGAGCTAATATTATATATTCACAAAAATGTGACCAACAAGAATTCGTGTACATTATTGGTGGAGTGTAATTCATAACACTAACTTAAAAAACAACGTGTCATGATTTTGTAAAATCGAACATGTACATATCATACATTCAAACGATATCAGTTCCAGATATAAACCATAGAAATCCTCTTGCAATATGTTCCAGGAGACATGTACAAGAATATAGAATTGTTTATAATACTAAGGCATTGGAAACAACCCAAATGTATGTCAACCTGGGAAATAATAAATACAATGTGGTAGAGTTACGCATTATGATACAAAACAGCAATGAAAATAAATGAGCCTCATCTACATATATCAAGAACTGCATCTTATAAAATGTAAAGTAAAAAAAGATGCAGAGAATGCAAACTCTCTGATGTGATTTAAATAAAATTACAACACAAGTAAATTAAGCTACATATTATTATGGGACACATATATGTGTTATTAAAAATACAAAGAAAAGCATTGGGAAGGAGAAAAAGTAGTTAAGGATTATGTTTTCAGCTGGGAGGAGACTGGGATATAGGAAATTTTAGAGCCATCAGTATGTTCAGGCTATATATATATATATATACACATATATATGTGTATATATATATGTATATATATTCACACATATATGTGTGTATATATGTATATATATTCACACATATATGTGTATATATACACACACATATGTATATATACACATATATGTATATATATGTGTGTATATATATACACACACATATATATAGTTTTTTTTTTCTTTTTTTTTTTTGAAGCAAGATCTTGCTCTGTCGCTGAGGCTAGAGTGCAGTGGTGTGATCACAGATCAATGCAGCTTCAATCTTCTGGGCTCTAGCAATCCTCCCACCTCAGCTTCCCAAGTAGCTGGCATTACAGGAGCACACAACTACACCTACTATGTTATCATTCTTAGCACACACATAATCCCCAACCCGCACACACACACACAGACACCATGCTGCTTTCTAATAGCAGGATGGTAGAAGAGTTATCAATAATATTTAAAAACGTTTTAAGACCCAACATGTAATTGCACCCAATATAGATCCTGTTCTCTCTCAGAGTCATTTGCTCTTTTCTTGGCTCATTCCTTTTTATTTGCACCGGCCTTCTTTCTATGCTGCCAGTAGTGCTCACACTTTAGGGCTTTTACACATGCTGTTTTCCTCTGCTCAATATTTGCTTTCCATAGATGTTTCAAAGGTTTGCTACCTCATCTGCTTTGAGCACTTACTCCATTATCATCTTCTCAGCAAGGCCTTCACTGATCAATCCAACTAAAACTTCAACTCATTATTATGTGTATGTGGGTATAATTGTTTAAATTACCTATTTCATTTATTCATTGTCTTACTGCTAAACTTTTAGAATGTAAGCAGTATAAGGTCAAGGGCTCTTCTTACTTTTTTTTTTTTCTCCTGTATTACCAGTGCTTATGTCAGCACCAAACACATAGTAGCATTCCTTTTGAATGAATTATTCCTTAATTTCTTGTATTGGCTTAGGTATTAACTTCAAACAATTGCTGCAAAAAAGGAAAATATATAATGAAAAGGAAACTATATGAAATACTTAAAACCCATTGATATTTGTGATTTTAGGAGGAGAAAGGCCCTGTGGGAATGCTTTTATGTGGTATACAAGCAAAAAGATTTCATCTGGCATATAGGGGCATATGGGGCAGAGGGGAAATGAGCAGCCTGCCAGTGTAGTGTGAAGACATTAAAAACCCATTTTGTCTAATTCATGATTGTATATATTACAATATATTCCATGTACTTTTGGGGATGTGCTTTTTGTAAAAGCAGAGCACATGGCCAGAATATTTAACACATATCTAACACAATTTAACACAATTGTGTACATATTTAAAGCATAATTAACACAAAAATATATTTCTCAATAAAAGCAATATATATTGTAATATATACAATAGGTAATATATATCTATATGTAACTTGCAGAAAGCTAAGGATTTCTAATAAACTTTAAAAAAAAATCTCCACACACTTCAGGAGACCCATCTCATGTGCAAAGACGCACATAGGCTCAAAATAAAGGGATGGAGGAATATTTACCAAGCAAATGGAAAGCAAAAAAAAGCAGAGGTTGCAATTTTAGTCTCTGCTAAAACAGACTTTAAACTGACAAAGATTTAAAAAGACAAAACAGGGCATTACATAATGGTAAAGGGATCAATGCAACAAGAAGAGCTAACTATCCTAAATATATATGCACCCAATACAGGAGCACCAAGATTCATAAAACAGGTTCTTAGAGACCTACGAACAGACTTAAACTCCCACATAATAATAATGGGAGATTTTAACACCCCACTTTCAATACTAGACAGATCAACAAGACAGAAAATTAACAAGGATATTCAGTACTTGAACTCACCTCTGGACCAAGCAGACCTAATAGACATCTACAGAACTCTACACCCCAAATCAACAGAATATCCATTATTCACAGCACCACATATCACTTATTCTAAAATCGGAAGTAAAACACTCCTTGGCAATTGCGGAAGAACGGAAATCATAACAGTCTCTCAGACCACAGTACAATCTAATTAGAACTCAGGATTAAGAAACTCACTCAAAACTACGCAACTACATGGAAACTGAACAATAGGCTCCTGAATGACTACTGGGTAAATAATGAAATTAAGGCAGAAATAAAGAAGTTCTTCGAAACCAATGAGAACAAGAGACAACATACCAGAATATCTGAGACACAGCTAAAGCAGTGTTAAGAGGGAAATTTATAGCACTAAATGCCCACATCAGAAAGCAGGAAAGATCTAAATATTGACATCCTAAAATCACAAATAAAAGAACTAGTGAAGCAAGAGCAAACAAATTCAAAAGCTAGCAAAAGACAAGAAATAACTAAATCAGAGCAAAACTGAAGGAGATAGAGACATGAAAAAGCATTCAAAAAATCAATGAATCCAGGAGCTGTTTTTTTAAAAAAATCAACAAAATATATAGACTGCTAGCCAGACTAATAAAGAAGAAAAGGGAGAAGAATCAAATAGACACAATAAAAAAACGATAAACGGGATATCACCACTGATCCCACAGAAATTCTATGAAAATAAACTAGAAAATCTAGAAGAAATGGATACATTCCTGGACACATACACCCTTCCAAAATTAAACCAGGGAGAAGTCGAATCCCTGAATAGACCAATAACAAGTTCTGAAATTGAGGCAGCAATTAATAGTCTACTAACTAAAAAAAAGCCCAGGACCAGATGGATTCACAGCTGAATTCTACCAGAGGTACAAAGAGGAGCTGGTACCATTCCTTCTGCAACTATTCCAAAATATAGAAAAAGAGGGACTCCTTCCTGACTCATGTTCTGAGGCCAGCCTCATCCTGATACCAAAACCTGTCAGAAACACAGCAAGAAAAGAAAATTTCTGGTCAATATCCCTGATGAACATCGATGCGAAAACCCTCAATAAAATATGAGCAAACCGAATCCATATCAAAAAGCTTATCCACTACTATCAACCCAGCTTCATCCCTGGGATGCAACACTGGTTCATATATATAAAGCAATAAATGTAATCCATCACATAAACAGAACCAATTTGAAAAAACCACATGATTACCTAATGCAAGCAGAAAAGGCCTTTGATAAAATTCAACACCCCTTCATGCTAAAAACTCTCAGTAAACTAATTATTGAAGGAACATATCTCAAAATAATAAGAGCTATTCATGACAAACCCATAGCCAATATCATATTGAATGGGCAGAAGCTGGAAGCATTTTCTTTGAAAACTGGAACAAGACAAGGATGGCCTGTCTCACCACTCCTATTCAACATAGTATTGGAAGTTCTGGCCAGGGCAATCAGTCGAGAGAAATAAATACAGCGTATTCAAATAGGAAGAGGGGAAGTCAAATTGTCTCTGTTTACAGATGACATGATTGTATATTTAGAAAACCCCATCATCTCAGCCCAAAAACTCCTGAAGCTGATAAGCAACTTCATCAAAGTCTCAGGATACAAAATCAATGTGCAAAACTCATAAGGGTTCTTATACACCAATAATAGACAAGCAGAGGGCCAAATTATGAGTGAAATCCCATTCACAATAGCTACAAATAGTATAAAATACCTAGGAATACGAGTTACAAGGAACATGAAGGGCATCTTCAAGGAGAACTACAAACCACTGCTTAAGGAAATAAGAAAGGACACAAACAAATGGAAAAAAAATTGCATTCGCATGGATAGGAAGAATCAATATAGTGAAAATGCCTATACTATCCAAAATAATTTATAGATTCAATGCTATTCCCATCAAACTACCATTGACTTTCTTCACAGAATGAGAAAAAAACTACTTAAATTTCATATGGAACCAAAAAACAGCCTGTATAGCCAAGACAATCCTAAGCAAAAAGAACAAAGCTGGAGGCATCACACTACCTGACTTCAAACTATACTACAAGGCTACAGTAACCAAAATAGCATGGCACTAGTACCAAAACAGTTATATAGATAAATGGAAAAGAACAGAGGCCTCAGAACACCACACATCTACAACCATCTGATCTTCAACAAACCTGACAAAAATAAGCAATGGGGAAAAGATTCCTTATTTAATAAATGGTGTTGGGAAAACTGGCTACCCATATGCAGAAAACAGAAACTGGACCCCTTCCTTACACCTTATAAAAAATTAATTCAAGATGGATTAAAGATTTACACATAAAACCTAAAACCATAAAAACTCTAGAAGAAAACCTAGGCTATACCATTCAGGACATAGGTATGGGCAAAGACTCCATGACTAAAACACCAAAAGCAATTGCAAAAAAACCAAAAATTGACAAATGGGATCTAATTAAACTAAAAAGCTTCTGCATAGCAAAAGAAATTATCATCAAAATGAACAGGTAACCTACAGAATGGGAGAAAATGTTTGCAATCTATCCATCTGACAAAGGGCTAATATCCAGAATCTACAAGGAATTTAAACAAATTTACAAGAAAAAACAACCCATTCAAAAAGTGGACAAACGATATGAACAGACATTTCTCAAAAGAAGACATTTACGTGGCCAACAAACATATGAAAAAAAAAAAAAGGCTCATCATCACTGGTCATTAGATAAATGCATATCAAAACCACAATGACATACCATCTCACGCCAATTAGAATGGCCATCATTAAAAGTCAGGAAACAACAGATGCTGGCTAGGGTGTGGAGAAATAGAAACACTTTTACACTGTTGGTGGGAGTTTAAATTAGTTTAACCATTGTGAAAGGCAGTATGGTGATTCTTCAAGGATCTAGAACCAGAAATACCGTTTGACCCAGCAATCCCATTATTTGGTATATACACAAAGGATTATAAATCTTTCTACTATAAAGACAGATGCACACATATGTTTATTGCAGCACTATTTACAATAGCAAAGATTTGGAATCAACCCAAATGCCCATCAATGATAGACTGGATAAAGGAAATGTGGCACATATACACCATGGAATACTATGTAGCCCGCCTATAATCCCAGCACTTTGGGAGCCTGAGGCGGGCAGATCACCTGAGGTCGGGAGTTTGAGACCAGTCTGACCAACATGGAGAAATTGTGTCTGTACTAAAAATACAAAATTACCCGTGTGTGGTGGTGCATGCCTGTAATCCCAGCTACTCGGGAGACTGAGGCAGGAGAATCCCTTGAACCCAGGAGGCAGAGATTGTGGTGAGCCGAGATCTTGCCATTGCACTCTAGCCTGTGCAACAAGAGCGAAACTCCATCTCAAATAAATAAATAAATAAATAAATAAATAAATAAGTTAGTGTCATTTACAGGGACATGGATGAAGCTGGAAACCATCATTCTCAGGAAGCTAACTCAGGAACAGAAAGCTAAACATTGCATGTTCTCACTCATAAATTGGAGTTGAACGCATGGACACAGGGAGGGAAACATCACACACCGGGGACTGTTGGCATGTAGGGGGCAAGCAGAGGGATAGCATTAGGACAAATACCTAATATATACAGGGCTTAAAACCTAGATGACAGGTTGATAGGTGCTGCAAACCACTGTGACACATGTATACCTACGTAATAAACCTGCACATTCTGCACATGTATCCCAGAACTAAAAAAAAAAAAAAAAAAAAAAAAAAAAAAAAAAAAAATCTCCACATACACAAAACCAAACATTTAGGTTTTGTGATTGATACCTTTCAAGGTTTTATTTGGATGAGCTGTTATAAGAGCAGGCCTCTCAGCTACTGTGAAATAAGCACAGGAAATGCAACATAATGATAAGGATCTAAATGCCGTAATGGTTATTCTTTTGCACCTAAATTATGTAGTCACTAGTCATTCATAGAGTCTGCATTCACACATGGCAAACCATAATTGAGAAGCTAGAAGGACTTGTTTGGAGGGTATACGATGAATCATTTCAGGGCTGTAATGATTGAATTGCTGGGCTCAGCACCACCTGCTTCAGTTATCAGAGGAGTCGAGGTGAAGGCACAGTCAAATACAATCAACCTTCTGAAAATTAAATATATGTGAAAAATTACTGACCACAAAGCAGTCTGAACTGTGTAAGTGTTATATAGTTATTGGTGTAGACTAGTGAAACTCTTTTTTTTAGTGACTCAATAGCTCTTTTGTTGGAAAAGTTGCATTTTGCTACAATCATCTTCCAGCGGAGAACTGAGCTTCTGTCCTAAATTTTAAAATGCAATCTTGGAAATGATGTTATTACTTCTGTGTATACTAGTTAAAACTAACTCCAGCAACATTCCAATGACACAATGACTGTATCCACATAATTCTAATATCTACAAATAAATGAAAGCTCTTGATTAATGATTCATGCAGCTAGATACTCAATTTCCAAATATTTGTTGTAAAAATAAAGATAATTGATGATATTTTATTTCATTTTTGAGTCACTTGAACACAATCTAAAAAAAAAACTTCATAAGAAAAGACCATGATACAATTTTTAGTTAAGTGATTGGTAAGAAAGGATTTCAGGACCATATTGTTATTAAAAACTAGAAAGTAAAGGCCCTCTTCTGGTGCTGCTATAAGCCATTCTCATTTGGTGGGAAATCGAATTTCATATTCCTACATATATTTTTTCCTTTCTATTTAAACAAATACTGTATTTGAAGAAAAAAAATCAAGTGTACAATTATTCTCAAGGTAAAATTAAATATTTAAAATCAATTTTTAAATGTTGAAATGTAAAAACAAATATTTAAATATTGGCTTTTTAAAATTAATTATTTAAATACGTTAATTTTTTTTCTTTTTTCTTTTTTTTTTTCTTTTTTTTTGAGGAAGAGTTTTGTTGTTGTTGCTCTGGCTGGAGTGCAATGGTGCAATCTTGGCTCACCGCAACCTCTGCCTCCCAGGTTCAAGCGATTCTTCTGCCTTAGCCTCTGGAGTAGTTGGGATTACAGGCATGCACCACCATGCCCGGCTAATTTTTTATTTTTAGCAGAGACAGGGTTTCTCCATGTTGGTCATGTTGGTCAGGCTGGTCTCGAACTCCCGACCTCAGGTGATCTGCCTGCCTTGGCCTCCCAAAGTGCTGGGATTACAGGCATGACCCACCACGCCCGGCCTTAAATGTATTTTCTAAATTGAAACAATTCCATAAGCTATTGACCAATTTACTAAAGGAACAATTATATTTAATGATGTTTTCCTCTTACTTTGCCCTGATTATGGGATTAAGACTGTTTAACTTAATTCTCCTCTTTTCAAATTGACCTGCTAACTTATAAGATGTTGCAACAAATGGCATATTACTTTCAATAGCAAATATTTTTAATTGTATATTTTTACTAAATTATCATCAAACTAGTTGATCATTTTGAAAATATATAGAAAAAACTGATCCTGTCCTTGTTATTTTTTATTTTGACATTAACTTTCAGAGCTTTATTCTGTCCTTCTCTGCACTAATTTGTTCCCAAAAGGCTGATGCCAATATCATTTAGTCCCCTTTTCCTTTGGCTTCCAGTTAGATTTGGTTAATTCAACCAAATCTCTCAACCTGGACACTATTGACATTTTCAGCTGAATAATTATTTGTTGGGTGGTGGGGATGAGAGGCGTTTTATTCTGTGCATTGCAGGATGTTTATCAGCACCTCTGTCCTCAATCCACCAGATGCCAATGCTCTCATTCCTCCAGTTGTAGCAATTAGAAATGTCTCCAGACACTCCCGAAGATATCCCCACTGTGAACCACTGGGTTAACAAATAGAAGCAATGAAAAGGAGAAGTGGTCTATTGACCATACCCTAGCCCTTGCTAGGCAATAGCTTTTCAGTAGGTCCATTTGTGGCTTCCATCTGGAGATCCTCTTCCAATACTCTGTTTCTCTCTGGGTTCCTGTTAATAGCATTCCCTCCCCTTACCACATCAAGCCTAAGATGGTAGCAGCTTCCCACTGTTGCTACTCTCTGGGTGATTCACCAGCCCTTGTGGATTCCTTAAACCCCCACAATCCTGTAAATGGTTCCTTCATTAAATGCTCTTTAACTACATCCTGTGAATGAGCCACCTATTTCCTGCTGAATTCTCAACTAATAAAATATACCTTTTAGGAGGTGCCTTATATGTCCGGTAAGTACAGTATCCTCTTATTGCTAATTTCAGATTTCTTTCTCTCTCCCTTTTAAAATGCACATTCAATAGAGAAAAGAGTGCTTTAACAACATTTTTACTGCACTGCAGTCTGTACCAAGATTCCTTTTCGGCTTTATATCTTTTTTGTCTTAAGAAAATAGCCATCTTTCTATTCCTTACATATGTGCTAGTGTTCTTGCTCCACATGGTTAATTTCCTCCACTCTATTTATATCCACCTCAAAAGGCTTAGGGTTAATTCTCATGTCCAGAGGAGGTTCTTTTATACCCTCTAACCTACACTGATCTCTTGTTTATCTGAACCTCGAATTGGTCTACAGATAATTGTTATTTTAAACTTAGATATACATGTTACTCACATGGTTCCTTAGCTCCACAGAGGCAGAAATAATTTCCTTTTAACTTATTTATCTCCTTCCCAGGTTCTAACAATGTACAAGGAAAAGATGTTTAATAAGTATTTGTTGATTTTGTCTTTTAAATGATAGCTATCTAAAATGTATTAATTCAGATAAGTAATTCTAAAATTATATTCTTTATTCTTTTTTGCTGAGCACATTGATAATATTGATTGCTTTATTCAAAACTTTATTAAGACTACTTAATGTAAACTAAAATTGCCTGTTGAAAGTTTAAAATGAGTGTCGTTGACGGGAATGCTGAGAAAATAATATTATGAGCAGTGGATATAGGACTAAATAAAATTATAATAGCTTTTAGAAAACATAGCTTAAAATTAGAAATACTAATTTCAATTAGCTGGAAGAGAATAACTTGAAGTTTTCTAACGTAAAGAAAGGACAAATATTTAAGGCCATAGATGTCAAAATTACACTGATTTGATCTTTACTAATACATGAATGTATTAAATTATCACCTTTGTCTTGAAAATATGTGCATTTATTATGTGTCAGTAGAATAAAATAAAATAATTTCAAAATAATCATGATTAATCTGAATTATTACTGAACAGAAAAATTAATGCTCTATCATATTGCATATCAGAGAAAAATTGCTAGAACAAAAAATGTTTAGTCGATGAACAAGCATTTATTGAATATATATTATAGCCCTAGCATAGTAGTCAACAAATGGATTAAACAAAACAAGAAAATCATTGCTTTTGAAGAAGGTATTATCTAGGGAAAACTTTAAATACATTAAGTAATATAAAACACTGCATAATATCTAATAGGTTTCGTATGATGAGTAAGGTGTGGTAGTTGATATCCCTAGCAAGATAACAAACCAATCAGTTGCTAGAACAAAGTATGAGTATGAGCCTCTGTGGCAAGAAGATGGGGTTAGAATGAAGATCAAAAGTTCACTCATTAAGGTGGATCTCTGATCCTAGAAGGAACTTACTCATATGGACCTGATTTATGCAATGGAGGCTAAAGTAGAAATGTGCTGCTTAGATGGTTCAGGAGAGCTTAAAAGCAAATCACAGGCTTGTGGAGCACCTAGACAGGGCCTCAAGATTAATTCTAGACTCTACCTACAAATGAAGATGAAGCTTCTAATAAACTTCCAGATATGATCTGGGTTAGTTCAGAAAATGTGGTGTGAATGAGTTTAGACATAGGATTAGCTGAAGTTGAACTTGAAGACAGAAACAAAAATTAGTTTAATCACTCATTCATTTATTCACATATTTAACTTTTATCAATCAGTAATTTGCTAAATGACCAGCACTTTTCTGGGCACTAAACTTCATCATCAAATACTTTGACACTTACATGCTTATGGATATGGATAAGCATAATTCTTACATTCACTTCCACAGTGCTTTTCCTGTAAGAAAAATTAATTGAAGAAGACTTTAGCTAAAAATATCATATTGAAATTTTTGATATGTCCTTAGTTTGCTCCTGAATAATCTGTGACTTCTGTTTATTTTTTATTATTCTTTTGAGTTTTGAGGGCTATATGAAATCACTATGGAAAATTCTAAAATAAGGCAAATTTGAGTTTTGGTGCTGTTTATTGCCATTTTAGTGGATCCTTGTCTCTATCTTCCATTGAGGCATTGTCCAGTGGGAAGCCAGCATAATGTTAAAAACCTTACACAAATTAAATTTAACACAGTTTATTTTAGCAAAGAACAATTCATGAATCTGGCAGCACTCAGAACCAGAAGTTTAGTGAGCTCTACCCAGAAGCATGAGCAGAGAACTTTTACAAGCCAGACATCAGGCAGAGTAGAGCAATCACCTGATTGGCTAAAGCTAGGCATTTGCCTTATTTGGGTGTGGTGTGATGAGGCATTTACCTTATTTGGTTATGATCTGATCAGTTTGTTGTCTATGATTGGATGAAGCTTACCTGTCTGTGATTGAAAACCTAGCTAATTTATATATATATATGTAATTTATATATATATAAAATTTATATATATATGTAATTTATATATATATAAAATTTATATATATATATATATATATATCCTCCTAAGTTAGGTTTTGATGTGTTTACATAATAAGTTAGTTACAGAGCTTTTATTGTTGGTTTGTTGTTGTTGTTATTTTCCCTATGGGAACTCAAAGCATAGAGACAGCCTCAGCCCAATTACTGCTTATTTAATTTAAAAATAAGAAATAGAAATATTGCAATTTGGGGGTTAAGGTGTATTGGATTTGAATCTTGAGTCTGTCACTAATAACATACCTTGATACTTAAATGCCTAGAGAAATAGATTTGGAAGCTGAGACCATTGTTGAGGAGAAATAAGCATAAGAGTATGTTACTCTGCTCCTCCCAGCCTCTGGAGGCTGCTGGACTCCCTTGAGAAGTCCAAAGACATTAGGGAATCTTTGGGTACCAAGACAAATTTGAATTTTTAACAATAACTTTTTTTTAATAGTGGAACATCCTTTTTTTTAGCTCTGTAATAGGAGCTTTAAAGAATGAAAAGGAAGACTATTGGGAAGAAAGTGTTTTTCTAGATTTTCCAGGAACTATTATGTATCTCTTCTTATTGTTACCCACGATACAACTTCATTGAGTTCTACTCCGCGCAGGCATCTCCGAAAAAGTTTGCAATGCATTAACAAAAATGAAAGTCTTCTTCTGAAGGTGAGGTTTTCCAGACTAGCTCATGTATTTTGTGGCAAAGATTATTATCACACGTCCAGGGCTTTGTTTGCCTAGAGTTAATTCCTGTGGTTCCTGTAGTTGGAAGGCAATCAGAAGAAGTGGGAAAGAGAGATATTGGTCAAGGCTAACCATTATTCAGCAGTAGCAGCAGCTTCATGTGTTTGAAATCACTTTGTGGTTTTTCCAGTTTGATTTTTATTTTCTGTTGGACTAAACACTTGCCACTCTTGTTTTGAAGTTAAGGATAATAAAGAGTAGCGTTCTTGGACATCACATTACTTTAATACCTCATTGTTATAATTAATGTCATCCAGAAATCTTTCAAAAGAAGGAATATATTATAATAACACTCAGGAAAAGTTTACTGTTCCAGGGTCCATTGCAGATTTTTAAGAAGACCATCCTTAGAGTTTTGCTTGCTTTAAGGGAAGGTAAAGTTTCTTCTTCCGAAGTATTTATAGATAATTTTTAATAACCATGCCAATGAAAGCCTGATATATCCTATGTGAATGTGTTACACAGATAACTTCCCCCATCACTAAATCCTTTTTACTAAGATGTCTCGCTTATCAAATAGTTAACTCAAATAACATATCTGTTGGTGAAGTTGGAGTCATATAGGCAGGTTCATATCTGACCTTATGCTCTGTTAGTTATGTGACCTTGAACATATCACCTAACCTTGTGAGCCTTGTTTTCTGATTTGTAAATATGTGACCATTAAGAATTATGAAGGGGCTGATATTTTGCCCTAATTGCAAGCTAACACGTTAACATGCCTCATTTTCATGAATGTTGGCAGAAAACACAAGACTAGAGGATCCAAGAAAAAAGGACATTTTATTGCTCATAGCAATAACAGTAGACAGAAGATCTTCATTTTCTTGTGCCTCATTTGGCACAAAGCAATGCAATTAGGAATATTGAGAATCCAGAGGTATAAGGGACTTTAATATTAAAATTTACTATTTTCCACTATTTTTCTTAAGAACCGTGTTTCATGCCCATTCTTTTTTATCCCTAAATACCATTTGTCTTATTCAGTCTTTCCATATTCTTTTGCCAGAGGTCGCCAGAAAATGTGTCTGTTTTTTCAAACAGAGGAAAGGCTTAGAGGATCTACATATTTCTTATAAACTTCAAAATTTATTAATGTTTATTTTCCAGAGGTACCTGGTGTCTCTAAGTACTAAGACTTAGTGGATTCTTTGACATGAAGGTCTTACTTGTTGGCTTGCTCTCTGAACACTTAGATTTTATTTTTTTACCATCTTCTAAATGAAAGTATCACTTTCCAACCATTTTCTGGCTTCTAGAATTTTATTGATATGAAATGTTTGTTATATCTACTCTGTTTGTTTTTTTCTTTGTAGGTGGATGTCTATTTTATTCCTTCACTCTAATTTAAATAAATTTTCAATAGAATGCACAGATTAGGCCGGGCGCGGTGGCTCATGCCTGTAATTCCAGCACTTTGGGAGGCCGAGGCAGGCGGATCACCTGAGGTGCAGAGTTCCAGACCATCCTGACCAACATGGAGAAACCCCATCTCTACAAAAAATACAAAATTAGCTGGGCGTGGTAGTGCATGCCTGTAATCCCAGCTACTCGGGACGCTGAGGCAGGAGAATCGCTGAACCCCGGGTGGCGGAGGTTGCCGTGAGCCGAGATTGCGCCACTGCACTCCAGCCTGGGCCACAAAAGCGAAAGTCCGTCTAAAAAAAAAAAAGAATGCACGGAATAATAAAAAGTTTCTACAAGCATGAGGTCTATGTTCTGAGACATTACTAGCATTTTTCTACCCTCTCAAGTTCCAAGGTATGTTTGTAACTACAAACCTAACACAAATGGCTCTGTGGTATTTAATTATTTTATCTTAACTTGTTCTTTCTTTTCTAGAGATAATAACAACAAAAAAACTTGTTTCTTTTGCTGTGGAGAACTTGTGACACAAATGTATTTTTTTCTAAAATTTTTAAAGGGCCATAATTACAATATTAAAATATTTAATTGATCTATATATGCACACCCACACACATATGTATACACACACATACATACACACACATATATGCACACCACAATTTCTTCATTCATCTGTCAGTGAACACTTAAGTAGTTTCCATGTCTTGTCTATTGTGAGTAATGCTGCAATGAACATGGGAGTGCACATATCTCTTCAAACTATTGATTTTGTTCCTTCAGATATATATCCAGAAGTGAGATTGTTGGGTTATACGGTAGTTCTATTTATAATTTTTTGAGGAAACTCCATACTGTTTTCCATAACAACTGTATCAATTTGCATCACCACCTTCTTCATAGTATACAAGCGTTCCCTTTTCTCTATCTCTTTGCCAAATTTGTTATATCTTAACTTTTTCATAGCAGTCATCCTAACAGGTGTGAAGTAATAATTCATTCTGGGTTTGAATAACATTTCCTGGTGATTAGTTGAGCATCTTTTTCATGTACATGTTGGTCGTTTGTATACTTATTTTGGATAAATGTCTATTCAAGCGCTTTCTCCCATTTTTAGTTGAATTATTTGTTTTTGATATTTGTTTGTTTGACTAATTTTTGCTATTGAGTTGTATGAGTTTCTTACATATTCTGGATATTAAAACCTTATTGGACATATGGCTTGCAGATTGTATTAGTCTGTTCTCACACTGCTATGAAGAAATACCTGAGATTAGGTAATTTATAAATGAAAGAGGTTTAATTGACTCACAGTTCCACATGGCTGGGGAGGCTTCAGGAAATTTACAATCATGTTGGAAGGTGAAAGGGAAGCAGGCGCCTTCTTCACAAGCCAGCAGAAGGGAGAAGTGTGAGTGAAGGAGGAACTTGCCAAACACTTATAAAACCATCAGATCTCACGATAACTCTCTAACCATCATGAGAACTGCATGGGGGAAACAGCCCCCATGACCCAATCACCTCCCATCTCTCAAAATATCTGTGATGTGGTTTGGCTTTGTGTCCCTCCCAAATCTCATCTCTAATTGTAATCGAGGTGTTGAGAAAGGACTACAGTTTGAGATGAGATTTAGATGGGGACACAAAGCCAAACCATATCACAGATATTTTATTTACTCTATAACAGTGAGGTAAAATTTATTTTCTTTTCATTTAGTTGATTGTTTCTTTGCCTTGCAGAAGCTTTAACTTGATATAGTCCCACTTACTTATTTTTGCTTTTGTTTCTTGTGCTTTTGGTGTTGTATCCAAAAGGTCATTGCAAAGAGCATTGCCAAAAGCTTTTACCTTATGTTCTTTTCCCCTGCTTTTATAGTGTCAGAGCTTGCATTTAAGTTTAATCTATTTCAAGTTAATTTTTATGAGTGATGTACAATAGCCATCTAATTTTATTTATTTTAATGAAGATAGCCAATTTCCCAACACCATTTATTGAAGAGATTATCATGTCCCCATTTTCTGTATTGTTGACACTCTTGTCAAATATTAGTTGACCATATACGCCTGAGTTTATTTCTGAGTTGTTCATTCTGTTGCAATGGTCTATGTGTCTGTTTTTATGCAAGTACCACACTAGCTTGATTACTGTAGCATTGTAATGCACTTTGAAATTAGAAAGTGTGATTACTCCAGATTTGTTCTTCTTTCTCAAGATTGCTTTGGCTACCTTGAATCTTTCCTGATTCAATACAAATTTTGGAATTTTTTTCTTATTTCTCTGAAGAATGCCATTGGGATTTTGATAAGGATTGCATGGAGTCTATAGTTCTTTTTGAGTGGAATGGCCATTTTTATAATATTAATTATATTACAATGTTAATAATGAACACAAGCTATCATTCTATTTATTTGTATTTTCTTCAATGTCTTTAATCAATATCTTATAGTTTCCAGAGTACAGATCTTACACCTCCTTGGTTAAATTTATTTTTAATTACATTATCTTGTTCTGAGTCTCTGCCCACAGTATCTCTGAGTTAAGATCCAGGTATTAGGTGGTCTGCCCAAATCTTAGAGCCAGAATGTGATAACAGTAAGAACTTGATTCTGAATCTTTTTAATTTAAATTTCCTGCTTTTTATGTTATTAAAAAAAACCTATATCACAAAATCTCCTTACCTCATCTTTTTATCTACCTCTACCTCTTTCCATGTATTTTTTGACGTATCTCTCAAATTACATGTGAATTCTGTCTGGGCTACACTCCATATTGGTCCCAGGTTATACATCTAAAATCTTCCATTCTCCATGAAGTACTGAAATTAAGATATTCTGGTAAATACGTATTCCCACAAAGATTCACTGCACAGAGTTTAAATTATATGTGTGATTCTTCTATCAACAGCTTCACTAACTTACAGAGTTAAAACTGTCAATTTTGCCTTCAAAACATCTCTTGAATCTATTCATTTATTTCCATTTTTACCACCCTTTATCTTTAGGCTCACATTATCTCTGCAATGGATACTTCAATTGCTCCTTAAATGGTCTCCAAACACCACTCTGATGCAACTCCAAACTGTTCTCCATACTATATCCAAGGCAAAGATTTTGAAATATAAGTATGATAATTGTTATATTCTGTCTAAAATATTTTGTTGGGTTCTCATTGCTGGTGTAATAACTTGACCAAGAGGCTTTCACATAATTTATCCCTAAGTTATCTCCAAAGTCTTATTGCCCTTGTGCCTCCTCATTCTCTCTCAGTCAAGATACACCAGTCTTCTTTCAGTCTTTTCTACTTTTTTTCTCCCTCCATCTGTGTGTTGATCTCCCTTTCAGAAATATTCTTCCTTGTTCTTTTTGCGTTGATGATTCAGACTCTGAATTCCATTCATTTGAGTATCACTTCCTAGGGACACTTACCCTGGCAAGTGGAAATGTTTCCATTTTTAGCTGTCACAATAGCTACATCTCTTGTGTAGCTCTTACATTTATTATGTCATATTTTCAAGAGATCTGTTTTCTCTAACAGACTGTAAGCCCCATAAAGACATCAGTAGTGTCTTTTGAACATTTGAAAGTACCCAGTGCCCAGGTGAATATATTGCTTAGAGTAGAAATTATTTGATTGCCAAAAAGTATTAATATTCCATGTTGACACACCAATTCCGATCTCATGAAAGTGACACTAATTATATGGCTCTTGCTTCAGAATATTTGGAAGGTCCTCTCTAATCCTGTATAGCACAAGTTTTTGAGTTTTGACATTTCACAAGTTATCTCTGAAGCCTTTGAAATAACAGGAAAAAAATTCAAGACTTCCAATACAGGGGATTTCTCCCAGAAGTAGCTTCTTTTAGAGGCTCTTACCCAAAGTTTCAGAGCTGTTTATTGTACTAGACAGTGGTCTAAATGTACAATTACCATTATCTACCATACTCAGTGTATAGAAAATGTACAGTTCATTTCAAGTTACATCACACCAAGCATCCCTACACTTTGAATAAAGTAGGAGATAAACCTGCCTATACCAACTATTAAATCTATTCTCTTCATTCTCTGATCACATGCTTAAATAAATATCCAGTACCAAAAACAATAATGACAACAAGAATCAACAATCTTCAGACTCTGGACAAAAAGTATCTTAATTCAGACTTGTGGAAAGTACATAAAACACATTTCTCCACTTTTCCAGGTCACAATTTTGGAAAAATAAATATATAACCAATGTGCACTTTAATAACATAAAACTACATGGAATCTGAATGTGGCTCCATAAGACTTTCAGGACTTCCAATGAATAAGCATTTGACTTGTATTTATATATTAAGAAATAATGAGAGAATCTGTTTCTCACAGACTCAGTCTTAAAAAGGCATGAATCCTCAAGGTTGTGCACTTAAATGACCCGGAGAATGAATGCCTCATTAAATTTTGCACTCTAGATGATTGCCTTGCTTCACACTAGTGCTGATGCTGCCTGAATGGCGTCATCGAATGGTATTTTGAGGAGTTTATAAAAGCTAATTGATAGAATTAGTACAAATAGGAATATTTACATTTGAAATTATTCTTGAAGATATAATTTTACTATGTTTGATGGTGAAAGTCAATGTGAACAAGCCTTTTAAAGATAGATAGTTTTAAAAGTCAATAGAGTGATTTCTGCTTCCAATATAGATAGTGTAACAATGATTCAATCTACTCTAATACCTGAAACAATTAAAAACTTAAAAAAATACATGAGGCAAAAGTTTTAAGACATAAAGCATCAGGCAAGAAAGGATAGTGATCGCCGAAAAGTGAAAAACAAATGAAATATGAGTTATTATTATTTCTTATAATTGCTGGGAGAGTTTTTCTGAGCAATGCCATGAAAGTGTAAAGCCAGGTAGAATGAGGAAGGCCCACTAAGTTGAGAAGAAAAAGCTGACAGTCCACAGAGAACGTGACATTAGAGTTTACAGGACAGTACTGGAGATGAGAGATATTTAGAGAGAAAGTGTCTGTTCCTACTAGGGAAACGTAGATCCATGGGACATTGGGTAGAGCATCCCCAAGAGTGCCTTATCTTGGAAGTGGTACAGTGATCAACTATTGTATTGTGACTGGAAGAGTTTCAGGGATATGAGATGTTTAATACTAAAAACAGGACAGTCACAGACAAACCGGGACACTTAGTCACTACAGCTGTGAGGGAATAATTTGCCCCCAACTAATGATAATATCTTATTGCTTAATACATTTTAAACACAACCCCAAATGGTTACACTGTTTCAAAATTACTGTGTCACAAATCAAATCTCAAGAATAAATATATATGGAAATCCTATATCTGACAACATAAAATTTATAAAATTAGTAATTGGAAGCAATAATAACTGATTGTCCCCAAATAATTGTCCCCAAAACAATGTTAGATACCAAACTGCAGGTTGAGAATGCTCAGAGAACACTGAGCAGGATAAAAACAAACCAACAAAAACAGAAACAACGACAACAGCAAAAGTAAGACTACACCTAGGCATATCATATGCAAAGCACAGAAAATCTAAAGTAAATAAGTCTTGAAAGAAGAAAGAGAAAACAAAGCATTAGGTATAGGGAGTCAACAATGAGAATAACATCTGACTTCTGCTAATCATGTAAGCAAGAAGAGAAGAGAGCAAAATATTTAAAATGTTGAGAGACAAAAACAAACAACAAAAAAATCCACCTAGAATTCTGTATTCTGTGGAATTATCCTTCAAAAGTTAAGGAGAGATGAAATCTTTCTGAGACAAACATTGAGGGAATTTGTTATGAGTAGACTTATCTTGCCAGAAAATTTTAAAAAGTTCTTCAGGGATAAGAATAATAGGGAAGAAATATTTCTACATAAAGAGAGGAAGAGAATTAGAGAAGGAATAAGTGAAGGTAAAATGAAACTTTTTAAAATTCTTAATTGATCTAATAGATAACAGTGTTCACAATAATAATATTAATAGCAACAATGTTTTCAATGATTATACAATGTCAATGTATACAAATGACAGCAATGACACAAGGGTTGAAAAGGAGGAATTGGGAATATTTGTACTTGCACTACATATGAAACCGTATGGTGTTTTTTGAAAGTAGATTCTCTTTAGTTGTAAATGTCTATTGTAAACTCCAGGGTAATATTTTTCATTTTTTTGTTTTTCACTTTAAAAAGTAAAAAATAAAGTTTAATTGATATGCTGAGACTGGAGAGATAATGGAATGTTATAAAATGCTCTATTAAAACCACAAAAGGCAGGAAATGAGTGAAAAAAATAGAAACAAAGAAGGGCAACAAAGAAAACCATAACATATACAGAAGATATTATTCCACCTACATTAATCACCATTTTGAATGTCGATGAGCTTTACCAGTTAAAAGACAGAGATTTTTGGAGTGAAAAAAAATAATGCCCAACTATATGTCATCTAAAAGAAACCCATTTTAAATATAGATACACACAATGATAAAAAGGAAAGTAATGGACCAAGATATGAGGTAACGCAATTCAGAAGAAAGCTGGGTAGCTTTATTAATTTCAGAATTAAAGTTGTTATAGAAATGGAAGAGGCTAGACTCTTGTATTAATCTGTGGTTGGGTCTTTTCTAGAATGTTACAAAAAAAGCTAATTGAGTGATAGTGTTGAGAATAGTGGTGAGACGGTGGTTCAGATAAAGAACTATGAAATTTAAGCTAGAAAAGGGAGTATTGCATTGAACAAGAAAGGATTAATGGACACAAAATAAGATGATCTAGGGAATCAAGGTTGGTGTGAAGTAAAATAAACTATAGGAAGAATAGCTTTAAGGAAGAGACAAAAAAACAGAAGCTAGTAGTTGAGATGTTTAAAGTTAACATTTCAAAAAGTGAGCAGTTTGAACATTGAGAAGATCAAGGATCTAGCCATGAAGTTAGTCTCTAGAGATTGAAAAAAAGTAATAAGATTTATTTTTGCCTATGTAGCAGGTGCAGTGCTGGATATATTTATTATATTTTTTTCTATTCATGACAAATTTGTGAGTTTAGTATTACTATAATATTTTTAAAAATTTATTTTGAGGCTGGTTCTCACTCTGTTGTCCAGGTTGGACTGCAGTGGCACAAGCATGGCCCACTGTAGTCTTGATCTCCTGGGCTCCAGTGATGCTCCTGCCTCAGCCTCCTAAGTAGCTTGGACTATAGGAGCATGTCACCATACTCAGCTAAATTTTTTTAGTTTTTGTACACACAGGGTCTTGCTGTATTGTATAGGCTGTTCTTGAACTCCTGGGCTTAAGTTTCCTCCTGCCTCTGCCTCTCAAAGTGTTGTGATTACAGCCATGAGCCACTGTGCCAAGGCTAATATAATATTTATACTTCATTAAAATAACATGATAACATATGCTACATATTATTATATAACACTATATATTAATTATGATAGTTATTATACTACCAAAGAAGAGGAAAAACTGAAAACTGAGAGCAGTATTTTAGATCAGCTGTTTATTTGGATATTACAGTCCTCTAAGATGAAGGCAGAGAGTAAAGTGGAGAGAGAAATCCTAAATTAATTGTGAAATATTTGGTATTCAGGGTGTGTAGCAGTAAAACAAGGAGGAGAGTTAGAAAACCAAGTTGCTAAAAAGTCTAACGCCTGAAATGTGTATGAGTTTTATGTAAGGATGGAGAAGTAATAATCCCTAAGCAGTGGTTGAGAAACAAATAGGAAGTTAACCTCACCTTTTGGTCCTAAGGTATGGAAACTTATTTTCAGTCAGGGAAAAAGAAGAGGACATTCTATGAAGAGGTTGAGGATGAAGGGGAGTTCTTATATCATAAAATAGACTTCATAAGAGCACAATGTAAAGAATATGAAGGAGAGGAGGTTCTGCAAAGAAATGTGTAATGTTAGCATAACACTATGTGAATACAACTTGGAAAGTTAGCAGAGGATGCAGGAAGAACAGCCAAACTCCCTGCAAGGTTGTAGAAGGGTTTCCGTAGTCCCTTAGTGTATGGGTTATCAGTGATATGGCTTCTAAAGTCTCAAGGAAACCAAATACACACCTTTTCTTATTAAAGCCTCCTTTACATTTATAATTGATCCGTGGACGTGAGAAATAAACAATTTCCAGGTTTTGCCTTCTTTATTAAAAAATACAAAAGAAAAAACATAAAACAAAACAACAACAACAACAAAAATAGATTTAGCTCTTTTATAGAGCGAGTTCCTTCAGACTTCTTGTGATTATAAGGAAAAGATCTTGACATCATTCACAGAACTGCAGACCTAATGTGAATAGCCAAATACCTTTGGAATTCTTACTATGTTATTAAGAAAAAAAAGCTACCTTCCTTTGTTTAGTTTGGTTTTTTGTAACTTGCAACCTGAGGTAATTCTTTCCAGTAGAAAAAAACAGAAACAAACTTGCAACCTACATAATTGTATCCAGTATAATTTCCAGTATAATACTTTTTATCCAGTATAATTTCCATGCTCTTTTTAGGGAGTTAATTGTTCCCCCTTTTATACTTTTTCATCTCATATAATTATTTTTTCATACTTGTCTTAGAGTAGTTGTACAATGTATAGTTATTTACCTTCTTGCACAAATAGACCAGGCATTTTTCTAAGTCCTTATCATAGTATCTAGTAGGTTATAAGAAGCCTGTAGATTTGTTGAATGAGTAGATAAATGGTGAGTATAATGGAGACCTATAGGTTGGTCTCCAAGACTCACTTTTGAGAATTGTCTTTCCTGTTACCCATATATGGCTACTATATCAGTTATTCTGCTAAAGAAAATAATCTCAATCCTACACCTCAAATAACTAATCCAGAGATGAGACTCTTCATAGTTTCAGACCTATCATAGCACTTATCTGGGAATTTATAGCATGAAATTGAGACAAAAGGGCATGTGGAATCGTAGATGCACAATCATACTACTGACGTTAACCCAGTGGAACAATTTGTGAATTCTTTCTACTAAGGACCAGAAACTAGCCTAATTCCCATGTTTCCTAGTGCTTGGCTGATTAATATGTCTTGGGATTCGGTGAAATACTGATGACCCTTTCAAGCAAATGTATTTGTGGTCTAAGTTGGCCAGAAGACATTCCTATTCTTCACAACCAAATGAAATTTAGTAATTAGGATAAAATGAGGTACAGTCTGAATATGGGAGAACATGTATAATTTCAATATCTAGTCGTTATTGCACATATTAAGTACAAGAGAACATTGTGAGTAGACATCTGGAAATAAAATATTTTAAGAATTGTATCTCAAGAAGTGGGGTCAGGTGACAAGTTTGAAATACAATCTTAGTTCTAGTTGGGTAAGGAATTTAATGCAAGACTCTACTTAACACCACTTCTTAGAAGTGGAGAGAACTCCCAACACCCAATCCTCAGATAGGCAAGCCCATATATGACCATATAAGCAACTATCACAAAACCACAGGATTTGCCAGGCATGAAACCCAAAATAGAACTCAAGAAATTGAGCTATGAGGCCCACACTCTAACCACTAACACCACTCCCTTCCTAAAGTACATTTAGTGTGAAATAGTTTTTTGGTTTTCTTTCATGCTTGCAGTCAACTAAAGTAGGCTGGAAAAATTAAAAACAGCTCACACACTTAAAAAATGCACTTTTCCTTCCCTTTAAGGACTTTGAAACTAAAAAAATAATAATAATTTAAGAAATTTCATGGACATTAGAAACCAAAAATGTAGTTTTCTACTAATGGAGACCTATTATCTGTACATGAAATTAGACTATTTTTCATCTCTTTGAAAAATAGCGTCTTTTAGAGGTACTGTTCGTAAGGAGCTTATTTTCTTCAGATTCTCTGGTGAGACAAACAGTGACAGGGTAAAATTATTAAAAAATATACAACTAACTTTTACATTTTAAGTTATCTCATACTATTAATGTGTAACATAGTTTTTAGTTTTCAAGAGTAAAGGTAAATAAGCATTTTTCCAAGCAGAGAATTCAGAGGTTAAGGCAGTTTGGTGTCTAGAGATTCAGTAATTCATGAAAGAGCCTCTTTTTTCCCTTTCCATTTCCTGTTTTCAAACTCCTTCCACTAGCACCATTCAACCAAAGAGTAATACTGTGCTTCAGCACAAATAGCTAAAAGTGACATTAATTATTTTATTTATTTACTTTTTGTTTGTTTGGGCAGACTGCCTGCAGACACAGGGACTTGGCGAGCTTCATTGCCTTGTAGATGTGCTAACTTTAATTTCTTTTTCTAACAGAGATGATAGCTTTAATGACACTGACTTAAGTTAAGCAAAAGATTTGACTCCCTTGTGTTAATTGAAAATATTTGTCTAACTCAAGGCTAAGAATTCCAAATAAAATTTTCTATGATCATTTATATATTTATCACATTTTAAAACCTTAGTAGGAAACAAGTGATTAAATATATATTTTTAAATTTCAACAAAATACCAACAACGAATAATTTTGTTTTAGTGTTCAAAAAGACTATGATATTTTAAAATGCTGTTTAGCGCCCATCGTTGCTTTTATTTGTAAAATGTATATCATGTTCTTGTAAGTATACTTATGCTAATATTTAGTAGGATCAAGTGTTAGTAGTCAATTGTAATGCATTTCCTTACTGAAAAATAATGAAGTCTTTTCAAACTAAATATTTTCACCCAAATGGATTTTGTATAGTAGAAAAAGATGTGAATAAAAAGTAACAGATATGAAATTTAAGTTGAACAATCATAAGTAGTAATATTTAGTACATCCTAAACCTGAAAAGGGTCGTTCTAGGGTATGGTCTTTGATTTCCCAGAGTTCATGCCTAGAGTATTTGACTTTGGTGTTTCAAACCTCACATTCTTTTCCTCACCTCAGACCAGCTGAGCTTTCAAACTTTTGAATTCCTCTTTCATAATTTCAGCCTTTCATGGTGCTTTGAAATGCATATTTTCCAGAAATTGAGTATTTGTCACAAAGAAAGAAGTTAGTTTGGTTTCATGATCAGAATTTTTCTGCCATATTTAGACTGTCCTATAATAACTCATCCTTGAAGCAATGGAACTGAATTTCTAGACCCACTTCATCCTAGGTGGAATTTTCCATATCCTTTTGCCTGCTTAGATTCAATAGTTTTTGTAACAACTCTACTTTATTAATTTTAAGGCTTGCCCATTCATCAGGATACATTTAATTTTAAGATAACATAATTTTTCCATTGCAGTTTATGCCTTTATAATATTTTCCACTGTGTCATATTTTGACAAGAGTTTTTCTGAATATGGTAAAGTTAATTTGCCAAACTAGATATCAAAAAACTGAACATTTATTGACAGAGATTTTGTTTTCCTATTTTCTTTTTTAAGTCTAGGAGGTAATGTAATGTGTGGCACATAGTTGTATGTCTGCAATGAATATTTGTTCAATGCCTGAATTAATAGTAAAAAAAAATCTATGGTTTTTTAAAGTAAAATGTATTTTAAAGTAAAATATAATTATTTTTAGTTAAATTTTATTATCTCCATTCCTGTAAATCAGTATCTTTCAATCTTTTCACTCCAAGATCCATGTATGAACTTTCCAAGGCAAATGTGAGAGGACAATTTTATTCCTCAATCTCATTAAAAGACAACTGTGGTATTGGTAGCTTCAGCTAAAACATATTGTACACGTATAATCAACTCCATGTCCATCCTACATGTCTCCAACATAGTTTACAGCTTGTTTTTCATTTCTCCTTCAAACACTGGCAAAAGATATGGGAAAAATACATAATATCACTGTATAAGTACAGTTAGGAAGTACTTCAGTTATTAACCTAGAGATGTACTCTGATCAAAAGGGAAAAGATGATCCCAAATTACACCAAAAGAATGAAGGAAATATTCTAAAATCTCTTCATTTAAAAGGAGTAGTGATACTGTTCTGAAAAATATAGTTAAATTTTCCACACATTTGGTAATATTATCCAAGAAGCTATGCTTCTCAGCCTGATTCTCAAAGGCTTGATTTTGAATGAGTTATTTGTCTAGCCTATAAATTAAATGTCATTCTGCTTCTTTCCTGGAAGATTAGATGAGTTTTAACCATTCCAAGTATTCATATTCTTATAAAATGTTAAGCTTTTCAGCTGAAATGTATTATTTATTTAACATATAATTGTACGTAGATTTTAACGTCATTTATTATTTTAAAGCATGTTTGATACGCTTGGTATATCTAGATGAGACAGAATTCCTTCATGCATACTCACATTATTATCTCCTCATTCAAATTGCAAGTCATGTGTCCTCCCCAAGGTAGTTGAAAAAAGCTTTTATAAAATAGTCTTTATGTCATATATATAAAATATATATATAATATAATTATCTTGTATTACCATATCTGTAGCTTAGTATTCAACAAACTTAATCAAGATGCCTTGATGATCCAAAGTCCTCATGTCTTCCAGGAGTGACCCTATATTTAAATATTCAAAAACATAAACAAGTACTGCCATCTTCCTTGCATATGGAGAAGGGCCTCCAAATATGTATATGGATATCCCTCTGCAAATATTTTATTGGACAGAGAGGGAGTGTACATGGGATACCTCTTGTATCTAAGCAGCCCACTCTCAAACTCTTTTCTAAAGTTCTCTATATTCTCATCAGTACTCCGAGTTGTGTGGCTTTTTCCTTTTCTCCAGCTTTCTTTCCAAGAACACATACCACCTCATTGCCTGCTATGATCAGCAATTTTTAATGTAATATTTCTTCCTTTTTTAAAAAATTAATTATTAGGCATCTTTTTCTTCTTTCTCTCTCTCTCCCTCGCTCTCTCTCTCTATCTCTCTCCCTCATTATACTTTAAGTTCTAGGCTACAAGTGCAAATCAAACAACCCCATCAAAAAATGGGCAAAGGATATGAACAGACACTTTTCAAAGGAAGACATTTGTGCAGCCAACAGACACGTGAAAAAATGCTCATTATCACTGTCATCAGAGAAATGCAAATCTCTCTCTTTTTTTTTTTTTTTTTAAGAGAAAAAGTTCTCACTGTGTTGCCCATGCTGGATTCCATCTCCTGGGCTCAAGGGATCTTCCTGCCTCAGCCTCCCAAGTAGTTGGGACTATAGGCATGCACCACCACGCCTAGCTGACATCCTTGTCTTTTTAAAGGTCCTAACCAGTTCCACCACAAAGAAATATCATGTTGCCTGACATCACCTCATTCTTTGCCTATCATTATGTTGCTGAAGCCTCCACCACTTCTTCTTCTTTCAGGTATAAATCATAACCCCAATTCTTTACTTGATAAATATCTGAGGAAAACCTACTACCACATCTCTGTAGATTTATTAAGAAGACCAAATTAACTCTGTTTTTCTTTAGTCTAAATTGTGTCCAGAAACCTTGGTTTTCAAAATTACAATTTATCTTTATTGTTTTCCTTAAGAAAAGAAACAATCTTACCAGCAAAACTGTAAACTTCTCAAGAGAAATATTTCTTATTATAGATATGGTTTGTTGAATGCCAGGTAGATAGTTATGAAGAATTTATAACATTCAACAATACTTTTTTGAGATAATGGCACAAAATAAAAGGAAACAAAGTAAGTAAAATTATAACTTAAATACACTGAAAGAATATGTTGTGTATTAATTTGCTTTCTTTCCATACTATGTCCAAATAATTTCTGAAATATATTTATTAAACCAATGTTTAATGATTGTCATTAAACATTTTATGTATTTTGATGTATTCCAGTATTTTACAACGTTTATGTAAAATCATATCAAAATTGAAGTTTCTTATTTTGTAATTTGTGAATGTGGAGAACAATGGATCATTAACATTGATAAAATCATTCCATAAACCACTTCATCCTCAGAAAACTGCATTTTACTGAGTAAAATAGACTCAGTTTTTCAGTGTCTATATCTTACAGCAACCCAGAAAATCACTGTGATAATTGCCAAAGTAGTTTCTGGCATAGGGAAATAGACTTGGAATCAAACATTACTCTGTACACTAGAAGTATTGCCAAATTTGTGAGGAAATATTAATAACTGACAATACAAATTTAATGTATTTATTTGATATATACAGTCCCAAGAAGAAATAGATGACTTTTTAAAATATTTTGACTAATTTCACGTTCAAGGGTATATTGCAGGTTTGTTATATAGGTAAACTCATGACTCAGGGGTTTGGTGTACAGATTGTTTTATTACCTGGGTACTATGCATCTTACCTGACAGTTGCTTTCTTTTCTTTCTCAACCTCACCCTCCTCTCAACTTCCTCCCTCAAGTATACCCCAGTGTCTGTTGTTCACTTCTTTCTCCATGCTTTCTCACAATTTAGCTCTCACTTATAAGTAAGAACATGCAGTATTTGATCTTCTTTTCCTGTGTTAGTTTGGTAAGGATAATGGCCTACAGTTCCATCCATGTTCCTGTAAAGGACATGATCTCATTGATTTGTATGGCTGCATAGTATTTCATGGTGTATAAGTACCACATTTTCTTTATCAAGTCTACCATTGAGTAAAGCAGTGAATTCATTTGCACTCCTGCCAGCAGTGTATAAGTGTTCCCTTTTTGCCACAACCTTATCAGCATCTGTTATTTTTTGACTTTTTTATTAATAGTCATTCTGACTCATGAAAGATGGCATCTAATTGTGATTTCCATTTGCATTTCTCTAATGATTCGTGATATTGAGCATTTTTCATATGTTTCTTTACCACATGTATGTCTTCTTTGGAAAAGTTTCTGTTCATGCCCTTTGTCTACTTTTGAATGGGTTGTTTATTTATCGCTTGTATGTTTGTTTAAGTTCCTTGTAGATTCAGGATATTACACCTTGGTCAGATAAATAATTTGCAAATATTTTCTCCCATTCTTCAAGTTGCCTATTTTACTCTGCTGATAGTTTCTTTTGCTGTGCAGAAGCTCTTTAGTTTAATTCGGTTGCATTTGTCCATTTTCATTTGTGTTGCAATTGCTTTTGGCATTTTCGTCATGAAATCTTTGCCAGTTCCTATGTCCAAAATGGTATTTCCTAGGTTATCTTCCAATTTTTTATAGGATTATATTTTATAATTAAGCCGTTGATCCATATGGAGTTGATTTTTGCATAAGTTTTAAAGAAAGGGACCAGGTTCAATCTCCTGCATATAGCTAGCCAGTTATCCCCACATCATTTATTGAATAAGAACTTCTTTCCCTGTTGCTTATTTTTATCAGTTTTGTCAAAGATCAGATGGTTGTAGGTGTGTGGATTAATTTTAAGGTTCTCCATTCTGTTCCATTGGTCTATGTGTCTGTTTTTGTACCAGTACCATGCTGTTTTGGTTACTGTTGCCTTTTAGTTCAGTTTGAAGTCAGGCAATGTGATTCCTACAGCTGTGACACCATTGCTTAGGATTGACTTGGCTATTTGTGCTCTTTTTTTGGTTCCATATGAATTTTAGAATAGTTTTTTTTTTTTTTGTAGTTCTGTGAAGAATGTCATTGGTAGTTTGATAGGAAGAGCTTTGAATCTATAGATTACTTTAGGCAGTATGGACATTTTAAGGATATTAATTCTTCCTATCCATGAGCATGAAATCTTCTTTCACTCGTTTGTGTCATCACTGATTTGTTTGATCAGTTTTTTGCAATTTTCATTATAGAGATCTTTCACCTCCCTGGTTTTCTGTATTCCTAGGTACATTATTCTTTTTGTGGCAATTGTGAATGAGATTGCATCCCTGATTTGGCTCTAGACTTGGGTGCTGTTAGTGTATAGGAATGCTACTGATTTTTGTACACAGATTCTGTATCCCAAAATTTTGCTCAAGTTGCTTTTGGGCTGAGACTATGAGGTTTTCTAAATATAAAATCATGTTGTCTGCAAGCAGAGATAGTTTTACTTTCTCTCTTCCTATTTGGATGCCTTTCATTTTCTTACTTTTGCCTGATTGCTCTGGCCAGGACTTTCAATACTATATTGAATAGAAGTGATGGGAGTGGGTATCCTTGTCTTGTTCCAGTTTTCAAGGGGAATGCTTTCAGCTTTTTCCCATTCAGCAAGATGTTGGCTGTGGATTTGTCATAAAAGGTTGTTATTATTTTGAAGTATGCTCCTTCAGTGCCTGGTTTATTGGGAGTTTTAACATGAAGGAATGCTGAATTTTATTGAAAGCCTTTTCTGCATCTACTGAGATAATCATGTAGGTTTTGTCTTTAGTTCTGTGTAAGTGATGAATCACATTTAGTGATTTGTGTATGTTGACCCAACCTTGCATCCCAGTGATAAATCCTACTTCATCATTCTCAGTATTTTGCTGAGGATTTTTGCATCTACGTTCGAGGTTATTGGCCTGAAGTTTTCTTTTTCTGTTGTTGTTGTGTCTCTGCCAGGTTTTGCTTTAAGGATGATGCTGGCCTCATAGATAGAATTAAATGGGGAGGAGTCCCTCCTTTTCAATTTTTTTGAATAGCTTCAGTAGGAATGGTACCAGCTCTTCTTTGTTCATCTGGTAGAATTTGGGTGTGTATCCACCTGGTCGTCGGCTTTTTTTGTTTGTTTGTTTTTTGGTTGGTAGTCTATTTATTACTAATTCAACTTCAGAGCTCATTATTGGCCTCTTCAGGGATTCAATTTCTTCCTGGTTCAGTCTTGGGAGGATGTATGTGTCCAGGAATTTATCCATTTCTCCTTGATTTTCTAGTTTGTGGGCATAGAGATTTTCATAGTAGTCTCTGGTATTTATTTGCATCTCTTTGGGGTCAAGGGAAACGTCCCCTTTGTCATTTCTAATTGTGTTTATTTGGATCTTCTCTTTCTTCTTTATTAGTCTAGCTAGTGGTCTATCACTTATTAATTTTTTCAAAAAACAAGCTTCTGGATTCATTGATCTTTTATATAGTTTTCATATCTCTAGCTCCATTAGTTCAGCTCTGATTTTGGTTATTTCTTACATTCTGTTAGTTTGGAGTTGGAATTTTTTTTTTCTTTTTTTGACGCTTAAACTTTATCTTCATTTAGTTCTTTATTATAACATTTCATTTGCTTTTTTGTTTTCTATATTTAGTTTTCAACTGAAAATCTAACATGTTTATTGCATGAGAGATATACAATTTGCATGCATTTTTTCCTAGGATGTATCTCATGTGTTGTTTACTGTCTACATCACAAAATTGCCTACATTTGCTATCACTGTATTTTTTGTCTAACCTGGCTGGTGGATTTTCTACTTTCCAGATAAGAATAAGCCTTAGGATTCATCAATAAGCTCTTTACTCTCTACTTATAGAAGGTGTTTAGTCACTTATATTTAGAATTTGAATAAAAATCTTCAACTTTAATGTCTAAATTATGTATTAATAATTTCTGAGGCATTTATGACATGATTGAATAACTTTATATTGAGTAAAATTTAATCAATTCATGAGTGAGTTGACAGGAACCACCTATGACGCTTAAAGCAGTGTTTTGCTTTATATTTTGGCTGTTTTTAAACAGGACCGGAGGCACCCAATGCACACCTAAGTATTTACATATTTCACTTAATTTTTTTGTAAACTTAGCATGGGTGGAACTTCATTTGTCAATATCAATATTGACATTAAAATCAGTATAATTTTAAATTTGTAAAGGTGGAAGATCTGTGAAGCTCAATAGGCATCCCAGAGATTGGCAGCCATTCATGGTACTGTCTCTAATGCCAGGGGTACCAGCAGAGAGGGGAGAAAAGATACACTGGAGTCTCCCTATAGTTTATCTCTCAAGCTCTACTAATACCTATCATTGGCTATACCAGCCAAAAGCTGTTTAATAAAGGAGCTTGAAAAATGATGCCTACAGGGGTCATTTACCACATGAAAGAAAGAGCAGCCAAAGAAATGGATCTGTAAGCAAACATGCCAGAACCAGCACAAACAGAAAGAAGAATTACAGATTTGGAAAGGATGAAACAATGTCATACCTTCATAAAACCCAAGATATCAGTTGAAAACCCATTAAAACTTATAAAACAGTTCTATATTGATGAAGGTTAACAACTGTTGTTTTGTTAATGAATACTAATCAGGGCAATCAGGCAAGAGAAAGAAATAAAGGATATTCAATCAGGAAAAGAGGAAGTCAAATTGTCCCTGTTTGCAGATGACATGATTGTATATTTAGGAAACTCCATCGTCTCAGCCCCAAATCTCCTTAAGCTGATAAGCAACTTCGGCAAAGTCTCAGGAGACAAAAGAATGTGCAAAAATCACAAGCATTCCTATACACCAATAACAGACAAACAGAGAGCCAAATCATGAGTGAACTCCCATTCACAATTGCTACAAAGAGAATAAAATACGTATGAATCTAACTTACAAGGGATGTGAAGGACCTCTTCAAGGAGAACTACAAACCACTGCTCAATGAAATAAAAGCGATGCAAACAAATGGAAGAACATTCCATGCTCATGGATAGGAAGAATCAATATCATGAAAATGGCCATACTGCCCAAGGTAATTTAAACATTCAATGCTATCTGCCCAAGGTAATTTACACACTCACCGCCATCCCCATCAAGTTACCAATGACTTTCTCCATAGAATTGGAAAAAAAAAAAAACTACCTTAAAGTTCATATGGAACCAAAAAAGAGCCTATATTGCCAAGACAATCCTACGCAAAAAGAACAAAGCTGGAAGCATCATGCTACCTGACTTCAAACTATACTACAAGGCTACAGTAACCAAAATAGCATGGCACTGGTACCAAAACAGATATATAGACCAATGGAACAGAACAGAGGCCTCAAAAATAACACCACACATCTACAACCATCTGATCTTTGACAAACCTGACAAAAACAAGAAATGGTGAAAAGATTCCCTATTTAATAAATGGTGCTGGGAAAACTGGCTAGCCATATGTAGAAAGCTGAAACTGGATGCCTTCCTTACACCTTAGACAAAAATTAATTCAAGATGGATTAAAAACTTAAATGTTAGATGTAAAACCATAAAAACCCTAGAATAAAACCTAGGCAATACCATTCAGGACATAGGCATGGGCAAGGACTTCATAACTAAAACACCAAAAGCAATGGCAACAAAAGCCAAAATAGACAAATGGGATCTAATTAAACTAAAGAGCTTCTGCACAGCAAAAGAAACTACCATCAGAGTGAGCAGGCAACCTACAGAATGGGAGAAAATTTTTGCAAACTACCCATCTGACAAAGGGCTAATATCCAGAATGTACAAAGAACTTAAACAAATTTACAAGAAAAAAACAACCCCATCAACAAGTGGGTGAAGTATATGAACAGACACTTCTCAAAAGAAGACATTTATGCAGCCAAAAGACACATGAAAAAATGCTCATCATCACTGGCCATCAGAGAAATGCAAATCAAAACCACAATGAGATACCATCTCACACCAGTTAGAATGACGATCATTAAAAACTCAGGAAACAACAGGTGCTGGGGAGGATGTGGAGAAATAGGAACACTTTTACATGGTTGGTGGAAGTGTAAACTTGTTCAACCATTGTGGAAGACAGTGTGGCAATTCCTCAAGGATCTATAACTAGAAATGCCATTTGACCCAGCCATCTCATTACTGGGTATATACCCAAAGGATTATAAATCATGCTACTATAAAGACACATGCACACGTATGTTTATTGTGGCACTATTCACAATAGCAAAGACTTGGAACCAACCCAAATGTCCATCAATGGTAGACTGGATTAAGAAAATGTGGCACATATACACTATGGAATACTAAGCAGCCAGAAAGAATGATGAGTTCATGTCCTTTGCAGGGTCATGGATGCTGCTAGAAACCATAATTCTGAACAAACTATAACAAGGACAGAAAACCAAACACTGCATGCTCTCACTCATAGGTGGGAATTGAACAATGAGAACACTTGGACACAGGGTGGGGAACATCACACCCCGGGGCCTGTAATGGGGTGGGGGGTAGGGGAAGTGATAGCATTAGGAGAAAAACCTAATGTAAATGACAAGTTAATGGGTGCAGCAAACTAACATGGCACATGTATACCTATGTAACAAAACTGTACATTGTGCACATGTACCCTAGAACATAAAGTATAATAAATAAAATAAAATAAACCTCCAAAAAAAGAAAAAAAAATTGGAAGAGGAAATTCCATTACATGGCAATAACTCCTACTGCTTCCATGCTAATTCCAGCACTTATGACTTTTATTCCTAATCCAACTTTACTCTTATTCTTCTTTTAATACTACCATATGAGTGCGACTACTGCTTCTCTTACCACTAGCCAATGATGGCAATAAAGAGCAAGGGGTGATGAATGAAAAAAGCCTCAATGAAAAAAACAGAAAATCACCTAAAAATTAGAAAAAAATAAAATACATTAAAAACATATCATGTTCTTGGATTTTAAAAACTAAATTTTGCAAAACAAAAATTTAAACTAAATTAGTTTTATTTACTATAATTTCAAGCAAACTTGAGCAAAATGATACCAAAATTTATCTGGAAGAATAAAGGAGTAAAAATTCAAGACACATTTGTTTTAAATGTTGCTGTGATAAGTGGCTAGCCACATGTAGGAGAATGAAACTGGATCCTCATCTCTCACCTTATACAAAAACCAACTCAAGTTGGATTAAGGACTTAAATCTAAGACGTGAAATAGATAAAATTCTAGAAGATAACATTTGAAAAACCCTTTTAGACATTGGCTTAGGCAAGGATTTCATGACCAAGAACACAAAAGCAAATGCAATAAAAACAAAGATAAACAGGTGGGACATAATTAAACTATAGAGATTTTCCACAGCAAAAGGAACAGTCGGCAGAGTAAACAGACAACCCACAGAGTGGGAGAAAATCTTCACAATCTATACACTTGACAAATAACTAATTTCCAGAATCTACAACGAACTCAAACAAATCAGTAAGAAGAAAACAATCAATTCCATCAAAAAGTGAGCTATGAAAATGAATAGACAATTCTCAAAAGAATATACAAATGGCCAACAAACTTAGGAAAAAATGCTCAACATCACTAATGATCAGGGAAATGCAAGTAAAAACCAATATGTGATGTCAACTTACTCCTGCAAGAACGACCATAATGAAAAAACAAAAACATAAATGTCTTCTTTTGAGAGATATCTGTTCACATCCTTCACCCACTTTTTGATGGGGTTGTTTGTTTTTTTCTTGTAAACTTGTTGGAGTTCATTGTAGGTTCTGGATATTAGCCCTTTGTCAGATGAGTAGGTTGCAAAAATTTTCTCCCATTTTGTAGGTTGCCTGTTCACTCTGATGGTAGTTTCTTTTGCTGTGCAGAAGCTCTTTAGTTTAATTAGATCCCATTTGTCAATTTTGGCTTTTGTTGCCATTGCTTTTGGTGTTTTAGACATGAAGTCCTTGCCCATGCCTGTGTCCTGAATGGTATTGCCTAGGTTTTCTTCTGTGGTTTTTATGGTTTTAGGTCTAACATTTAAGTCTTTAATCCATCTTGAATTAATTTTTGTCTAAGGTGTAAGGAAGGCATCCAGTTTCAGCTTTCTACATATGGCTAGCCAGTTTTCCCAGCACCATTTATTAAATAGGGAATCCTTTCCCCATTTCTTGTTTTTGTCAGGTTTGTCAAAGATCAGATAGTTGTATATATGCGGCATTATTTCTGAGGGTTCTGTTCTGTTCCATTGGTCTATATTTCTGTTTTGGTACCAGTACCATGCTGTTTTGGTTACTGTAGCCTTGTAGTATAGTTTGAATTCAGGTAGCATGATGCCTCCAGTTTTGTTCTTTTGGCTTAGGATTGACTTGGCAATGCGGGCCCTTTTTTGGTTCCATATGAACTTTAAAGTATTTTTTTCCAATTCTGTGAAGAAAGTCATTGGTAGCTTGGTGGGGATGGCATTGAATCTATGAATTACCTTGGGCAGTATGGCCATTTTCATGATATTGATTCTTCCTACCCATGAGCATGGAATGTTCTTCCATTTGTTTGTATCCTCTTTTATTTCATTGAGCAGTGGTTGTAGTTCTCCTTGAAGAGGTCCTTCATGTCCCTTGTAAGTTGGATTCCTAGGTATTTTATTCTCTTTGAAGCAATTGTGAATGGGAGTTCACTCATGATTTGGCTCTCTGTTTGTCTGTTATTGGTGTATAAGAACGCTTGTGATGTTTGCACATTGATTTTGTATCCTGAGACTTTGCTGAAGTTGCTTATCAGCTTAAGGAGATTTTGGGCTGAGAGGACAAGGTTTTCTAGATATACAATCATGTCATCTGCAAACAGGGACAATTTGACTTCCTCTTTTCCTAATTGAATACCCTATATTTCCTTCTCCTGCCTGATTTCCCTGGCCAGAACTTTCAACACTATGTTGAATAGGAGTAGTGAGAGAGGGCATCCCTGTCTTGTGCCAGTTTTCAAAGGGAATGCTTCCAGTTTTTGCCCATTCAGTATGATATTGGCTGTGGGTTTGTCATAGACAGCTCTTATTATTTTGAGATACGTCCCATCAATACCTAATTTATTGAGAGTTTTTAGCATGAAGCGTTGTTCAATTCCCAAAAGAAGACATTTATGCAGCCAAAAAACACATGAAAAAATGCTCATCATCACTGGCCATCAGAGAAATGCAAATCAAAACCACAATGAGATACCATCTCACACCAGTTAGAATGGCAATCATTAAAAAGTCAGGAAACAACAGGTGCTGGGGAGGATGTGGAGAAATAGGAACACTTTTACACTGTTGGTGGGACTGTAAACTAGTTCAACCATTGTGGAAGTCAGTGTGGTAGTTCCTCAGGGATCTAGAACTAGAAATACCATTTGACCCAGCCATCCCATTACTGGGTGTATACCTAAAGGATTATAAATCATGCTGCTGTAAAGACACATGCACACGTATGTTTCTTGCAGCACTATTCACAATAGCAAAGGCCTGGAACCAACCCAAATGTCCAACAATGATAGACTGGATAAGAAAATGTGGCACATATGCACCATGGAATACTATGCAGCCATAAAAAATGATGAGTTCATGTCCTTTGTAGGGGCATGTCTGAAGCTGGAAACCATCATTCTCAGCAAACTATTGCAAGGACAAAAAAACAAACACCGCATGTTCTCACTCATAGGTGGGAATTGAACAATGAGAACACGTGGACACAGGAAGGGGAACATCACACACCAGGGCCTGTTGTGGGGTGGGGGGAGGAGGGAGGGATAGCATTAGGAGATATACCTAATGTTAAATGAGGAGTTACTGGGTGCAGCACACCAGCATGGCACATGTATACATATGTAACTAACCTGCACGTTGTGCACATATACCCTAAAACTAATAAAAAAAATAAAAAAAAGAAAACAAAACAAAAGAAAACAACAACATAGATGTTGGCATGGATGCAGTGAACAGGGGACACTTCTACACTGCTGGTGGGTATGTAAACTAATACAGCCGCTATGGAAAACAGTGTGGATATTCCTTAAAGAAATAAAAGTAGAACTAACTTCAATCCAGCAATTCCACTGCTGGGTATTTACCCAGAGGAAAAGAAGTCATCATATGAAAAAGATTCGCATGCTTGTTTACAGCAGCACAATTCGCAATTGCAAAAATATGGAACCAACCCAAATGTCCATCAATCAATGAGTGGATGAACAAACTGTGAGAGAGACATATATATATGCATATATGTGTATATATATGATGGAATACTAATCAGCCATAAAAAGGAATTAATTAATGGCATTCACAGTGACCTGGATGAAATTGGAGAGTATTATTCTAAGTGAAGTACATCTGGAATGGAAAACCAAACATCATGTGTTCTCACTCATAAGTGGGAGCTAAGCTATGAAGAAGAAAAGGCGTAAGAATGACATAATGGACTTGGGGGACTCAGAGGAAAAGGGTGGGAAGGGTGTGAGGGGTAAAAGACTACAAATAGAGTGTGGTGTATACTGCTCGAGTGATGGGTGCACCAAAATCTCACAAATCACCACTAAAGAACTTACTCATGTAACCAAATACCACGTTCCCCAAAAACCTATGGATTTTTTTTCATATAAAGACACAATTTGTTTTAATTGACTAAGTATATTAGGGACTTATTCCAAATGAGACTAAAATGGAATATTTATTCATTCATTTATAAAATATTCAATGAGCCTCTTATTATATGATGGGCAGTCATGACATAGCAAAAGACAGGAAGTTTCTTCTTTTCATGAATCTTGCAATCTGACAAGATAGAAAATAGGCAAGTCAAGAAAAAGTGAATAGTATAATTACAGATTATGATAATTTCTATGGAGTAGATTGTAGGACTCTACTGTAGATAGAATGATCAGGACACTTCTTTTGAAGTAAGTGACATTTGAACAGAGACATCAAGATGAGAATTGAGAATTAGCCAGCCGTTTGCATAACCAAGGGAACAGCATTTTCTTAGTTTTAGCTACATAGTCTCAGACAAATTTCTCAATCTCTCTGTGTTATTCACCATCTAGAAAGTGAGGATGCTATAGGATAGTAACTACCTCTTAGAAATCTTAGGAAAATGCATTATGATATGTGGGGCACATAAAGCATCAAAATAAACACATTGAATATTCAAAAATTATTAACAAGATTTGATAAGAAAATCTCTGAAATTCCACTAAAAATGAAGACATATATGAAAATATACCAAAAAGAAGGAATTAAAAATTATACTTTATATACAATTTATTCTCATTAAGCCATTAAGTATTTAGTTTCAAATGTTGTCAGAATAATTGAATGGGATTATCTCAAATTTTGGAGCAATTGATATTTTGTAAAAGAATTCAGTTTTTATGAAGGCATGTTGGAAACCAGAGAAATCCAGTTTTTGGAACATAACAGATTGGAAGCAGGTATCTGGGGTCTATTATGATCCTTAACACTGAATTTCTCTGCCTATCACCTTGAAATTCATTGAAGCATTCTTTATTTTATCTGCAGAAAAAAAATATGCTGGAAGACAATATTTAGAAACTTGTAACATTTCTCAGTTTTAAATTATTTTGCATACCTCAAGTCTGAATTAGTATCTGATTTGTTAATAAAGTTTTTTTATGGTTTGCCAAAAAGTATTATGATATATACACTTGGAGAAACTAGAATAGGTTATTTTAATGGGAGGTCAAAAACCAAATGTCACCATGTTTCAAGGAATGCTGATATTATTTGAGACATTATTTTGAGATTTTTTTTCTTTGAAGTTGCTAAAATAATAATAATTAAAGGAAAATAATAATATTATATATCCTCTTAATTACAACTGAGAAATCAAACACCAAAAGTAATATACACACAATTCATATATCATTAGGGATTTTTAAGACCCCAGGTCCAGAATGAGGCTTTATGGCATGCCCTTTGCAAGATTTCTGCCAATTTCTGAGGGTCTTTGCTGGCATGATTTCTCTGACACCCAGAAAAGAATTTCTTCTTCCTGTGGGCAACCTGAATCCAATAACATTGATACCGAAGGGATGCAAATGTCATACTATGTCAATTCTGGGCAGTTCACAAAGTCTGAGCCAGCTCCAGAGCTCCCTGGAGAATCATCTGAGTTCTTTACTGCAGTTGCAGAGTAGTTTAACAACTTTGTCAGCCCAATCTCGTGGCCTTCATTCTCCCACAGGTGTCTATCCTGAAGGTAGTCTCCAAAAAACATGGTATAAGCAAATTTGTTTCAATCTGTTGCCTAGGAACTTTAAGAAGGCTGAAATCAGAAATGGTTCAAGGAAGTGGAAACTAAAAAGGGATTTTGGAGTTGAATCATCAGATAGTCATCTGGAAATGAGTACTTTATTACTAGTGGTATGGAAGGCATGATCAATCTCTGGCATGAGAGATATAATTGTTAAAACTTTCACTTGTGATAAACTGAAATTTGAAACTGATGGAAGCAAATACACAGGCAGGTGCAATATCTCAGGTATATCAGATATTCAAGATATGTAAGAACTGTGAAATTGGATGGTTATTGCTGATATAATTGATGTATTAGGAACAAAAGTAAGTCTAAGTGTGAAATGATTAATCACACATTAACCAATTAGGCACAAAAGCCAGAAGGCCTCCTTAGTAATAAATAAAATACTACTATCTCTTTCAAGTTTATGGCAGAAAAAACTGAGCATCAAAACCACAATTGCAAGAGCAGCAGAGTTCCAGAGGAGGTTGAATACTCAATCTGGGAAAGTCTGTTATGCCAGACAGGGCCCTGATTGAGAAAACGAGAAGTGATGAGACATGGGATGGGTATGACTGACTCAATATACCAGATAATTGTGAATCCTCAGATTCCTGCAAATCCTGGCAAAAACTCAAAGAAATGGTGCTGGGTGGATCCTGGAAGCATGAAGAAATATCATCCACATTAAGTGAAATAGAAGTGCTAGAACATCTAGTCTTTGTGGAAGACGGTACAAGAATGTACCAAAAGGCTCAGAGAAATGGAATACTGAAATAGATATACTGCCTGAGACTGGAATACACACCAGATAATCATGTTCTATGTAAAGACACAAGGGACATTCCGTTTACCAAAGCAGTAAGAAATATACTGCTAAGAAGGGCATCGGTATTGCTGAAAAGCTCAACAATAGCAGTCTTCCTTTCAAAAATTTATTTATTTTTTTAACTTCTAAGTTGAGGGGTACATGTGTAGATTTTCTACCTAGGTAAACTTGTGTCATGGGGGGTTGTTGTACAGATTATTTAATCAGCCAGGTATTAAGCCTAGTACCCAATAGTTATTTTTCCTGATCCCCTTCCTCCTTCCACCCTCCACCCTTCAACAGGCCCCAGTGAAAAGCATAATTTCTTAATATGGAAAATACTACATTCTTCATGCTTCCAGGACCCATAACAACACCATTTCTTTGAATTTTTGTGCCCCTCTATGTGTTCAGGTGTTCTTATCATCTAGCTTCCACTTATAAGTGAGAACATGCAATATTCAGTTTTCTGTTCCTGTGTTAGTTTGCTAAGGATAATGGCCTCCAGCTCCATCCATGTGCAGCTTCTCTCAAAGGACATAATCTCATTTTTTTATAGCTTTGGTGTATATGTGCCATATTTTCTTTATCTAATCTATCATTGATGGGCATTTAGGTTTATTCCATGTCTTTGCTATTGTGAATAGTGCTGCAATGAACATACGTGTGTGCATGTGTCTTTATAATAGAATGATTTATATTATTTGAGGGCATATACCTAGTAATGAGATTGCTGAGTCAAATGGTATTTCTGTCTTTTGGTATTTGAGGAATTGCCACACTGTCTTCCACAACAGTTGAACAAATTCGCCCTCTTCAACAGTGTATAAGCATTCCTTTTTCTCCACAATCTTGCCAGCCTTCTGTTATTTTTTGACTTTTTAATAATAGTCATTCTGACTGGTGTGAGATGGTATCTCATTGTGATTTTTATTTGCATTTCTCTAATCAGTGATTTTAAGTTTTTTTAATGATTGTTGGCTGCATGTATGTCTTCTTTTGGGAGTGTCTGTTCATGTCCTTTGCTCACTTTTTAATGCGGCTGTTTGGTTGTTTTATTGTAACTTTGTCTTAAGTGCCTCGTAAATGCTCTATATTAGACTCTGTCAGATGCATGGTTTGCAAAAACTTTCTTCCATTCTGTAGGTTTTCTGTTTACTCTGTTGATAGTTTATTTTACTGTGCAGAAGCTCTTCAGTTTAATTAGATCCCATATGCCAATTTTTGCTTTTGTTGCAATTGCTTTTGGTGTCTTTATCATGCAGTATTTGCCCATGCCTTTGTCCTGAATGGTAACTGAATGATGGCAGTCTTCTATAGTCCAGTACTGATAGCAAAAGATGCTATTACAGATAGTTTTTGAGCTGAGTTCCTTAATACCAGTTTGGTAAGATGTGAAGATAATAGAGGGGAGGTAGTTGTATCTAACTATGAAAAGCAAGGTGAGTACAATTTTGTGACAAGTGGCATAGTTGGAGTTTCTAGTAGAGGTCTGGCCTGCAGAAAGCTATGGAGATGATTAATAAAATATAGCATCCCTAGAGTCAAGACAGAAGGGTTTCCAACAAGTTTATTACCCAATCTATAACAACAACAAAAATCAAGGACGGATGAATGATGACCTCGAGACTAACAACAGCCCTCTCAATAATTCCTTGGCTGGGTTACAGAATAAAACCAATCCACAGACTTAAAATCTCATTAATTCATGAATAGATCAGGACTCCAGGAGGAGAACCATGCAGCACCATATGGAGAAAATAAAATATCAAAAATATTTAAAATATTTATACCTTGGAAACCAAAGTCGTGGATTCCTCCTGCCCCCCTTTAAGAGTGGGAGTATATAGGAGCTAGGTGGTATATGGATATGTGGCCCAGGTCTGAATCCCCCTGAAAGCACTCTGGTAGCCAGTTACTCTATCCTTGAACATGTAATTGTAATGGATATACTTGATCCTTGGCACAACGTCCATATAGGTTCCTTATTCTGTGGTACAAGAGCTATTATAGTAGGAAAAGTCAAGCCCAAGACTAGGAAACTAATACCCTCACAGTCAAGATTATAAAACAAAAGCAATATTGCCTCTTGGTGGTGGGGCTGAGGTGGTTGTAGATGTCCCAAAGCATGCAGTTAGATCTTGGAGAAGGATACAAACTCAGGCTGCAACTGCTGTTTCAGATAGGCATTTTTGTTACAGTAGATTAGTGTGAACCTCAGATACACGGTATGCAGTCATTGATTTTGTGAATTCATTTTTTCCATCCCTATCAGGAAGAGGATTAGGAACCCTTCAAATTCATTTGGGACAGAAAGTAATATATATTTACAGCCTAGACCTAGGGCTTTATGAACTCTCATAACTTCTGTCATAATATAGCCAGCCAGATGATGCTGTAAAATCTGACCATTCTGCAGAATTATGCATTTGTCCACTCTATTGATAACACCATATTAAACTGAGTAACCATAGTGTTAACTATGTTGGAGATCTTGACAAGTCATATGTGCTACAGAGGGTGAGGGATAAAAATATGGAGATTCAGGGCCTGCTGTATCAGTAAAGATTTTATGGGTCTAGTTGCCTGTTTCATGCCTGGACATTTCCTCCAAAGTAAAAGAAAAATCATTTCATGTCATATCTTCCACCACTAAGAAGAAAAGATAACACTTGGTAGGTCTCTTCAAATTTTAGAGGCAGTATATTCCACACTTATGAATGCTGTCCTGGTCTATTCACTGGGTGATAAAAAAAAAAAAAGGCTGCTAGCTTTGGATAGGGCTCAGAGCAGGATAGGGCTCTTCAGTACATCTAGGCTGTGGAGTAAGCAGCTCTGATGTTTCAGCTATAGTAACCAGAAGCCCTTATGGTATTAGAATATCAGTAGTGGCAAAAAAAATGTATGACTTACATAGAAAGCTTTAGTTGAAGAATCTGGAGCCATTTGTGTAGGAATGCAGTTTAAAGATCTTTGTATTACATGTTAATATGTTCAAGAGAACATTCACAGTGAGAGAGACACTAACCTAATTAGACAAAATGATTTGGCCAGTTGACAAAAGCCAGCATCTATAATTGGCTACCCCAGTGCTGGCACAATGAGCCTAATAATAGAAGTACCATGATGACAGAAATTGAGGCTATGTATGGGCCCAACAGTGGACTCCCACTAAAAAAAAAGCAGATAAATTACTTCCACTGATGGTATTCAATCAAAAGCATGACCAGCACTGAGTCTCTCATATAGAACCATCTTTGAAAGAAACCAACCAGCCACTTGGTGGTAAGTTGATAACAAACCATCAGAGTGGCAGCAATTCATCTTGACTGTATTAAATCACATCCATAGGTATAAGTTATTCTTTCCTGTCTACATGGATTCAGCTAGATTACAGAGTATTTAATTTACCAACACAGTATGCATAACATTACATCAGACACAGAAATCCACTTTTCAGCAACAAAGGAGGCTTAGCAATAAACATATGGCAGTGGAATCCACCAGTTCTACCAAATATTGCATCACTAAAAGTTGCTGGCCTAAGAGAGTGATGGAATACCCTTTTAAACTAAGGTACCAACTTGGAATTGACATTTACTGAGTCATAGTAGCATATATACAAAAAAAAACCTAGTAATGTGTGTATGTATACACATACACACGAATATTAATACATAAATCTTAATGCTATATATTCATGTATTTTACATTAAATATATTAAAATATATACAAAAATAAACCTGGAAAAATGGATAAACATAGACTAAACAATAAAATTAAACCTTATTATTATTTCTTAATGGTAAATTTCTTTCCTATGGTATTGACATTTGTTCTCTAAAATATAAAAAAATGGACAATGTTGTCAGTGAGAAATATGTGGTAGAAACTGGTTCATTATTTTTGAAAATCTTGACTTTACTTATTGATATATGAAACATCAAAGATACTGCTCCACATTTAATTTATCTTGATTTCAGTTGTTGTAAGTGGACAAGATCTACTCTCCATAATCAATCACGATTTTCATTTCTTAGTCTTTCATGACCTAATTGTTTTTCTTAAAGTTGGAAATGATCTTGAAAATTTTAGGAAGTTTTGACTGGTATTTTTTAAAAAATGATTTCCAATCCACTAAAAATATTTATTTGGAAGATTTTAGATAGCTAAAAAATTGCTTTCCATTTTTAGGGGAATAGCAATATGATAATTTTGTAAGTAACATGTAGTTTGGGCCATTAAGATTGCATAATAGCAGAAACATTTCCAAAATTCTGTTTTCAAAATGCTCTCTCCATAGTATAACTTTCTTTCTATTAAAAAGCTATTGCTTTCTTAGTCATTATTAAAATGTCCTTTTTACCTTGAAGGGATATTTCAATATGTAAAAATTGATTAAAAATTTTCTTAGATTAAACAGTAATGACAAACTACTTATCATCAAAAAAGTTCAGTAAATTTGAGATGATTTGGGGTGCGTGATAACAGAAAATTATAATTTTAATTGTGCTCATCAATCTCTTAAATACTTTAATACCTCCAATCTTATGAAATATCATATCAGGTGTATTTTTTGTATGTTCAAATAAAACTTTATAAAAACAGGTGGCCTATTGTTTTATTATCCCTCCATATTTGGATGATTCAACATGTTTGTTTTGCACACATTGCAATCAAAGGAGAGGAAGAGATGGTATATTATAGTTCACTATATTTAAACATATTTAAACAGTAACATTATTCTCATTGATGACATCCTTGTGCCTTTCATTTACTACTGCTTAACTGCAATGGTTTCTTTGTGAATAATTTGGCAAACGAATGTTTCATATAATAATATTTCTGATTGTAACTTCAGAATCTTTCTTTTCCTTTATTGATTTCATAACAGGCACACTAAAACAGTTAAACTGTTTTGTTAATAAACATTATTTTATTAAAGAGTATTTTAAATTGTTTCCAATACATCTTGCTTTTATTGACCACACCCACAAAATTCATCCTTGCTGTTTTATTATTGAGGCAGTTCATCTACCAAAATCATAACCTGAGACGTGTTAGAAACATCTGTTCTTTCTTTTAACAGAAAACCTCTGGTACTATGCAATTTGTCTATTTTTTTCTCCAAATCTCTGGCAATATTTTATGTTTTTTTTAAAGTAGTTTCTGTTAAATAAGTACATGTTAGTCTTTGTGCCATATGTTTTCCTAGAAAAATTTGAGCCATTTTTACAAAGTGAGAAAAAAGTTGTACCCAATAGTAAGAGTCTTTTAAAAAATTGAAGTAAGATTCATATAACATTCAATCATTTATTTTAAAATGAACAATTCAGTGGCATTTAGTACAATCACAGTGTTGTGCAATCACCATATCTATCTAGCTATAAAACATTTTCCTTGCCACAAAAGAACATCCCATACTCATTAAGCAGTTACTTCTTACTCCTCTCTCTCTCCAGCCCTTGCCAACACATTTGCTTTTTGTCTCCATGGACCTAACTATTATAGATACTTCATATAAATGAATCATATAGCATGCAATCTTTTGTGTTTGGATTCTTTCAACTTAGCATAATATATTCAATATTCATCCATACCGTAATATATTGGGATTTAATTCCATTTTATGGTTGAATAATGTTCTATTTTATGTATGTGTCACAATTTGTTTATCCATTCCTCTGTTGATAGACATTTGGATTATTTTCACCTTTTGGCTATTGTGAATATTGCTGCTATGAATATATGTATACATGTTTTTTTTAGTACTTCTTTCAATTCTTTTGTGCATATCCTTGAGGGTGAAATTACTGGCTCATATGTGAATTCTATGTTCAACTATTTTAGAAACCAGCTCCACAGCAGCTAAAAAATTTTACATTCTCCCCAGTTAAGAAAGAAGCTCCCCATTTCTTCACACTGCTGCCAATATTAGTTGTTTTCATTAAAAAAAATTATCTGGACAGGCATACACTTTGGGAAGCTGAAGAGGAAGAATTGCTTGAGTTCAGGAGATAGAGACAGCCTGGGCAACATAGCAAGACCTTATCTCTACTAAAAAAAAAAAAAAGCCAGGTGTGGTGGCACACCTGTAGTCCCAGCTACTTGGGAGGCTGAGGTGGGAAGATAACTTGAGCCCAGGAGGTTGAAGCTGCAGTGAGTTATGATTGTGCCACTGCAGTGTGATTGACACAGCAAGATCCTGTCTCAAAATAAAATAAAAATAAAAATAAAAATTATCACCATTCTAATGGTTGTGAAGTGGCACCTCATCAGAGTTTTGATTTGCATTTCCCTGAACGCCAATAATGTTGGACATACTTGTTTGTTCTTCTTGGCCATTTGTACCTATTCTTAAGAGAACTGTATACTCAAGTTATTTGCCCATTTTAAAATTGGTTGTTTTAAAATGGGTTGCCCATTCAAAATGGGTGAAAACTGGGTTGTTTATCTTTGTTGTTGAATGTAAGAGCTCTTTATATATTCTATATTAGATGACAATCAGATATATGATTTGCAGATATTTTTGCTCATTTTGTAGGTCGTCTTTTCACTTTCTTGATAATGTATCTTTTGATAAACAAAATTTTTTATTTTGACAAAGTCATATTTATTTATTTTTTGTTTTGCTGTTCCTGGTTTTGGTGCCATACCTAAGAATGCCTTGGCAAATTCAAGATCCTGAAGCCTACCCTTATGTTTTCTTCTAAGAATTTTTATTATTTTAGCTGTTATATTTACTTGATCCATTTCAAGTTAATGTTAGCATATGATGTGAGGTAAGAATCCAATTTCATTCTTTTGCACATGGATATCCAATCATTTCAGCACCATTTGTTGAAGATAGTACTTTTTCCCTAATGAATGATCTTGGCATCCTTGTCAAAATTAACTGTTTATAAAATATATGGATCAGTTTCTGGATGATCAATTTTATTCCATTGATCAATATGTCTAATGTCACACTGCTTTGATTAGCAAGTTTTGAAGTTGGGAAGATTTTGAGCCCTCCAACACTGCTTTCTCCATATTGTTTTGGCTATTTAAAACCCCTTGCAGTTCTGTATGAAATCTGAGTACCAACCTTTCCATTTCTGCAAAAGAGGCCATTGGAATTTGGACAGGGATATTTGTTTAGTGTCTTTTCTAAACTATTTTTAAAGGTCTGTAACTTCTTTATGTTTTGCCTCTTAAATCCCTGTTTCTTTAGTTTGTGTACAGCTAGTGTTTTGTCAAAGACTTTCTGATAAACCAAGAGGAGACAGAGAGAAATAAAGAGAGGAAGAAGGAAAGGGAGCCAGAGAGATTGTCATCCCAGTCTTTGCAGATTTCTTCTGTGCTGGGATACTCTTTTATTGCTTAGCCAGCCCATTTAAAACTCTACCTTAGCCTTCCCTTCCTTCAAACACTAAGACTAGATGTCAGCCAGGGATAAATGATTTGGGTCTTCTCTGGTCTTTTTCTGAGTAAATGTTTTGCCCAAATTATACGCTGTTGCTTTCTAAATCTCCCCCACAATGTAGAGCTGCTTAAAATTGTTATAATTATTCAAAGAAACACTTTCCTTAGCTTTTCCTTCCAGACTTTGGGCACTCTTATTTTCTTCAACCTTAATTTTTTTCCCTAGGCAGCTGCAGTTTTTTATTGTTCATTTTCTTTGTTTGTTTATTTGTTTACCTTACAATATGCTTGAGGAATGCCTGCTGTTTTTCAGTCCAGTGCGAGTTCTGAGTTAGATAAAATAAAGACAAACACTTCTCATTAATCCTTCAAGTAGCTCCCATACAGGATAACATTCTTTGAGAATGAGATCTGCTTTGCTCCCTCTGCCAGGCACATTGGGAATAGAGGCTGTGCCAGTGGGAGATGAAGCAAATGCAAATAAAAATGCTACACATCCTTCTTTTAATTTTTATGTTCCCTTTCTCTTGATTCAGCATTCTCCTGTTTCTGTAAACCTTTATTTTTCAGTTTTAACAAAGTTGATTCCAACAGTTCTGCTTGGTTTTTTGATCTCTCTCTAGAGAGATAGGCCATTAGATCTGTTTACTCTGCCTTATTTGCTATCATCTTCTAATTCTTCTATGGGTTTTTGTCTTGAGCTATTAAATTTGAAATGTCAAAAGTAGTTTTTAAATATGAGGTTTTTTTAACTTTTGGTAATTACATAATTATCACTAGAAATTAAACATCTTTGACAAAATTGGAGGTTTTTCTTCCCACTACAGATGCTTAACTTACCATGCTTTGAAAATTGCAATAACAAGATTTTAGTTTGCAAGGATCATTATTTAAAAGCAGGAGACACAGGCTTCAATTTATTTGAATGATACATAGTCTACAGGATATTTTACAAGAGAACCAAAATGTGACTTGGTTTACTTTGCTATCTAATAGGTGTAAAAAAATAACAGTTTTCTGGCCGGGCAAGGTGGCTCACGCCTGTAATCCCAGCACTTTGGGAGGCTTAGGAGGGTGGATCACTTGAGGTCAGGAATTCAAGACCAGCCTAGCCAACATAGTGAAACCCCATCTCTACTAAAAATACAACAATTAGCCAGATGTAGTGGCAGGTGCCTGTAACCCCAGCTACTCAGGAGGCTGAGGCAGGAGAATCACTTGAATCCGGGAGGCGGAGGTGCAGTGAGCTGAGATTATGCCACTACACTCCAGCCTGGGTGACAGAGTGAGACTCCGACTCAAAAAAAAAAAAAAAAAAAAAGTTTTCTCTAAACCATATTATTGCTGTTCTACTTGGAGTTGTATACATATGCATGACTCTTGTATTTGCAAATAAAAAGTGTTCTCATTCCTAAGCTTAGCTTGTCGCTACTTTTCTTATTAATGTTAGAATAGATCTATCACATGGATCTATTGTTACATCTATATCATACAGCTATGCATCACTCTTAAAATGCCACGTTAGAAGCCGGGCACAGTGGCTGATGTCTGTAAACCCAGCACTTTGGGAGGCCAAGGCGGGTGGATCACTTGAGGTCAGGAGTTTGAGACCAGGCTGACCAACATGGTGAAAACTGTCTCTACTAAAAATACAAAAATTAGCTGGGCATGGTGGTGCATGCCGGTAATGCCAGCTACTTGGGAGGCTGAGGCACAAGAATCACTTGGACCTGGGAGGCGGAGGTTGCAGTGAGTCGAGATTACACCATTGCACTCCATCATGGGCAACAAGAATGAAACTCCATCTCAAAAACAAAACAAAACAAAACAAAAACTACGTTAGAGAGTAGAGTATCTGTTTGTTGTACTAAATTGGCCAACGTAAAATTTTCTTTGTGTTTTATTGTCATCATAGTTTAATTATATGTGGAAGATTAATAATTTCATGAATTTTTTTTTGACAGAGTTTTGCTCCATTGCCCAGGCTGCAGTGCAGTGGGATGATCTCGGCTCACTGCAACCTCTGCTTCCTGGGTTCCACCATGTTGGCCAGGCTTATCTCAAACTGCTGGCCTCAAGTGATCCCCCTACCGCGGCCTCCTATAATGCTGGGATTACCGGAACCAGCCACTGTGCCCAGCTCATGATTCTAATATTTGTTATATAAATATTGATTTCTCTACATGGGCTCTTTAATTCTTTTTTTGCATCATTTAACAAATATTGGTTATAATTCAGTCTTTTTTTAAAAGCAAATATTTTGGGTAGTATGTAGAAAGAGAATACTAAATCTGTTTGAAAGAGCTTCCAGAGCAGTTGAATAGATTAAAAGTTTAAAATGTAACCAGAATCACCAAAAAATTGGTTTTGTTTCAAGTGGGAGATTGCCATAGTGTTGAGAGAAATGAAATTGAAAATAGTTAATAGGGAGGCATAACAAATTTTAAGTTTTTGTTGATTTTTAGCCTTATATTTAGCTACAATTGGACACTGTCAGTGATGAGTTTAACCCTCTTGAATGAGGTAGACATACTCAGATGTAATTATTATTATTTATTATTATTTTTGAACTATGAACCAAGAAGCCAGTCTTCAGGGCTCAGTCCCACAAGAGTACCCCTCACCTGTAGATGCTGACCACAAGCATAAAACTATGACCCATGCTTCTGGTTAAACAGCTAAAAATTGGGGTTCCCATGGCCCCTTCCTCAGTTTTGATTAATTTGCAAGAGTGGCTCAACAGAACTCAGGAAAACACTTTAATTTACCCACTTATTATAAAGGATATTATAAAGGATACAGATAAACAGCCAGAAGGAAGAAATGCACAAGGCAAGGTATGCATCAAGAGGCATGGAGCTTCCATTTCCTATCTGGGGTGCTACTCTCTAGGCACCTGAGTTAAATGAGGTTATCTGAAAGCTCCACTGCTCCCCAAACTCAGTCCTTTTGAATTTTTATGGAGGCTAAATGAAGGAGGCTTAATGAAGAAGTCATAATTGATTATGTCATTGTCCACTGGCAATCAACACAATCTTCAACTCTTCTTTCCTCTCCAGAGGTTGGGAAATGAGAGTAAAAGTTCCAATCCTCTACTGACATGGATGTTTTCCCTGGCTGACCATCCCCCATTGTGAGGCTATCAAGAAGCCTAGTCCCCACAACCAGTTATCTCATTAGCATATATAAAGGAACTTATCACTTAAGAGATTTCAAGGGTTTTAGAAGGTGTGTGCCAAGAAATGGAGATGAAGAACAAATATGTATTTCACAATATCAAAATTGGTTAATGAGATTTTCATTAGAATATTGATACTGGCATTTGATTCCATTGTTTTCTGTTTAACAGTATATTTTAAGAGAGACATAAACTAACTAAAACACTATTTTATTTCAAACAGAATTCAGAGGAAATATAGATGGCCTAGGAAACATAGATGGCTTCAGCAAAAAGATTTTCAAGATAAGAGAGGATCTCAAGGAAAAAATCAAATCAATAATTCAGCCAATTGCATGGACCTCAGAGTGAATCAAGAAAAAGTCAAGGCTATACCTGTAAAAAAACTTTCTGAAAATCTCATAAACATTTAGGGTATGTTTTATATAACCCCTCAGCTAAACAAAACACTTCCTAAGGGCATGGTTTCAGAAAGTAGAATTGCCAAAATTAGGTAAATGTTTGTCTTAGAAGAATTGTGGATATGGCTTTGAACTCCAATAAGATTTATAGGAAATCCACAAAGGTTTTAAGAACATTTTATTAACAAATGTAACATCAGTTGATTAAAAGGCACAAATATAGGTCAAAATGAAAAAAGGCCATTAAAAGTCTCAACTATTTATGAATAGGAGGAAAGCTCTGAAAGCTACTGAGCTATAAACACAGACCTTTTCTTATGGAAGAAGTTCATCTCACAGGGCATATACAGAACCCAGAAGGTTGAACCAATAACTGTAAAGAATAACAAATTATCAAACAACTCTAAGATAGCATAATTTGGTTGTAACAAAAAAAAATCTCCAGCTCCCATAGAGAACTGGCAAAAGTATCAGGCTGAATTTCGTAACTTATATGGACTGTGATTTCTGTGCCTTCCAGTTCATCCCTTTTCGAATGAGATTGTCCTTTGTGGATGACAGATAACTTGTCATTTTAGTTCACAGATTTCTAGATTAAGAGGAGATGTACCTCCACATCTCATCTACATCTGGATCTTATTCAATCATGAGACACTGTACTTTGAGGCTGATGACATAATTGAATGAAGTTTGGGGGAATTATGAGGAGGTAAGTGTACTTTGCATAGGCTGTGTTAAATTATATCCAAAAAAAGGCTGCTGATAATTCTTGCCATGCCTGTAATTGTATATTACTCTTTTCCTCCTACTAAATCTGGGTTTTCATCATTATTGGTTTTGACCTATGAAATGCTGCAGAAGTGAGATTATACTACTTCTGAGCTTAGCATTAAAGAGGTCTCCTGCTTCTGCTTCTGATTATACTGTCTTGCAGCCCTGAACTAACATTTAGCAAGCCAAACTAGCCTAATAGAGAGATGGGTTCAGTCAGAGTTCAGCACTTCCAGCATTTCCAGCCACCTCAGCTGAGGCACTAGACATGTGAATGTACCTGTCTTTTATGTATCAGGACTAGCCAATCTCCCCCAAGTTCAATGCAATTGCTCAAGTGCTTGTATGATCCTGGCTGACACACAGTGAACAGCAGGACAACTTAGCTCAGCCTAAAAAATCCACAGAATTATGAGAATTTTTTTAAATGTTAGAAACCCAGAACATACGTGCCGAGTGTCATGCTTCTTAGATAAATGACACAGAATTTTATTGGTTACACACACACACACACACACTGAGATGCTGGCAATTTCTCACCTGTAATTCCTTTGTGATGGGTGATAGTTATCCATTGGCTGTTTATAGACCCCCACTCCCCAACTGAGTTTTTGTATTTTATGGTACATCTCCAGATAGTTTTAGTCAAGGTTACCTGTCTCCAGAAGGAAGACCCCAAGTTCTGTAGTGGCCAAACTACTAAGCAATTAAATGGTTCTCCTTGAAGCAAGAAAATAGATATACTTAAGAAAACAAATCATAGAGCAGCACTCCCTTCCTTCAATATTTCTCACTTATAAAGACTGCTAAGAGTGTTTTCTTTCCTGTTTCCATATACCTTCTGCTCATCTTTTTCTTCTACCAATGCCTAGCATTTTCCCTTGAGAGGTGCAATTTTCTCCCATGTTGATTAGTTTTCTTGAAAAAACATTGATATTTTTATCCCCGTTTTAACCTCTAAGATTTTGAACAATAATGTTGTCTGGCAACAATATTCAGGAAAATGTCTTGGCAATAGATTTGGAATAAAAATAGAATAAAAATATCTATAAATGATGAGAATAGAAAGTAGCAAAGGCATTTATACTGAATATTCCTCAGAAATATTGCTACAAAGTAGGTTGGAGTAAAGACTGAACCAGGTTTTAAAAAATAACAAGTATCATTTCTGTTCTGTGGTTAGAGACTAAAATGTTATTTAAAAACAATAAAAAAGTGCTATACATTTGTTCCCAACACTATAATATATATCATTAAATTTTTGGATAATGTTTACATTTCAGTAAAGTGTTTATCTATGTTATCTAGTTAAGTGTTTCTGTGTGTGTGTTTAAAATATTTTCTATCATCACATGATAAATTTTTTTTTCTTTTGAGACAGGGTCTCACTCTGTCGTCCAGGCTGGAGTGTAGTGGCGCGATCTCGGCTCACTGCAAGCTCCACCTCCCGGGTTCATGCCATTCTCCTGCCTCAGCCTCCCAAGTAGCTGGGACTACAAGCACCCGCCACCACACCTGGCTAGTTTTTTGTATTTTTTAGTAGAGATGCTGTTTCACCGTGTTAGCCGGGATGATCTTGATCTCCTGATTTTGTGATCCACCCGCCTTGGCCTCCCAAAGTGCTGGGATTACAGGGGTGAGCCACCACGCCTGGCCAATTAAATTTTATTTAAGTTATAATCTCAAAGATCTGTTGAAGACAGTACTGAAGAATGTAGATTTTATTTTAAAAGTCGTCTTCTGTAAGAAATCACAATTTGCAAGTGATTGCTTACAGAAAGTGATTTTTCCTATGTAATTAATTCACTTATTAATACATTTCTTAGGTAATTGATTTATTAATATATTTTCTTCCTGTGCTAGAATATAAGGTTCTAGAATTTAGGACAATGTCCTATTCAAATATTTATGAAATCACTATCCGTGCATATATATGACTTTTTAGTATAACTATTTTTACTCTTACTACAACATAAATATGTTTACATATAAAATATACACTTTTGAGTTATTATTTGTAACTCCAAAATTTGAAATTCTAAACTGAATTTCTTGATATTTTTTCTGTTGTTATCCACTTATCAAAATGTATTCAGATATCCTGTTGCGGAATTATTGTGTAGAAATAACAAGGAAAGACAATGGAGAACACGGGAAGTAGTGCTTTTTGGTTGTCAATATCAGAGCTCATGTAAGTTTACACACAAACTATACAGGATCCTTATTTTCATGAGATGGTGGAGATGAGGAGGAGACCTAAATTTAATACATCCTATCAACAGAATTGGTCCTGAAGTTTTCAACTGTGACTTAGTAAAATATTGCAATGAACTCCACCCCATGAAATATGTCAAACTTTGTCTTGATAGTTTCACAGGTGGTATAGATGTTTAGTCTTCCTTCTAAATTGGTAGAAGCCCCATGGTATTATCAGTAACATCCTGGAGTTTCAATCCAAGCTTGGGTCTTAGGTACATAGTAATTCATATCTGAAGATCTAATGCTTTAAAATGATGGACAAAATCATTTTAATTGGCACTTTTGTGTTTTAAATCTAAATGAAAATTAAAGTGAGCAACTAAGATAAATGTTACCAAATTCATATGGAGCACAATAAGAAGGGGAAACCAAGACATTGAAAATATAGTATAGAATGAGGATTTCTGCTCTCAAAGAATTTATGTTATACAAAAACAGTTATGTAATACTTGATATGTTTTCCAATTTAGAGAGTTATGCTTTGCAATAGAAGTCCTTGCTTAGTACTTACGGCTTTCAAGATGTTCATGTATTTACAAAATATTGATATAATTATGATTTTATTTCACCTCTTTAACACATTGAATTCCTTTTTTTTTCTTTTTCTTCTTGGAAAATAAAACATGACTTCGGGTTAATTCCAGCATTATTTTATCTTTGGAAATGCATATAAAGCTATAAAATGATTTTAAAATCCTAAGAGAAAGAGAAACCTGAGGTTTGGCATCAGGATAAAAATTGCTCATTATTATTTATCTTTTTTATTCATAAAAATTCATCCACAGATATAACTCGACATTTTGAAAGCTTTAGGTACAATCGATGGCATTATCTTTTAATTTTAAGCTTTATTTAAGAGATTTAAAGAGATTTCATTCATTTTAATATTTAACTTATAAAAATATAAATCAAATTCTAAAATGCATAATTTATAAGAGCAGAATTAATAATGAGAGCAGATGTGTAAAAATATAAATGTTTTCACATATAAAATCTGTTTTGGTATTCCTAGTTTGAACTTTAAGTATCCCAGACCTCAACATTAAAATGAAATCATTAAAATTGCTACATTCCTATCTCATGAAGATGTTATGAAGACTAACAAAAAACCATTAAGTATTTTAAATAAAAGGAATTTTCCTATGCTGGAAAATGCATTTTGTTTTTAACAAAATACTCTTATACTAAATGTTTTTTTTTTGGAACCCAACCATTTATATTTATATGTAATTTTCCAGTCTTTGTAAATTAGACTGTGAAAGCTTTTGAAATAGTATCTATTGTTTGTCCAGCATTTGAAAGTGCAATAATTTCACCATACCACTACTGGCAAAAAGCATAATATTGGGAGGGTTATTAAACACTGAAAATCTGCAAAACAAATTAAGTTGAAGTTATTTAATACAGATGTTTTAAAAATCAGATCTATTTCAATATTTAACCATATTTGCCGGCCTTAAATCTTGTATTTGGCATTTGTTGTGGAATGTATAAGACTCATATAAAAATAACAGAAATATTGCATATGTTTCAGAAAACTATCTGGTGTGAGTCTTCAGATTTTTGATGCACATGCATTTGGTTTCAGACTTAAATGATTAGGTGCGAATGGTGGAGGCATAAAACAATTACGTACGATGTCTAGAAATAATATTCACTTCAAGTCAAGAATACTGTCAAATGGTATCGGGGTGGATCAATCTGTGAAGAAATGATAGAGGTGAGAAAGAGGATCCTACCTATTTTAGAAATAATGTAATGATGTATTTGGTATCTTGTTGCCTTTTGTTATTTATAAAGTAATGTCAAAGGAAAATTAGTGGTACATTCTCATTTAACTATGAAAATTAAATTTAAAAAATTATGAAATTGTTATGAATAAATTCTTAAATTATCCCTTTAAAGATGCTAACATCTCTACCTTCAGCAAACTTATTTTGTTAGGAATAACCAATGTGAATCAAGTCAATACTACTCAAGTGATAGTTGGAACACTATAGAAAGTAAAATATCTTGGTTATACATTAGTAGTGTTGTGGTACTTCCTTTAGTTAACCATTTAGAAAATGGTTTACTAAAACATGTAAAATCCATTCTTCTACCTCTAATAATAGAGGTATTCCTGCTGCCCTATACAACTTGGTAAAAAGCCATGTTACATTTTTTGCTGACACACATTCCCAGGATGCCCTAAGAGCTTAGTAAATGCCAAATGCATTCATTTGAGAAAAAAAGAGATACAGAGAGTAAAGGTATGTTGACAAAAGTCCAAAATATATCTAAGTTTTTACCTTGAATTATTCCATTCTCTATTTCTCCCTTCTATCTTTGATTGGACAATTATGAAAAGGAACTCTAACAGCTTCCTGTGAATATAGCTAACTAAAATATATTTTTAACAGAAATAACATGAACATACAAGGCCATATTCCTTGTTTGTTTGGTGTTCATTTAGATCCAATTTTATTTTAGGTCCTTTTAAACAGGATACATCTGTCATCTCTGAGATGTCTCTTTCAACACTCCAACAGAAGAAGGTAAAAATCTTCTTCATCTGAAGATATTGTTGTATAATGGAAATTGGGCTAAATTTGGATTCCCCTAATGTTCTATAAGTTATTTCAGAGTAATGTTGCCAAAAATTACCCAACCCTTACTGTAAGGTTTTTGTGAGCTAGGCTAGACTATGGAAATAAATTTCTCTGTCCCTCTTCCACCACCACGCTACAATACAATGGCCCATCTGTGAGGTCAGAGAGACTAACTTTACTTTTAAACAGAGACTAATTTCTAGCCACTCATGTATTAGAAAAACTATAAAATGAATGTCAGACGGCTTAGTCATTTCCTTCTCAAAATAATTGACCTAAAGTTCAGAAAAGGGCAAGAAAGGCAAACCTTTAGGCACATTAAGAGAGGGATTACATGCAAAAGCAATTTTGTTTTAAACATTTTAAGTATTTCTGGTGTGTGCAAGAGCCCTCACCCCATAATTTCTCATTCAACAAATCACATTTGATGATGTAATTTTAATTAAAGTAAAACGTTTAGAGAAAATACCTAATTTATATCTATCTATCTATCTATCTATCTATCTATCTATCTATCTATCTATCTATCATCTATCTATATCAAAAATAGGGGGATGAAACATCAGTATGAGAAAAAGGGAATACATGCCAAGTGACTTAAAAGATGATGCACTGTTTATAAAATCATGTTACCTAATATACTTCTTCTTTCCCCTAATTCTAGCTGTAGTAATTTAAGGATTGTTATAGAGCTCTGTCAATATTTTAATACTATTCGTATTAGGGGCATCCAGCTATTGTCAAGGTGTCTTCAGTCTCCCTTTGGTTGTAGAGGTCTTAATGTTTCAAACACTGGTTCTGAGTCCAGCTCCCCTGATTCCTAGAGATTTGTGAAGATGTGAAGGATGGTTTATGGGCTTTTTACAATGTTTCATAAAGTTCTGTGGGCTCTGAAGATTGTTTAGAACTTTAAGTTTCCTTACTTTGACCTCCCAATCCATTGTCAAATTATTATCTCAGTTTCTCTGACAAGCCAATATGGACGAATGGTTAATTTAAAATGCTGCTACAGAAAAATTACTATTTTTTCTCTACTTTTCAAATCCTGTTTTTGAAAATCTTGCCAATAACAACTAATTCTACAAAGCTGAAAAAATTACTTTAAACATCATTATTTGTAAATGTGACAAAATAGGAAAATATCACCGATTGTGCTTCAAACTAAAGACTTATGTCAGGAAAACTGCCTGTTTTATTATATTTTGAATCTACACATAAACAATTAGCAAGGACTGGTTGAAAGATGGCCCAGGAAATGATGCCATTGGAAGTTCCCCTGTGTGAAGTTGAAGTTAGCTAAGGTGCCTCTCTTCTGGCCTTCCCCTGCTCCCATTGTTGTGTAGTATTATCCTTTCTTTCACTGAGTTAATCTCCTATAAATCCATGGGCTGGTTCCTAGGGAGGCTCTAGATCTGGCATCTAGCAACAGGCTACAGGGCTTAGATATAATTATTCCTCACCATGAATTTGCTATGTTTCCTTCTAGAGGCATTCATTGAGACCCAGATTATGCCTAGCTGGGCAGTGGCCAGAGGAATTCAGACCACAAAGTACAGAGAGCATAAGGTGGTAATAACTCTATTCACCCAAGATGCTTTGCCTGAAAGGACCCTTTCACAGCAGTGAGAAGGTCTGAGTTGTGACCAGAAAGTAGGGACTGCTAGATTGACTGCATCATTTCTCACCTTCTAGAACAGTATCAGGCCCCAGAACTCTCAATAAATTTGAGAGCTATTAAGAGACAATTTGGAACACCATTTGTACATGTTGCTACAAGCACCGTAACTCTCTCTGGCTATTGAATTGATTTAGAATTCTGGCAGCTTCACAAATACGTATTTCTAAATTTGCATTCATTTCACTATTTTACATTTGAGAGAAGATGTAAAAAGTAATTTTTAAAATATCCGAAGATTCGACAGAAAAATCAGTTTGTACACAAGTTTGGAAACAGCCAATATATACAAATTTTCCATCTGTGAGACGATGAGGGATAATGAAGATGGTAAATACATATATTTTTACTGTAAGGGTCTTAATTTGTAATTGTGCATTTCAGGTTCAAATGCAATATGATATTAAATTATTTTAACCAACAGTTTAAGGTTGTAATCTGAAGAACTAGTTGATGATATTTCTCTGCAGCTGATATGAGGCATCCCAAACATTCTGCCAACAGCATTACAAATGTCAAGTATTTTTTTACCTGTGATCTAAGAGATAGCTTCTTGATAAGGGAGTAGTTCTTTGTTATGGAGAGTGATATTTATATTGAAGGTATTTTCTAGTTGCTTTCTTCAGTTTATATGTCTCTGTTCATGCTGTTATACCCCTATAAGGGCTCGATCTAGTCTTTGATCACCTTTCTTCCAATTTTAAACTGCATGAAGAGATTTGATATAATCTGATAGATCATGAGGCATATTTTGATGACTAATAGAAAACTGAGTTCCTAAAGATTAGTGGCAGCTGTAGAATTGAACATATGTACCCAGTAAACTTAGTTGAGGGCCTTTAAGCATTTAAATGACTTAAATACTCAAAGTAGGCCCTGGCCAATGCTTCTAGTCTTTGTCAACAGAAAAATGTGTTCATTCATCCAACCCATCTCTATTGAGTGGCTAATGTATGCTGGCACCCTGATGGGCACTGTTCCAGAAAATCTTTGAGAGAAACATCTTAGGAATTATTAACGAACAAAAAGGAGTCAATAGAATGGAATGATTTTAACGTGGAAAAAGTGACTTGGGAATCTATATTCCAGGTGTAAGAGGATTACTTTGAGGATGGGTTAAGTAGAGAGGGAATTTAGAAACCTGCCCTCTTCATTACTCTCACTGTGGAGTGACCACGTTTTTGGCTCCTGAGGCTGAGGGCCAGGGCCAGGCCCTTAATGAGGAGCTGTGGGCCGAGCCTCTTGGAGATTTCTGCTAGTTGCTTTCCTCGCCTTTTCTACACACTCCTCAGTACCCCCTCATCCAGGATCAGAACAGAATCAGCTGGAAAATTAAATTACTCACCCTCTTAATGTCAGCTCCCATAAATTTTTTCCTCCTTCTCCCTCAGAGTACAGTTCAACTCTTTTAAGAGGAAAGCCACTGAATGAACCTAGTGCTGAATTTAAACGTTTAAGAGGTAAACCTGTCAGTTTCAGATCTCCAAAGAGGACTTCCCTACATGCTCTAGGTTTTAACTTCTAGGGTCCCTCCATTCCATCTTCATTCCTTTCTTCTAATTATTGGGTTAAAAAAACAAAAATAAAAACACTTTTCAGAGTAGGCAGCGCAAGGAGTCCACTGGTTCCACGTCTGCCATACGAAGCAGATTTTTGCACAAGGATAAGGTTACCGCTGCCAGCCCAGGACTCCAGCGGTGTGGCCGATCAGGCGCTGGACTCCTCCCCTCTCCCGCCGACCAGCGAGAGGCTAACAGACGGGTGCAAGTAGACAAGTAGCTGTTTTTATTGAATACAGAAGCTCCTTGAAAACTCCGTGTGCTCTGGGGCTCTCCTGCAATTCCTTTCATTCCCAAAGTGCTGGAGCCAAGCACGCGTCCCCCGTAACTCCCTCCCATTTTTTCTCGGGGATTTGGTAGGCGAGGAGGCAGGAGAGGAGTGGGGAGATGGGGGGTGGTTGGTGGGCTGGGCCTGCTCGGAGTCCTCATTCTTGGGCTGAGGGAGGCGGGGGCGGGCTTGGGGCCGCCCCAGAGGCGTGTGATTGGGTCTGACCCTCAGCCTGCTTGTCAGTTTCGCCCTGGGTGGGGGAGCTGGGAGCAGGGAGGGGAGTGGGCGGAGGAGGGGGCTGCCCGGAGCCACTCGTCCAGCCCACTGACGGCATGAAGCCTTTAGGGGCACACAGTACTCTCAGCTTGTTGGTGGAAGCCCCTCATCTGCCTTCATTCTGAAGGCAGGGCCCGGCAGAGGAAGGATCAGAGGGTCGCGGCTGGAGGGTCCCGGCCGGTGGGGCCAACTCAGAGGGAGAGGAAAGGGCTAGAAACGCGAAGAACGCAAACCACCAAATTTAGAAGAAAAAGCCCTTTGACTTTTTCCCCCTCTCCCTCCCCAATGGCTGTGTAGCAAACATCCCCGGCGATACCTTGGAAAGGACGAAGTTGGTCTGCAGTCGCAATTTCGTGGGTTGAGTTCACAGTTGTGAGTGCGGGGTTCGGAGATGGAGCCGTGGTCCTCTAGGTGGAAAACGAAACGGTGGCTCTGGGATTTCACCGTAACAACCCTCGCATTGACCTTCCTCTTCCAAGCTAGAGAGGTCAGAGGAGGTAAGAAAAAATGGATTTGGGGAGGTGGGAGATTGCCGTCGGTCCTACTGCTTCTGTGCCCCTCCCCCCACTTTACCCTTCCTCCCCGCTCTTCAAGGAAAAAAAAAAAAAAAAAAGCAATTCCCTTAAATACAATCCAGATTGTAGCTGCTACCAGGTTGGAATTGGAAACTGGAGAAAGAGATGAATGTAGGCGGGACAATAAAGGGAGAGGAGGTAGGTAGCTGGAAAAAAAGATCTGTCAGGAGGAGAGCCTGCTGAAAATGCCCTTCACCACTTTCCAGCCTCTTTGAAAAGAGGAAAAATATTACCTTGAACACAAGGGCAGTTATACAAAGCTTTTGTTTGAGGCACAGTCTTTAGACTGCCCTTGGAACACATCTGGTTTCTTCAGATTCTAACTAATGGGAATATCTTTTTAAGGGTGAGCTGAGGAGAAAATATAAAGGGTATAAAATGAACCTTGATAAAGTTCTTTGTCTGCAACCAAGTGAGAAGCAGGCTGTTTTAGTTTTGGGGATATAAGAGAAACCAGGGGGCTGAATCTAGAAGATTAGGAACACTCTGTGTGTTTGGGGGGCGGGGGAGGGTCAATCTATTTTAAGTGGACAAAAATTGGCAGATTATTAGGAATAGGTTCAAGATAGGGAGAACACTTTCCCCTGAATTTCAGTGACTCCCCCCACCCCACCCCTCCGCTTCTTCTTGCAGGTTGGACGTGCAGTTCTCTTGGAGAATGATGAAAGTCGCCAAGCAAATGGGGTGGGGGCGGAGGACTAGGGATTGGGAGGGAAGGGGAGGCGGTGTGGGTAGGGTGGGAGGGGAGAGGTAAGGAACAGTTCCTACGTGGCACCACCAAATATTCAATGGCCAGACCTGCTCGGAAGTCTGCAACCCTGTCAGTACCCACGGAGGGAGAGCGACTTCACTCCTCCCCTCCGCCTTCTCCCTCCCTCTTTCCCCCGCCCTTTCCCGAAAAGGCATCTGGCTGGAGCGGTCCGTTAGGTGCCTTAGAATCGACTGGCAGGCGAAAGCCTTTGGAGGTCAGGGAGCCCAGGCAGCTTAGAGTAGAAAGCAAGCTTTGTGAGGAGTGCAGAAAGAAGCTGGGGGATAGGAAGGAGGGTGACTGACGAGGTTGGGTCAAGGGAGATAAAAATGGTCAAGCCCAAATGCGTAGGCTTTAGCAGAAACTTGAGTGTGGCCCTGGGTCTAGATGCCAAGATCTGAGCTCTCCCTAATGAGAGTCAGCCCTCCCGGAGGCCGATCTCTGCGACCAGGTTATTCCTTCCACACGCTTAGTGGCTTTCAGCTTCCCGAGTAGCAGGCAGCGCTAGATTATTCCCTGGGGTGACTTTTCCTGCTAAATACAGCGAAAGTCCTATTAGGACTATATTTGAATTTTGAAAGGAGTTATTATGTTGATTAATTATGTTGATTCATTCATTTCCACATTTTCAAGGATAGATAAGAGTGTCTTTGAAAGTGAAATCCATCAAAAAGTTTGTATTTTACTTTTGGTACCTGGTCACCGGTTGGATTGGTCAATTCTGTCAGCAGTTCTGCCCTCTGCTGGTTTTGTTTATTATTTAGAATTCCTGCGTCTACCGTGGGACATGAGGCCTCTGTAAGTCCCTCTTAACTACAGTGGTACTGGAAAAGGACCCTTGATTAAGGAAAAATGGATATGCCATTTCTTTTTCAGCATGTCACACACGCATGTAAATGAGAATATTGTAATGGCAGCTATTTATTGAAAATTATAGGAACTGAGAATTTCTTCGGCGATGGATGAAATACAAGCTCCGAGAGACACTTTTGCATGGATTCAGGGATTATTTTACTGAAGCTATTTATTTTTATTTTCCACATTGAGCCTTTCTGTGGCGATATGTGAATATTTTTTAATATCAAATTTCTGTACTTTTCATGCATAAATTTTCTATTTTCAGTCTAGCAACATACCTGAAACACTTTTAAACAGCATTCCAGTACCACATCAAATAAATGGTGGGAAAACAACTTTCCCTATTTTTATGAAGCCAAGTAATGATAGAAATAGCAAAGTATAAGGATTAGATTTTGTTGGGTTTCTTCTTGATGAAATGCCCTGAAGGTTAAGTGGTAGTTTAGATATTTATATTTTAAGATTTTGTTATGTGTTTTATCAAGCTGTTTAGTGCTCATTTTTCCTGGGAGGCCACATATTAACATAAATCCACTTTTGTAGGCATTCTTATCCCTTAATTAACTTCAAAAAGGGAATAATAGTATATTAATGCTTAAAAAGAAAACATTGGCTACAAATCCTGAATCACCACACAAGGGAAAAATAAACCCAGTGTCCACTTCTGATAATAACCTTTAGATTTGTGGTTGAAGTAAGATTTTATACCAATTTCTAAATAAAGATATTATATCCCAGCATCATACTATGACATTGATTTCATTGAGGTACAGTGATAAGATTTGGATATTAAGCACAAAGATAATTTAAAACAGATACTACTTTTATATAAAAGTAAAACATTAAAACCTTTAAACATCTGGGTTCAAAACAAAGTTAGACTCTAAAGAAAATAATATAGAGAAATTTCTTGGAAGTGAATGGATTAAAGAAAATTTATGACTTCATACCTAGTCATATTATTTTACTTTGAAAAATCAAACTATAACTTGGAAATATTTATTATACTCATTAAAAATCAATCCTTGCTGTGATTTAGAATAACAAGGTTAAGTGTGATTTTTATAAGTATTTATTTACATTAACTTCAATTTTATGTTTCATATATATGTTTATTTTTAAAGTAAATGATGTATCTCAGCGATTTATTGATATTCTTTGGCAGTTAGTCCATTACTTACTATTCACAGGAGGTGGGGTTTACCTGGAATTCATAGTGACCACACTATGATTATCTTAAGATAGATGAGTTTATGTAAGTGTTTTAAGTAAGAGTTAGACTTAGCTATAATCAACCACTAAAAAAAAAAAAAATCTAATTGAATCACTTTTTACTAATTAAAATTACATTTAACCTTTGGCAGTTAAGCCAATACTGTATCTTGTAAGAGGCTGATCAAACTTGGAACTTTGGAAGCTTGTCAGGAATCGATAGTGAGCCCTGAAAAAGTGTAGTTTTGAGTGCCCAGGATCAGCAGGTGAAATGGTCCTGGCTTCCAGAGTATGTGCTAGTCCAACAATGCAAAGAGATCGAATTTGTCCATTTCGTTCCTTAATCAGAAGTCAGAAACTCAGATATGCTTCTGATAAGAAATGCAGTGTTTGCTAAACTCATTAATATTATGTCTTTCCATTTGTTTTTTAAATTCAAAATTGATCAGGACTATAATAGAGAAAGAATATAGACTAAAGAGAAACACCTTTCTGCATGCTTTACACACATAGCTTCAGTTTAGGTGGCACAGATTCTTTTACCTAGTTGTCCATTCGTTTTGAAATTAAGTTTCTTAATATCTTAAAGTGACAATTTGCTTCATAATTAATACTTAACTGAGGGGATACTTTATAGAAGTTATTCTCTAAAAGGTATTTGTATAGTTTTAAACAAAGTTATGCAGTAGCAAAGTGAGAAATGTATTTGCATAACATAATTGGTAAAAAATTAATATTTTTTCGGTTTTTTATTTTCTTCAATTTGTGACTAAAATAGAACCACACGGTTGTTCATGTTAAGTTATCCTTAAAATACAGCAAAGCAAACATCTCTTTTCAAATTTATGGGTTGGCTTTCTAGCTAAGAAAATTGTATAAATAGTCACCTTTCTTTTCTAAAAATTTGCTTTTTCCTAGGATAAATTCTCTTCACTCTGATTAATTTAGTGAGATGCTGCCTATTTCATGATAACAAGGATTTAAATCAAGTTTGGTTGAGAGTCTCTGTGTAATACAAGCTGAATTTTTAAAAGGTTAAAAAAAGGTGTTTATATACGATTTTTAAAAGAGAATGCTAGCACTAGAAATTATAGAAATTGCTAATCAATCTTACCTTCTCAATAAATGAGGAAACTAAGACACAAAAAGTTGTCAGCTGAATACTCTTCCTCATAAAAATATTCTTGTAATAATCAAGGTTTTTCTGAGTAGAGTGAAGATCTGTAATGGTGATCAAAAGAATTTTAAATAATAGAAGTCTGAGACAATGGAATGAGAGGAGAGAACTTAGTAGTGCAAGTTCGAATTAAAGTTTTATTTTGGATTGTCAAAACACCTGAAACTAATGTAAGTACCTTTTAGCTCAGGAAAAAATTGACATTTAATTTATGGGAAGTACTCACTCTCAATGGACTACCATGGTATCTGTTGTGCAATCAACAACTATTACAAATTTAATTACCATATGTGAAATTACAAGGAAGTAAAAGAGAAAGAATTCCATATACTATCGCTATATTTATTTCCGAAGTCTGAAATTATTAGACCATATATTTGCTAGAGTTTAGATTAGTGAGAAGGTAGATATAGTGAAAATGTCTTATATAAAGAAATTTAAATAGAAAATAGTTACAGAATGAATTTTTAAAATACTCTATTTACTACCTTTGAAGAAAGGTAATTTTTGATCATTTGTATTCTTAATTATGTCATTTTATAAGATTACATCAAAGTAGAAGGCGTAATACTCTATTCATTGCTGGATTAAGAACATAGTTTTGTATGCTCTCTAAAGTTGTTAATAGAAGACTAGGTCCAACTTTGAATTTCTAAGAAGCTTAGAAAATTATATATTTATTTCAAATAAAAAATGGCAAATTTCTGATATTTTCAGGTTAATTTCAATTGATTGGATGACATATATTTTATGTATACATATAGTATGACTTTTATTAATGTCAGATAATCATTATGACACACTTGTGTGTTGTTTGTTTAACAGTTTTTTTTTTAAACAAGTGGCAAACTGAAGAAAAAAATAGGAGAGAAGGTAGTAGTGCAAATTCTAATAAAGGTTTTTATTTTGGATTGTCAAAGTATCTGAAATTACATAAGTATCTGTTAGCTTAGGCATAAATGGGCAGTTAATGTATAGGAAGTAGTCACTCTTAGTAGGCTACCATGATATCTGTTGTGTTGTCAACAACTATTACAAATTTAATTACCACATGTGAAATTGCAGGGATGTAAGGGAGGAAAATTTTGATTTTCTATCTCAAAATTTATTTCTAGAAGTCCAGTCTTCAACTAGTATTCCCACCAAATTAAGAGTCTTTCTGTTTTTAGGGAAAAGCAATACATGACCATAGGGTCCTAAAGATTATACTGTGAAAGCATTTATCATGAGTTTTTATACTCACAATTAACTGTACCAATTTATGTAAATATGGAGTTTAAAAAATGCTGAGATATCTCCATCATTGTATACAATTTTTAAAGATTATGTTTAGGTATTTAAAAGCCAGAATTTTATTAGATACACTTTTATTTTCTCCTTATTTTTGGAGAAGTAATCAAGCGTGGTTGGCGTAATCATTAGGAATTCAAGGCAACTGCAAGTGGGGACTGAGCGTTGGTCAGCATTTCTGCTTTTACTCCTTCACTTCCCTCATGTAATACTGGGGAAATGTGACCTGAGTTGGGAGTGGTGAGAGGAAACCAAACTTTTTCTTTTTTGACCATTCAAGTTTTGTTCCTTAGCAAAGAAGAGAGATAAACGCTGATGTTATAAAAAGTTGCAATGTTCCCTAAGTTCTTTCACTAAAGAGTCAACTTTCAATGCAGTTTTCAGTGTAGCTTTCAGTATACACTAATGCACTTTCTACATGAGGACATATTCCTTCTAAATTCTCTTGCAATTTAATTCAAAACCTAAAGGTATTTTTTTTTCCATTTTAAAATACTTTCAGTTTGAGAATGCATCTAATGTATTTCTTTCTCCTTCCTTCAAAACCCTAATATGGTTTTATTGATATAGGTAAGTGTATTCTTTTATATGTTCACTTGTGTCAGAACTCAACATGAATAATACTAGCTTGTAGCAAAGATGAAAGACAATTTTAAAGTGATTTAGTGAGTAATATCTATTTATCAGTTGCAGTCTTTGGCCTACTACTGACTTGGCTAGTGGTTCTTTAGACATTGGCTGATCACCAGACCTACTGTTATCTGGTAAAATAAACTCTTTGCTTGCTGCGCATGGAATTAGAGACAGTGCTATTAATTTAGGAGAAAGAACTTAGAGAAAGGAAAGGTTATCATATTTCAGAGTAAGAGACCAGCTTAAATACGACTTGACAATTGAGAACTAAAACAAACCTGTGTAAAAGTGCTTTAGCACAATTAACTTTTGCAATCCCCTCAAACCTTCTTTTTTTTTTTCTTAAAAAGCATTTCTTTCTTATTTTAACCAAATTTAATTGCTCTTGAATGGCTCTGTACTGTACAGGCAAATGAAGGTCCCTATTCATAGAACTTGAGCGCACAGAGTATCAAGGGAAGCTTCCTTCCTCTGTTTGACTGGTAAACTGACATCCGGGCTTAAAGGAGTGAACCTTAGACTGTGTGAGGTAGTTGGCTTTCCTTCCTCACTCAGATTTTCACATAGACTTCCTGAAAGGATGACTGCCAGAAAGAGCAGTAGCTGGCTAATAAGAACTCTAGTGCATTTTCATACTTGGTGCTCTTAGATAGCTCTGCACAGAAAGAAAAAAATGTAAATATTGAAGTGGTGTCTGTCTTTCCTTTACTTCTGTCTTTAGAGTCTAAGAGTGGAGCTCAACCTACTGCTGACTGTTACTCTTCCTTTTGCATGCAAATGAATCTTCGATTACTTCACTGGCTTTTAGGATAAGTTTGTTGTCTAAATGGCTTAGAGTGCCCTTCAGGATGTGGCATAACTTTATGTCCAGGCTCATGACCAGCCATTTCCCACCTCCCCAAGCCCATTTCCATTTACCTTGCACTTTAGTGATGTTAAACCTCTTGCCTGTGTTCTCCCCTATCTTTGAACACTCTCCCTGGAATGTCTATCTCATTCTCTTCCATCAGCAAACACCTTCTCCTACTTTATACTTCGAAATTTAAGTAAAATATCATAGCTCCAGAAAACTTTCCCTTATATCTCCAGGTGAGCCCTAATACCAAATACATGCTCAGTATGTATAAGGTTCTGTCATATGCACTTTCATAGAGAATCTTATTTAATTGTGACAGTTTTCCTGTAAGTAAGCGGATATCAAAATACTGATTTTACCCATGAGATAACTGAAAAACAGAGAAGTGAAAGATTTTGCCTAAAGTCACACAGCTAGTAAGTAGTAGACCCAGAATTTGAATGCTGCCAAGCTTTCTCCAAGGCCCTTGCTTTTGGCCACTTGTCCATGTTCACTTTGCTGGGTGTTCTAATGCTTCTACACAGCCTCCTAGGCTTATCTTATGATTATGGTGCCCTGGGGCCTAATATTAATGTACACATCATGCAGCTAAACCACAGAAAATACCAGGTCATTGGGTGAATAACTTGACTGCCTTCAAGGAGAAATAAAAAGAGGTTCTGGTAAAAGGTGATGTTAGAATCCAGATAACTCTTCAGCCTGCACTTAAGTTCAGTGGTAGAGACCATATTACTCTTACCATTTTATGGAAAAACCTCAGCCTCAGTGGTAGTGGAGGATTGAAAGGGGAGTTTCTGGGAGTCATCAAATATTACTTTTGTTCCTTTGATTAACTTAAGGAGAAGCTGACAGATGTATCTGTTAGTATTCAAAGTTCCAGTTGTGGTTGGCTTGGTTTCATTAAGTAAAAGAACTCTTATAGATCATTGCTTGTCCTAATCAGGATCCATTGCAAAGATCATCAGGACTTATTCTACTTTTGGGGATTGGTGTATGGAAGTTCTCTTAACTGTCTTCAGCATAAAAAATGTCAGACTTGATTATCCAAAAGCTTTTTTGGAGTGTAATCAACTGAGAGAATGTAACATCATTATTTTTAAAATTACTCACTTATGTCAGTCTTCTTCTAGGAGTTCCTGGGTGGGTAGTGACTGTGATCTAGTTTTATTTGTGTCCCCAGTGTCTACCATGGTGACAAAATACACAGCATTGATATAGTAACTATTTAGGTTAATTATATTCTTTTTTTACCCAGAAGACTGGAACAAGATTAAAATTGAGTTAGCTTGGAATGGTGTGAACTGAAAGTTTGAGGACCTCCTCAGATTATGCTGTTGGTAGTGACATGAGTAGTGACTCCTCTTTTTTAAATTCATTTGCTAAAAGTAAATAAATTTCAATTTACCTCTAGCTTTTTCATATGGAAAACAGTTTTGCATTCTCTCCAAAGGTGCCGCTGAATATTTGTAGCTACAGAGTGACTATATTACCTCCAAAACTTTGTTTTGTTAATACCTTAAGATATGTAGTGGTATTGACAGTAGCATAAATCATCATTTTACTTTTCTACTAGTGAACAAGAAAGTTTAATCTGAGAATAATATCAATCTGTAAAATCGATCATTGGAAATAGTCCTCTCATATATTCATTATTGAACCTTTCATCTCAGATTGGTATGCTATTGGGGATTAGTTGTCTGACTTTGCTTATTAGCTATCAGAAATAGCAGTTTATCCATATATAATATATATATATATATCCATATATATATAATGTATGGATGTGTGTGGGTACATGTGCATGTGTGTATAAATAAAGTGCTTTATGTTTATTTCAATAAACTCATTCTTCAAGTTAGAAAGTAAATTATATGTTTTATGTATATTGGAATTATTATATTATGAAGTACCATCTCCAAACAAGAAATATATAGAGCTTCAAAATGCTTAATAAGATTAATAGACAATAGTTGTAAAATCCTTTTGGAATATAGTTACATAGTTTTTATACTATATTGCTATCCATGGTATATTTTAGTTACACTAAAATCACTGGTATAGGTATGTTTATCTGCTTTATTTCATCTAGAACAGAATCCATCTAGAACAGAAAGCATCTAAAACAGAATCTACCACATAGTAGGCATTTGATAAAACATTGCTGAATGAAGTGAGGGCGTTGTTGACATTGCTAATGACTTGATTGTCCATAACCTAACCGCCTGAGATGTGATATATAGCTATGTGTATCACCTACTCTCAATGTCTATGGAAGTATCTTGAACCAATTTCTGCTGATATTATTGTGATTTCCTGAGACTATCAGTCTCTGTTTTGGTTCTAAGCCAACCTATGACCTCTACCCTAAGCACTCTCCCACTTTGTTATTTCTGAAAGTAAAAATCCTCTTTGCTTGAGATTTAGATATTGTCTCCCTCTAGAAATAACTTTCTTCGAGCATTGAAGATTGGGGTAGTTAGCCTGGCATAACATTATAAAGCACACTATACTTATCCAAAACTCAAATACTTATCTCAAAATATTTTTGATGGTATAATGAAAGCAAGAAATACATCTTTTTCACCGATGCAAAACATTCTGGCATCTGTCACCATATCTAGAGGAAAATAGCCAGTAAATATTTTTTGAATGAATGAACTCATAAGCAAGATATTTTCAATAAAGTCAAGAGGACTGGGGTCCGTGGCTTAGTATCATAATTATTTCCAATCCTGATGCTGGAAATTTTGATGAAATAGATTTTGTATGACATCAAAGCATAGATGCTTTATAAAGTTTCATAGATAATGTTGATGCAGAAGCAGGGGTTTACAAACCTTCTGTAACAGGAAACCAATATATAAATAAATAGAAATGTATCTGGCCTGTATAACTAGGCACTGGAAGTCAAGTGAAAGGCTATTCATCATAATGTACAAATTATTTGATAAATATGCTATTGCTAAGCAGTAGTGGCTCTGCAATAACTGAGTTGGGGAGATCAACAAATTACAATATAGAAAATGCTTTCTTTTAATCCTTCTCTCCAGAGCATGTAATAAACTAAATGCCAATAAATATTGCTCTTCTCAGTATTAAAGTCAAATGGTTATATTGGAAGTATAATTTTAGTTTTATAATACATCTTTTTTTTTAACAGCCTTGGCTATTTGTAAATTAGAAATGCTGTACTTTTAAAATGTCGTACTCTCAACTAGTTTTTGTTCTTTTCTTCACCATACTCAGAGTTGTGATGCCATTTTTGCTTTCCACTTTCAGGTCAAGCTTTTATGATATAAAAAAGTTCAGGATTGAGTCTGTTCAATAACTGTAAAAGTTAAATGACTATCTTCTATGTTAATCACTGTGTTAAGTGCTGTGGCTACACAGACAATATGACGATCTCTATTCTCATGGAGTGAAAAGCTAATTAATACCTGCAATCATTCATTTACTTATTCAACAAATATCTATTAAATCCCTATTAAATGCTCTTCCTGAATTCTAAACTAATTCATTCATTTCATTGCCACGTTCGACAAGTACAGGTTAAAAGCTCATTATATGCTAAAGGTAGTTGGTGGGCAAAGATAGTTACAATCCTGCCTCGTAGTGATTATGGTCTACTTGAGGAGACAGTAGTTAATCAAATAGTGGTACAAGTAAATATAAAACTACAGCTATGCTAGATGCTTTGAAGGAGAGGTGTGTGGTTCCTGGAGAATACAAAACAGAAGTTTAGTAAAGTCAAAGAAAACTTCCCTGAGAAAGTACCAATCGAGCATTGAATAATTAACTAAAGTGAAGAGGAAAGAGCATTCCAGGAAGTGATGTGAAGGCCTTTATGAAGGGAGGATGACACCATAAGAGACTTGAAGATAGGACTTGGAAAATGGCAGTATGTCTGGAGAAGCAGCAGTGGGGGTAAAACGTGAGATGGTGCTGGGGAAGAAGGCGGGGGACACATAACACAAGATCATAAAGATAGATTTTTCTGCATAGCATGGAAACGTGTCACTAATTAAAAAGTACAAGGAAACTGCCAAGTTAGCAGGGTCAGTGCATACTTCGATATCAACACATAACTAGGTTGTCCCAGTTGATTCCTACCATTGGATCCTCTGACAGTCAGTGAACTGGGGCCATGCTGTTTTTTCTGGAATAGCCAACCCTACTGTCAAGTCACCTGGGGTTCTCAACAGTAATTAGTACATTTAAGTCACACTTTATATGGAGCTATGGTCATGTAGTCTTGCAAAATATACAAGTAAACTTCCACTTTATAAGGGAGTATGAGAAAAATGTTAAAATAAAATCTGCTATAAGACAAAAACATAACTTAGCATTTCTAAACCTTATGTGACTGTTCTTGTTATTACCCAAAGTATATCAGCTTTTAGAACAAAAATTGCAAACAATGATTTTTGTTTCTTAGGATTAATATATGAGGTCATGATCTCTATTTTGATTATTTGAGATGACCAATTGTTTATTGTCAGCATTTTTTTAAGTCTTAAAGTTCTCTTTCAGTGGAAATTATTCAAATAGAATTTTAAAGTAATCATGTCATTGATTGATTAATTGTAGCTCTGGATAGCATTGGTAGGCTGTCAACTCCTAAAGTTTTATTTCTATCCTGCTTTACCCTGAACTTAAGACTTGCATACTTGACTGCCTACTCAATGATTTCTAACAGTATTTATTAAGTCATCTCACATTTAGTATACCCAAAACTGAATTGCAGAACTCCTCTCCTGAAACCTGTTCTTCTAACAGCCTTCTCCATCTCACTCAATGGCAACACAATCAATCATGATGTTCCAGCTACAAATCTTGAACTAAGCTTTACTCATTTTCTCTCTTATCTCCTTTTCTACCTATCAGCAACTCCTATCTGCTCCGCTTTCAGAATATATGTAGAATCTGACCCTTACTTTCTGTCTCAGTCTAAGAAAGCAACATTTTATATCTGGAAAATTGCAGTTACTTCCTCACTGCCTCCTGATTCCACTCCAGTGCGCCTAGAGTTTCTTCTCAACACAGCAGACCCAGTGGTCTGAAAGCATAAAATGAATGGAAACTATCTGCACCTTCCTCTGAATTTTTCTGTAAACCTAAAACTGGTCTAAAAAAAAAAAGTTGATTCAAGTCATCCTTCTCCCCTAACCTTCCAATGGTTTTTAAATCTCATTTAGAATAAAATCCAGTCTCCTGAACATTCCACAGGACCTATACAGCCTGTTATCAGTGTATCCTCACTTTTACTTCTCTGACCACAACTCTTTCACTCTTGTTTTGTCCATGCAGTCAATCTTTTTTATAGCAGTATTCACATGTTCACATAGAGTACATAGAAAGATTTTGGCTTTTATATAATACAGAGTTTAACTTTACAGAGAACTAAATTTCTTCAATCTGAAGTTCAGCTATCTTTTTTTTTTTGTTAACTTTCCATGCTCTCTATCCAAACTGAACAATATTTTCTGTTACACAAATTTACATGAGAAAATATCCAATGTACAAATGAAGGGACTTGAGCAGGAAAGAGAGCCAAAATATTAGGAAGTGGGTATGGGGGATAATTTTTTGAAAAAAGATCCCTTTGTTGAGACATATTTGTCTCCTTGCATTTCCTTCAACATTCTGGGCCAACTATTGTCTCGGGTTCTTTGCACTTGTTTTTCCTTTTGCTTAGAATTCTGTTCTGCAAGAATAGCAGGATAGAGGAGCTTCCTATGACTTTCTAGACTTTGCCCAAATATCATTTTCTTATTGAGGCCTTGCCTGTTCTTTTTATTTGATATTATTTTCCAGGCCTTTGCAACCCTCCCCATAATCTTTTTTCTGATTCATTTTTTCCTTAGTACTAATCAAATATTTTTCATATAGAAAATGGTGGTGCATTTAAAGATACTGAGTTTGTGTTAATTTTCTATGTAAAATGTAAAATTAGATAATTTTAGAGTATAAATGTTGCCTTAAATTATTCAAGCTTTTAGATGTTAGCAGCATCTAGGTCATCTGTATCCAATAATTCCCATAGTTTGTTACTCCATTTTATGCAGTATTAACATACATACATAGTACAGTCAATATAAGAGCCAAATTCTACACAGTAAAGCATTTTTTCTTATTTGATGGACACTATGCATGTTAATTCAGGTGTTCTGAGAAATGACAGCTGTGTAGAAATGGTAACGGCATTTTGTACTTTGTTTTGTTGGTTTAAGAGAGCCATGGTGATGGCTACCTAGAAAGTAGTATTGCCCTTGATCGAAGATAAATTCAGAATCATGTATTTTATGTAGAGTTGACTTTTGACCAACATAAGGGTAAGAGGAGCCAACTCCCTGTGCATTGAAAATCCATGTATAACTTTTGGCTCCCCCAAGACTTAATTACTAATGCCTACCATTCATGGGAAGCCTTATTGACAAAATAAACAGTTGATTAATACATATTTTGTATGTTATATATATTTTATGCTGTATTCTTACAATAGAGAACAGAAAATGTTCTTAAGAAACATAAGGATGAGAAAATATATTTAGTATTCATTAAATGTAAGTGAATCATCATAAAGATTTTCCTTATCATCATCATCATCATGTTGAGGAGGAGGAGGAAGACAAGGGGCTGATCTTTTCTCAGGGATGGCAGAGGCAGAAGAAGTGGAAGGGGAGGCAGGAGACGCAGACACACCTGTGCAACTTTAGGGATATACATTGTAATTGGTGTCTGACTTTTTGCTTTTTCATATCTCTAAAAAATGTTTTCATATGGTACCAATCCTTCCTCCACTGTTTGCTTTAATTTTAGTTACCATATCATAGAAGGGTCTATGTGATAAAAGAAGGCAAACGCAGTCTTGAATAATCAGACCACTTCTGCCAGATTGTCTAATGTCAATTTGTTTTCTGACACTGCCTCTTCTATTTCTTCTTCCCCATCTTCTGACACTGGTTTGGAAGCATTCATCCTCATCAAGTTGTCTTCTGCTAATTACTCTTGTGTGGTGTCTATTAGCTCTTGAATTTTTCCAAGATCCATATCTTGAAACCCTTTGCCCCCACACCTCCACATTTTTTTTCCATATCCACAATCTCTTTCCTGATTTCCTTTATTGGCTCTGCTGCAAATCCTGTGAAGCCATGGATAACATATGGCCACAGTTTTCTTCAGGAGGAATTTATTGCTTCAGGCTTGATGGCTTTCAAGTCTTTCTCTGTAACAATGATGACATCTTCAGTGGTGTAACCCTTCCAGACTTTCATGATGTTCTTTCCATCAGCGTTCTCTTCCATAGCATTGACAGTGCTTTCCATACAGTACCATGTGAGTGAGCCTTAAAGATCCTTATGACCCCATGACACAGAGGTTGAATTAGAGATGTACTTTGGACAACTAGACCACTTGAACACCTTTGTCATTGAATTCATGGGGTTATGGGTGGCCAGGGGCATTGTCCAATATCAAAAGAACTTTAAAAGGCAGTTTATTACTGGCAATGTATTTTCCAACCTCAAGGACAAAATATTGACAGAACCACTCCAGAAAAAGGGTTCTTGTCCAAGCCTTCTTGTTGTACTACCGAAAGACAGGCATTCCTGTTTATCTTTTCCCTTCAAGGCTTGGGGTTAGCAACTTTATAGATAAGGGCTGCCCTCCTCATAAACCTGACTGAATTTGTACAACTGTAGAATTTGCCTATTTCTTCTTACCTTAAATCCTGGTGCTCACTTTTCTTTCTTACTAATAAATATCCTTTGTGGATTTTTTTTTCCAAAATAGGGCTGTTTCATATGCATGAAAAAACCTGTTCAGGCAGCTATTCTTTCTCCTCAGTGGTTTTTCCAATGGTATCTGGGAAATGGTTTGCTGCCTGTTCATCAACGAAAGGTGCTTCTCCTGTTATCTTGACATTTTTAAAGCAGACCTCTTTCTAAAATTATTGAACCACCGTTTTTGGCATTAAATTCTTCAGCTTTAGATTCTTCACCTTGCTTTTGCTTTAAGTTGTCATATAATGACTTCACTTTTTCTTGAATCATATTGAACTTCATAGTTATATAATGGCTTTCTCATAGCCACCCTCACCCACATAAATCTGCATTTTCAATATAAGATTTTAAAAAAGATGTTTTGCAAAAGTTCAAGGCTTTTGCACTTACTGGCATAGATGCAGTGATGGATTCATGGATTTCCTTTCTTTTCTTTTGTCTTTTTCTGTTTTTTTTGTTTGTTTGTTTTTGGAACAATGATCCTTATGCTGGACTCATTTATCTTGAAATGGCAGGCAACCACAGCAGATCTCAATCTACAGTACATATCAAGCAATTCAACTTTGTGTGTGTATGTATGTGTGTGTCATGACTTTTCTCTGCTTCTTGGGAGTATGTGAAACATTAATGGTACTTCAGATAGGTTCCCTGGTGCTTTTCAAGGTTTACAATATCGCACTAAATGTGATGAAAAGCACACAAGAAACGTGAGAGATCACTTTTTACAGAGATAGGCAATTTACTAGAGAGATCCACTGCTCATGTGGAAATGATATTTAAGCAGATACTTGCCACATTTGGGTTCACCACAATAGCAACAGGAGGTGGCTAACAAATGATTACAGTAGTACAGAATGCACTACACTTAATCTTATGCAGTTTTCATTTATTGCTGAATCTTTACGTTTGTTTACATTTCTCTCCACTATGAATGGTGCCATGTGTAATGGTGCCATGTATGATCTGTGTTTGTGTGCATAAGATTTGACAAATTTTGACTTTTTATACTTTATTTGTGTCTATTTTATGGTAGTAAACCATAAAAGACTTGTATCTACATATATTTTGTGCATTCATGACATACTTAACTTTTTCTTAATGTTTTTGATATTTTTAGCCTACTTTGTTCTTCTGGAAGGTTTCTCAAATTGTCACAAATCTCCAAAAATGTGTTTTAAATTTATGTATTGAACCATATTCATACATAACTGGACCTATACATTTCAAACTAGTATTGTTCAAGGGTCAACTATTTCTCTCAATCCCTAAATAGGTTAGAATTATAAATAGGCAACAATGGGATGCTGATACAATTGATTTTGCTGGAAGTCACACTTTTTCATTAATTACACTTCAGAATATTTTACTATGTATTTTTATTGACCTTTCTAATTATGAATTTCACTATGCAGTTCATTTTGTTTTAAACTGGAATTTTCCTGGAATTGTAAGAAAATACATTTACATTTGTTCACTGGATTTCTATTTTCTGAAAAGATAGTACTAATGGGCTTGTTATGTGTTTGGTTTGATGAAATTAACTCTAAAATTCCTAAAACTCCAGGTTACTGATATATATTGTCTTTCTTATGTCGTTCTCAGTTTGGTGCTCTTCACTGTTTGAATATGAAATACGCAGTTTTTTTCAAGGTGCCTATCAAAATCTTAAGCCATTTTATGCCAACATTTGTTTATTTATAGTATTTGTGTGTATATTAGTGTATATGTGGAGAAATATATTAAGTAAACAGAGCATTATTAATGACAATACATCTTAGTTGATTATAAAACCCTTCGGGGAAAATTGAACTCTAAATAGTATTATGGAACACTTACCATGTCCTGTAGTAATTAATGTAAACTATACAACTGTAAGGGCTTCATATATAATCTTACAATTTACTAATGTATTTTAGTAGTTTATTTCTTTAATTTTGCAATTGTGTTGACTACAAAGATTAGATTGTAGCATACAAGTCAAACATCTGGTAATTTCATCCAAAAAGGGTTCTACTGAGGGTAGGAAGTTTATGTAATTTTTATTGGCATTATTTGTGTCACATCATCATTTAAATGTGAACTTCTGTATCTTTTCAAATATGGGAGTATTTAAGTCAATGTGCTTAATTTTCTAATATTTTATATTCATATGTAATTCATGGTTGGTATGTGGAATATATGTATTTACAATAAATGAAAGAACAGTGTCAGAGGAAAGGGTCTACAATATTACATTTTTAAATCTTTAATAAATAGCTTAGATGAGGCCCGCTGTGTTTAAGCTATAGTTATATCAATTTCTATGCAATGCAAAGAAAAAATAATGAAAAGAGAAAAATGCTAATGATATCAGTGTATTAATGTCCGTTTGTACTACTAGGGGGTAATGAAGTGCTGAGCATGAAAATATAGATTTAAGATCTATTTGGTTGCTTAAGCTAAATTCCAGGAAACCTCCTGAGGTTGTTTGCATCTGGAATACAATATGAACATGCTGAAGAGATTGCTAAGCAGTACATAATTTTTATGGATGATTTTGAATGGACATTTAGAGATCAAAACTGTTTAGTATTCTACTCAACTGCAGAGAACTTTCCCAAGGTAGTCTGAGGAAGCAGGTAACAGGAATCAATTTAATTATAGCTCTAGGGAAATGTGGATGGTATTAAAGATGTTCAGAAAGGTAGACATTTTCATGGAATAATAATTTTAGATAATATTTTTATTGAATATGTATTATGCATTAGACACCATTCTATGTTTAAAATTCCTTACAGCATTTAATTCTCAAAATGAGGCTAAATTGAGAAAACTAAGTCTTGGAAAGGTAAATAGCTTATCCAAAGTCATAGAAATAATAACTACTGAATTTGGATTAGTTGTTGGGCAGTTCTTACTGTGGAAACTAGTTATCAATTGTTGTTTATAGGCTTGGCATGTCCCAGTTTTTAGACTCTTTCTTAAGAGCCATCATGATTTTGAAATATAGCAGAATATTAGTAGTAGGAAAATTATAAGAAATAATCAATTTTCTATCCTTTTCTCTTTTGTCAGTCCTACATCTCACTACCACATGCTCATAGTAGCAATACTGGTTTTTTGACTGAGTGGAAGATGGCTGAGAACTTTCTTCTGTATTATTTTATTTTTATTAGTTCCATAATGGTATGCCTCACATATAGTCTGTCATGTGAGGTACGGGTTGAGAATAAGTGACTCTCAAGAAGTTGGGAAAGTATCTACATTAGGAAGGCTACTTTATTATTGTTACTTATTTTATTTTATTTTATTATTTATTTATTTATTTATTTATTTATTTATTTATTTATTTTTGAGACAAAGCCTCGCTCTGTCCCAGGCTGGAGTGCAGTGGTGTGATCTCGGCTCGCTGCAACCTCTGCCTCCAAGGTTCAAGAGATTCTCCTGCCTCAGCCTTTGGAGTAGGTGGGATTACAGGTGCATGCCACCATGCCAGGCTAATTTTTGTATTTTTAGTAGAGACAGGGTTTCGCCATGTTGGCCAGGCTGGACTTGAACTCCTGACCTCGTGATCCACCCACCTCGGCCTCCCAAAGTGCTGAGATTACAGGCGTGGGCCACCGCGCTGCTTCACACCTATATTCTTCCCACACCTGAATCAAACAATGGCAACAAACAAACTTGGAAACCTCTTCAAGTTCTTGGTAAAGGTCACTTGCAATCCTCTTCCTTTCCCATCTCAAACTGGTAGGAAAAATGCTTCAACTATGAGACAGGTTGTGGCTACTCATTTATTCATCCATTAAATATTTCTCCATTGATTATTTACTGTGCTTCAGCTGCTATGTCTTTGCAATTTGATAGTGAATATCAATAGCACTGATGTTCACTGTCAGAGGGTTTACAGTGTATCAAGGGAGGCAGATGTTAAACAATAAATTACATGCTTAACAGAGAGAGAGAAATATTAGCTGATATGAGTATGTAACAAGAAAATCATGACCATAATTTAGACAGATGCTGTGCCTGAGAGCATACAGCCTAGAGCCAAAGACATAATTAAGCAAGCAAACAAAATAGTGTAGGGTGATCTAAGGGGAAATACAAGACACTGGGATCATATAAAGAGGTCACATCATCCTCTTGGATGAGCTAAGAATAAATCTCCTAGAATAAGGCATGCTTAGGTTTACACTAAAAGTTTGACTAGGTCTGAAGCCACCAAGTTTCAACCCTGGCTGCACATTAGACTCATCTGGGAAACTTAAAAAATATGGATGTCTGTACCCAATCATTCTAGTTTATTAGTTCTGGGGTGGGTTCCAGGCATTCATAGGTTTTATAAACTCTTCAGATGATTCTATTGACAGGATTGAAAAATAAGTCAACTGTCCTTAACCAATTGAGGAAGGACTGGAAAAAATCTACAGATAAAGACAGCAAGGTACATTTTAGAAACTGAAAATTATTCCAGTTCTAGTAATAAATGTCAGGATGGGCGAGTCGATAGTTTTTATTGGAGATGGCTCTTGGAGTTTGTGGCAGTGAATGCATGATGAAGATATGATTTTTCTCCAGTGGTCCTCAGCAGCCATGGTGCATCCAGGGATAATCTGGAGAGCTAAATTTTCTCAGTGTTGATGTCTCCTTGGGCAAGCATGGCTGGTTTCCTTGAACTCTTTACTCTCTTTGTACCTGTGCTACCATATCTGCTGTTTCTTTCCTTCTCTTCTTCACTGAGGAACTCCTATTTATCCCTAGGGACTCAGCTTAAAAGGGCTAGGTAGTAGATATTTTAGTTGTTGTAAGCACACAGTCTCTGTTGCAGCTACGCAACTCTGTTGCAGTACAAAAGCAGCTATGGACAATATATAAATGAATGGGTGTGACTATGTTCCAATAAAAACTTTATTTATGAAAGCTGAAATTTCATATAGTTTTCCTGTGTCACAAAATATTGTCCTTTTATTTTTCAACATTTAAAATGTACAATTATTCTTATATCATGTACCATATAAAAATAGGCAGCAAGGAGGTCTATGGGAGGTCTATACCCACAGGCACAGATTTCCCCACCATCATTCGAAGGCATTGTTACAAAAACCAGTTTAGTTCTGACAAAAAAACTCTTTGAAGTAAATATTTTTGTTATTCTCATTGTACTGATATAGGAACGGAGGCCCAGAGTAATTAAGTAATCTGTCCAAGTCACACAGATGCTAAGAGGCAGAGGTGGACTTAAGAAGCAGTCTTGCTCTTTAACACTGTAATGATGCGGTTCACTACTGGTCATGGGAATGTGCAAAGAAGCTTAGAGAAGGAATTAGAGATGAAACAATCAAAGTATTATGATATGTTTCATCAGTAATCTATATGGGTGGTGAAGGCAACAAGGGAGAAAGGATCAAAGACTTGGGATCAAACTGATCAGTGAAAGGGTGGTGGTGTTTAAGAGGTCAATAGAATACAATAAAAAGTACATATTAGGACCTAAAAAAAATTTAATTTCGACACTAGATAGCCTGAGGATTTCAGAGGAAGTTCCTTCCATATATTTTCACATTATCATGTTTCACATTCAACCAACATTTTCATAATCTCTGTGTGTTTGTGTGTGCATACCTGTTCCTTACTAGTTTGCAAAAATTGGCAAAGACAAGGCAAATAATTTTTAAAAAGTATGAAAGGTGCTATAATAGAGGTTAGCAGATCTAACCCAGCTTAGGGAGACAGAGAATGTTTTCTGCAGAAGATGCATTATCAGGTATATTCTTATCCTTCAGGTGAGGTGGAGCTAAGTGTTTGAAACAGAGAGTAGGGTTTATAAAGGCCCAGAAGCAAGCCAGAGAACATGGTGGATTCTGGAAAGACTGAGTTTAGTATGGTAGAACACTGAATGAGGACAGAATGAGGGACTCATGAGAGCTAAGACTGTACATTCAGTGAGCTTAGAGTGGTAGGATAAGTGGGAGTGTCCAGATATCCAAGTTGTATATTCAAGGAATGTGGAAATCATCTGAGAGTCAGTGGGGTTCTTTGAAGGAATTTAAACATCAGAGTGACATGAGACATGGATTTTTGGAAGCTTAATCAAGCTGGTGGAATGAAGATTGATGGGGAAAAGTATGGAACCCAGTTAAGTGGCTATTTTAGTAGCACATTGGGCTCTGATATTCTATTCTCCCGTTTAATAAACCTATAGGTATGCAATAAAGGACAGGAAAATATAATTGAACAAAACATTGTGCTGAATTGGATACATCTGAATTGCATACACATGGTTTGTGCCAGCAGTTGGCAACATAGAGATAATTAAAATATTAAGGTCATTTAAGAATTGCTTTGAATATGGACATTTTACTTTTTTCATATATCATATTTAGCCATAAAATTACTTCTTTTAATCTTTGAACAGTTGCAGTTAGCAAAATATAAAGAATAGCTTTCCCACATATATGTATGTATGCGTATAAAACAGTAGAATCCATTTAATGACAATTTATTAAACGCAATATCTATGAGGATTATGAGATCAAATAACAGGCAGAATTTCAAAGTAGCTTAATTCATTATTTAGTTCACTTGAAATAAAATAAACTTAAGGACTTAATTAATGGAGTTTTACTTTTTTGTAACTTGAAATGCCTTTTTGGGGAAAAAAAAAAAGGCTTGGTTGATACCTTTATTATATGTCTCTACTTGTATTGTTTTTTGAGGAGTGAACACTTGGATAAGGTCATGGTGTTAAAAGATAACGTTGTTGCCGGGCGCGGTGGCTCATGCCTGTAATCCCAGCACTTTGGGAGGCCGAGGCGGGCGGATCAGGAAGTCAGGAGATCGAGACCATCCTGGCTAACACTGTGAAACCCCGTCTCTACTAAAAAGACAAAAAATTAGCCGGGCGTGGTGGCGGGCGCCTGGAGTCCCAGCTACTCAGGAGGCTGAGGCAGGAGAGTGGCATGAACCTGGGAGGCGGGGCTTGCAGCGAGCCATGATCGCGCCACTGCACTCCAGCCTGGGCAACAGAGCAAGACTCCGTCTCAAAAACAAACAAACAAACAATCAAACAAAATAGATACGTTGTAGACTTTGCAGTCCATTTTATGTATTATTTACCTCTGCCCAATTGTGATTATGACAGTGGGGATGCATTTATTTTTCCTTTTCAGAAAAATTACAGCCTTCACAGATGTGTTCATGTCTATCCTCAAGTCTTTATTCAGTTCTACTTTGGAGAATGGCTTCAGAGCAAAAATATAAGATAATTTAAGCAGATAAAATGCTGTGGTTTTCAGGAACATTCTTCTTCAGAGTCATTTATATACTAGAACAAGTAATGAGTTTAGTTTAAAATAAATATGAACATCAGGAATCAATTAGCTGGCCCAAATAACACAAACATATTATTTGTATGTTTTAAGTTTATTTTTGCAGAGTTTTTATTTTGGGGTATAGCAGGGTGAGTGGTGCAGTGGAAGGAGCATAGAGTTGGTATTTACACAGATCTTAAGAGTAATCTTAGTTTGTTCTCTGGTTCTCAAATCTCAATCTGCACAGGAGGGATAAGAACATATGGTTTGTGAGGGTTAATCCCTGTAAAGAACTTAGTCCAGAGACTGGCACATATTAGGCTCTCGCTGGCAGTTATTATGATTAGCATTTTCTTAGTTATGAGGTAAGAGAAAAGAACACATATAAGACAGATATCCTACTGGCTTAAAAACATAGCCATTGCAAGCAGGACTAATGCAAAAAAATGTTCTCGAACATCATTATAATTTTTATATCTCAGGCATGCTGAATGATATTTGGCCAGCATATGGTCTACTCTGAATGTTTTGCTTGTTTTTGAATATAGGTATGAAGCCAATAGAATATAAGTCAAGCAGGTCCCCAAATACTGTTGTTTTGTTCAACTCGTTCAGCGATAATGTTGATAAGGAAAAAAAAAAAGTCCGTTCCCAGTCAGGGCCACTATGTGGCGATTACATGTTCTCCCTATGCCTCCGTGGGATTTCACTGGGCACTCTGGTTTCCTTCCACATCCCCAAACTGTGTACAGAGAATTGCTGTCTCTAAATGGTCCCAGTCTGGTTGAGTGGGTATATGTGCCCTACCATGAGATGGTGTCCTGTTCAGGACTGGTTCCTGCCCTGGGTCCTGAATGTTTGGGTTGGGCTCCGGCCATCTGGATCCCTGAACTGGGATAAGCAGGTTGGAAATGAATGAACAAATGAATGAATGAATACAAATTGTTATCAAATAAAAATCTGTAAACTCTACCATAATTATCCAAATGCACATAATAAATAATGCAGTACAAAAGCACTCAGAGCTCATCATATTTGTGATTGATTCTGAACTGCATGGTGGGAGGACATGCTCGTTACAATTTTCACTTTTCAAACGTTTATACCTTAATTTAACCCAGCACTGCTATGACCACCGTCATTCACTGATTCACCAAAAATTGGATAAATAATTATTTCATTTTTCATTAATCTTTCTTAAATGTATGTGTAGCTCACATTTAGTTCAATGTTCAGTATGAAACGTGTTTTCAGTCTTTATTTAGAAGTTTGGTGGTGTTTTTTGTGATCAGAAATGGACTGTAGGAACTTAACTCTAGTTTATATCAATGAGCCTACGGTCAAATTGGTTTCATTAAAGTTGATTTGCTCAATGTCGAAGTTTCCAAGAGCCTATCGAGGACATTAAGTGAGGACTTACTGTACATTGAGTAATATGGGTTCTAAAGTCTGTTTTAAGATAATACTTGAACTGCATTATTCATGTCCTGACTTGCTTAGTGACTTAAATATATATGTAATTATGGACCAGACAACTTGAAGATCTAAAAAAGATAAAGTGTTTTGTTTTTTTTTCTAAATGGCATATTTCATGTAGTGTACTGTTTTGAAGGTTGATCCGTGTTGTAGCATGTATCAAGACTTCTTTCCTTTTTATGGCTGGATACTTTTGGTTAATCCATTCATCTGTTGAAAGAAACTTGGATTGTTTCCACCTTTTGGCTATTGTGAATAATGCTGCAGTGAACACTGGTGTTCAAATATTTGATTGAGTCCCAGCTTTCAATTATTTTAGGCATATATGTGGGAGTGGAATTGCTGGGTCATATGGCACTTCTGTATGAGTCTACTTAAATGAAAATTCTCGAATGAGTAACTAGAGACAGAAAGTATATAAGAGGTTGTCAGGGGGTAGGAGGTGGAAGGAGTGAAGAGTTATTGCATAATGGTGACGAAGTTTGAGTTGATGAAAAATGTTCAGAAATAGATAATGATAGTTGTACAATATTGTGAGTGTAATTAATGCTACTGAATTGTACACTTAAAAAATCTAAAATGGCAAATTTAATGTTATATGTATTGATCACAATTAAAAATAATAATAGTACAATGTACCAAAAACCACTGTTTGCTTTTAAGTGGGTGTTTTGTATGGTATGTGAATTATAACCTGATAAAGCTGTTTATACAAATGGGTCATACTTACAAAAGGAAAGTTTAAGGTTCCAAACATATTTTATATTGACCACGTCACAGTAGCTACCAAGTACCTGGAATGAATTAGATTTGGGAAATTTATGCTTCCACTAAAAAGTAGCCTAGTTTTACATACCCTAAGACTACAAAAAAAAAATGTGGAGGGGCACAATTACTAAAGTACTCATCTCCAGGGACTTTCAGTCTAAATAATGAAGTATGGAGTAATATCCATGAAGTGACTGGTAAGTTGAGATAATAAAAATCGATAAATTACATATAGATAGATACATACATACACCTTTGTGTGCATATATAAGTACCTGTATATAATTTGTAAATAACTAACTCAGGAAAGCACTGGAAAAGGCATTGTATTGTGCTACCTACTTTTTTAACACCTTTCTTTCAACTTCTCTTGTGTATACAAAATGACTAAGTAGGTGCACATTTTACAGAGTTTACATATAACATCCATTGTACATTTGAATCTTCAAAATCACCTCTGTTTAGATTATGAGTAGTTTATTAGTAACTGTTGGAAAATGAAATATTTACAAATGCTGGCTTTCACTTTAATTCTACATAATGTTATTACTTGGAATTATTAAATATTTTATAAATTGTAATTGAGATACATATGAATGTTTATAAATCATATATAGGAAACTTTAAATTCCAGATGCACATATGCCTATGTACACACACACACACAGACACCCCTTCTGTGTTGCTTAACCATAATTTGATTCCAGATTTGAGATATTTTGAATTTGAGAATGTTGTTATGGTTTATATTACTACCTGCTGCCCCACTCCCCAAACTCCCACCTAAATGTTAGGGAAGCATGGCAAGTGATAAAGAGATTCAAAGTATGAAATGACATACTATCCTGTGTTAAAAATACTCATTGTTATATCAGATCATTGTTCAATTCTGGTTTTTTATTGTTTGCTTATTTTTCAGCTGCTCCAGTTGATGTACTAAAAGCACTAGATTTTCACAATTCTCCAGAGGGAATATCAAAAACAACGGGATTTTGCACAAACAGAAAGAATTCTAAAGGCTCAGATACTGCTTACAGAGTTTCAAAGCAAGCACAACTCAGTGCCCCAACAAAACAGTTATTTCCAGGTATGTTCACTTTATTATTATTATTGTTATTATTACTAAAAATTATTACACTTTTGTTACTACTAAAACTACTTTTAGTATTTCTTTACTAATTTGTATTTTTATCAGGTTAGATAATGCCCAATTATATGGTAAAATGCAATTCTTTCATATATCAGACACCAAATACATTGTGGTCACCAAAGTAATGTAATGAAAATAACAAAAAAATTGATAATTGCCAGTCTTAATTCAACACAATCACATTTCTGTGAAAATATTCTTATTTGAACATTTAGTACTTCATTACTTTATTTGTACATAATATATGGAGACAACATTTTATATCTAGCCTATTTCTACTTGTAATTAGGTAGAGCTTATTCATCGTGACTGGGGTATAGGAGGGAATCTTTCCCCCTAATTAATAAGTTAATTTAATGGGCATTTGAATTTAAACATGCTTAGTGCATGTTTTCCTAACATTAAGGTAAATGTTTCTGTTGAAAGAGATACTTTTTCTTTGCAAATAATTTTGCATTATTTTTTCATGCCGTTCTTATCTAAAATATAAGAAAAGTTAGTCACATCTCACAGTTATCCCTCCTGAAACTAGAGATTTTTTAAAAATATCAGCTGGCAGTTTTTCATAATGGTACTGAAAAGTACTTGCTGAATATTTGTTTTTCCTTCCATGAGAGCACTAATTGACCTAATAACACTAATTATCTAGAAATCATGATAATGTGGAGACAGGGAATTGAGTGGTGAAATGACAATTTTCGAGCCTCATATTTTCAAAGCAGGTAACTTGTTAACTATGCTTGCCTCCATTTGATACATACCAGTTATCTATTGATTGGTCAATTGATGGGTGTTCTCATCCTTATTTAACAGAGGAGGAAACTGAATTTCACAAAGGCTCTCTGACTTGACCAAATTATGTGCAGTCAATATTTAATCTAGGTCTGTTCTGCTCTATATATTTTATATGTCATCAAATGGTCCTTTCTGGCACTTTGGGATCTTCTCAGCAGCAATTTATCATTTAAATTCTTCATATTATCCTATATTATCTCTGCTTGAGAAAATTTGAGTTTCCTATCTTCATATGAAACTGTTTTCTAACAAGAGAAAACAAATATAAATCAAGGGGTTAAAACATTACAAAACAGCACAGTACACTTTTCATAGAAGGACATTTTAAAATATATCGAAATACATTTATTTTGATTGTTCACTGATTCTTCCAATATATTTTCTGTTTTGCAATACTTTGTGGTGAACAAGAACAAACTGAAAATATAAAGAATAAAATGAACTTTTTTTCTGACTTTGAAAATAAAAAAGTTAAAATGATTATTAAATCCATAAAACATTTTAAAAATAGAATTAACAAAATTAAAAGTAAAAAGATAAGCTGCTTTTTCTATTTATGTGCACTCTGCTGCATTTCCTAAAGCATCCTTAATAGAAAAAGGGATGGGAATTTTGAAGAGAGGAAAACAAAGAAAAATATACCAATTAAAAACCTTTAGAACTACTCAGATTACAGGTTACAATTTTTATACTTTGGCTCATTATCTCAGGGTCAGTGTGTTCTGCATTCCATTGTGGTAGTTACTTAAAATCATTAATTTTATATAATTAATTTTAAATACTATATATTTAATTGATAAGAGCCATATAATCAACATTATCTGACTGCTTTCTTTATGATACAGTCTCATATAATTTCCACAATAGTTCAATGGGACAGATTAAATTATTAGCCCAGTCAATGGATGGGAAGGGCAAGTAGGATTTTATTTGCCAAGAACACATAGCTAGGAGATGGTGGGTTGATTCCATATATTGGCTATTATGAATAATATTGCAATAAATATTGGACTGCAGATATCCCTTCAACATACTGATGTCATTTACTTGGGACATATACTCAGTAGTAGGGTTGATGGATAATATAACATAGGAGTGCAGTTATCTCTTTGACATACTGATTTCATTTCCTTTGTATGTATACTCAGTAGTGCGATTGATGGCACTAGCTCTAATTTTTTGAGGAAATTTTTTACTATTTTCTATATGGCTGTATTAATTTACATTTTCACCAATAGTATGAAACAGTTCCTTTTTCTCTACATCTGCACCAACACTTATCTTTTGACTTTTTGATAGTTGCCATTCATACTGGAGTGGGGTAATAGCTCATTGCAGTTTTGATTTACATATTCCTAATGATTAACAATGTTGAGCATTTTTTTCATATACCCGTTAGCCATTTGTATGTCTTCTTTGAGATATGTTTATTCAGACATCTTGTCCATTTTTAATTGGATTACTTGTTTTTTTCTATTGAGTTGTTTGAGTTCCTTACATGTTTTTAATATTAACCCCTTATCAGATGTATAGTTTGCAAATATTTTCTCCTGTTCTAAAGGTTGTCTCTTCACTTTGTTAATTTTTTCTTTTGCTTTGTAAATGCTTTTTAGTTAAATGTAATCCTATTTGGATGTGGTAGGGCTGGGATTTGAGCCAAATGATCTGACAAGATTCAGAACTTTCAATTGAGATACTGTACTGTCTTCCACTTAGTCTATGCCTACATTTATAGCATAAAAATGTATTCATGCCTCTTGCTGTTTTTTCTTTTGTAATATGTTTTAACAATTTCCACTTCATAAAACATCTTTCTGCTACATTAAGTGGCTGCATACGATTCTATTACATACATATTTGTATTTTATTTAATCAGTTTCAATCATTGCAGCTTATTATAAAATTTTATTATTATAAATAGTACTTTGGTGATTTGAAAGTACAATACATTTACACATAAGCATCCTCTCCCCATACATTCTTAGAGGTAGAATTGCTGATCTCCTACAATTGTTTGAACTTGAATCCAAGCCAGACATAATCATATTTCTTTTATAGATTTATACTACTGCCTGTAATAGAATTTGGAATGAATGGATTGAAAAAGGAAGGCCTTGATATTAGGCTAGATATTGTTGATTACACATGCACATACACAATGGTTTTGCAAAAAGACAACTTTTCAACTAAAGGCATCTCATTTCTCAAATAATAATGCTTGCTTTATTTATATGCCAGAGTAGTAAGAGGCTCAAATAAGATATATTTGTAAAACTATTTTGAAAAATAAAACCCACAACTTAATATATGCTGTTTTATAAAAATATAAGTACTCATTACTTAATTATTTGAGATATACTTAGGGTAATTGTTTAACCGATATATTTATATAACAAATGCTTAGTAAGGACCAATGTAGATCAGACTGTATGCTAGATATTTGGCATATGATTGAGAGAGAGAAGGAAAGAAAAAGAGTCTGCCTTCTTGAATTTAAAATCAAGTTAGCCAATTACCTAATTGTTCTGGCTCATAATGACATATGCTTCTTTAGTAAGAAACAATATGCAGTGAAACTGCATATTGTTTGATATTAAGAACTAATCGAAAACTCTTAAGCTTTTAAAGAAACAACAGAAAGAATACGTTTGTAAATTGGGTCATTACAATGCCTCTTTAAAGTGGGAATGTATGGCTACAGACTAGACAAAGACAAAAAATACAAACTTTACGCCAAAATTAGCACTTAAATAAGTGTTTTAAGAGTGGTGGTTATGTGTTTGATATTTACTGGTATCATAATCCTGTTGCCTAAACCAAATTTAATTTCACATAAACATTGTGCTTTAAGTACTTCAAGTGAGTGGCTTTAAAGTTTGACTATAGCTTGGATAAAAATTGAAGAGAAACCTTAATGGAGGACCCCTATTTATTTATTAATCTGTTTACTATTCAAAGTTAGTTGATTTATAAAGGCCATGTAGAAATTTCAAAAATACTACAGTGATCTAGGAATAAAGTAGAAATTGGAAATTGGAAATTTCTAACTCTTTGGCCTTTTCTTCTCAGGTGGAACTTTCCCAGAAGACTTTTCAATATTATTTACAGTAAAACCAAAAAAAGGAATTCAGTCTTTCCTTTTATCTATATATAATGAGCATGGTATTCAGCAAATTGGTGTTGAGGTTGGGAGATCACCTGTTTTTCTGTTTGAAGACCACACTGGAAAACCTGCCCCAGAAGACTATCCCCTCTTCAGAACTGTTAACATCGCTGATGGGAAGTAAGTAACAAAATAATACAATGTTTTAGCTATGCTAAAATCATTTTTTTATTCAGTCGCTTAACAAATATTTATGAAGTGTGATAAGGTTTTTCTAGAGGCTGGTGATAAATAAATGAGCAAAAAATACATAAAGACATAATTTATAGTGTGTACAGGGAAACAATAAACAATGTTTTCAAAATAAATTACTAATAAGTAGTATAGCAGGTGGTAATAAGTGTGAAAGAAAAAGAGAGCAGTAAAGAGGATAGGGTGTGGCAGTGGGGTGGGTAGTTTTAAGAAGTGAGATCAAGCCAAATCCCACTAAGAAAGTGATATGTAAAGAAGGTGAAGTGCATGCCATGCTGTTCATTAAAAGCCTAGTGTTCCAGGAGAAGCAGGAAGCAAATACAGTCTCTGATTCCAGGGTGTGGCCAGTTTGTTCCAAGCAACATCAAGGATACCAGCATGGCAGGAGAAGAGTGGGATGATGAGGATGGAGAAGCAGAGGGAGGCCAGATGGTATAACACATTGTAGGAGGTCGTAAGCACTTTGGATTCTACTCTGAGAGAAACAGGAAGTTACTGGAGGCTTTTTGAGCAGAAGAATGATCTAATTTGACTTACGTTTTACTAATAATATTAATATTGGAGATCAGAGGAAGCATTATAGAGTGCTGATATGTGCCATGTACTAAGGTCTTTATACATTGTTAACTCATTTAGTTTTATTGATTCCTTTAAGAAAGTAATGTTAACAAACTAATTTTCCTGGTAAGGGAACTGAGGCTCAGAGAGTTTAAGTAACTTGCCTAAGTTCATATAGTTGGAAAGTGATAGAGATGGGGTTTGAACTCAGGAAGTCAGGCTTGCACTGCGCTCTTTTGCAAATCATGTCGAATTCTGAATTATGTATTGTGGTTGTTTCCTTTCACTTATGGAGCAGCTAAATAGAAATTAATGCTTATTAAATTTACTCAGTATTTTATCACTGAATCCAGACCTCTAAAAACAGCTTTATCCAAAATAGCACATTTGGTTATAGCTATAAGAAGGAAGTAGCAGTGATCATTGACACTCATTATATTTTTGTCAGGACCACAGAGAAACTCTCAAGTCTCAGTTTTACTGAGACTTTACAACTTTAGGCTTTTACAACTAATTTACATTATTATCCTATAAACAAATTAGATATAATAGCACATTGTGTTTCTTTTTTTGACTGTTAGCAAACTCCACGCTAAGATTTTAATCTATATTTGGTAAATGTAGAAAATATTTTGAACTCATCTTATTATTCACACCTTATTTTTCCTTAATCCTGCTTTCCTAACTGAAAAAAAAACAAAAACAAAAACATCAATTTATTACAGCCCAGCCCACATCCTATTCAAAACTAGCAGGTAGTGTTTACTATGAATGAATCCTTAAAGTAAAACATGAAAAAATAAAAATAAAAAAATGGAGAATGTTCAATAAATATTTTTAATTATCAAACAGAAGTTATATTTACATATATCACAGTAGTAAAATATTATCTTGATAATATGTTGAATACAATTAATACCTAGTAGTATTAATGTTTTTTCATTTGTATATTCCTTCAATACCAATTTATTAAATGCTTACTGTGTGCTACGTAGGTCCTATACTTTTACTTGAGACAGTTAAAACGTGACATACTTTTTGAGCTCAACTGACATAATAATTTAGATGCAAAAATATTGGTATTTAAGCACACTCTGATGTTTTTAAAGAACAATCATGACATTCATCATGAGTGAACATTCATTCCATAAGTATTTATCTATTAGCCACCGCTTGGCTGGCAGTCTGTAGAGCACAGCAGTTGTAGCAATGAACAACCCAGGTGAAGTTCCTCCACTCCTGGAGCTTAAATATGCGAAGTGCTGATAGTTCTTTGAATGAAAATAAATCAAGGTAAGAGATGTAGAGTGTACTATTTTAGATAGGACAGTTTAATATGAATGAATCCTCAAAGTAAAACATGAGGTTTCACTCATGTTTTTTTGAGTGAGGTTGCATTGAGCAAAATCACAAAGGAAGTGAGAGAATAGCCATGTAGGGATGTGGAGAAAGAACAATCCTGCCGGGGTGAAGAACATGTGCAAGGGGCAAAAAAGAGGCAGCCTTGTGGCTGGGATCCCGGGAGTCCAGGGGGCGTCTGAGCTCATGAGGTCGTAGAAGGATAGGGGACCCTCCTGTGAAGCAGAATAATGGCTTCAGCTTTTACTGTGAGTATTGTATTTGATAGTTTTTAAGAATGCAGATCCTTGATCTGACTTAGATTTTTAAAAGGTGGCTCTGGATGCATAAGAGTAGAAGCAGAGGCCAGTTAGGAGTCTAGCTGTGAGAGATGGCAGCTTGTACTAAATTGAGAGATATTGGATTCTGTTTATACTTTTGAATATATGAACTGATAGAATTTTCTGACTATAGGAGTGTGTAGTATGAGAAAAAGAGAATAATTAAGAATGCCTCTAAGGCTAAATGTTAATTTGGTATTTTGAATATTATATATGACACCATGATTATGACATATCATTATCAAAGCCTACATTAATTAAACAAAAATAGCAAGTTTAGAGTTCTAATCAGTTTTAATTATTGAAATTGTTTTTATTTTCTGTTAATGAAAAGAACATACCTATAATACTGGGAATGGCTTAAGTGAAGACCCAGATTTCTTGGCATGAAGTATGTGTAAATTTTACTCTCACTATATTAAGTAGCTCCTTATATAAATCTTTGCTCAATTCAAACCAAGCAGACACCTATGCCAGTTGAATGTTCTAGTGGAAAGACCAAAGATTAAGTGTATATGGAAATACACTTGGTCACCATGCCAAGTCACATGAAACAGACATTTTAGGAAGGCTCCTGCAACTTTTTGGGTATTTTATTTTGTGGATCTAGTCCTAGACACTTCTGGAATATTAATCTAGCACTTTTCATTGGGAAAAAAAATAAAATATAAACCAGACTGGCTTGCAGAATTGAGTGGGCTTCATTTAATGGTTTATGTTAGCACCATACATTGTTAATAAAACCCACCATTTTACAGTATGGTTAGGGAATGTGCGTTTCCAAAGGGCTGGCCATGTCTCCCCAGCCAAGCCTGTCATCACTGCTCTGAATTAGTTGGAGCAGTAGCTGCAGAGTGAATTGAGAGTCTCATTCCACACATGCGTTGACTATGTTTTCTTTCAGTTTTCCACATCTGCCAACCCTGAAAAGAAGGAAAGATACTGTGTCTCAGTCTTGGATCCTGCCTACAGTAGTGATCTATAACTGTCTTGAAATTAAAGTGGAAAAATAATGAAAGCACTTGAAATAAATGTGAATAAAGACAGAGAAGCACATTGTGTTTTACAATTAGGACGTTGACTTGCTCTAGATGGAGCGCTCATTCAATTAGTAGACATACCCTGTTACAGTCAATCTCAGGGGATCACTAGAGCGGATTTTTTTTAAATGGAATTCCACTTTGGAAGAAAGCATTTACGTACTTGGAAACTATTACTTACCCCATATCCCACCCTAATCTCTATCAAATACCTTCATCAGGACACAGTGAGATTAAGCTTTTGTTACTACAACACAAAGTGAAGCAAAGGATGGGCACTTCCTTATCAGCACAGACAGCTAATTCTACTGTGCATTTTATGCTGCTTGTGTCCTTTTGGGTACCTAGTACTGTTGGGTAACGAGTAAGTAGTCACCTGTTAACTGGCTGCTTAATAAATGAGCCTACATTTTTTGTATGATTTTAGCTCATTTTTATAATTTAAAATACACAGCATTTTTATGTGAATACTGCTTTGGCAACCACTGTTTCTTTGAAGCTTACAAAAGAATTACTTGTCTTTTTTAGGTGGCATCGGGTGGCAATCAGCGTGGAGAAGAAAACTGTGACAATGATTGTTGATTGTAAGAAGAAAACCACGAAACCACTTGATAGAAGTGAGAGAGCAATTGTTGATACCAATGGAATCACGGTTTTTGGAACAAGGATTTTGGATGAAGAAGTTTTTGAGGTAAAAATAAATCCAACTCTAAGCTGAATATTGACAAATCAGATGAACTGGGTTAACAACAGTAAAAATATCGCTTTATAGCAATACATTATAAAGCAAAGTTGAAAACTCTAAAGGGTGACCTAGTTTCTTCCTCTGTGAGTATAGTGGTGATGTTTTCTATTGTTCAGTAAGAGAATGACCAGACAATGGTGACCGTAACGCCTGGGAAACATTTACAGGGATTGGTTGATTTGAACACAGACATGCTATTCTCCTGGAAAGGACAAACGGCTTAACTCTTAGTAGTTTGTATTATTTTCTTTGTAGAAAAGAACATTTTCTTCATTTCATTCTATGGGAGGTTAATTTAGAGAGATGCGCAAGTCATATGTTTTGCCTTCCTCTGTTCTTTGTGAATGTTTTTTAAGGTAAAATAGAGATCATATTGCAAAATATAAATTTTAAGTGTTTAAATCCTTTAAAAAATAATGTAAAGATCATGGTAAGATATTTCCATCAAATTATATTTCACTAATTATGATAATCACATTCTTTTAGTCCTCCAATCATTGGATATGACAACTTATGCTTTAACTTTCATTTAGTCACTTTTTAAAAGAACAAATGACCTGAATTCTGACACCATTAAAGGATGCACTCTCGAGACATTATTTATTATTTTTGTGATTGTTTTTAAACAATTTGAGTCGTTTCTTTGTCAAGGTGTAACAAAGTAAAGCTGTGTAATATATTACAAATTAATAGACAGTTTCACCTGGAGATTTGCTGTATTTTTTGATGTGTGACTATACATACACAGATGTGTACACACACATATATATATACAAACATACAGACAGTATGTATTTTTATAAACAGAACAATGTTCATTCAGAGCATCAGCTAGACTATTTCATTCCTGTACTTATAAATATATCCTACAGTTTAGTTTTATTTAAAATTATTATTATAATAAACATTTGTGAAAGTTCCATGTTATTTATTTGAGATGCTATCGTTTCTGACTTTTATCCACTAGTGTGTACCAAAGCCTTTAATTCTACATAAAATATTTTAAACTATCATATCATGCTAGATTATGTAAATAATAAACTGATTCAGGTAGTTTATAATGGTAATATACTCTCAGATATCCCAATATCCAACACTGATTGCATGCACATGATGATAAACAATTATTTATTCATTAGGCAAATAAATATTAATATAATTTCTAATCTTGAAAAGCATTATTTTAAAAATAAAACTATTCATAAACATAAGTTGCATGTGAATTATGAATAAATTATAATTTATTTTTGTAACCCACACCTTATTTTCCAGGAACATAAATGTGTAAGACAAAAGCACAGTATCAGTGGAATTTCTTTCCTTTTTTAAAAATTGATGCTTAACTTTGTAAAACTATATCCCACATTCTGAATCCTGGAGTAACTTCAGCTCTTTAGTTGGAGAAGCTATTAAAACATTAAGAAAAGTAATGTTGAAAGGATTCTTTAATGAAACCCTTAGTGAATATGACAGTGAGTAGTGAAAAATAAGTTTATTAAGCTACTTCGCATCCTAGAGTTTCATGAAACCCTATGAAGTTTTAAATAAAACATTTATTTACTATTAAGTGTAGTTAGTTTTTAAAATGTTAATGAATAAAGAACTTACTCTCTCAGTTTATCTTTTACAATATTTGACCAGTTAAAGGGGAAACAATTTTTACTTAATAAAATATTTAGAAGTCTGTAGAGTAGGAATCTTTGAATTGGATGAAATTTAGTATTTATCTAATTCATATACTCAAACAGCCATCAGATATAAGATTCAGGTCTTACTTTCTAAATTATATTATTGTATGTATATATGAAATTTCAAAAACAATTTGGTCTCTTTCCACTTGAAAATAGCGCATGAAGAAAATAAGTAATTCAAATATATGGATGTTTAGTCCGAATTTAGAAATTTCCACCATTTTGTAAAATTAGTTCATTCTACCTGATGTTAATATCTATTTTCTTAAAAACTTATTCGAGTATGTTTTTCCTTTTATTTTTGGTTTATATTATACCTATATACTTATGAATCTTTGCAAGTAAACACATAGAATTTAAACAAAAAATGACAGGAGATAGAAATTGTACTGTCTATATATTATGTTAGTGTTTCATAAATAGTTGTGACGATGAAGATAATATGATAATACCAGTGATTCATTAGTCTGAAAACTAGAAATGTCACTTTTTCAGACATAGCATAAGTCAGATTTAGTTGCAGATTTGTTTGGTGTATGTAATTTCATGTATACACTGCCCTACATTAATAGAATGGTACTACTATGGTAAAACTATTAAACATGGTCATATTTGAATTTCAATCTAATGACATTTTAGAATTCAACTTTATACAGATAAATGCAAAACTGAAGATGATTTTAAAGTTTGAACAATTATAGTTTACATATTATGCTCATCATATGCTCACCACAAGAAGAGCATATAGACTCATAATTCAGATTTTATAATTTCAGCATAGCAGAGTGAGTATATGAATTGATTTGGGGATGACAAAAATCCTATTTTGAATCCCAGCATATAGCTTAATATTCAACCTTCTCTATATAATTACTCTATATCAGTTTCAAATGGGAAATATAACAGAATCTTCCTCATAAGGATTTATAGAAAAAAAATGAGCTGATGTATGTACAGTCTTTAAGATACTAGTATAAATATATATATATATACACAAACACACATATGTAATATAAATGTGGTTGTATGTTGTTAACTTAATTATCCATTAATGTGTAGTTTTACAAACATTATTATTACTTCTTTTTCTTATGATTTTACAACCATGACATTTCAAGTACTTTTGATATGGGCAACTAACAGTGACCCATCTGTCAGTCAGAAGTCCTCGTGGGTCCCTCTGTCTGTCTGCTAAAAGTCCTCATGGGTCCGTCTGTCTGTGTTCTAAATGAAGTACTTCTTTTCTGGGCTACTGCAATTTTACAAATTACCTTGTAGAGATTAGATACATTTGTCCCCTCTAGACAGAGGTTAACACCTGAGTACAGACCTTAATAAATGGAGTGTGGTCTGATTGAATGAATATTTCCATGCAGGCAAAAAAAAAAAAAAAAGTCCTACCAACACAAATCAACAGCCTTGATTTTTTTTTTCCTGCTAAATAAGATTCAAAGATGTGAGGAAAACTAAATTAGAAAAGTTGTATTGCTTGTATTTATTGTCAATACAATTATTTTTGGAGTCTTTTAAACAGGAAAATTTCCTTATTAAATAGCAAGTTATAGCCATTGCTCAAGTTTTCAAAACATCATTATTTCTGTTTTCTAATATTTTAAAATAATCAAAACAGATTATTGCAGGTCTTTCATATTTTTTAACAAATAGCCATCTTTGGGGAGATTATTTATTTCGTGGAAGCAATGAGTAGAATATGACATATGATGGCTATTTGAGTAGAAAAGCTTTGTGATGGACATTTTGCATTTTTTCAAACTCCTCAGAAAATATTTTGAATTCAATTTTCTGTGGAGAAATCAATGAATAATAATTTATAACAACTATGCTATTTGATAACTGTACAAGGCCTGAAAAAAGTAAGATTAGCAAACTTTTTTGAGATGGCGTTTGAGATGGCCAATACTAAAGCCATCTCAAAAGCCATTAAGAGCTTGATTATTGCTTTATGGTGTCCATATATCTTTTTAATGCATATATTATCCAATATACACACTTAAAAGTTGAATTTTAGTAGACATGGTTTTCCTATAGAACAATGTTATAAGATGGAGATAACCTTTCCATTTATCCACTTTACCCAGTCTAGATGCATTTAGTTCTTGGTCCTTGTGATTTTTTTTCTAAATTTATTGAGTTACAATTGAATCACAATAAACTGCAAATATTAAAAGTATACCATTGGATCAGTTGTGACGTATGTATACAGCTGTGAAACCATCATCATAATCAAGAAAATAAACATTGCCATCTCACCCAAGAGATTCCTTATCATCTTTTTTAATTCATTCCTTCTTCCATCCTAACCCCGGATAATCATGAATTAGCTTTTTATCACTGTAGCTTTTCTGGGACTTTTACAAATGGAATTATACTGGGTGCACTCATTTTAACTTAACTCGTTTTAACTCGTTTTTTTTTCCCTTGTTATTAATAGTATGTCGAATTACGTTGATTGGTTTTTCAAATATTTAAAAACAACTTTTCAATCTTTAGAGGTCTATAGACTGTACTGGTGATGTAGTATGTTGTCTTATTTATATTACATACAATTCAGTTCTTACTTAGTATAATGATCTTAAGATTTACCCATGTTTATTATATTTAATATTATTATTATTATTTTGCTGAGTAGGATTTTAACACATGGCTACACCAAAATTTTTTCATCCATTCTCCCTATTAGTGGGCATTTGTGTTGCTTCCAAGTTATGGCATCTATAAAGCCACCATAAACATTCATGTCTACATTTTGGTTTGTTTGGTTGAATACCTAGATGTGGAATGCATGGGTTATTTGGTAGGTTCATGCTTAACATTAAAAAAAAGAAAATTATCAAACTATTTTTCAAAGTGGCATTAACCATTTTATACTCCCTTCAGCAGTGTATGAGAGTTCCAGTCATTATGTATCCTTGCCAACCTCTGATATGCTCAGTCTTTTTCATTTTAGGCATTCTAACTAGACGCATTGTAGTGTTACATTGTGGTTTTAATTTGCGCTTCTCTCTTGACTGATGATGTCTGCATTTTGCCAGGTTCTTGTGGGCCATTTATGCATATTGTTTTGTGAGGTGTCTTTTCAAATTTTTTGCCCATTTAAAAAATTGAGCTGTTTGTTTTAGTTTAAGGAGTTTTAAGAGTTTATATCCTGCATAAAGATTTTTTGTCTGATAGATGTTTGCAAATATTTTTTTCCAGTATGTGACTTGCCTTTTTTGTTGTTTTCTTATTGGTGTCTTTCCAAGTGTAAATGCTTTTAATTTTGATAAAGTTTAATTTATCAATTTTGTTGTTATGTTTGACACTCTTTGTGTTCTAAGAAACTTTTACTCCAAGATCACAAAGATTTTCTTCTATTTTTAGTATCAGAATGTTGTTGTTTCAGGATTTGCACATGGGTCATGTCCCATTTTGAGTTAATATTTGTGTATGATGTAAGGTAAAGGTCAATGTTCACTGTTTTCTACATAATCATATCCAGTTCACTCAGCACATTTTTCTGAAACGACTTTCTTTTCATGATTTATATTGCCTTGGTCTTTAAATCAGAAATTAATTGACTACCAATTAGTGCACCTATTACTGAACTCTCTACCTTATTATTTATTCATTTTTTTTACTACTACCATAATATCTTGATTACTGTAGTTTTAGAAAACATTTTTAAATCAGGTGGGTAAATACTCCTACTTTTTATTCTTTGTAAAACATTGCTGTAGCAATTTTGGGTCATTTTCATTTCTACACACATGTTAGAATAAGCTTATTAACTTCTACAAGAAGTTGTGGTTTTAATGGGGATTTCATTTAAGCTACAGATCATAATGAAGACAATTGAAATTTTTAAAAATCATGGAGTTTTCTATTTCCTGTACATAATATAACTCCATTTATTTTGGTCTTGTTTAATTTTTTTTTACAATGTTTTCTAGTTTTCAGGGTAAATGTCTTGGACATCTTTAATTTTTTCCTAAGTATTTTTTTTTTTAGTGCTAGAGTAAATGAATTTGTTTCTAATGTCATATTTGAATATTTTCTTCCTAATATAGAAAACACGATTTTTTATATTAACCTTGTATCCTATAGCCTTGTTAAATTCATTTATTAGTTCAGGGTTTTTTTTTAGTGTAAAAAGTTATATAATCTGAAAGTAGGGACCATTTTGCAAGTTTTCTATCTTTATGCTTTTTACTTATTTTTCTTACGGCAATGAATGGGATATACATCGAATATAACTTTTATATATATTGAATATATCTTGTGTAAGCAGGTATTCTTACTTTTTTTTCTGACCTCATGTGGAAAATAATTCAGTCTTTCAGCATTAAGTATGATGTTGGCTGAAAGTTTTCATTGGATGCTGTTTATCAGTTTGAAATTTACTGTTAGTCTTAGTTTCCTAAATATTTGTTATCAAGAACATGTACTAAATTTTATAAAACGCTTTTTCTACACCTATTGAAATGATCATGTGGGTTTTTTTTCCTGTTAGTATGTTGAATTACATTGATTGATTTTTCAAATATTTAGAAATAACTTTTCATTCCTTAAAGGTGTATAGATTCCACTGTAGTCATGTAGTATGTTATCTTATTAATGTAACATATAATTCCATTTTATAAAATATCTTTAAAAAGTTTTAGTCTATATTAATGAGGAATACTAGTCTATGAATCTCTGTATTTATAATGTCTTTGTCAGGTTTTGATAGGGTTATACTGGCTTCATAAACTCATCTGTGCAGTGATCTCTCCTTATCTATTTTCTGAAAACTTTCTTATATTACTGATGTTATTTCCTTCTTGAATACTGGATAGAATTAACCAGTGAAAATTTCAGGGCCCTGAGTTTTCTTTTTAGAATTTCTTTACTCGATACAGGTTAATTCAGTTTTTCTGTTTCTTCTTGTGTTGATCATGTTAAGTTTTATTTTTCAAGAAATTTTTCTAGTTCAACTAAGTTGTTGGATTTGTTCATATAAAGCTGTTTGTAGCATTTCATTATTTTAAATTTTAATATCTTTAAAATTTCTACTGAAAACTACTTTTTATTCTTTATATTAATAATTTGTATTTTCCCCCCAGATCAATAATTTGAACAGGTACTTGAAACTTTTGTTGATATTCTCAACAAACCAGTTTCAGGCTCTGTTAATTGTCACTCTTAACAGACTCTTTTCTATTTCATAATTATTTTTTCCTATCATAGATTTGAAAAAGAAAAATTGTTTCTCTAGCCTCTCAAAGTATAGGGTTATTACTTCGAGACTTGTTTTTTTCCCAGTATAAAAATTTTAAATTACACATTTCTCTCTAAACACAGTTTTAGCTGCATAACACAATTTTACTATGTCATTTTTGATGGTTATTTAGTTAAAATAATTTTCAATTTCTTTTTTTATTTTATTTCCAGCCCACTAATTATACAGTGATGTTTAATGTCTAGATACTTGAGTTTTTCTTAGAGAGCTTATTGGTATTGGTGTCTAATTCTGTTGTCTTCTGAGAATAAATTTGGTATGATCTCAATCCATTTAGATTTATTGAGGTTTGATATATGGTCTAACATATAGTCTATCTCAGTTAATGTAATAATGCCCTTAAAAAGAAAGTGCGTTGTGAAATTGTTCGATGCAGACTTTTATAAATGTCACTTAGATCTTTCCTTATATTTCTTATTTTTTTGTCTACTTGTTCTATCAGTTGTTGAGGAGTGTTAAAATTTTCTACCATAATTGTGTAATTAGGTATCTTCCTTTTCATTTTGCCATTTTTTGCGGCATGTATTGCATTCTCAGGCATGTGCACATTTATCATTGTTAGATCTTTCTGCTTGTCACTTTTTACTGTGAAATAGCTCTCTATCTCCACTAGTATTTTTTGCCTTGACGTCTACTTTATGTGATATTAGAATGGCCACTCCTTTTCTTGTTAACCTACAATTTGAGTGCTATATATATTTTTATGTCCATTTATTTTCAAATTATGTGTCTGCATAGTTAAAGTGTGCCTGTTAGAGTCAGGTTACTGGGGGGCCTTTTTTTATCCCCTCTATAAATTTCTGCCTTTTAATTGGTGTCATGAAACTAATAACATAATTTACATTAAATGTTATGCTAAATGTCATTGATTTATTATTGATGTGGCTGGATTTAAGTCTGCATCTTATTATTTGTATTTTCTTTGTACTCTCTGTTTTCTGATTCTTTGTTCTTCCTTTCCTGCCTCCAGTCTTTTTTTTTTTTTTTTGGTGCTGAGGGTTTATTTGAATATTTTGTAGTATTCCATTTTGTTTTACTTATTGGATTTTTGCTATTTTTTTATTTAAGAAATACTTTTTATAAGAATTGTAAAATTTGTACCAAAATGTTATGATATATTTCTTGCTAATATTGTATCATTGTATGTATGTAATGCAGAAACATTTCAATCTCCTTGTCATACTGATCTTTGTGGTACAGTTGTCATACTTATTAGACCTGTATATATTGAACATACCACCAAATGTTATTTTTGCTTTAAATAATCGAATATTTTAAAGCTTTTAAGATAAAAATATAATTTTATATCTAAGTAAATATTTGTTATTTCTGTTTATCTTTTATTTCTGAAGCTCCATATTTTTCTAGGATACACTTTTCCATCAGTCTAAAAAGTTTTCTTTAACATTTCTTATACAACAGATATGCTACTGATGTATCTCTTAGTTTTCTTATATGTGAGAATGTTGTTCTTTTGCCTTCATTACAGAAGGATATTTTCACTGACCATAGAATCCTGGGTTGACAGTTTTATTATTTTAGGACTGTAAAAATGTTTTGTCTCTGGTCCCTGTGTTTTCTGATGCACAACTCACATTCACATTGTTGTTATCATGTACTTGATGTACCACTTTAGCTGCTATTAAGATTTTTTTTTTCTCCGTGTTTGCTTTTCAATAGATTGACTTCAGTAGATTGTCATAATTTTGTTTTAATTTATTCTGTTTCGGGTTTATTAAGCATCTTACATCTGTAAATGAATATTTTTCAACAAATTTAGGAAGCCTTCACTCTTTAAAGTTGCTACTTTGCTGCTAAATATTCTTATATTTTCATTCTTTTCAATAGTGTATCACTTGCTTCTTGGAGGAGAGTTATAATAGCTGTTTTAAAAACTCTTCCTGAGAGTTTCAATGTCCACCCTATCTCAGGGTTGGCATCTGTTTATTGCCTTTGTTGCTGTTTTTTTTGTTTGTTTGTTTGTTTGTTTGCTTCTTTTCTTTTTTTTTTTTTTGAGACGGAGTCTCGCTCTTCTGTCGCCCAGGCTGGAGTGTAGTGGCGCGATCTGGGCTCATTGCAAGCTCCGCCTCCCGGGTTCATGCCATTCTCCTGCCTCAGCCTCCTGAGTAGCTGGGACTACAGGCGCCTGCCAACACGCCCGGCTAATTTATTGTATTTTTAGTAGAGACGGGGTTTCACCGTGTTAGCCGGGATGGTCTTGGTCTCCTGACCTCGTGATCCTCCCGCCTCGGCCTCCCAAAGTGCTGGGATTACAGGCGTGAGCCACCGTGCCTGGCAAATTGCTGTTGTTGTTAATAAACAATCTTTATTTTAGAGTAGGTGTAGGTTCACAGCAAAGTTGAGCAGAAAGGACGGGGAGTTCCCATATACTCTTTGCCCCACCCCAACATATAACCTTCCCTATTATCAATATCCCATATGAGAGTAGGAATTTATTACACCAGATGAAACTACATTGACTCATCATTATCACCCAAAGTCTATAGTTTACATGTTCACTCTTGGTGTTGTACATTCTAAGAGTGTAGACAAATATGTAATGACATGTACTCACCATATTAGTACCTAAAAGAATAATTTTACTGCACTAAAAATCTTTCTTTCTCTACCTAATCTTCCTTTCTCTACCTATTCATCCTTCTCTCCCTGATTAACCCCTGGAAGTTGCAATTTTTTTTTTTTTACTGCCTCTATAATTTTGACTTTTCCAGGATGTATATAGTTGCAGTCATACAGTATGCAGCCTTTTCAGATTAGCCCCTTTCGCCAAGTAATATGCATTTAAGGTTCTTCTATGTATTATCTTTTTTTTTCTTTTTTTTCTTTTTTTTTTTGAGATGGAGTCTGGCTCTGTCTCCCAGGCTGAGTGCAGTGGCGCAACCTAGGCTCACTGCAAGCTCCGCCTCCCGGGTTCACACCATTCTCCTGCCTCAGCCTCCCGAATAGCTGGGACTACAGGCACCCACCACCACGCCCGGCTAATTTTTTTTGTGTTTTTAGTAAAGACGGGTTTTCACCGTGTTAGCCACGATGGTCTTGATCTCCTGACCTCGTGATCCACCCGCCTCAGCCCCCAAAGTGCTGGGATTACAGGCATGAGCCACCGCGCCTGGCCCTCTTCTATGTATTTTCATGACTGGTAGGCTCATTTCTTCTTACTGCTGAATAACATTCTACCAGCCGGATGTGGTACATATTTATCAGTTTACCTACTAAAAGACATCTTGGTTGCTTCTAAATTTTGGAAACTATGAATAAAGCTACTAGATAATTATGTGCAGTTTTCATGTAGGCATAAATTTTCAAATCATTTGGATAAATACCAAGAAGTGTGATTGTTGTATGAATATGCTTTGTTTTATGAGAAATTGCCAAACTGTCTTGCTAAATAAACCCTTTTGGATTCCCGCCAGCAAGGAACGAGAGTTTTTTTGCTTCACAACTTTTCCAGGAGTTTTTGTCATCACTGTTTTGAATTTGCCCCAAAACAGCCCTATTTTCTTTTGGTATGTTGTGGTTTCTCATTGTTGTTTTAATTTGCAATTCTCTAATGACATATGATGTTGAACATATTTTCATAGGCTTACTTTCCATCTGTATATCTTCCTTGTTGAGGTGTTCAACATATTTGTGCATTTTTAAGTCAGATTGTTAGCTTTTTTATTGTTGAATATTGAACTTTTTGTATGTTTTGGATAACAGTCCTTTATCAGGTATGTCTTTTGCAAACACATGCACCTGCTGTGTGGTGTATTTTCTGATTCTCTTGATATTGTCTTTTCAGAATAGAAGTTTTAAATTTTAATAAAGCCCAGATTATCAATAAATTCTTTCATGGAATATATCTTTGGTGTTGTGTCTGAAGAGTCATCACCATACCCAAGGTTATTTAGGTTTTCTCCTATATTGTCTTCTAGGAGTTTCATGGTTTTGTGTTTTACATTTATGAACCATTATGACTTAATTTTTCTGAACAATTTAAGGTTTGTATTTAGATATTTTTTTGCATGTGGCTGTCCAGTTGTTCCAGCACTATTAGTTGAAAAGATTATCATTGCTCCATTGTATTTCATTTGCTCCTTTTGTCAAAGATCAGTTTAGTATATTTATATGGATCTTTTTCTAGGATCTTTATTCTATTCCATTGATCTACTTATCAGTTCCTCCAATACTACCTTGTATTCATTATTGTAATATTATATTAAGTCTTAAAGTCAGATAATGTCAGTTCTCTGTCTTTGTTCTTTACCTTTAATATTGAGTTAATTGACTATTCTGGATGTTTTTCTTCTTATGAATTTGGAATATGTTTGGAAAGATCCACAAAATAACATGCTGGGAAATTAATTGTGAGTGTATTGAATCTATAGATCAAGTTGAGGAGAACTGACATCTTGACAGTATTGAGTCATTCTATCCATGAACATAGAATATTTTTATTTTTAAAGTTGTTCGATATCCTTCAACAGAGTTTTGTAGTTTTCTTCATATAGATCTTATATTTATTTTGTTACATTTATACCTATGTATTTCTTTTTTGAGTGCTCATGTAAATAGTGTTGAGTGATAAATTTCAAATTCTTCTTAAGAAAATGATTGATGTTTTATATACCTTGTATACACAACCTTGTAACAATCATTTATTATTTCCAATTTTTTTGTCAATTATTTTGGATTTTTTACCTAGACAATTATGTAATCTGTGGAAAAGTTTAATTTTTCTCTTCCCCATCTGAATACATTTTATTTCCTTTTCTTGTCTTATTGCATCAACTAGGACTCCCAGTATGATGTAGAAATGCAATATTAACAGAGGACATCCTTGCCTTCTTTCTGATCAGTTTGAGAAAATTTCCTTCTGTTCCTAGTTTTCAGAACATGTTTTAAAATCATGAATGAATGCTGTATTTTGCCAAATGCTTTCCTGCATCTATGATATGATAATTTATTTATTTTTTCTTTAGCTTGCTGATGGTGATAGTAATTTATTTTCAAATATTGAAACAGCCTGGCATACCTGGGATAAATTCCACTTGACTATGGCATTTACTTATTTTATATACCTTGGGATTCAATTTGATAATATTTTGTTAAGGATTTTTGCATTTATGTTCATGAGAGATATTGGTCTGTAGTATTATTTTCTTTTAATGTTTTCACCTGGTTTTGATATTAGGGTGATGTGACCTCATAAGATCAGTTAGTAATATTCCTTTCGCTTCTATATTCTGAAAAAGGTTGCAGAGAATTGGTATATCTTTTTCCTTAAATGTTTGATAGACTTCAACAGTGAACCCATCTTGTTCTGATGCTTTCTCTTTGAAAGTTTATTAATTTTTGATTCAATCTTCTTATTGGACATAGACCTTTTCAGATTTTCTAATTCTTTATTTATGAGTTTTTACAGATTGGATCTACCAAGGAATTGATTTATTTCATCTAATTTATCAAATTTGTGGGCACAGAGTTTTTCATAATATTCTTTTATCATCCTTTTAATGTCCATGGGATCTGTGGTGATATCTCCTCTTTTTCCTGCCAATAATAATTTGTAACTTATCTCTTACTTAGTTGGCTTAGCTAGAGGCTTATAAATTTTATTAACATTCTGAAAGAATCAGGTTTTGGTTTGGATGCTAATTCTATGGTGACTTTCTGCTGTCTGTTTTATTACTTCTGGTGTAATTTAATTTTCTTTTGTTCTGTTTATTTCAGATTTATTTTCCTCTTTTTTGTTTCGATTCTTAGGATAGAAGCTTAGACAGTTGATTTTAGATCTTTCCTCTTTTCTAATATATTCATTCAATGCTATAGATTTCCCTCAAAGAAAAGTTATATTTTGATTTTTATTTTGTTTATAATATTTTTAAATTATTCCTGAGATTTTGTCTTCAATCCATGTATTAGTTAGAAGTATGTTTTCACATTTCCAATTATTTTGGGATTTCCCAGTTATCTTTCTGTTACGGTTTGAGAGCAGTTATTGGATTATGTATATTTGTTCAAATTTTTAAGAGTTCTCTTTTTGGCCATGAATGTAGTATATCTTGGGGAATGTCCATGTGAACTTTAGAATGATAAGTAATCTGCTGTTATTGGTTATAGGAGTATATATATGAAAATTATCTTTTTTGATTAATAGTGTTTTTAGTTCAACTTTGTCCTTACTAATTTCTGCCTGCTGTAACTTTTTATTTCTGTCAGAATGGTGTTTACCATTTAAATGTAATAGTGGATTCATCTATTTTTCCTTCCATATCTATTAGATTTTGCTTCATGTATTTTGTTAGGTGCATATGCATTAAAGATTTATGTCTTTTTGGTGTACTGACCTTTTTACCCTTATTATCATGTAATGCCTCACTTTATCTCTAATAATTTTCCCTGCTCCAAAGTTTGCACTGTGTGAAATTAATTTAGCTACTCCTGTTTTCTTTTTATTAGTTTTAGAATGTTATACCTTTATACCCTTCCTTTTACTTTGTATGTGTTTTTATATTTAAAGTGTGTCTCTTGTAGACAACATGTAATTGAGCCTTGGTTTTTTTTTGATCCACTCTGACAACCTGTCTTTAATGAGTGTATTTAAATCATTCATATTTAAGGCAATTATATATATAGTTAGAATAATATTCACCATATATGTTATTATGTTCCATTTATTGCCCTGGGCTCAGGTGATCCTTCCAGTACCACCATGCCTGGCTGATTCTTTTCTATTTTTTTGTAGAGATAGGGTCTCACTGTGTTGCCCAGGCTTGTCTCAAACTCCTGGGTTTAATAAATCCACCAGCCTTGGCCTCCCAAAATGCTGGGATTAAATGCATGTGCCGCCTCACCTGGCTAGGTTTTTAAATATGAACTTACACCTATTCCAAGTCAACTTTTAAATAACACTATACTGATTTATGAGTAATGCAAGCGTATCTTATAAAATATTTCAAATTTCTCTCTCCTGCCTTTTCTGTCATTGCAATCATTCATTTTACTTATACATAAGCATATATGCAGTGAAATCCATTATTGCTATTATTATTTTGAAAAAACTCTTATACCTTAGATCAATTAATAATAATAAAAAATATTTTACCTTCATTTATTCATTCTCTGAATAGTTTATGTAGATTTAAGCTTCTCACTTATATAGTTTTTATTATTTCTGAAAAGCTTATTTTAACATTGCTTGCAAGGCAGGCCTACTGGCAACAAATTCCTCAATTTTTGTTTGTCTGAGAAAGTCTATATTTCTCCTTCACTTTTGAAGAATGATTTCTCAGGGTACAGAATTCTAGTTTGGTGGTATTTTTCTCTCAACACTATATATTTCACTTTAGTCTCTCTTTCTTGTATGATTTCTGAGAAGTCAGATGTAATTCTTATCTTCGCTTGTATAGGTAAGTTGGTTTTTTTCCCCTCTGGGTTCTTTTAATATTTTTAAATTTATCTTAGATTTTCTGATATTTGAAAATGATATTCCCAGATTTTTGGTCTGATATTTGAATATTATACTTCTGGAATTTTGGTTTGATGTCTGACATTAATTTGGGCAAATTCTCAGTCACTATTGCTTCAAATGTTGGTTCTATTCTTTTCTCTCTTTCTTCTGGTATTCCTATTGTGTGTAATTACATATTTTGTTGTTGTCCCAAAGCTTTTAGATATCCTGTTTAGTTTTGTATTTCCCAGCTTTTTTTCTCTTTGCTTTTAGTTTTGGAAGTTTTGATTATCACCTCCTCAAACTCAGATTCTTTCCTTAGCAGTGTCTAATTTACTAATGAGCCCATCAAATGTATGCTTCATTTCAATTATGGTGTTTTTTATCTACAGCATTTATTTTTGATTCTTTGTTACAGTTATCATCTTTCTGCTTACATTAGCCATTCTGTTCCTGCCTGTTGTCTACTTTTTTATTAAAGTTCTTAGCACGGGAATCATAGTTTGAAAAATTCCTAGAATGATAATTCCAACCTTTCTGCCATATCTGACTCTGGTTTGATGCTTATTCAGTCTCTTTAAACTGTAGTTTCTTTTCCTTGCAGTATGCCTTTTAATTTTGTGTTGAAAGGTGAACATGATGCACTGGGTAAAAGAAACTATGTTGTTTTATTTTTTTTAATAAGCCCTTAGCTATGTGTTGGTAAGGTGAAACGGGAAGGACTCATTCTATGATTAGGTCTCAGATTTTGGTGAGCCTGAGCCCTGGACTGTGAATTTTATCAGTGCTTCACAGTCCCTCACCCCATGACCTTAGGTGGAACAGGATGGCTGAAGGTGGCTGGGGTTATTTTCCTTCTTCCACATGGAAGACCAGAGGGAGCAGTAGTAGGGAATTTCCTTTCTTTCACACTGAAGGATAATGCTGCACTGCAGTTAGGCACAACATACATTGTTATATCATGCTTTTCTTTATGCTTTGTGGATATTGCTCTTGTTACAAATTGAAAGTTTGTGGCAACCTTGAATCAAGCAAGTCTCTTGGCATCATTTTTTCCAGCAGCATGTGCTCACATCATGACTGTGTCACATTTCAATAATTCTCACAATATTTTAAACTTTTTATTATTATTATAAGTATGGTTTATGAGACCCCAAAACAATTACAACTGTAACATTAAAGATCCCTGATCACAGATCACCATAGCAGTTATAACAATGAAAAGATTTGAAATGTCATGAGAATTACCAAAATAAGTTACAGAGACATGAAATGAGCATATACCATCTTATATATAATAATAATGTACACAATAAGATGGTAAACTTAAGTGATAAATGTTTTGTGTGTTCTGACTGCTCAACTGGCTCAACTGACCAGCTATTCTCAAATTCTCTCCTCCTTGAGGCTCTCTATTGCCTGAGACACAGCAATATTGAACTTAGGTCATTTAGTAACCCCACAATGACCTATGTGTGTTCAAGGGAAAGGAAGAGTCACAGGTTCAAGTGTTCAAGAGTCACTTGAGATCAAAAGCTAGAAATGATTAAGCTTAGTGAGGAAGGAATGTTGAAAGCTGAGATAAGCCAAAGGCCAGGCCTTTTGTGCCCTGTGAATGCAAGAGTTATGAATGCAAAGGAAAATATTTTTTAAAAAATTAAAAGTACTACTCTAGTGAACATATGAATGGTAAGGAAGCAAAACAGTCTTATTGCTGATATGGAGAAAGTTTGAGTAGTCTGATAGAAGATCAAACCAGCCACAACATTCTCTTATGCCGCAGCTTAATCCAGAACAAGGCCTTAACTCTCTTCAATTCTGTGAAAGCTCAGAGAAGTGAGGAAGCTTCAGAAGAAAAGATCAAATCTAGCAGAAGCCAGTTCATGATGTTTAAGGAAATAAGTTGTCTTCACAACATAAAGTGCAATGTGAAACAGCAAGTGCTGATATAGAAGCTGTAGACAATTATCCAGAAGATCTAGCTAAGGTAAATTGTTGGAAGCTGCTACACTAAACAACAGATTTCCAATGTAAACAAAACAGCCTTCTGTTGGAAGAAGATACCATCTAAGATGTTCCTAGAGAACAGAAATCAATGCCTGGCTTTAAAGCTTCAAAGGACAGCTTCAAACTCTCTTGTTAGGGTATAATGCAGCTGGCTACTTTAAGTTGAAGCCAGTGCTCACTTACCATTTTAAAAATCCTGGGACCCTTAAGAATTATACTAAATCAATCCTGCTGTACTCTATAAATGGAACCATAAAGTCTGAATGACAGCACATTCATTTGCATCATGGTTTACTGAATATTTTAAGCCTACTGTTGTGACCTACTGCTGAGAAAAAAAAAGATTCTTTTCAAAATATTACTGCTCATTGACAACAAACCTGGTCACCCAAGATCTCTGATGTAGATGTATAAGGAGATTAATGTTGTTTTTATGCTTGCTAACACAACATCAATAGCCCATGGATCAATAGTAATTTAAACTTTCAAGCCTTCCTATTTAAGAAATACTTTTCATAATGCTATGGCTGCCATAGATAGTGATTCCTATGATGAATCTGGACACAGTAAATTAGAAACTTTCTAGAAAAGATTCACCATTCCAGATGTCAATAAGAACATTTGTGATTCATGGGAGGAGAAGTTTGTTTCAAAATGAGTTTGAAGCATTCAGGATGTCAGTAGGGAAGTCACTGCCGATGCGGCAGAAATAGCAAGAGAACTAGAATTGGAAGTGGAGCTCAAGGATGTAACTGAACTGCTGTAACCTCATGATAAAACTTGAACAGATGAGTTGCTTCTTATGGATAAGGAAATGAAGTGTTTTTTTCTGAGATGGAATCTGCTTCTGGTGAAGAGGTTGTGAATATTGTTAAATGACATCAAAGGATTTAGAATATTATATAAAGTTAGTTGATAAAGCAGCAACAGAGTTTGAAATACTCCAGTTTTGGAAGAAGTTCTACTGTGGGTAAAATGCTATCAAAAAGCATCACATGCTACAGAGAAATCTTTTATGAAAGGAAGAGTCAATTGATGTGGCAAACTTCATCATTGCCTTATTTTAAGAAATTGATACAGCCACCTCAAACCTCAGCAACCACCACCCTAAGCAGTTATAGACACAGAGGTGAGACCCTCCACCAGCAAAAATATTACAGTTTGCTGACGGTTCAAATAATCGTTAGTATTTTTTAGCAATAAAGTATTTTTATATTAAGGTACATACATTTATTTTACACTGAATGCTTTTGTACATTTAATAGACAACAGAATAGTGTAAACATAACTTTTATATGTACTGAGAAACTGAAAAAAATCTTGGCAATATTTTCTTTATTGTGGTGGTCTGGAACTGAACATGCGATATCTTCAAGTTATGCTTGTATTTCCCTTTCTCAAGTTAGGTTAAACTATGATGAAATCCCAGCAGGTTACTCTGAGGGCATGCTTTTTTTAATAAGAACAGAATGTTCTGGTGTTTTCAACATGATTCCTTTTCTCCTCCCACTTCCAGAAGCATGAGAGGAAGTCTTTATGATATTCACTTACAGGCCTTATAGAGCTCTTCCAAGTAAAACTCACAAAAGTGCAGGATTCCCCCATGACTGAGTCTCCTTGGTGTTTTTACCTCTTGGAAGTTTTAACTGTCAGAATATTGGTATTTTCTCTCTCACATAACATAAATTCAGAAGCTATTAGGAGACTCATATAGGTAGTTTTAATTTCAGTTCAATTCCTTAAGTTTTTCCTCAATTGGTTTGGGTCTGTTACACATGCTTAGTTCTGGAGATAGCCTGAGGTTTTTATGGTTCATACAAAAATTAGGCAATTCCCCTCTTCATTTTTCTCATCTCAGATTCCCGTACACTTTCTAACCTGCATTTTTCCCCTAGTTCCTATGTCCAAAAACACAGGGTTTCTTTCAAAGTTTTAGGCAGACAACAGTTGTTCTGCTCAGCTACTGGATTCCACCCTTGGGACAAAACCTTGATAAAATATGAAACAAAAACAAAAACAAAACAAAATAAAACACAAGTAAGTTATACCTGTAGGCTAATTTCTCCAAATTTTGACTCTCTCCTATAATCTGCATAATTTACAGAATTGTCAGCTAGTTGTTTATTGCATTTTGTTCAGAGTTTATAGTTTTCAACAGCAAGAGAGTTGGGCTGTAGCGGGCTTACACAGTCATAGGAGTATTGGCTTTCCCAAGATACGAACGTTTGAAAAGTGTTCATTTCTTATGAAAAATATATACCAGAGGTGTCCAATCTTTTGGCTTTCCTGGGCCACATTGGAAGAGAAGAATTGTCTTGGGGCACACATAAAATACACTAAGACTAATGAAAGCTAGTATTTTAAGAAAGTTTATGAATTTGTTTTGGGCCACATTCAAAGCCTCCTGGGCCTCATGTGGACGTGGTTCATGGGTTGGACAAGCTTAATGTATACCATTAAAGAGATAAGCATGGTACTTGCTCTTGCCTCATCTTCCAAATCCCTAAAATTGGTACAATTCTATTATCTCACAGTTAAGTCTGAATCCTCCTTGCTCTGTCTTCTCTGTGGAACTTCTTTAATTAAGAAAGAAAACAAAATAAGCTATCACTATTTTTAAAAATTAACATATGTTTTCTATCTGGATTTTAAAATATAAAGGTGTGTTCACTAATTATTTCTCTAAATACTATCTTTGTAAATGTGTAGAAGGTCTTCCATAAAATATGAACTTAACAAGCAGAATGTTGGATGTGAGTAGGCACAGATGATAACATAATATTTATTGTTTAATTGAGAAATAAAAGATGAAGGTAAAGGTATCATACAGTATCTAACAAGTACAGGTATGGTTGAATGAAAAAGATTATAATAATGATGAAATGATGATAATTTAAGTATTTGCATTTTAAAATCACACACATGGTAATTAACAATGTTGACTCTGGAGTCAGACAGCCCTGGCTTGAATTTTAGTTTTGGAAATTAACCAGCTCTGAGATTACAGACAAGATATCCAGTCTCCCTGTTTTCTTCCTCATCTGTAAAATGGAATAACAGTGCTATGCATCCCATAGAGCCGTTTGGAAATTAAATTAATGTTTGTTAAATACTTTAATCTGTGTGTTGCAGTATTGAGTGTTTTATGAGTGTTTGCTTTTTTTCTTTTTAATTTTTTTTGAGACAGAGTTTCACTTTTGTTGCCCAGGCCGGAGTGCAATGGCATGATCTTGGCTCACTGCAACCTCTGCCTCCCATGTTCAAGTGATTCTCCTGCCTCATAGTCCAGAGTATCTGGGATTACAGGCATGCACCACCATGCCTGGCTAATTTTGTAATTTTAGTAGAGACAAGGTTTTACCATGTTGGCCAGGCTGGTCTCGAACTCCCGACCTCAGGCAATCCATCCACCTCGGCCTCCCAAAGTGCTGAGATTACAGGCATGAGCCACTGTGCCTGACCTGTGGGCTTTTTTTTTCTTCTTTTTTTTAGAAAAAACAACAACAACAACAACAACAAAACACCCTTTTTTCATTTATTATTGCTGAATTTAAGTGAAAAACACAGATATGGTTAACATAGGAGCCACATTTGGCTTTGTAAAAGACTCAGGTTTATAGTTTATTATTTTAAAGAAGTCTTCAATACCTGAAGGCAAAAGCAAAATGCCATTCGAACGTGGTACTTTATCACTTACTCTTGTTAGAGTAGCATAGAGTCAGCAAAAGAGAAAAGCAAGGAAACTTTGAGTTTACTTATGGGTGTTAAGTTTAATTCTTGTCTGTAGATCTTTGGTTTGCATGTGCATTTCGCAGTGTAGCTGTGGCTTTTTAATTATTGAAAATATTGTCTGGAATCTGTTTCATGATTCATTTTTTGTATAATGTATTAAAACAACAAAATTACTTTCTGAAATCAGAAATTAATGTACAATTTTAACAGAAATAAACTGTGGACAACAAACATTAGGTAAAAATGTGGTAGACTTGATATTCAAAAACAATCCAAGTCCAAATTCAGTGTGACACACAAATTCAATGCACATTAGTGTGAAAATCTCAGGGGATACCACACACCCAGGTAAATTAGAGTTTTGTAACAAAACTAATATAAAGCCTCACTGCATTCACAAACATGTTGAATTTTTTTAATATAGAACAATATGTGCAGTTGTTTTTTCTAAAAGGAGGTTTTATAGTTTTCGTGAAGAAATAGTCAAATGTATTTACATGATAGTATCTTTTAGCAGTATTTAAAACGTAAGATGTTTTTATGGCAATAAGTTTAGCATTTGTTAGATTTTATTAGACTGTGTTAATAATCAATTATTTACCAAATTGAGATTCCACATAAAAATTTTTCTCTTTTGATTTTTGTTTTTAGGAGATATTTAAGTTCCACTACTGACCACTTGTATAAGAGTAGACAGAGCCACGACTTTGATGTAATTCTTTTTTGAGAGTTATCCTTAGCTAAGACTCAAAAGCACATCTGTTTTTGGCTGTTTGGTGTATAATTACATTCTTTATTGCTGCACACTGAATTTGTCAAGTGTAGTGAAAAACAACAAACAAAAATGTGCCACATTATGTATGACCAAGCTTCAGTGATTCTGTAGGGCTGAATTTGAAACGGATTTTCTCAGTTCTCCTTTCTAGATGCTACTGTACTTTACTATACAACAGCCTCAAGGTATCCTGTTGCCAGTCACACCATCTGGAATCAGATCAGCACCATTGTATTGTGATATGCAAATAAAGTCCCATAATTTGGGACTTTATTGGCCTTTTGTTATAATTTTATATTTAGTAGGATTTGTGGCTAAAACTGTTTCAAGAAACTCAATGACGCATTTAAGGCAAATTTAGATTTCTGAGCTCTATAGAGATCCAAAGTACCACTGTTTATATAGGATGCTACTTGTCCTCTAAAAGGGACATTGCCCTGTTTAATTTGGATTTCTGTTTTGCTGATTAGTGCATCATTGGATTAGCTACTGCCGGCAATGCACGATAGTGTTTCATACATTTTATGTTTCCTATTTTACAAATATTGTCTCTGTATTGATGACCTTAGTTTTATTTCCCCCTTTTATGGTCTATTATTAGCCTGCAGTACTTTATTAACTTTTCAAAGAAGAAATCATCTTACATTTGCATTCTTGTTTGTCTGTAATTACCAGGTTGTTTTAGAATTACCTATTAATATACAGCTTCCTTATTGGACTACGTATTTCTTGAGTGCTGGATTTTTATATTCCATTACTTTACCATGCCAGGAGCAACATCAATCCCAAAGTTTGTCATGGTGTTTATAGTTAATAAAGATTAGTAAATGCATGAATGAATGCTTTACCCAGAAATGGCTAAGGCTTTGTTAGAAGTATCAGGGAGAATAAAGGATTGGGAAAGCTGTAAGATAGCGTATGTTATTCAAAAGCTAGGTGTTCACTTAAGTTGATTATTCTCTGTTGAAATAAAATAAACATTATGTGTCAATTGTTGTGCTTAAGTAAGGGATATAGAAACATAGTTGTAATAAAAGACTTGTGTTACATAATAAAGACATAAAAATATTCAAGGGGGGAATAATAACTAAACCCAGAGTAATAAAAATAAAAGGACATTTAAAGGTGAGAACACATGTAAAAGATGAACATTTGTAATAAGCCCAGCAGTTCTGAGAAATGTAATGTGGTTTGGGGGTATTTGGGAGGAGACCTGGGTAAGTGTGTAAAAGCCCATTTGTCTTTTATACCATACTAAGGTGGTTGAACTTTAAACTATAGGCTATGAGAACATTCCTTAAGTAGAGGAATTAAACATTAAGGTTTTTTTAGAATTCTTTTTGTGACAGTGAAGGAGCTAGTTTAGAATTGGAAGAATCTGACTTAAAAAAAAGAAAACATGAATTGTTGAATATTGGTTCAAATAAAAGGTACTTAGAGTAGAGACAAGGCCATAGCAGAATAAATGGAGAAAAGGGTCTTATTTTCAATATGGAATAGAACTGGTAGGTCTTGGGGACTGTTAGGATATGAGAGGTAATGGGAGGGAGGAACTTAATATTTTTGGCCTTTAGCACATAGGTAACAAATAGGTGATATTTACTTTTTACATATACAAACTGTTTAAATTTGAGCTGAATGTAGAGGACTTTAACTATCTTTCATATTACTTATGAACTATGTGTTTTAAACCATGCTTTAAACTAGTAAAAGGCTGTGGGACTATCCTGAGCCAAAGAATCATTTCACCATCTTTTCTATACTTCTTGAGTTTTATAGTAAACACACAGTTAATGTGAGATTGTTATTAGCTAAAAGAAGTGTAATAAGAATATTGATATAGGGAGGAGCCAAGATGGCCGAATGGGAACAGCTCCAGTCTACAGCTCCCAGCATGAGCGACGCAGAAGACAGGTGATTTCTGCATTTCCAACTGAGGTACCGGGTTCATCTCACTGGGGTGTGCCAGACAGTGGGTGCAGGACAGTGGGTGCAGTGCACCATGCATGAGCCGAAGCAGGGCGAGGCATCACCTTACCCGGGAAGCACAAGGGGTCAGGGAATTCCCTTTCCTAGTCAAAGAAAGGGGTGACAGATGGCACCTGGAAAATCGGGTCACTCCCACCCTAATACTGTGCTTTCCCAATGGGCTTAAAAAATGGCACACCAGGAGATTATATCCCGCACATGGCTCAGAGGGTCCTACGTGCCCACGGAGTCTCACTGATTGCTAGCACAGCAGTCTGAGATCAAACTGCAAGGTGGCAGCCAGGCTGGGGGAGGGGCACCCGCCACTGCCAAGACGTGATTAGGTAAACAAAGTGGCCAGGAAGCTCAAACTGGGTGTAGACCACCACAGCTCAAGGACGCCTGCCTGCCTCTGTAGGCTCCACCTCTGGGGGCAGGGCACAGACAAACAAAAAGACAGCAGTAACCTCTGCAGACTTAAATGTCCCTGTCTGACAGCTTTGAAGAGAGTAATGGTTCATCCAGCACGCAGCTTGAGATCTGAGAATGGGCAGACTGCCTCCTCAAGTGGGTCCCTGACCCCCGAGTAGCCTAACTGAGAGGCATCCCCCAGTAGGGGCGGAATGACACCTCACAGGGCCAGGTACTCCTCTGAGACAAAACTTCCAGAGGAACAATCAGGCCGCAGCATTTGTGGTTCACCAATATCCACTGTTCTGCAGCCACTGCTGCTGATACCCAGGCAAACAGAGTCTGGAGTGGACCTCTAGCAAACTCCAACAGACCTGCAGCTGACGGACCTGTCTGTTGGAAGGAAAACTAACAAACAGGAAGGACATCCACACCAAAAACCCATCTGTACGTCACCATCATCAAAGACCAAAGGTAGATAAAACCACAAAGATGGGGAAAAAACAGAGCAGAAAAACTGGAAACTCTAAAAATCAGAGGACCTCTCCTCCTCCAAAGGAACACAGCTCCTCACCAGCAATGGAAAAAAGCTGGATGGAGAATGACTTTGACGAGTTGAGAGAAGAAGGCTTCAGACGATCAAACTACTCCGAGCCACAGGAGGAAGTTCGAACCAATGGCAAAGAAGTTAAAAACTTTGAAAAAAAATTAGACGAATGGATAACTAGAATAACCAATGCAGAGAAGTCCTTAAAGGACCTGATGGAACTGAAAACCAAGGCACGAGAACTACGTGATGAATGCAGAATCCTCAGTAGCTGATGCGATCAACTGGAAGAAAGGGTATCAGTGATGGAAGATGAAATGAATGAAATGAAGTGAGAAGAGAAGTTTAGAGAAAAAAGAATAAAAAGAAATGAACAAAGCCTCCAAGAAATATGGGACTATGTGAAAAGACCAAATCTACGTCTGACTGGTGTACCTGAAAGTGACGGGGAGAATGGAACCAAGTTGGAAAACACTCTGCAGGATATTATCCAGGAGAACTTCCCCAATCTAGCAAGGCAGGGCCAACATTCAAATTTAGGAAATACAGAGAACCCGACAAAGATAGTCCTTGAGAAGAGCAACTCCAAGAAACGTAATTGTCAGCTTCACCAAAGTTGAAATGAAGGAAAAAATGTTAAAGGCAGCCAGAGAGAAAGGTCGGGTTACCCACAAAGGGAAGCCCATCAGATTAACAGCTGATCTCTCAGCAGAAACTCTACAAGCCAGAAGAGAGTGGGGGCCAATATTCAACATTCTTAAAGAAAAGAATTTTCAACCCAGAATTTCATTTCCAGTGAAACAAAGCTTCATAAGTGAAGGAGAAATAAAATACTTTACAGACAAGCAAATGCTGAGAGATTTTGTCACCACCAGGCCTGCCCTACAAGAGCTCCTGAAGGAAGCACTAAACATGTAAAGGAAAAATCGGTATCAGCCACTGCAAAAACATGCCAAATTGTAAAGACCATCAAGGCTAGGAAGAAACTGCATCAACTAATGAGCAAAATAGCCAGCTGACATCATAATGGCAGGATCAAATTAACACTTAACGATATTAACTTTGAATGTAAATGGGCTAAATGCTCCAATTAAAAGACACAAACTGGAAAATTGGATAAAGAGTCAAGACCCATCAGTGTGCTGTATTCAGGAAACCCATCTCACCTGCAGAGATACACATAGGCTCAAAATAAAGGGATGGAGGAAGATCTACCAAGCAAATCGAAAACAGAAAAAGGCAGGGGTTGCAATGCTAGTCTCTGATAAAACAGACTTTAAGCCAACAAAGATCAAAAGAGACAAAGAAGGCCATTGCATAATGGTAAAGGGATCAATTCAACAAGAAGAGCTAACTATCCTAAGTACATATGCACCCAATACAGGAGCGCCCAGATTCATAAAGGAAGTCCTTAGTGACCTACAAAGAGACTTAGACTCCCACACAATAATAATGGGAGACTTTAACACCCCACTGTCAACATTAGACAGATCAACGAGACAGAAAGTTAACAAGGATACCCAGGAATTGAACTCAGCTCTGCACCAAGTGGACCTAATAGACATCTGCAGAACTCTCCACCCCAAATCAACAGCATATACATTCTTCTCAGCACCATACCACACCTATTCCAAAATTGACCACATATTTGGAAGTAAAGCACTCCTCAGCAAATGTAAAAGAACAGAAATTATAACAAACTGTCTCTCAGACCACAGTGCAATCAAACTAGAACTCAGGATTAAGAAACTCACTCAAAACCGCTCAACTACATGGAAACTGAACAACCTGCTCCTGAATGACTACTGGGTACATAACGAAATGAAGGCAGAAATAAAGATATTCTTAGAAACCAACAAGAAAAAAGACATAACATACCAGAATCTCTAGGACACATTCAAAGCAGTGTGTAGAGGGAAATTTATAGCACTAAATGCCCACAAGAGAAAGCAGGAAAGATCCAAAATTGACACCCTAACATCACAATTAAAAGAACTAGAGAAGCAAGAGCAAACACATTCAAAAGCTAGCATAAAGCAAGAAATAACTAAGATTAGAGCAGAACTGAAGGAAATAGAGACACACAAAACCCTTCAAAAAATCAGTGAGTCCAGGAGCTGGTTTTCTGAAAAGATCAACAAAATAGATAGACTGCTAGCAAGACTAATAAAGAAGAAAAGAGAGAAGAATCAAATAGACGCAATAAAAAATGATAAAGGGGATATCACCACTGATCCCACAGAAATACAAACTACCATCAGAAAATACTATAAAAACCTCTATGCGAATAAACTAGAAAATCTAGAAGAAACGGATAAATTCCTCGACACATATATCCTACCAAGAATTAACCAGGAAGAAGTTGAATCTCTGAATAGACCAATAAAGGCTCTGAAATTAAGGCAATAATCAATAGCTTAACAACCAAAAAAAGTCCAGGACCAGATGGATTCACAGCCAAATTCTACCAGAGGTACAAGGAGGAGCTGGTACCATTCCTTCTGAAACTATTCCAATCAATAGAAAAAGAGGGAATCCTCCCTAACTCATTTTATGAGGCCAGCATCATCCTGATACCAAAGCCTGGCAGAGACACAATCAAAAATGAGAATTTTAGACCAATATCCTTGATGAACACTGATGCAAAAATCCTCAATAAAATACTGGCAAACTGAATCCAGCAGCACATCAAAAAGCTTATCCACCATGATCAAGTGGGCTTCATCCCTGGGATGCAAGGCTGGTTCAACATATGCAAATCAATAAAGGTAATCCAGCATATAAACAGAATCAAAGACAAAAACTACATGATTATCTCAATAGATGCAGAAAAGGCCTTTGACAAAATTCAACAACCCTTCATGCTAAATACTCTCAATAAATTAGGTATTGATGGGTCATATCTCAAAATAATAAGAGCTATCTATGACAAACCCACAGCCAATATCATACTGAATGGGCAAAAACTGGAAGCATTCCCTTTGAAAACTGGCACAAGACAGGGATGCCCTCTCTCACCACTCCTATTCAACATAGCATTGGAAGTGATGCCTAGGGCAATCAGGCAGGAGAAGGAAATAAAGGGTATTCAATTAGGAAAAGAGGAAGTCAAATTGTCCCTGTTTGCAGATGACATGATTGTATATCCAGAAAACCCCATCGTCTCAGCCCAAAATCTCCTTAAGCTGATAAGCAACCTCAGCAAAGTCTCAGGATACAAAATCAATGTGCAAAAATCACAAACATTCTTATACACCAATAACAGACAAACAGAGAGCCAAATCATGAGTGAATTCCCATTCACAATTTTTACAAAGAGAATGAAATACCTAGGAATCCAACTTACAAGGGATGTGAAGGACCTCTTCAAGGACAACTACAAACCACTGCTCAGTGAAATAAAAGAGGATACAAACAAATGGAAGAACATTCCATGCTCATGGGTAGGAAGAATCAATATCGTGAAATTGGCCATACTGCCCAAGGTAATTTACAGATTCAATGCCGTCCCCATCAGGCTACCAATGACTTTCTTCACAGAATTGGAAGAAAACTACTTTAAAGTTCATATGGAACCAAAAAAGAGCCCGCATCGCCAAGTCAATCCTAAGCCAAAAGAACAAAGCTGGAGGCATCACACTACCTGACTTCAAACTATACTACAAGGCTACAGTAACCAAAACAACATGGTACTTGTACCAAAACAGAGATATAGATCAATGGAACAGAACAAAGCCCTCAGAAATAATGCTGCATATCTACAGCTATCTGATCTTTGACAAACCTGACAAAAACAAGCAATGGGGAAAGGATTCCCTATTTAATAAATGGTGCTGGGAAAACTGGCTAGCCATATGTAGAAAGCTGAAACTGGATCCCTTCCTTACACCTTATACAAAAATCAATTCAAGATGGATTAAAGACTTAAACGTTCGACCTAAAACCGTAAAAACCCTAGAAGAAAACCTAGGCATTACCATTCAGGACATAGGCACGGGCAAGGACTTCATGTCTAAAACACCAAAAGCAATGGCAACAAAAGCCAAAATTGACAAATGGGATCTAATTAAACTAAACAGCTTCTGCACAGCAAAAGAAACTACCATCAGAGTGAACAGGCAACCTACAGAATGGGAGAAAATTTTCGCAACCTACTCATCTGAGAAAGGGCTAATATCCAGAATCTCCAATGAACTCAAACAAATTTACAAGAAAAAAACTAACAACCCCATCAAAAAGTGGGCAAAGGATATGAACAGACACTTTTCAAAACAAGCATTTATGCAGCCAAAAAACACATGAAAAAATGCTCATCATCACTGGCCATCAGAGAAATGCAAATCAAAACCACAATGAGATACCATCTCACACCAGTTAGAATGGCAATCATTAAAAAGTCAGGAAACAACAGGTGCTGGAGAGGATGTGGAGAAATAGGAACACTTTTACACTGTTGGTGGGACTGTAAACTAGTTCAACCATTGTGGAAGTCAGTGTGGCAGTTCCTCAGGGATCTAGAACTAGAAATACCATTTGACCCAGCCATCCCATTACTGGGTGTATACCTAAAGGATTATAAATCATGCTGCTATAAAGACACATGCACACGTATGTTTATTGCAGCACTATTCACAATAGCAAAGACTTGGAACCAACCCAAATGTCCAACAACGATAGACTGGATTAAGAAAATGTGGCACATATACACCGTGGAATACTATGCAGCCATAAAAAGTGATGAGTTCATGTCCTTTGTAGGGACATGGATGAAGCTGGAAACCATCGTTCTCAGCAAACTGTCACAAGGACAAAAAACCAAACACTGCATTTTCTCACTCAGGTGGGAATTGAACAATAAGAACACATGCACACTGGAAGGGGAACGTCACACACCGGGGACTGTTGTGGGGTGGGGGGAGGGGGAAGGGATAGCATTAGGAGATATACCTAATGCTAAATGAGTTAGTGGGTGCAGCACACCAATATGGCACACGTCTACATACGTAACAAACCTGCACGTTGTGCACATGTACCCTAAAACTGAAAGTATAATAATAATAAAATTTAAAAAAGAATATTGATATATTATTTAAATTATTTTTTAAGTAAGTTTTTTAAGACCTTGATGTTTTTAAAGCATAAACTACTCTTATTTCTGTTTATGGTTTGACTGTATATAGTTCTTAGAAGAGTGGCAGGTATATAGTGAGTGCCAACTAAGTATTGTCTATTATTATAACTATCATTATTACTTGTTCCTTGGATAATTGCAAGATCCTTTTAATTGATCTTTCTGCTTTTGCCATTTCATCTGTTCTCTAAGCAGCATAACTAGAAAAGCAAGTCTATTTCTTTTTTTTTTTTTTTTTTTTTTTTTTTTTTTTTTTTTTGAGACGGAGTCTCGCTCTGTCGCCCAGGCTGGAGTGCAGTGGCGCAATCTCAGCTCACTGCAAGCTCCGCCTCCCGGGTTCACGCCATTCTCCTGCCTCAGCCTCCCGGGTAGCTGGGACTACAGGCGCCCGCTACCACGCCCGGCTAATTTTTTGTATTTTTAGTAGAGACGGGGTTTCACCGTGTTAGCCAGGATGGTCTCGATCTCCTGACCTCGTGATCCGCCCGCCTCGGCCTCCCAAAGTGCTGGGATTACAGGCGTGAGCCACCGCGCCCGGCCAAAAGCAAGTCTATTTCTTTCAAGTAGCACCTGGCCAAAAGAACAAATGAATGAATGAAGTGTGCCACCTCTTTGCTCATAATCTTCCAGTAGCATTTTATTTCATTTGTAAAGTTATTCCAATAGTCTGCAGGACCTTATGTGACCCATACCACACCCTCTGCCTCTCCTGTTAGAGTTTATCAGTGTCTCCTCTCCATGTTGCTACCTGTGGATTGTTGGTTCACAAGGTGTCCCTCACTTGAATATATTAATTAATCTCTTGCCTTGGGGCTGCTTGTGCCATGGGGCCTGGACATTCATTAGTCCTTCTGCCTGGAAAGCTCTCTCTTAGATATAGCATTTTTTATTTCCTCAGTTCCTCAAGTGTCTCTGTCTCAGTGTCTCTTAATCAGTGAAACTTTCCATGATTGCACTTTATAATAGAGTATCCTACTTTCTGACATATATTCCCTATCCTTTATTACTTTATGTTCTTTACAGCATTTATTACTTTCTGGCATACTACATTATTCTTATTTTGTTTCTCCCTCTGGAATATAAGCTCCTAGAATGCAGGAGCTTTTTGCTGTGTCCACAAAATCTAAAATAGTACCTGACATGTAATACTAGTATTTTTTAGTGAATGAATAAATATATTTTCTAGCACTTATTAATTCAAAGGGTATAGGTCATCTATAGCAGACAAGGAAGTGGGAAGCAAGATCTGTTACCTTTTTGTAACCTTTTAATTAATTAAATTTATTTGATGCAATAGAGTCATATTGGTAGTTATGCTTTAGTAAGAATCCTTGTTTAACATTGATAACATAGAAAGTATAAGATAAATGTACAGTTTTTTCGTAGTGTTTTATCCAACTTTTGGCATTTTCTGTAGTACTTGGTAAGCAGATGTTGAATTAGAAGTACATTCAAGTAATATAAGACACTGCTAATTTTCTTAAAGCTGGTTTCTTAAGTTAGTTTTGGGATTCTGCGCAATATAAGGGCTGTGTGGGAAGTAGTTATGTCTGTGATTATATGGTTTCCCTCATTTTTTCCTTTGAATTATGGTTCAAATGCAATCTCTGATGCATTTTTCAATTACACTAAACTTCTAAGCATTTTGGCAACTTTCCTTTATCACAGAAAACAGTTGAGAAAAAAAAATCATTAACTGTATGGGGTGTTTGAAAAAAAAAAACTGGTAAGAGTTAATGCCTTGGCAAATTCAGAATTCTAAGTAGACAGGAAGCATAGGTTTTCAATTAATCTTCTGATTATGGTAGTTACTTCTTAAGAATTTTATGCCACATTTAAGATTTAATTTCAGCCTTGTATATGCAATCAAAAACTCTGCCCAGAGCCACCAGGCTTTTCCTGAAAGCTCTAATATCAAATGTGAGCAGAAGTTTTAGGGTCTAGGGGCTATCTTATGAAAATATTATAGAATGTTGTTAGGCTATTTATTTTACACTGGCACATACTAGGCTACTTACCTAAATGTATTTTTATTTTCTTTCTATTACATTTTTCCTCATGTGTTTGATTTATAGAATAATGACTTTAAGACTCCTGAAACTGGAACTTATTTTTAGAAAAATTATAACTAGAAGTCTGCCACTTAAAGGTTTGTTTTCCTTTAATTGACTCCAAATACTGGAATAAAATATCTTATATTTGTATATACTTTACAGTTTATAAACAGCTTAAATCTATATTAGTTGTGTTTAGAATTTCTGAGGAAATACAAGTAATAGTATTCTTCATTTACAGGTGTTGAAATAAAGTCTTTCAATGGTGAATAAATTATTGGCCAGGAGATCCATTTATTGATCATTTATTGAGTACTCACTATGAGAAGGCCTAGTCCAGGAATTGTGAAAATCTCTGACAACAAAACTGAAAAGTCCCTGCTCTCATGAAGTTTATATTCCAGTGAATTTAATTGAACAAAATAGATTGACTGGTTAAGTAAGGAGCCCAGGCTGTAAACTATACCTTTTATTGTCTTGTAGAGATGCTATACCTTCCTGACATGTGACACACATACTGGTTATTCAAATCCTTAAACTTACTGGTTGGTCATCCAGATATACATATAAAATATATATTTCATATATATGATGTATTTCATATATACATTATATATATTTCATATATGTGATGTATTTCATATATACATTATATATATTTCATATATGTGATGTATTTCATGTATTCATTATATATATTTCATATATATGATGTATTTCATGTATTCATTATATATATTTCATATATATGATGTATTTAATATACATCATATATATTTCATATATATGATGTATTTAATATACATCATATATATTTCATATATATGATGTATTTAATATACATCATATATATTTCATATATATGATGTATTTAATATACATCATATATATTTCATATATATGATGTATTTAATATACATCATATATATTTCATATATATGATGTATTTAATATACATCATATATATTTCATATATATGATGTATTTAATATACATCATATATATTTCATATATATGATGTATTTAATATACATCATATATATTTCATATATATGATGTATTTAATATACATCATATATATTTCATATATATGATGTATTTAATATACATCATATATATTTCATATATATGATGTATTTAATATACATCATATATATTTCATATATATGATGTATTTAATATACATCATATATATTTCACATATATGATCTATTTCATATATATGATGTATTTCATATATATATATATTTATATACATGATACCAATTTCTATTTTAGGTCTTCAAGTAGATGGTGTTTCCCCAACTTCTCATATTCTTTTGGGTTCACTCTGAGTTCCCACAGAAAACAGAACTCTCCTCAGGTAGTTTCAGAAGTTTGAGCAGCGAGGCTGGGAAATCTAGTAATTAGCATTACCTTCCTGAGGACTAAAGGGGCAAGGGGCATAAATACTGGTACAGTGCTCAGTGAGGAGCTGTAGTTCTGTAGAAGTACTTTCTAGCAGTGTCAGTAGTGATAAGGGTCCCAGACTACTGTGACAAGCTAGGAAAGTATGGGGGTAAACGATGCCAACCTTTTTCCCTTCCCAACTTCCAAACTCCTGGTTGTAGCTTCCATGTCTGTCCCGGAAACCAACCTGTGGGAGAGTCTGGTGATGCAGACTTTAGGGGTCAGATTCTTGCAGGCACAGAGTAAGAGACAGAAATGTTAGTAATAGGAATTGGGGTGCCAACAGAGAATAACAGGTATTCCTTTATTTAAAAGAAAAACTGACCACTTTCACATAAATTATGCCAGGAAATTCTAGATAAATCCTCTAATTTTCTCAGGTGAAAGTTATTTCAAATTTCTTATATCTTCATAATTGGAATATAGCAGGTAGTAAAGAAATATGTGTCTCATATCTTATTTATTTGTGTATAATAATCTGAATAACCAGACTATAAGTATTTGAAAAGAGGTTTACTTTCCTCCTATTCATAGTGTCGGCATGATACTTTGCCTCCATAAATATTTATTGAATTAATTGATAGATGAATGATTGGTAAACAGTCAAAGACAAATATTCTCAAAGTAACCTGGCTGTTAAAATCCTTGTACAAGTTAGAATTAAAAGTTATAGGAGAAATATAAGTACTATCTTATTTATAATATATCTTAGCCTATTAACTTGTTATAATACATACAAAAGAAAACATTTTGTTTTGGGAAAAAATATAGCTTTTCCTAAAATAACAAACCTATATTGTTATACAACAATGTTGTATAACAGATTGTTTTTGCCTTCAACCAAAATACAGTTTTTCCAAAATATACCCATATCAGTAGGGAATTCTAGCTTTCAATTTTGAGCAAGCCATCCATCGTTTACTGTTCAACGGATATTGCATGTTCAAGGCACAAACTGACTATATTTTGTAGAGGAAACAGGTTTTCACATTTGACACTAAAACATAATTTTTGTTTTCAGAATTTAAAAAAAATAAAAGGTGTGCTGATTATATTATCCATATGCATACTTTAAAAGTCCTCTCCGAATTACATACTTTATAAAGTAGCTGATTTAGGTTTAAAGAGACTTCAATTCTCTAAAGAATGAATGTATCATTCATTGTTATAGAGGATTGCAACAGAGCAAAAATAAGGGACTATTTTAAAAAGACCTGTTATTTCTGGGATAGTACCACTTTATATAAAATTAAAATAATAAATATATAGAAATGCAATTACCAATTATTTATTTTTATTCTCTGACAGGTATTTTCTCTGAGGGACTTAGAACAGGCACCAAAAAAAAAAGGATGATGCTAAAAATTGATATGTAAAAAGCTGATACCCAAATATCTGGTATTGTGTTGGAGGAATAAACGTGTCAGTTCAACTGTTAACTCTTTATGAAATAGTGAAAATAGTCTATAATTTCTTTCATATTCCAAAAATAACAATTACTTTAAAAATAAATCTAAAATTTACTGCCAAGTTAAATACTATGAAATAAAATGTAAATGTCAAATTCTAATGCTAACTTTGTGAAACAGGCAGTGAAAGTACTACCTAATGCAAAGGCCATATTTGACCTTCACAATGATATTAATTATATGAACTTGTCTTTTGAATCTAAGTGTTAAAATAAAAGTTAATCATTATATGTCAATTCAAAATAAAAATATAAAAATTAAAAAGCACATTAAAAATAAATACTGATTAAGAATTTATCATTAATAATTAGCATTCAAATTGAGATGTGCTCTAAATGTAAAATATACATAATCTTTCAAAAACATGGTAGGAATAATAATTAATAGCTTTTATGTTAAATACAAATTGAAATTATATGTTTTGAATATATTATGTAAAATGTATGATAAAAGTTAAAGAAAAATAAAAATATTACATACTTGTTTCCTTACATATGAATAATTTTTCTCAAATTGATTTTTTAAAAAGAGGTCTCAAAGTGATTTTCGTTTTGTTTTAAAATCCTCTTTAGTATTTTAAATGTTAATTTCAATCATATTATTTTGGACAACAAATGTTTTTAAATGTATCAGATGAATTTATTTTGGGAGGGGGATCAAACTGTGGTAACATTTTAAATGTTAATTATTTAAAGAAACATTGATATGAAGAATCCTTTTGTAATCTGAGAATCATCTCTAAGTATTTTTTAGAATTGTAATTTAAATTTTTACATAAGAGTTTCCTTAAATCAACAAGGAACTAAACATGTTTAGTCTTGATTCACGTTAACATAAACTGATAAAATGAAACAAAGAATACAAAAAAGTATATAATCTGAGATTATCAGAACATATACTTTAATATATATTTTGAGATTAATATCAGAATATGTACTTTTTGAACTATATATTTGAACTCTGTCTATATATAATATATATAATTGGAATATATATAAATGTATACACACATAGTTCAAATATTAGGGGTATGTTTTTCTAGCATTTTTTGTTTTCTATTGTTGACATGAAGTAGGATTACAATATAACTTTATTAAGATGGAATTAATGATACAAACAAAATTATTTTAATCTTTTACTAGCACAATAAAATGTATTTTAAAAATAAGACTATTTTATGGATATTTCTTAAAAATTTGTCCTCTTTAAATTCTTTATTTGTAGTTGGAATGATGCTTTTTTACATTTCTTATTTTCTATTTTCTCCAGTGGGCTGAGGGGTGTCTATGATGATGATACTGTCAAGTGTTTAACTTCTGATTACCCTGTATTCTAGCTACTTGCCAAATTAAATCAGCCAATATTTCTACAGCATCTACTTAATACCGGACCCTGGATATAGTCAGTTATTACTTTTGTTATAAATAAACAAATATCCATTTTGTATTTTTTTTCAATTGAAATGACCTTTGCTCTGTTACAAAGACAGAACTTCAGACGAATTAAAAAAAAACCCTAGTATTAACTGATTTATATTAGTTTTTTAGGGCTGCCATAATAAATTGCCACAGCCTCAGTGGCTTAAATAACAGAAACTTATTTTTTCAAAGTTCTGGAGGCTACCAGTCCAAGATCCAGGTGTTGACAGAGTCGTTTTCTTCTGTCCGAGGGTTCTTGCCTTGGCTTGGAAATGGTTGTCTTCTCCCTGTGTCTTTACATGGTCTTTCCTCTGTGTGTGTTTGTGTCTTCTTACTCCTTTCTTAAAGGAGACCAGTCAGATTGAATCAGGACCATACTAGTGGCTTCGTTTAACCTTAATTACCTTCTTAAAGACCCTGTCTCCAAATACAGTCACAATGTGAGGTATTGGGAATTAGGATTTCAACATACAAATTCGAGGGGACACAATTTAACCCTTAGCACTCAGTCTGGGCAAGCTCATCCTGTTCTTGATAAACAATGAAAAAAATAGGTATAAGATTGCTACAGAAAGAAGTACGGACTGTCATATCAAAGGGAAATTTTCTGCCAATTATTACTGATTCTTGAAACTTGGTTTGGTTTCAATGATGCAATCTGATAGTCTGCAGGTATAGGAGAGATACAGTTCAAAAGTAAATAAAAGTTACTTTCTTAAGTGATAAACTGAACTTACTCCAGAAATGACTGTTAGTTATTGTTCTACTTCTTAGACTTAAGAGATTGATCCTCCAATTTTTTCCTTTTATTGTAGTTCTATTTGAGTAAATGGCTTTGCCATCCTACCATTGCTTACTTGAGAAACTGCAGAATTGCTCTACGTTCCTCTGTAACACTTTGCTCCATCTTTCCTTATCATTCTCGTCTCACTCGATCATCAGCATCCAGTCAGTTTCCAAATCTCACACATATATTTTTTACTAATATATGTACTGTCTGTTCCATCTACTCCATGCCTAGTATGGCTGACTTGGCTTCAATTCTCAACACTTTTATTGAAATCAACTCCTAATTGATTTATCTGACTCCAAACTGGCTGCTTCCAAATTATCCTCCCTTTTGCTGTCAAAGTGATTTTTTAAAAATACAACATTGATCAATCTATTTCATTGATCAGAGTCCTCAAATGACACTCAAATGACATCTTTTGAGTTTCAGTTCACATGTAAGGCTTTTCTTAAATTGGTTCCTAACTTAAAAATAAATATCTACTCTTTACCCTCACTGTTTATCATCACCATATAAGTCCTTCCCTCTAATGTGCTGCATTATATATACTTCTCTCTCTCTCTCACTCTCTCTCTTTTTGGAGAAAGAGTCTGGCTTTGTCGGGCAGGCTGAGTGCAGTGGCAGTGGCGCGATCTTGGCTCACTGTAACCTCCACCTCCCGGGTTCAAGCAATTTTCCTGACTCAGCCTCCCAAGTAGCTAGGACTACAAGCATGCGCCACCATGCCCGGCTAACTTTCGTATTTTTTTTGGTGGAGAAAGGGTTTCACCATGTTGGTCAGGCTGGCTTTGAAGTCCTGACCTCAGGTGATCCACCCACCTCAGCCTCCCAAAGTGCTAGTATTACTGGTGTGAGCCACTACACCTGACCTACGTCTCTGAATTCGTCATACAGTTTCATCCCTCAAAAGTTTTGTTTAAGATGCTTTTTATGTTTAATGCTATTTTACCTCCATCCCCTTCATTAGGCTAATTCCCATTTGCTTGTAACAAATCAAGATTTTTCCAAGAACCGTTTCATAAAAATGTTCATTCTCATTGAGATACCTGTATGTTGCAAGTTAATGGAGACAAGAATGAACTATAGGAAATTTGGAATCTAGTTTATGGAACAAAATTATAGCTGTGTGATTTACTCTTGCATTTAGGGAGATGAAATATCTAATCTTAGATATTTCTGTAGTTTAATAAGGTATATAGTCAATGGTTACATGTTATTTTCCAGATCTTACAAAAAATTGCTCTCTTAGAATAAAAAACTTTAAATGTTAATATTAAAAGTTTAGATCTTGCGAGATTCAGAGTAGAATTGAAAGCCTTGTGGAATTGTGCAGTCACCAGTTGTTAGATTAAAATTTAAGAGAGAAGATCATTTTTCAGTTATAATTGAGCACTGATTCAACATCTGCGTTAACTATTTTAGTTATATCTAAATTTCTTCTGCCTTTTTTGTGATCCTATTAAGTTCCAAACACGTAATCCATCTACAAGTCACATTATTCAATCAGATGGAATTGAACAAGACAGTATCACAGGCTGGTTTTTCATTGCTCATTCTCTAGAGGCAGCTGCTTTGCTGTGCAATTCAGTGGACGCTCAGGCTGAGAACTAACATAAACCAATCACTGGTTGGCTTCACATAAGACAAGGAGTTCAATCTGAAATTCAGATCCTTAACACTAACACATTGACATGTGACCTTAAGACATTAGACCAATATTATTTACCATACTTTTCCAATAAATGTGATTCTTTACACACACACACACACACACACACACACAAAATCTAAATGTATCTTTACTTGTGTATTTCATAGACCATTATGTAATTACATTCATAGCACAGAAAATTGAAACAGCTATGCCTTATATAGACTTTATATATATATATATAAATAAAATTATATATATGCAAACCAAAGTAAAAAATGAACAAAAAAAGTTAGGATATGTGCATTATTTGTTTGGTTTTAAAAGTATGCTATTACTTATATAATTTGATTTTGATAAAAAAATAGATCCTTTTGCAATGCATGTGACATTCACAAGAACATCATCTGTGTAGACAGTTTCTATATAGTTTTCTTACATTTTATTTGCTTTCACTCTACACCCATACTGTCTATAGGCAAACACTATAGTATAAACCCAGTTGACACAGCTGGAGATCACAAAGTAATTGCATCAACTGTACCTTAATCTTGGTTTTGTGGACCATTAAAGGAGGAGGATGCCTTGTATGCTAAAGATGCCAGTTTTACTCAATAACTTTACCTTTTTTAGCTGTGAAAATTTTTATGGCACTATTGAATCTAAATATTTATAGTTCATTCAATCTGTAACAATGCACTTGTTTACAGAGTGTCTTAAAACATGTCATATGATTAACATAAAACACTGTAAAATGCCTTCTGGGAAAAATAGGACTGTAAGTTTTTTATTGAATTTTTCCAGTTTCTTTCTAGTATATTTTATGACTATTAAACACCTGAAATAGGAATTTGTATTGGAAAAGTTGGCAGGATTCCATTTAGTCAAGTTAGGACTGTAAATAGAATAGTAATTACTTAAACCAGCATTATTTAAAAATATATATTATTTAAAAGTACTATAAACATACATGATGCATATATAGATATATATTTATATTATATATAATATATATTTATATACATAAGTATCATATATATATACGATAGCAACTTTTTTGTTTTTCAGCAATAGATTCACTTGATTCATTATAATTTGTATATGATTAAGTATGGCATTCTAGAATTTCTATCCCTGGAAAGGAACTTAGCTATTATCTCTCAGTGCATTCATTTTACAAATGATAAATTAAGTGATGCACAATTCCAAGTAGTTAATGGCAAAGCTAGGAGAAAATTTAGGAAGCAGAGTTTCTAATCAAAACCCTCAGTGATTCCATTACTCAGTCATATTGTCATGTACTCAATAGTGCCTCCTTATTTGTTTTAAATATTAATAATTTTGTATTCAAATTTCTCTTTGCTATTTTTCATTTATAACAATTCAGGTATGGTTACTCAGTGTTCTGAATTGTTCAGTTGGAATTTGAGAAATACTATCAGTATATTTTAAGAACTTGTATTTATTTGCTATGCATCTATTTAAAATTAGTAGGTATTAGACAATATTAGAGATGCTCCTACTTAAAAATAATTTACAAAAAAACTCAGAAACTAAATTTATTAGTTATTTATATTATCTCATGACATGTAAAAATAAATATTTTCAAGTTTAGAAGTACTAATAATACTTATGATGATTTTAAATATGGTTGTCTAGATGAATATTTTCTACTTTTGCTTTATGTTATGCTTCATCATAAATTAAAGAAGATGTTTCCTTATTTGGGTGTTACTAGGACATAATAGCATATTACATGTATTTTTAAAGCACTATTTGAGAGAGTGAATGAATTAAAAACGATTAAATAAAATGAGTAAAAAACTTGCATAAATATAGCACAATCTGAGATATCAGTGGAGATATTTCTGAAGTCCACAAAATTTATCATGAAGATGAATAAACATAATATTTCATTTATGTCAGCACAATTTTTATTAGTGGATGTGTGTTTTTGAGTCATTTTTGTGATGTAATGTTGCTCATTTTTGTGTTGATAATGAGACATTCTAGATGAAGATTAACAGGTAGTTGGCAATAAGAATTTAAATGTCAAAATATGGATCAAAAGGGGATCAGGTTAAAACACTAAAAAGAAGATTTAAAATGAGATGCCCATAAGGAGACTTGAAAGGCTCAAACATTAATCTGATCATGTAGGATACCTGTGTGACTGTCCAGGAAAGACCTGAGGAGAAGGCCCTGCTATTTCAAATATGGTTGACTTTGAGGATCTACCTAGCAAAAAGTGAGAGCTAAGACAGTGTTGTAAACTGTAGGAGTGTTGAAAGTGTTTGCCAAGGCACACAGAAAGGCTCTTGGGATACTAATTGGTTCCATTCAATTCCAAGATTTAAGGAAATCTCACTCTAATCATTTACTCATCATTAACCTAACCAAACAGAGACCTCGTTGGCCACAGGCAGCAAAGACTACTTACTTACAGAATTACTTCAAGGAAATCACTAAATGAACAAGCACCAACAACTACAAAGAAAAATAACAGTAGGCCTGGCGGAAGGCGAGGATAGTATCTGATTTCAGGGTTGTTATTTAATATGTTCAACTTTCAACAAAAATACTTCAACATCATGAGACAGAAAAAAAAAATGAAAATTATGTGCCATACAAAGTAAAAAGCAAAGCAAAACAGTTAAGAGGATCTGTCCTTGAAGAAGCACAGACACTGGACTTCCCCAACAAAGACATTAAATGAACAATTATGGATATGTTAAAAAAACATAAAAAAGATGACTAAATAACTAACAGCAAGTATGATAATGTTGTCTTACCAAATAGAAAGTAGCAATAAAGATATATACTACTAAAAATACTAAATTGTAGTACTGTAGTTGAAAAGTATAATATACAATGAAAAATTGACTAGAGAAGTTCAACAAAGAATTTGAGCTGACAAAATAAAGAATCAGTGTACTTGAAGATAAATCAGTTGATATTATCTACAATGAGAATAAAGGGAAAAAAAACACTTTAAAAAAAGTTGACAGCCTCAGTGCGGGACACCACCGAACATTCCAAAATAGGCATAGTAGGAGTCCCAGAAAGAGTAAGGGCAGAAAACATATTTAACAAAGTAATGACTGAACACTTCTCAAAGTTGATGAAACACCTTAATCTACACGGTCAAGACTCTCAACAACTTAATCTGATAAACTTGTAAAATCTACATCCAGATACATCATAATCAAACATCAAAAAACAAAGACTGTGAGAGAATCTTCAAAACTTCAAGAGTGAAGTGACTGATAACATATAAACGATTCTCATTTAGATTAATAGCTGATTCCCTACCATATACTGTGGAGGGCATGAAGTAGTAGGGTAACATATTCATAGTTCTGGGGGGAAGGGGGAAAGACTTCATCAAAAAATTTTATAGCCAGCAAAACTGACTCTCAAACGCAAAGGAAACAGCCAGGTGCAGTGGCATGCTCTTATAGACCCAGCTAATTAGGAGGCTGAAGTCGGAAGATAGCTGGAGTCCAGGATTTCAATACCAGCTTTGGGCAACATAATAAGACACCATCTCTTAAAATAAAGAAAAATTAAGACATTCCCATATTTAAAAGAATGTTCACTAATAAAGTTCCCTTTCAAGAAATATAAAGTCTCTTAGATTGAAATGGAAGATTACTGGACACTAACTCAAATAAAGAACACTGGTACAGTTATCTGGGAAAGGTAAATATAAAAGATTGTTCTTGTTTCTAATACTTCTCTTTTTAGATTAAAAACAAAATTGCATAAAACAATAATTATAAAACTGTGTTGATAGGCTCATAGTATATAAAGATGTAATTTATACAACAATAATAGCTACAAGGTGGGAGGAGGGATTAGAGCTACATAAGATCACATTTTTGTGTAGGATTGACATGAAGTTAGTATTAATTTGAAAAAGGTTGTAATAAAGTAATAATAATTCTACGAGTAACCACTAACAAAACCTATGAGGCTATAGTAAAAACATAAGAGAAGTAAAATTTTAAAATAGTAAATATCTATTCAACTCAAAAAAAGGCAGTAATGGAAGAATAACGTAATATTAATACAAAGGCAGAAAACGTAGAAAACAAATAGCAAAATAATAAATGAAAACAACTCAAATTTCCAGAAACTGATAAATAGATAAACTGCGGCATGTCCATAAAAGGGAATGTTACTTGAAAAGAAGAATGAAGTACTAACACATGGTACAACGTGGATCAATCTTGAAGACATTATGATAAATGAAAGAAGCCAATTGAAAAAGGCCACATGTTGTATGGTTGAATTTAGGTGAAATGCCCAAATTTTACAAGGGGCCGGGAAAAGGGAAGGATAGAGAGTGACTGACACTGGTTGCAGGGTAACTTTTAGGTGTCATGAAATTTTTCTGCAATTAGTAGTGATGGTTGGACAAGGCTGTGACTGTACTAAGCCCACTGTATTGTAAATTTTAAAAGAATGGATTTTATATTTGAATTAATTAAATCCATTATAATTGATTTTATATGTGAATAGTGTGAACAGCTCAATAACTGTTATTTTTAAAGAAGAGAAATGTAAGCATAGAAATATAAATTTTTGAACCTTAAAAATAAATCCTAATTCTAAGGGTGAGAATGAACACAGTTTTAGACAGAAGAAAGAATGATACAAATAAAAATAAGTGCCAACCACACCACAGGTAGTAACCACAGTATTTACTAAGAAATTGCCTGCTAGGATTAAACATCTTAATTCTGATTAAATAACTTATACTCAATTCTAATTAACTAATTAACTTATTCCTTTCTTGGCACTTCTCACACTATTTGGTTATATCTTTTCAAGTTATTAATTTTATTCCACCTTATGCTATAGTTTAAATATTCTTAACCACTAATTTGCACTCTCCAAAGTGCAAAGATTATATCAAATATGTGTTTCTACACCCACAGGTTCAATATTTTGTGTATAATACTTTCTCAGTAAGTATCTGTTAATAAAAAAATGAATATTGTGGTATAAATGTAGAATGAATTATTTCCACATTCTTTAATTTTTAAAGATTTTTGTAATTTAATTTCCATATTTTTATCAAGTTCTAAATAATCCCTGTTGATAAGATGCAAAGAAAGCTAGAATGACTTTTAAGTTATTAAATATGGAGTTGGGAGTTTTATGAATCAGATTTATGTGCTCAAACTTACAGGGAATTGAATGCTCAAGTTAAATGGCTATCAGCCCAGATATTACTCTAGGCCTGAGTGTAATTCTGAATTAATATGGTCATGACACACAGATTTATATTAAATTAGTTTCATGATGAAATAAAGTCCAGATGGAAGTAGTCACATTATGTCAAGAGCAGAATATTTGGATTTTTCTCCTGTTAGCACAGTTTCCAAAAGCTCTTGAAATTAAAACTCTTTAGGTAATTCTATTATTAAATATTACTAATGTTTTGATTTTATTGAAATCATACAAATTTATTGATAGGTGATGTTTAATGTATCCTTAGGAAATCCTTTTTTTCTTAATATAAATGCATCAAACTCATGCTTTTTTTATTTTTAATTTGGATTTTTCTAGTGTCTTCATTTCTCATTCATCTTTGTAGGTAGGGATTTCTTTTGGTACTAATTTTTCTAACAGAACATAATAGTTGGATCTATATATTTACTCTAAAAATTTCATATAAATTTCCTAACAATAATTCCTTTTAAGCCTATTGAGCTTTTTACTTATTTAGTATTACTATTACGTTACTGTCTTTATATATGCACAGTTTTTAAAATGTGTACTTTTAATATTAGCCTTTTGCTCACATTTTATTTGTTCTTTACCATGCAGTATAAATTACCAATGGAGTAAAATTGAGTTTTGAAAAATGAATGAATGTAGTATAGATTTCCTGAGCCAGAAGATAACATAGAATAACAGCCTAATATTTGCAGCCAATTTGTAAAATAGGTGTTTCTCTTTCAATCCTATAAGACTCTTCTTAACATTGAAATATAAGTAGGTCATTTTTCTTCTTCAAATATTTAAAAATAAACCACATCTCGCTTTGGTATATGTGTACTTTAATATGCTAACTGAATCTGTGTCTGTTTGTTTTTGTTTTTTTTTTTTTTTCCCCAGGGGGACATCCAGCAGTTTTTGATCACAGGTGATCCCAAGGCAGCATATGACTACTGTGAGCATTATAGTCCAGACTGTGACTCTTCAGCACCCAAGGCTGCTCAAGCTCAGGAACCTCAGATAGATGAGGTGAGGAGCACAAGACCAGAGAAGGTCTTCGTATTTCAGTGATATGGACATAGCAGTGCAGTTTTTGAACTTACACTTATTTATTCCATTTTAATTAAACTATGCTTTGTATTTTAATTGTGTTGTAGTATTTCCAGGAAAAAGTGACTTGAATATATTTGGTACTTGTTTTCTTGCTGTTTAAGCATTTTATTACATAAATTTATTAGCAATAGTGGTGCTTCACTTGTATACTGTGTATATGCACATATTCCATTTTGGAGGGGGTGAGAAGAAGATAATATCTAATAGCGATATTTCGACCATTAGCATTTAAATAATTAACAGCCTCAAGATAGAGTAACATATTTTCTGGTGTACATGCCATCTCCCTAGGCCTTTGGCAATGCATACAAATGAGAAAGTGACATTAGAACTATCTTAAAGTTTTCAGGCTGTGTTGAACAATTAGAGGGTTTTTTAAAAAAATTTTCTCATAGGAAAATTTAAAAGCATGTGAAATGGAAGGAATTTAAGCCTCAGTTGGGAGCAAAACTATATTTTTGGATTTTTTTTTGGATTTTGAATTTTTAAGACTTAGAGTTTTAAAAAGGAAGTAGAAATTTGAAAATATCAAAACTGTTCTAAAAATGAATCAGGTAGTATTTTTCTTCCCTTTTAAATGTACTATTAGGTGCCACCATTTGAGTTTTACTGTTTACAATGGGTCAAAATCTTTTATCTTATTGTTAGCTCTGCATGTGAATTCAGGTTGGATTTTTCACTTTCAATGCTAGAAGTATGTTTTTGACACTACTTTACTTTTTAAAGTTTAATAATGAATTCTGTTGCACTGATATTTTCCATGACTTAATGTTAGTTTTTGTTTAAAAAACAGGGTAAAAATTTTAAGAACCTAACAGGAAGGCAAATATGAGAGTGTAAAGATAAATTACTGGGATATTTTATTTACCTGTTTCACAGTTATCATGTACTTCATTCTTTTTATTCTCTCATGATTCACCAAATATGTTTTCTGTGAATTCTGAAGTGATAGATAAAATAATTATCAGGTTTAGTGTTTTTATATGTTAGAGGTTATGTGCTGACTTAATATTAAAATTTATAGCATTTACTGTATATTTTCAAGGTTGATGAGATCTGTTTTGCTCCTTTATAAAGAAAGATAAGGCATTTTATTCTTTTTAGCAACAGATATGGCTCTGAGTTTTGGAAGAAGGGAGGTTTGCATTCTTAATATATCACTTTGAGGTGTTTTGTTCCCATGTTGTAATGCTGTTATGTCAGGTAAGCTGTTATTTTATCAGGGTAATTTGTATCCATCTTCTTAAGTTCATTTAAAAATGAACTTGCCATTTACTATTTTAGTTGTTGACATGTATATTTAACATTCTGTTGAGATGTCAAACTTGGTTTTACTAGAAGCATTTGATGAGAAAAACAGCACATTGTTACAGTAGAAACTGCATGACAATCTGGTTGGGTAATGCAATAATATATAGCATTTTTACCTTTTTTTAGATTGAGTAAGTCATAATGAAAAAGTTTTTTCTTTAAGAAAGAATTAGCTTTCCCTTTTTTCTCTAACTCTAAATTATGTTGATCCTTCAATAATAAGATAAACATCTATACCAGCATCAAAAACTACTTAATTGAATTAGTAAGTAGTGCTTATATTAATTTTAAACTATATCCATTAATATGTCATTATATGATAAAAACACATATTAATAATTCATCTTCAGAAGTTCTACCTATATAAATTAATAATGCAATGTTGGTTGCCAATGAATAAAGAACATAAAGTGCAATATGGAGCATCAGCCATACATGTACTTTATATTACTTAATTGTTCACTAATAAACTTCTGGCATTGCATGTTTATTATTCTAATTTGGATTACTAAATATGTCAATTTATTTTATAAGTCAACCTATTTGCTTTTTTCAGCTTATAATTTTGTCTACTTAGTATCCTCTAAGTAGCATATCCTAATCTATTCTTAAGATTCATATTGTTATATGCTTGACATAACTTTACAACCATCACCATGGAGAAAGAGATCTATAATGTAGACAGATTTTAATTTAATCATAATATCATCACATTTTAATTTTATTTGAACCTACACAGTGCCATTTAAATAGGTGACAAGCTAATATTAAAATTATGATGGAGTTGGGATTTTCTTATCAAGTGAAATTATCTTCCTATCTTATAAAAAATTAGATGTTAAATCTATATGATTCCTTTTGATATTCTTTCCTAAAAAAGGATGAAAACAGAAAATGAAGTGACAATCTTTTATAAAGGAATTTGCAAAACCATTAGCTTTTCAAAATGTATTATCTTTTCACTTAATATGTATCATACATTCATTAGATGCACAGGTTTTTACTGATGTCACCAGTTTTCTTACAAATTATGTAAGAACAAACATTATGACATCTCTGGAAGATCCTTTCTCCTAACCTACTCTAATTTCTGTTAGAATACCGACAAAGTTGAAATTATTCCATTACTGCCTGTCTTTTTGCATATATTTGTCTGATTGATTATAACTAGTTCTTTTTTCTCTACTTGTCTCAAGCCATCCTTAGAATTCCATAATGAGGGGAGAGAATTATCTCCAAAAATATGTTATGAGGCTTTACGTAGCCATGTATATATATATTGCGATATATACTAAGCAATGTCTTGAGTATATTCATGACCACCACACGGAGGAAGCTGTGCAGATAAAGGAGAACCAGGAGTGAATAAGCTCTAAAAGAAAGATGTGCCGGCTGGGCGCAGTGACTCACGCCTGTAATCCCAACAATTTGGGAGGCCGAAGCGGGCGGATCACCTGAGGTCAGGAGTTCAAGAGCAGCCTGGCCAACTTGGTGAAACCCTCTCTCTACTAAAAATGTTAAAAAAAATTAGCCGGGCATGGTGTCAGGCGCCTGTAATCCTAGCTACTCGGGAGGCTGAGGCAAGAGAATCGCTTGAACCCGGGAGGTGGATGTTGCAGTGAGCCGAGATCATGCCACTTGCACTCCAGCCTGGGCGACAGAGCGAGACTCCATCTCAAAAACAAAACAAAACAAAAAACAAACAAACAAAAAACAGAAAGATGTGCTTTAGTGTCTAGGGCAGTTAACATGTTATTTCCTCCATTATTTCATAACCAGCCTGGTTAGTCAACATTTGGAGAGTTTAAATAAAGGACAGAATTATGAAAGTTAGAAGATAATTTGTCCTATAAGAGAAAAACATGATATAAAATTGACTACTTTGGTACAGGTCTGTATATATCCTTGAATAGCAGATTTCAATTAAAATACATTTAAGTTGTCCAGGTTTAAAATTGGCCCTTTATGCGTTTACTTATTGTTTTTGTAATTCATAACTCCTCTTAAGCTACTAGAGCTTATTATTAGAAGGCACTGTGATCACAATTTTCTAAAACATTTGTGGTCAACAGTTCTTTTGCTGGAAGATTAAAAGGGAATGGTTAAAATGCAAAGAGAGATCCAGTTGAGACATAATTGGAATTGTATCAAATACACTACTTAAGGAATTATGTGTAGATTGCCCCTGGAAAATATATATTAAGTATACATATTATATGTATTATCATATATGTTTGCCCTAGGCAATTATATATAAATTGCCCCTGGCATGCATGCATATATATATATATTTTAGAGTTTTAACTTGTTGAGTTTACTGCTTTTTATGCTACATATGACTTAGTGTATTTATTTTTATTAAAAACTGAATTTAACTTATGTTTAATAATATCTATATTCTTGATTGAAAATTAAAATTTTTATAAAGATATTGAGCTTTGGATTTGAGCACATTATTTTGCTCATTATTTAATATGTACAATTGTCTTTTAACTCCCTCTATTAAGAAACATATCTCTCCTTAAAAGCTTTTAATACAGAAGAAATTAGTATAAAATACTATTTCCAATGTGAATTTATTATAAGTATTTTAAGAAAGCTAAGTGTTATGCCTTTTTTCAATAGAGAAAAAGGCAGTAATTTTAAATTTTAAAATTATGTGTTAATTATCAGCACATCTAATTTTGAATCTTTTAATGTCTCACAAGGATTTTGTGCTCTTTTTGATCTTAGGAAAGTCTAAAGGAAATTAGGAATTTCTTAATACATTTTAGATTTTATTTTCCCATTGGTTACAGTATTTCAAATACAGTATATACTTATTTCATATTCTTTGTATTCCCTTTCCCTCCTCCCCTCTTTCCCGTCTCTCAATAGATATGAAAATCCTTTCATACTTAGGAAGACTACTCTCTACATTTTTATTTTTAGATATGTAGCTTAATTTAAAATTCTCATTGAAATTACTGTAGAGCTCTTATAGAGAAACATTGCATAGCAATTTTTACAAATCAAAATTAATGAATATTTGACATCTATGTCCAAGTACATAATTACTGTGTTTCAATTAACATTCCATAATTAAGAGTTTGAATTATTATTCCAAATTTTTTGTTTTCTCGTGATACTAACCACTATTCTGCTCATAGGAAATGTGCTTTGTCACTCCTATGTTATTATACTCTGTATAAGACAGTATAATACTTCTATGTAATACAAAAATAACTCATCAATAACATTAATTTCTTATCTCTTAACATTTACACTATGTAAAAGTTAAGATGGTTCTCACTTTGTGAATAGTATTTTGCCACTAACACAATTGCCTGATATTTTTTCCTTTGCAATGTAGTATGCACCAGAGGATATAATCGAATATGACTATGAGTATGGGGAAGCAGAGTATAAAGAGGCTGAAAGTATAACAGAGGGACCCACTGTAACTGAGGAGACAATAGCACAGACGGAGGTAAAAACAAAGCAGTGCCTGTGTATGTGGTGTCCTGCTGTTCGTCATCCTGTGGTTCCTTATGTTGACTGTTCCTCAAACTTACCATAAACCTTTCCTTCATCTTATTTCTCTGAACCAATAACTGTGATTTTTATTTGACAGTAGCCATTTTGAAGAATGATGTCCATTTCACTTTTGCTTAGCCTTCCTTTCATCTATGCTCTATATTTCCCTCCTCGTTTATTTATGTTTTCCATTCCATCTTTCACCACATTTTACAGAAAAAGAAATCCAATTTCAAAAAGAAGACGAGGACAGTGGCTACTAACTCAAAGGAAAAATCCAAAAAGTTTACACCCCCCAAATCTGAAAAATTTTCATCCAAGAAGAAGAAAAGTTATCAAGCATCAGCAAAAGCCAAACTAGGGGTAAAGGTAGCAAAGAAAAAGCAATCAAGATCTATCCTAGATAAGCTGGAAGATCTCTGATCATGAGTCATAGTCTTAACCCAACTAGATAAATACTCACTTGGCTAATACTATAGCCCAATTAAATCACGATTTCCATATATTTGGGATCACCTTACATGTTTACTAATTCTCTTCTGAATTTACCATTAGGCAAATATCGTTGATGATTTTCAAGAATACAACTATGGAACAATGGAAAGTTACCAGACAGAAGCTCCTAGGCGTGTTTCTGGGACAAATGAGGTAATACGTATAGACAGTATTAAATCACAGTCCCACTTTTTAAATATGTAATTTATTTTGATATACTTCACTCTGGAAGAATCTATAATTTCTCAAACATCTGATGTTTTTATTCTTTTACTAAAGTAAGAGAAACAATAGCAATGGTTCACTGTTACTAAAAGCAGTTCATCTGAAATCAATGCCAATTCAGGTTTTGCATGACTCTTTGCTTCATGCAGATGCTAAATTGATCAAACTGAATTGGCCGCTATTATTTTCTTAATTGCTCCTGGAATTGAGCAAGCTTTTCAACATGTTGTGACTAAGGGTATTCACAACATGTTTCTTCTGTGAGAAGAATCCTCTAAAGTGAAAATTGTATCATCAAAGGATACAATTAGAATTTTACTCCCTCTGATGAATAATCATGCATTTTATGACAGCAAGCATTTTGAGAAAATGTAGTCTTAGTGGACTTAAATAACTATTTACATTTTCAAAGTTGTTAGGAATGTGATATTAATTCTTATTAAACTAATATATTTTAATCTTTCCATTATTTTCTATGAAAATATTTAAGTACATGTAGGTAAAAATTAATCTTCCTGAAATTCATATTTCACATGCATTCTGATCATGAAGAATACAACATACAATTCAGTTTAACTTTGTTAAATATCTGATATATATTTTGGTATAATTTTATCAGGAAATGAATATAAGAAATGTAATTTAGTTTTAAGAAAATTTATGTAAAATGTCTCTCAATTAGGCAAATAGATTTATGTGAAAACACAAAATTGAGAATAATAAATGTTTAGGGTGAGAATGGATTTTAACTTTCTTTTAGATGAAATTAATAATTTTCAAAAAAATGAGTATTTTGATTCAAGATGTCCATTTACCTAACCAAATTCATCCAGCATTTTAGTTCAGAGCTATGATTATAGCAATATTCTCACCATAGATATTATGCAGTCTCTGTAGAGAGCATATACTCCTTATCTAAGAATCCAAAAAAAATTACGGTTATTGGACATTTAATTTTAGTGAAAAATTACTCATCATTTATCTACATATTTTCATTCACAAGATTGTGTAATACTATTATCTAATATTACTCTATCATCTAGATTTACTATGGAATAGAAAATGAGTTACTTAAAAATGAAATTTACAAAATGGCAAGATAAGCCTAGGCAATACAATAAGATCCTGTCTTTACAAATAAATCAATCAATGAATAAGCTGGGCATGCTGGTGCATGCCTGTAGTCCCAGCTACCCAGGAGGCTGAGGCAGGACGATCATGTAAGCCCAGGAGTCCCAGGCTGCAGTGAGGTATGATTGTACCACTCGACTCCAGCCTGGGTGACAGATTGAGACCCCATCTCAAAAAATAAAAAGTAACAAGATAAGTTATTTAATTTGAGCCTCATCATGATCATAATAAAACCAAATATTCACATGATAAGTCGGATTCAGGTTTATTCTACTAGTAAGGAATTATGAGAAAAAAAGGTATCAGTTTTTATCTATGTCTCTGAGGAAGTATTATTGACATAATTCTTACTTTTAAGTATTAATTAATATTTATTCCTTACTTTTCTTGAGAATTGTACAGTGATATTTTATATTTCATTGTCTTAAATGTTGCTAGCTATCATTTATTTTATTTGCTTTAAAGAACTCTTTGGTGTAATACTACTTCCCTACATATGAGATACTCTGCATAATCATTGTAATGATACATCTCTATTTATACTGATATTGGTATATTATTATTTTATTTATGGGATGAGACTCAAACTTATATGGCTTATCCTTTTAGCAAATGTATTTCATAATGATGTTCTGTAAGATTTAAAAATTAGGCAAAGCTGCCAGGGTGTGGTGGCTCACGCCTGTAATCCCAACACTTTGGGAGACCAAGGTGGGTGGATCACCTCAGGTCGGGAGTACAAGACCAGCCTGATCAACATGGAGAAAACCCATCTCTACCAAATATACAAAATTACCCAGGCATGGTGGTGCATGCCTGTAATCCTAGCTACTCAGGAGGCTGAGGCAGGAGAATCTCTTGAACCCAGGAGGTGGAGATTGCTGTGAACCAAGATTGCACCCTTGCACAACAAGAGTGAAACTCCATCCCTCTCAAAAAAAGAAAGAAAGAAAGAAAGAAAGAAAAAAACATTAAGCAAAGCTTTAACTCCATACCTTTTTTATTGTTCAAATCTTAAACTGTGAAGTAAATATGAAATTGACTAACATGTTTTTTCCAATGGAACAAGCAAATACACATGTTAATTCCATGTGAATATTTGCAGTTTATTGGAGAAAGTGCTTTGAAAGCAATATCTCTTTGTACATAGCAATGTACAAATATATTTCTTTCAATGATACTGAAAGCCTACTTTCCAGGTGTTTAGAGTTGCTTGAGTAGTAACAAAATCGCATCCCATCACACGCCATCAAATTGTAATTTAAATGCTTACCTTGCTTTACTAACAATAAACTTCATGTTCCTCAATTCCTTGCAATTTAAATTAATAGCCAAATCCAGTTGAAGAAATATTTACTGAAGAATATCTAACGGGAGAGGATTATGATTCCCAGAGGAAAAATTCTGAGGATACACTATATGAAAACAAAGAAATAGACGGCAGGGACTCTGATCTTCTGGTAGATGGAGATTTAGGCGAATATGATTTTTATGAATATAAAGAATATGAAGATAAACCAACAAGCCCCCCCAATGAAGAATTTGGTCCAGGTGTACCAGCAGAAACTGATATTACAGAAACAAGCGTAAGTTGATACTACGCACTGTGCCATTGTATGTCTTATTTATGAGATATTTTTATGTCCATGTCCATCTTAATGTCTTTTCAGGTTTAAAATGCAGGTTGAATTTTTATGTAAATTATGAATGCCTATTACCACTAGGACACCTTGTTAGATTCTTTCACATGGGAATCTTCAGCAGTTGTATCTTTGGCCGTACTTTTGGAGTCATTATTTGAAAGTAAAATCTTGAATAGAATTGCATCAGAAATTTTGTCATTGATAAAATTAAACCGTAGCTGTTTTTATTCCAAGTAGCAAGTCTGATTTTTTATTTCTGATTTTTAGACTATTTTTTAAATTTAATTTGATGACATTTCTTAATGCCTGGGAATAATAACTGACATCTACAGATGTCATTATAAAACATGTTTATAAGAGGCGATCGTTCAATCTCATTTTAAGATTCAGTATTAATGCTTCTTATGCCTCTCTTTTAATTTTTGCCATATTTAAGCCTTCAATAGGTCTTCATATTTAAAAATATATTTTAATAGGTTGTTTTAAATGTGTTTAGTTGACTAAATTATCTTTTTAAAAACAAATGGCTGGCCGGATGCTTTGGTTCACGCCTGTCATCCTAGCACTTTGGGAGGCAGAGGCGGGCGGATTACCTGAGCTCAGGCGTTCTAAACCAGCTTGGGCAACACGGCGAAAACCCATCTCTACTAAAAATACACACACAAAAAAAAATTAGCTAGGTGTGGTGGCGGGCGCCTGTAGTCTCAGCTACTCGGGAGGCTGAGGCAGGAGAATGGCGTGAACCCGGCAGGCGAGCTTGCAGTGAGCGGAGATCGAGCCACTGCACTCTAACCTGGGCAACAGAGGGAGACTCTGTCTCCAAAAAAGAAAGAAGAAAAAAAAAAAGAAGAAGAAAAGAAAGAAAGAAAGAAATGGTCTTACAGACATTTAGGCTGTTTTGAATATTTCATTCAACAGATAAATGGCCATGGTGCATATGGAGAGAAAGGACAGAAAGGAGAACCAGCAGTGGTTGAGCCTGTAAGTAGTGGTGTGAATGCACTTTAAAGATTGGTAAAATTGCTTATGAGCCACGATTACGTTAAATTATTATGTATGTTCGTGTTTTACCAATGATAATCTTGATGTCCAGATGTTTGCAATTCACCACAAATAAGTAAGTTAATAAGGTCTTGTCTAGAAAGGAGAATTTCAATAAAACAAAACATTATAGAGCTGCAGAAATTCAGAATTTGAAAGTAGCTGAAATTTGTCTTGTCTAATTCTCTCATTTTAAAACTAAAGAACCAGAGATCTAAAGGACTTAAGTAATTTTCCTGAGGTATCAAATGTTTGATCAATGCGATATAATAGGACTTTTAGCTTTCCTACTTTCCAATCCAATGATATTTTTCTCTAATCTCTATGACTTCACATTATTTGAAATATATAACATATATATTTGTTACATATCCAAATTGTGTCATATGATATTTTTTACTTCCTTTTCATCTACAGAAGAACCTCTAATTCACTCCAAATTAATCCTTTAAAATTCATATCAATATTATTACTAATAATATTGCTAAGAAACAGATTCTTACTTGGAAGCAGTTTTGCCATCGTTTCCTGCTAATAAACAATTCAGAAAAACTAATGTATTAGAACTGAAGGTAGAACAACACGAAAATCATTTCAGAAATTGTAAGGACATAAAAATTTCAAAAAAAAAACAGAGAAAGAAAAATGATAAAGAATAAAAAGAGACAATTTTAAGGACCTTGTTGGCCATCTACTCATTACTCCAAAATCATGCAACATGCTCACAAAAAATGTTGAAAATATTTTTTTCAGAGAGAATCAGTCCTTATTATAAAAAGTTTTAACCCCCTTTTTAAATGACATTATAGCTTTTCAGCAGTCCAAAGATGGAGTGGAATCATAAATGTTTTAGAACTGAGTTCTTATTCTGAATAGCTCTTTATTCCTTTGCTTATAAAGAGCTTATATCATATTTATTCATTTTCCTTTTGCCTGGATTTTTCTGTAATTTCCCTGAATTAAAGTGCTTATTTTCCATTCTTTCATTTACACAGCAAATATGTACTAAGTTTCTGTTTTATGCCAGGTATTATTCTGTGGGCTACAAACAAACGAAAAACAAAAAATAAAAAACCTTGGTAGATTGTTTTGTCTGTACTCTTCCTGGGAGCACTTAGCATATTCTCCTTTATAATATTATTCATCTAAATATTCATTTCCACTCCACTCAATTCACACATTCTCTGAGGGCACAGTCTATATCTTCTATAATTTTGAATTTCTTTCCTTCCCTGTGCAAAAACATTTGTAATTAATTTAAGTGGCAAGAATAGATAATTCACTATTTAATATGCAATGATATAGTGTTCTCTTATATTCATGTAATTAAGAGGTTGGGGGTCATATTTCCCTGGTAGAGATGTTCTCTTGTCTTGTTATAGGGTATGCTTGTCGAAGGACCACCAGGACCAGCAGGACCTGCAGTATGTAAATGTTTTAAGATTATTTTTGTCTATTTAAAGTAATCATATATAAGATTTCTATTAATTAATGAGAACATTTTAGACTAATTAGAATATTGAATTATAGAGAAAAACATTTGTTCAGAGGAGCTGGTGCCTTTGAACTGCCTTCTGATTTGTCTATCCAAGTAATACTCTTTAAATTTTGTTTTAAATATTTTTGTGGCTTAGATACCTCTGCATCTTCTAAACTCATTTTTGTCTTTCTACTGAAATATATGAAAGTAAAAAAAGTCATTCTTATTTTCATTGCAGAGGTATAATTACATCTCAACAAATGGAATCTCAACTTCTAGGTAGACTGCAGCTGCCTTATCTATACCTCTGTGTAGAGTAATTATCAGATTCCATTGTGGTATCCTGATAAGGCTGATGTTACTCAGTGTGTTTATTCTCAGGTGATTGCACTGATAAGACCTTGTAAAAAATCCTCTGTCTTTTGTGGAATTAATTAAACTCTTGTCATCTAAAATAATATATGATACTGATGCATTTAAATATGTTTACCCATAAAAGGAAACATAATTGCCTCTAACCTAAATGATTTCTACATGTTCAACTTGGCTATCAAATTTTTGAGATCTAATTTTATGAGTGTTCCATTTCTTCAGTTAGAACTGGGACCAAATATGACCTTAGAGACTTTACATTGGCATATTCTTCTTTCCTGTTTTTCCTTGAAATGTTTGCCTCCACCCTGAGAGCAGCTGAACTAGCTACAAATTGGTTTCTATATGTTGTCTTTTCACAGGAAGATAAATAGGGCAACTGTTTAGAACTCTAGTGTATATTTATAAAATATAAACGAACTCTTCGATAGGACTAGAGTGAATTCATCTAAATATGAATGAGATTAGGAATCTGATTAAGATATGGTGTGTTTCTCTATAGGGTATTATGGGTCCTCCAGGTCTACAAGGCCCCACTGGACCCCCTGGTGACCCTGGCGATAGGGTAAGTGAATGGACATGATATCTCATTACAAATGCATGTCATACAGACTTAAATAATTAAAATGTATTCTACAAGTATAACATGTTATCTTACTGCGTGTGGGAGGGGTAAAGGCAGCATGAATTCAGTGCTGCACAACATTTTAGTTAACATTTTAAATATTATTTTGAAGTGAGGAAAACAATGTGCATTTATCTATGGCATAATTAGTAAGCAAACTTTTATTTCACCCAATATCCATATTGATATGAACTCATTACATTCGGGATTCTGGTCTTCAAATTTGAATTCCAGTCATATTTTCCAGATATTTCCATTTATATTTATTTGGATGCTGACAGAATAAGTTAATAAATCTAAATTCTACTTTGAAGATCAAACCCTGGGTTACATACTGAAATATCTCCTTTGTGTTAAGTCTCTCCAAACTCTTCTCATAAAATAACTTTCCCTTTTTTCCCCACATCCTTGAGTAGCCAATAACTTTCTACTTTTTTTCTTTTGTTCTTTAGAGGATCAGAGATGCAAATAACTTATACTTTTCATATAATTACAATTTAAATAATGTAAAAACTTTTTAATTTAAATTTAATGAAGGAAGATTTTTAACTATTTCAGAAATTCTGGACTGAGTGACAGCTATTTAAGGTCAGAGGACATAAGAAGTGTATTATGCAAACATTATGAAACTTTTTATTTAAAATAAAGTTCATAAAGTTAGTTCTTACATGCTCTGCTTACTTAATTTGATATGTCCAGTTTCTTGGAGACATTTATTTGTAATAGTCATTTTAGTTAATATTTTTAAATCCCACCATATTTTCATAAGACCTTTTTATATTCTGTAATTTACTCACCTTAAACTCTATATCAGGTGACAAATTCATCTCTTTACACTGTGCCTTATAAATAGAGACATATAAATGATCTAAAAATGTAGGAAATATTTTAGTAATAGGAAATTATACCATTCAAGCTAGATTTGTTAGGATTTTAAAAAAATATTTCTTTATAGAAGCCATTATTTGAACTTACTTTAACAGTTCCTTGAAACTTGTAGAGAATCTATTGAAATAATATTATAAATAAAATATAATTTTGCCAATCTAGAATCAATGTTAACACTTTCCTAGGAGTTAACTTTTTATGAGAAATTCACATTTGAAAAGTGCTGCTGCATTTTTTTATATATTGGTTGGGCGCTTTGAGTTATAGCATTTTGTATCTAGTTATTTATTAATTTTTGAATTTACTTGCTTCCCTGCCAAGTATGACATGGCTATGTAGAAATGTCTCCTTATATATATATTGAAAGCTTATGGACATATACCTTATATCTATGAGTCACATACTTATGAACAGATGTATATATTACATATTTAATATTTTCTATATTCATATCCATATCTTGGATTTCTGGACAGCATAGTCACATCTAAACTTCTAAATGTACATGTATGTATGCATGCACACATACATACACTGAGTATATTTAATCAGTAAACATTTAAAATAAATTAGTGATTATCTATGATTAACATTAACATGCTAAAATTAGTCATTATCTATGTTAAAAAGTATCTCTCTTGAAGATAGTATCTATTGTCTATTAAAATATAGTATGTAGTTAAGTATTCTACTAAATAAATACTATTTATGTATCTGTTAAAGAATACTAAAATATACCTTAAACCTAGTAATTTTTAAATAAAACTTTCATTATTTACTTAAATCTGTTTTTATCTAACTGTAAGAACCAGGCTTGTACCACTTGTTTTTCTCACATTACTTTCCCTTAAAATATATGTGAACTCTTCATCTTACACAGTTTTAGGCTGTGAACAAAGTTTGAGCAAAATTTATAGCTTAATTGGATTATATATTAATAACCGAACATTATTAAAATCATCTAAAACCAGTGCAACAGAATAGAATTCTGTCTAGGTATACTTACTAAAAACAGACTAAATAAGGTGGAAAGGGCAAATGCAAATTAGATAAAGTAGACTTATGTTATAAGTTATTCTAGTTCTAGTAAATATTATTTTGATATTTATTTATTTTGGTTATTTCATTTATTTTTCTAGGGCCCCCCAGGACGTCCTGGCTTACCAGGGGCTGATGGTTTACCTGGTCCTCCTGGTACTATGTTGATGTTACCGGTATGTTCTTTTTTATGTTATAGAGATGACTTGATATCTTGTCATCTTTTTTCTGAAGTGTATTGTTGAACCATATTGAAGAGCAATCAACTAAAAACCATTGTACAAGGTAGAAATACTTGAAATTAAGCAGCATTTGTGGAAATTCAGGGAAATTTTACAAAACAAAATTATGGTAAGTATCAATCTCTGCATTAAAACTAAGAATTCATTATTTGATTACACTCTTAGCATCAGAGTTTTTAAGAATATTTCCAATTGTGGTTTATCCTGAGTCACATTATTAACATGTTTTTCATATGTTATTTAACATAACATTAATATACTATTTACCATCTATTATCTATATAGTCATAAATAGTATTTATTTGTAGTGTTATTATTCATTGCTCAAAAATTACTTGCTTTACTGTAAGATTCCTTTGTAAAGTTTTTGTTGCCCTGGTGTTTTGGGAAAAAAATGCATATTTTATTTATCAATTTCAATGTAATGAACAAAGTTTCAAGAAATAATTACTTAGAATGAAAAATTGACTCCTACTGCATTTTGAGTTAAAATGGAGCAAATTTTATAGAGGAATATTACAGAAGATCTGTTTTATAACATAAGTACTTAAGAATGGGTGAACAAAATAAATAAATCACAAGGAAAATTTCCTGTGTATTAATGGATATTCCAAAAATTTTGACAAACAAAATAGAGATTGAGCTGTAACTGTCACTGAACTTGGTATATTTGGAATTTTATACAAATGAATCAATAAAATGGGTAGCATTTGTGCTTAAAAAAAAGTCACAATGGTTTATTCCAGAGGTAAAGAAATTATAGCATTTAAAATTGAAACAGAGTTTCTAGTTTCTTCTTCTACAAATGGTAACCGTAGTGTAAAGAACTTCCAGAAGAAATGGAAAGAGCAAAACCAAAACAAACTAGATCTCATGATTCATTATGGAGTTACTGTGTAATTTTGTAAAATCCCACCATTTTAATAGGTGGTTTTTATCTAATGATCAAAGCACATAATTCAACATGTTTGACAAAGCTAATTTTGAATTTCTTAATGTTATCTCTTCCAAGTTCCGTTATGGTGGTGATGGTTCCAAAGGACCAACCATCTCTGCTCAGGAAGCTCAGGCTCAAGCTATTCTTCAGCAGGCTCGGGTAAGAAAGGATAAACTTGCATTCCCACAAGATGACTCACTCTGTGTCAAGTATATATGTGTGTACATACGGAAGACGCTACCATTATTAATAGAATATTTACTTCTGAATAGTGTATTAAACTTACTTGGAAAACTGCTAAAATTATATTTGTTTTTCTAGTAGTGATGTTTATTAATTGAAAATTATAGTTAGGTAGTTGACCAATGCAATGTTGCCATTATATAATTCTAGCAGTCTCCCACCATAACACGCAAGATTTCTATTTTTTTTCCCAAGAGTATTGATATATTTACACCTAGTGCACCTTATCTTTCACATCCAGTTTTACTCTGCTAACTTATAAGTCAATGATTGGTTATAATTAAGAGAATAAAATTTGAAATACATTTGTTCTTAATTTTCTGGATTATTTAACGTATCATGGATAACACAGAAAATTAAATTTTTTGGACATCATATATAACAAAGAAACCTTCAAATTTCTTACCAACCCTAATCTTTATAATCTGTAGTATTTTTAAAATTTCAATTTATGTTTTTTAGTTTAAAGCTTCCACTACTTGTAGACTTATAAAATATAGAATTACATTTATGTTTTTTAATTAGTTTCATTGAAATTAGAATATACACAAGAAAATCAAAAGGATAGACCAGGAAGGAACTGGAATTCATATAACATTTTTCTTCATAGTATTGGTTTTCTTTTTAAGGAAGAAGGAAATAAAGGATTTTTGGTTGGTATGGATATGGTTACCCACTTTCTAACCAATATAAATCACTTCTGTGATAAAATTTTTATGCATCATGATGAATTTATGCAGCATGTATAAAAATATCTGAAAACATGAGTAAAAATTGTAATTCATCCTCAATATTTGTTTATGTCTTTCCTAAGTCTATTAATCTGAAAATATATCATTATTTGATTGTATCATGTTTAAAGATAATGAAAAATTAAAATATTTGTTTATTAGATTTTGGCATAATGCAAATCTAAAATTATTTAAAATAATTTACTAAAGATTTCTATAACTTATTTTATAAAATATATTCTTTTGAACGATTTTAAGGTAATTATTTGAACTTAAATATTTTATGAGGTCATTGAATTCCTCATTTTATTAGTCCTCTTAACCTACTTGAAAAATAGGTAGCAAGCATTATAATTCAATTTTTCAGATATTTAATCTCAAGGATTAAGAAGTATATTGTCAAAAATCTCATGGTGAGTCAGTAGTGACTTTGGAGATCCTACTGTTTTCATCTCGTGCACTTTTCTAATATGATTTTGCATTTATTTCTGTTGTGGTATTATTTTTGATATCTTTGTGATAAATCTAAGTGTTCATCTGTTGAGCTCTCTAATATTCAAAAGTAGCACACAATACTAATTTAACATCTATCAAATTTTTATCTGTTGTACTGTATGTGTTTCAGCTTTTCAAGTATGCTAATTTCACATTTCTAATATTCAGTGTAACAATAGTGCATGTAATCAGTTTATTATGCGTATGATTATACAAAATAAAACATTCTTCTCTCTAGCATTATATCTGAGATTTGTTAAAAGGCACATATTATCATAACACTTCCTGACCAGTTTTGTTTTATGGTGTCTGGCTTTGGTTATCATAATTTTTCCTAAAATATTGCTAAAAGAATTTTATTTAAAGCCTCTCAAATTGTGCCTACACATTTAAGAGAAAAAGGCTATGCATTATTCTTGAGTAAATTCAGAATAGTAAATTAGCAGATATTAGTTGTTCTAAAATCTAGTTTAACTTTTATTTTTGATTAAGTCATAGCAATATATATTACAAGATTTTATATGTTAAAAAGTTTTTAAAATGTCTGATATTTACCTCTTTTGTCATTCTAGAAATTTGCAGTTCTTCAGTAACCTGACACTCTTTCTAGCATGTAGCTATTAAATCTGTGTTGATCATGTATTACTTAAGGGCAGCTTGTGCAAATTCATATTGTACTTTAATGTGCTCTTCCAGGAGAATATTACTGAATTTGATATATTTTGTTTTCTAGATTGCTCTGAGAGGCCCACCTGGCCCAATGGGTCTAACTGGAAGACCAGGTCCTGTGGTAGGTTACCCCAACAAAGATAATATATGTTAAAATTTTCAAATTAGCAGTTCCCTGTGCAACTTCTTCCAGGGATTGTGCATATCTATGGTTGGTGACAATAGGGTATGTTTTCATGCTTGCTGTTGTTTCCATTAAAAAAAACCCTTCTCAATTCAGTTTTCAGTACATTTTGATCAAAAGGTCTCAGTAAAAAAATTTTAAATTGAATAAATAAAATTACAAATGTAATTGAGTCATATCCAACTATTAATTTCTTAAACTATAAGTATCATTCATTTGCCTAATATTCAGCTTCCAAAATTATGTTTTACATTAAATCCTTGAGACTTAATTTTATATTAAACAAAATGTTTGTTAAAAAAGAAAAATTTATTTGAGGCCAATGAAAATTATGACACAATCTTAGGGCAAGCAAGATACTTTTTAAACTGCAGGTTGCCTCAGTATTCCACAAGGTGCTTCAACTATTAGAGAGAGTATTTTCTCTTGTAGAAATTCTTGGAAATAACAAAGTGTTATTTTTTTCTCACTAGCGTGATAGCAAGCTAAGATATTTCAAATATTTTTGTCTAAAGAATCTTCAAATACACTAGAATATACTAATGTTAAGCGGTGTAGCAGTTCACAGGATTTAAACCAGGATTCTCATTAATTTTAGAATAGATGGATAAATAATTTATATTTTAAATTTTTTTGTATAAATTTTTTTCTGCTATGCTTTCATATGCTCTCATAGACTTTCAAAATATTTTATGAAAATAAATCTATTTACAGAATGTATTATTCTGAAAGTTAAAATCTTGTCTGTATTGTACATAGTAGACACTTGCAGCAAAACTATTGTATTCAAATTTAAATCAAGTACTTTGTCTTCTAATTATTTAGTCTGTTTTACTGACTATATTAGGATAATAGTTTTTCTTCATGTATTTTATCGAAGATTTTATTATGTAGATTTCTTATATTTATATTTACCATAATTTAGTCATAAAATTTTATATATATTTTGCAGGAATATACATTCAATCATATAAGCTCACGGGGAACACATATTCTGATAATATGTTTCATAGAATTTAAATTATATAATTTAACACATTATTAAATGTTTATCATGTATTTTATCATGCTTTGCTTTTCCAAAATACAGTAATATGGCAGATTCTACATCACTTAACCAATGAAATAGAGTTAATTTTTAATTATTTGTTAATGACTCAAATTTACATAACAGGAAAGTAAGTAGTATGTTAGTGTATTATAAAATTTCGAATCAGAAGAATTAACCTAGGTATTTTATTAAAAATAAAACTTTCTGGGACTCTGAACTTAAGACTCTAATGTTGTAGATTCAGGATTGGAACCAGCGACTGTAATTTTAATACGTGCACCAGGTTGATTCCTATGGCCAAAGATATTTGAGAAACAGTGCCATATTTGATTTAATTTACAAATACCAGGCTGGGCGCGATGGCTCGCACCTGTAATCCCAGCACTTTGGGAGGCCAAGGCGGGCGGATCACCTAAGGTTGGGAGTTCGAGAGCAGCCTGACCAACATGGAGAAACCCCGTTTCTACTAAAAATAGAAAATTTGCCGGGTGTGGTGGCACATGCCTGTAATCCCAGCTACTCGGGAGGCTGAGGCAGGAGAATAGCTTGAACCCGGGATGTGGAGGTTGCTGTGAGCTGAGATTGCGCCACTGCACTCCAGCCTTGGCGAAAGAGCTAGACTCCGTCTCAAAAAAAAAAAAGAAATTACAAATATCAGTCCTAGGATATCTAAAACTCTATTATTCAAATAAATTTCATTTATTATCTTGAAAAACACAAGGAAATGGATTCATAGTGGCTAACGGCAGCAATGAGCAAAAACAAGTGAGGCACATTATATTAGCAGTTCTTATTTTCATTAAACAACCATTAAGAGCCAGCCAATTTTCCAGAGACTGTTGGACAAAGAGAAAATATTGACAACCATAAACACATTCTCAAAGTCATAGGCAAAATTAATTAATTTTATCTACTTATCACTTTGATATGAAAGTTTTAGCTTCCTTAATTATTGAAGGTAGGTATTGAGAGAAAAAAATCATATTGTTTCTTTTTGCCATTTCAAAACATGCAAATTTGATGTTTGCATCAAAACATTATTAGTCTTCCAAATATCTCTTAATTCTATAGTCTAAAAAAGTATTCACTAGATTAAGATTTAGAAAAGAAAGTCTACATCGATATTTTGACATCTGTACATTTTTCCTATGAAAAATTATTTTAACCAATTGTTTACATCTAGTTATCTTTATAGACAAATGGAGGACTGTATCATAAAACATGCAGGAAGTGTAGAAAATCTGTTTTTTCCCTATTATTTTATAGTCAATGACTGTGTGACATTTTTTAGAATAAATGTTGGAGCAAAATAATTATAATCTGTTGAGTAGGTAGTGCTTATATACAGAGAATGTAATACAGTCGATTAATTAAAAATAGTCCGTTCTATAATTGCATAATTGCATTCAATTCAGTGATTAATAATCTGATTTAATGTAGAACCCCAGTTTTTCTCTTGTAGAAGTTTATTTGCAATAATTCTTCATTGGAAGTTTCAAAGTCATTATTCTCTTAATTTTAAAGATTAGAAAATTCATGTTACTTGACTTTTTGTATTTTGTGGGCATCGTTAATATTTCTTTTACTTTGGAGTCACCAGGAGACTATAAATTGCTACCATTTTTCAGATTTAGCATAATTTAAATCTCTGTCATACTTTATACGATGTAGTATTTAATGGAATGTGTATGGATTTAAATAAATTAGAATCTTTTAGAACACACAGTATTTCAGCATGAAGTAGCTATAATCACCATGTTTATTTTTAATGTTCTGAAGTTTTTTGGGGATATGTGTTGCCTAGTGTTTAATTTTAAATCTCACAACTTGTTTATAAAGCAATTTTATGTTTTGTTTATTTATTTTAGTACACATGCCAGGTTGTTGTTACACCGTTTACATTTTAGTTATTTTTATTTATTTATTTTTTGAGATGGAGTTTTGCTCTTGTCACCCAGGCTGGAATGCAGTGGTGCTATCTTGGCTCTCTGCAAGCTCTGCCTCTCCGTTTCAAGCAATTCTTCTGTCTCAGCCTCCTGAGTAGCTGGGATTACAGGCACCCGATGCCATGCCCGGCCAATTTTTGTATTTTTAGTAGAGACGGAGTTTCACTATATTGGCCAGGCTGGTCTCGAACTCCTGACCTCAGGTGATCTAACTGCCTTGGCCTCCCAAAGTGCTGGGATTACAGGCGTGAGCCACCATGCCTGGTCACCTTCTTAATTATGTAAATGTATTTAAGAGATGTTTGTTATACAGACTTATTCTCATGGGAAAAAACAAACCAACCTGGGAAAAATGTGTTAACACTATTTCACGGCAATTATAATAGTATCAATAACACCAGGTTCTTGCCATTTTATTATTATACAATTCAGAGTCTAAAAAAATCTGAATATAAAAGCAGTAACATTTTGTCAAGGACTTGACTTTGTCAAATCCTTACAGTATAAATGGATTACATGTATATCTGATTTGGTAATAATGGGTTACTCTACTACTACATCACAGTGTAGTCATAAATAATGCTTTGTGTGTCATCATATGAGTTCTGATAGTGCACACACAAAAGACAATTTCAATGTGATTTCATGAGGTTAGCTTCTGTGTAGTGCTACATAAAATATAGACATTTATTGCACACAAATTGGAATGTAATCAGTATATTGAGAAGAGATATATTTCAATGCAAGTGCTGGAAAATTTTACTGTGTTAATTAATAAGTTAAGGCTAATATGATTAAATATATTTTGAATAATGTTTAATTATTTCAGGTGCAATTGGCAGGATAAAAGTAGTTATGAAATTGCTAAATTAAGTGAAATATCTTCACTTTTTCTCTATAGGGGGGGCCTGGTTCATCTGGGGCCAAAGGTGAGAGTGGTGATCCAGGTCCTCAGGTAAAAAATAAAAATTTGACTTTTTATTCTTGACTGGCTTCTTTGATACAGCATAATTCCTTCGAGAATGCATCAATAGTTAATTTTTTTTGTTCCTGAGTAGTATTCCATTGATATATGAGGGTTTATTTTGAAATTAAAAATTCAGAGAAAACTGATTACGATATTTGGGTGATTCAAGATATAGTAGCCTTCTTTTTTATGTTGGGTTAACTTTGCCATTAAAAGGATGGAAAATGCAGCTTAACTGGGAATCATGTAAAAATACTGATACTAGACTATATGAAAATGTAGGGAGTTTATTTTTTCCCAAAGTTTGTGAACTTTTTGCTCAACACTTTCTTTTTATAAAATAGATGAAGCTGAAAACATATTGCAGTAATTATTTTGGATTTTAGTTTTCCTTGACTCCTTTAATCCAAAAAGAGAAATGTGTTATCAAAGGAAGGATTATTTTCATTAAAAACTAAAAAAAAAAAAAAAAATTGTACTGTTATTGTTGGCCCATGCCTTCGGACTGGAGTTCAGAGTACAGTCTTCTCATTACAAAGCTACATACTCTTTAACCTGTAGACAATCTTTTTTGTTTTTTTTTTTTTTTTGAGACAGAGTCTCGCTCTGCTCTGTTGCCCAGGCTGGAGTGTGCAGTGGCATGATCTTGGCTCACTGCAACCTCTGCCTCCTGGGTTCAAAGGATCCTCCTACTTTAGCCTCCCAAGTAGCTGGGACTACAGGCATGTGCCAGCATGCCCGGCAAATTTTTTTGCATTTTTTCTAGAGTTGGGGTTTCACCATGTTGCCCAGTCTGGTCTCAAACTCCTGAGCTCAAGCAGTCTGCCCTCCTGGGCCTCCGAAAGTGCTAGGATTATAGGAATGATTCACCGTGCTGGGTCTTTAGACAGTCTTAATTTTATATTTCTAGAATGAACATTTCACAGTGATTATAAAAATTATTTATATTTTCAAATTTGGGTTTCATTTTTTTCTACCATGTTTATTATATGCATATTGTTTCAATTAACTTTAAATAGTATATGTAGTTAGTTAAATATGAAGGCCTATGTAATATTTATAGTGAAACTACATTTGACCTATTTTTAGCTGTATACTTTTATTTTAAAACATGTATATCGATCCCCACGAAAAGTATATATTGACACGTTATGGTGTACTGCTACTGAAGAAAAAGATAATGAGAATTTTAAACCTTTAATCTGACATAGTATGGTGCCAGTCAATAATTTGCTTCAGGGATTGCCAAATTGTCCTCCAAAATTTTGCAGCTGATTAAAAGAGATGTGTACCAGGCACTGTGCTAAATTTTAGGAGTATAGTGGGGAAAAATAGGTTAAAAACTTTAGCAGTTCACAATCTAAATGGGAGATTCAAACATGAGAAAAGACCATTACAATCCAACATTATAAGCGCAATGAAAGGAGAAATATCTAGTAAAGAACATCCAACAAATGAGAGAAAGTGAAAGAAAGGGGATTGGAAAGAGAAGAGAAATGGAATGGATAGTTAAGAGTGTGTTCCATCAAGGGAAATGTAAAACCCCAAGGTTTGGGGAATAAAATGTGTAATTATTTCTTTTATTTAAATGTAACCTCATGTCTACATATATAATTAATAAGTGATAAGGGCCGGGCGCGGTGGCCCACGCCTGTAATCCCAGCATTTTGGGAGGCCGAGATGGGTGGATCACAAGGTCAGGAGACCAAGACCATGCTGGTGAAACCCCGTCTCTACTAAAAATACAAAAAATTAGCGGGGCGTGGTGGCGGGCACCTGTAGTCCCAGCTACTTGGGAGGCTGAGGCAGGAGAATGGCGTGAACCTGGGAGGCAGAGCTTGCAGTGAGCCGGGATCGCACCACTGGGCTCCAGCCTAGGCGACAGAGCTAGACTCCGTCTCAAAAAAAAAAAAAAAAAAAAAAAAAAAAAAAAAAAAAAAAAAAAAAAAATGGAGCCATTTAGAAAAAATAGGTATTTATTTGATATGAACCTTTTGTCTTCTGCTTTATCTGAACTTTTACATGGAAATAATTTTCTTGTGTTTGAATGATTAAGGTAACGCTAAGAGGATATTAGTTTCTGAAACCATCTCTCTTGATGCTATTGAGTTTATTGATCAAGAATTCTATAATATGGTTTAATTATGATGTCTTGATATAGGGCCCTCGAGGCGTCCAGGGTCCCCCTGGTCCAACGGGAAAACCTGGAAAAAGGGTATGGCTTATTTTCATTGTGCATTTTGAAGGCATCTGCCATGATCATTAGTTTTATTTATTTATTTATTTTACTTCCTTGCTAGTAATAAAAGTCACTTTGCTTAATCATGCTGTTGGCATTATTAGGGTCGTCCAGGTGCAGATGGAGGAAGAGGAATGCCAGGAGAACCTGGGGCAAAGGTCAGGAGCTCACATATTTTTATATTCACATCCTGTGTGTCAGTTCACTCTGGAAAATTTTATATTTAAAAATCCATTTTCTGAATCTGAGAGAATATTTCGCATTTAAATTGCAGTACATATCTAGACTGGAATTGTGATGATGATGATGATGATGATGATGATGATGATGGTTTTACAGGGAGATCGAGGGTTTGATGGACTTCCGGGTCTGCCAGGTGACAAAGGTCACAGGGTAAGATACATCTATTCCTTTTTTTCCAGGGAATGTTATAAAATATTTTAGAATTGATAACAATTTGCAAAATCAGAAAAAGAAGAAAAATTAATTTTAACGTTTGTGAATCCACTCAATAATCTAATAGATACTAGAAGGAAAATAGGTAAAATTACACATGTGGTATCAGTGTAAGTTCTTTGAATATTTTTAGAAATTATAATATTCCTTTTATGCAAACATAAATTGAATCAGAATCTTTATATACATGTACCTGGAAAATATCACATAAACAGAAGAGCAATGTGGACATTTAATTTTACCTCTAATTTTTTAATAATTCCTTCAACCTTTTCATTGCTTTTTGCCTGTGGACATATACTCAAAAGAAGACATCTGTAGGTGGTTTGTCATTAATACAGTAATGTACTAGGCACTATATTATTTTTGGTGATGGTAAAAACTTTCAGTACAAGGCAAGAACTTGTAATTTGTGAAGGCTAAAGAAACCATGATTCTGAACAGTATTCCAGTAGATAATTTTAGTTGGAAACTATGCAGACAATCTCTCAGAAAAAGATCAGCTTTAGATCTTCACATCTTTCTTTAACAGCATTAATAATGAGAATAAGATAAGCTTTAAGTAAATTGGAGAAGAAAAAAATAGTAAAAGGAAAGAAAACCCTATGAATGTCTGACAGAACATATAATATGTGTCTAACATGTTAAGATCAAGACATAATTGTATCCATTTAAAAAATACCAGATTTCTTTAGTCACCTGAGTTATGCTGATTTAATATAAATTACTTAGAAGTAGAAAATATTTAAGTCAAAATCACCAAAATATATCCATATTTAATACAATCATCAGCAAAATAAGTTTCTGAATAATTTAGCTTAAAATAATTAAATGTCTGAAAACGATTTAAGATACTTATTTTACATAACTTTTGTATTGAAAATTGAGAGAAAATATTATAATTATAAAATATTATTAGCATACTAACATGTAAAGCCAGTTAAAGTTGTTAAATTATGATTTATCTGCAAAATTTTTTGAGGAGGGTAAATAAAGCATATATTTTCCCTGCCAAATGTCCTGTTTTATTTGGTTTGGATAGCTACCTGATAGACTTGTAAACATTCTACTTCTTTCCATATGCTAATCTTATTTGTATTGATTTAACAGGGTGAACGAGGACCTCAAGGTCCTCCAGGTCCTCCTGGTGATGATGGAATGAGGGTATGTTAATACTTCTTTTCTTTTCTTTAAGAAATATTTAAAATTAAAACATAATAAAACAAAATCATGTTGAAATGATACATTGTCCAAATGTTCTATACTCTCATTCATTTTGTCAATGACAGGGAGAAGATGGAGAAATTGGACCAAGAGGTCTTCCAGGTGAAGCTGTAAGCAACTTACTTTTTATTTTTAAGTAATATTTCTAGTTTTTATGACTAGTGACTGGTGTTACACATATAAAAACAATGATAAACCCAGGTAAACATTGCAGTCTTAGCTAAGCTAACCAGATAATTGCCATGCGAAAAAAATTAAAAAGGATATATAGAGCTCCTTTTGTTACAGAGAAAATCTTAGACAATTGAGGGAAAAATCTGTGGAATGTAACATTTCCAGCCAAAAAAGTTACCTTACCTAGTTTTTGTTGCTGTTTCTTTGTTTTGTTTTTTGTGCTGTCATCAATAGCTCCGAAATTTATGTACTGAGAAGAAATGAATCCTATTACCAGAAGAAAAAAAATAATATGTCACTTGGAATATACCAGACATATGGATTATATCACTTTTCTCCACCAAATATTACAAATGAGGAAACTGATCTGGGAAGGTTTACTTGAAGCTAGCTAACAAAATAACTAAACTGGAAATAGGCCTCCTAATTTTGGTTTTAAATTGCTGCATTCTACCTTGTGCCACATTTTAGATCCTTGTCAAGTAAGTTCAAGCAAATGGGAGAGAAATTAGATTATTTTATTGGCTTTTCTAAAGAAGGAAAAGAAGGTGAGCAGGTGCAGGAGGGGGAAAAAGAAGAGGAGAAATCAAGTGTGAATAATAATAATTTAAGAAACCTCAAAAAATGATTTCTGTAATCTGCATATATAGTTACACAGATGATCGTTTTCCTTCCTCAGTGAATGCTGTCTTAAGATGAAATTTACCTAAATGTACAATAAATGAGAATCAGGACTCTTCTATTTATGTAGTATATCTGATTGAATAATAATGTTCAATGCTGTCATTGAAATCAAAAAATGACACAAAAGTGTCTTATTGAAAATATTAAACTGTTTCCTATTTTAAAAATTCCCCAAGTGATTCATATGTAATATTATAGAATCAAAGAAACACAGTTTCTGTACTAAAAACTGTTATTTATTCTGGCTTTTGGATCAGTATAAACACTAGATATTTATGTTATGGACATCACTTTCAGTGTGTTAATAAAAGATGTCCAAATATTTTTATTCTAAAAATAACCTTAGGATTTCTTCATTGAAAGAGGCATGTTATTAGGACATTTTTTTTTATAAAGGCGTGCTTTTTCTTTTTCTCCTAGGGCCCACGAGGTTTGCTGGGTCCAAGGGGAACTCCAGGAGCTCCAGGGCAGCCTGTATGTATTGCTGGAAACATTGAAGATTTTCTAGGGAAAGCTTGTTGCCAACCTTTTAGAGGCCATAAAAGCCCTCAGTAGAGAGCCAAGAGTTTATTGCCTTGTTATATTTGAAGATCTATTGTTGCTGCCTTTCACTTTAACTCATCATTCCCTCCTTTCCTTCTATCTTCCTTTTGATTATCTATCTTAGTGTTTTCATGATACATCCCCAGCATGCAGAGGAAAATGTTGCTAGATTGTCTCCAATGTGGACATGGAAAAGAAAGTATAGGTCTTGTCTCTTCTTCGTTTCCATTAAATCCTAAAATGATTTTTAGTTGCTTAGGGTAGTGAGTATCATGCTATTAGATTAGTCTTTTTGATTTTCTATTTTAGCATCAAAACATATAAACAACCATAAATACTTTTTCTTCATTGCAGGGTATGGCAGGTGTAGATGGCCCCCCAGGACCAAAAGGGAACATGGTATGTAGCAAATAGTGATAAAATAACTCATATTTAAATATAAGCCCTAAGAAACCATTTTTTGTTGTTAAATCTAAAATATAATGATTTATTACATTTTGCTAAGTATATTAGATACAGCTTGCATTAATATTTTGAAATATTTTCCAGAATCTCATCAGGGAAAACTGTTTGAGGGTGGGTAGAGGTATTTTCCAATTGAGAAGAAAAAAAATCTATTGTGTAATATAGCCCATTAAAAAGTTTTTATATTTTCCTCTGGCAGGGTCCCCAAGGGGAGCCTGGGCCTCCAGGTCAACAAGGGAATCCAGGACCTCAGGTAAGTCTAAGCCACTGCAGCTCCTTTGAAATAATGGGGGGAAGATGCTATCTTTCTATAAGAAAATCGACAGTCTCACAATTTTCTATGTAGTCCTAGCAATATTTAAAATGTGAATGTAGGAAAATACATACTTTTCTTTTTTAAAAAAAATTTGAGCAAACTTGCGGAAGCCCCTCTCTTCCCAGGGAAAAATGACTCATTCAATGTTTAGGGAATGCCAGGACTAATAGCCACCTGCAGGAGGGTTCTGAATAGGATCGCATTATAGTCCCTTTGCAAAAAAGAGCAGCTTGTGTAAAACTCCTCATCGTGTTCTAAAATTCCTTGGGGTGTATGGGAATATATACAGATTCTTATAACTCACTATGTACTATAGTGAGCTAATAATTTGCTGTTTTAAAAGCATATTACTGTGATTTGATATCTGATATATGAAATAAATTCTTTTAAAATAGGGTCTTCCTGGTCCACAAGGTCCAATTGGTCCTCCTGGTGAAAAAGTAAGTTACTCCGTTGTTCTCGTAAAGCCTGGTGAACACGTTTGTTTTAGCAATCTTAGGCAGGTATAAGGTCTGCCTTCTGTTTTTGTTAAGATATCTAGATAGCTCAGCACATAAAGAATTAATCTGGAGTTGACATGGAAATATAGTGTGGGGAGATTTCATTCATGTGTTCTTAAACTGAGAATGATAAAACTTCAGTTACCATTTAAACAGCTTCCAAATGTGGCATTCGCAGCTATATTAATTTCAGGAACATACCGGTATGAGTGAATATTTTCTCTTTATTTTAGGTCTCCTTTTCTTTCTCATTATTTTACAAAAAAGTAATTAAGTTTGCTTGTGACAAAAGATTTGTAGGAAGACATGATGAAAGGAAAGTTGTGAAGTTGTCATTGCCATCATATCTCATATATGAATAGCAAATGATGTTCTTGTTAATAACTCAATATCTGGATCAAAACAACAATAAATCTATAATTAAACACATGTCTTTTTCCCTGATCTCCACTGTGAGATTCCTTGAGTAATATTTTGTCCCCTGTAGTCATAGCACATTTCTAGCTGGCTCTTTCCAACAGCTTTTTTCTTTCATTATTGTTGTTGATTTCTACAAACACATTAATTAAAAAAAACTAATAGCTTTATCAAAGTGTAATTTAAACACTATAAATATTCCCTTGTTTTAAGTGTACAAGTGAATTATTTTTACTAAATTTACAGATGTGCTGCAATCTAAGTTTCGGAATACTTATACCACTCCGGAAATAATCCTCGTGTTAATATTCAGTCCATGTTTCCACCCCCTCAGACCTAGCTAACAATTAATTTGCTTTCTGTCACTGTAGATTTGAGTTTTCTGAATATTTCATATGAATGAAACTTATGAATAAATTTATGATTTAATCATATGAATGTGTATGTGACCTTTATGTCTGACTTCTTTCATTTTAGGTTCATCCATGCTGTAGCATACATATATTAGTACTTTGCTCCTTATTTTGTTCTCATAGTATTCCATTGATTGGGTATACCAGGTTCTGTTTACTTTTACTTGGCAGTTGATAGAATAGGTGTAGTTTATACTTTTTCGCTATTCTCCATACCGGTGCTGTAGTGAATAATTGCATACAAGTCTTTGTATAGATGTGTTTTCATTTCTTTTTGGTATATACTTAGAAGCAGAATTCTTGTGTTATGGTAAACTTATATTCAATATTTTGCGAATTCCACTCTTTTCCATATCGATTGTACCATTTTCTCTTCCAAGTAACCATGTATGAGGATAGTCATTTCTGCACATTCTCACTAATGCTTGTTATTGTCTGTCTTCTTGATTATGATCATTCTCGTTGGTGTGAAATGTTATCTCATTGTGGTTGTAATTTGCATTTTCCTAATCACTACTTTTGTTGAACATCTTTTCACGTGCTTATTGGCCATTTCTATAACTTCTTTGATAAAATAGCTGTTAAACTCTTTTGGTTAATATTCTAATTGGATTATTTATCTTAATATTGAGTTGTAAGAGCAGACATATCAGATTTAAGTGGTTTTGAAAGTACTTTTTTCTGTGGATGTTTTAGACATAGCTGCACAGCACTATTGGAAAATGTCCTATTAGTTATGTTAGGTTCTAAAGGTTATTTTTAATATTTAGATCAGGGAGTTTAATCTGGGTCACTCATATTTTAGATTAGTGCATTAAAAATACGCTATATTTATTTTGTATTGCACTTGACACATGCACCTATTAAATTTTCTACCATGATTTTATCATGTATGTACTAGATTATTAAGAGGAATTTGCTCTTAGGAAAAGTTGTTATATCTGAATTACCTGTGCCAAGCCAGATAAAATGTATAATCTAGTTTACTGCATTTCTGGTGGTAAGAAGAGAGCTGTTTTATGTAATACTGCTTCTGCCTCTGATCTGAATATATCCAGCCTGTAGGTTCAAAATCAATCTCTTACCATCAAAAGGAGAAAGGTACTCAAAAATATGAGGAAAACACTTTTTAATGATAATATATTTACAATATAAATGTTGTATTACATCTATATTAAAAAGTAGAAGCTATTACTTTTGTTTTTAATGATAACTATGATTTATTTATTCTGGCTCAAGAGCCTTCGCTTCGAAAATTTGGTAAATTGTAATGTTTAATTGTATCATGGTATAATTTAACATTTTAATACAATTTAACTAATGTCATATGTTTTTACCATCCAAGAGCAATGATTTGTACTAACTTATCATAGCCTGTGCTTTTATTTTTGGTAAAAATATTTCATAAAATTTAAGTTAATTAACTAAAATAGATAATATATTATATTTTTCTGACATTTTTGATAAATATACCAAATACATCCTATGATAAATTGTGATATCTCCTAAATATTTCCTGTGATTTAATTTCTGAGTTCACTCATATATTAATTGCTTAGTAGCAATTGATGTTACATAACTCTCTGAGTCCAGTATAAAATAACAAGACACAAAATAAATATTAGTTAAAGGGGGGAACTTTGAAGACGTGGATAGGAACCTAAGTTCATCCAGATTGCATCGCTGCCACATTTGGTTAAAAAATCTTAATTTTTCAATTTAAAGGTTACTTTTAATTCATTTTTGTTCTATGCTGATTTGGTTGAAATTTTCTTGTAAAGCTGCAATGGCAGGCAATATGAATACAATGATTGTACTTTACTCCCTGAGAATGGAAAAAGCCCCAAAATATGTCCAGCATTTAGGCTTGCTGATGTGTCCTTGACCTTCTCATTGATTCTGAATCCTGGACAATAACTTGATGTGTCAATAACGATGACCTGGGCTCTGGGAACTTGATAAATTTAATATTCTTAGAAGAATGTCTACTTTTCTCCCAAGAAAAGGTCTGATTCTTGTAGTAGTGATTCTTACCATGTTCCAAATTTAGAAATGGTCAGGTTCAATGTGATTTTAAACTCTGTGTGGTTAAACAGGGATTAATCTGTTGAATTATTACTTTATTATTATCTTATTGGGTACCTATTAGGATATGTTCTTTTTACATTAAAATCGATTTACTTTCCTTCATTTCCTATGAATAACTATCATACCATAACATTGCACAAAATATTTTAATAATTAATGGTGTTTCATCAATGTTACTATGTAATTTTTTGAATTAGTACTTACTAATATTATTGAGGGAAATAATACAATCTTTACCTCTTTAATGATATGAATCAATATATTTCTGGCCTATATTGCTTTCCTTTTTGTTCTCTAAGCTTCAGTTTATTGTGGTATTCAAAAACTAATTTGCTAATTTAAAAAAAGACCTATCTAAGATTATAAGCAGGCTAAAACCTAGCATACCTTTGACATGTTAAATTTAGTTTTAATTTATCTTTACATGGCATTTCCTCCAAATAATATATTTAAAAGTTATTTAAATGGTTATTACTTATGAATTGAAGCCAGTGACTCAGGATAAGAATTTCATTCATAGTATATGTACAAGTTAAAGCTTTTTAAAATTATTTTTATCTTTTTAATAAATTTTTTTCTCTATAAGGGACCACAAGGAAAACCAGGACTTGCTGGACTTCCTGGTGCTGATGGGCCTCCTGTAAGTAACAGCTACCTGGTCATTAAAATTTCTTTACATTATCTTTAAAAATAGATTTTACATGTGTTTTAGAAATGATTATATGAGGTTAGTAATAAAAATAAATTGAGCCAGTAATTAAACATTGATCTCTCTAAAATACCTTTTATCATATCACTTCCATATTGCAAAATCTTTAATGAGCTCACGGTGGCTTTTGTAGAAACTCATTTGGCACTCTAAGCCAGAACCTCCCCAGAATCTCATACTTTTTTTCATTTCCTCCTTAACCATTAGCTCCAGGTAAGCAGGTCCACTCACATTTTCTTGCATGATCTAAATTTTCTATCACCTTACCTTTCCCAAGCTGTTTCCTCTCCTAGAAAGCCCTTCCATCTTCTCCTCCTTTTCAAAGTATCTGTTTCTATGAGTCCAGGTGAAGTTCCTCACCATTCATAAGTTTTCTCAGACATCTTTCATGAAAATATCTCAGCCTTCACAGATTTCTTTCTTTTCTAGAAATATAGTAATATTTATTATTTCCCTTTAAATAGTAATAAACAATGAAATTATGTAATCTCTACAGTTATTATATTAAAACATTTGTTATTTACAGATTCTTTTCCTCTTTAAACTACATATGCAGATTTTGTAGTACTAGGATATAAGATTTCTCATCGTACCTTTCCTTGTTATTGAGTATAATTGTGATGTGGCTATACATTTTTATTTACTGAATCTCAATAAGTTGATTATTAACACTGTTAGCATTTATGATCTCGCTGTATTTTCAGATGTCTCATCCACATGTCTTAGTGCCCCTTTGAAGGTGCATGTATGATCATTTGATTAATTTGCTAAATATAAGGCAGATTTAAATACCTTTATGTAAGGCTTTAATTGAGGCTGGGGTTGAATTGTTAATGAATGATATGTATTATTTTATGTGCTTTTTCTAAGCTCTCTCAAATGCATTATGTATTTGAAGAAACTTACATCCATCAAATATAAGCTTGTCATGTTTACTTCCAAATGCCATAGTTTCCAATTTATTTAAAGCCATACACACTGATGCAAAAGTGTTCAATGTTTTTGAAACTTAAAGAGTAAGATCTTAGTAGATTTAATAACAAAAGAAATACTTTCATAGTATTATCAACTATGTTTATATTACATCTTATCAGTGTATGTTTTTGCTAAATATAGGGTCATCCTGGGAAAGAAGGCCAGTCTGGAGAAAAGGGGGCTCTGGTAGGTTCCAAAGTATCCATTTAAATGTCCTATTAATAAATTTCCAAGAGAAAATGCCTTAATTTGGTCATCTCATATATATAAATCACGTTCATATAGTTATTTTGGGTATAAAAAAGATATCTTAGACTACTTTTAATTTTATATCAGTAATTTTAGAAATTAGACTATGTTCTCTCTTTTTAAAAAATATTCCCATGGCTAGGAATACGTGCATATTTTTCATGTGTATTATATATGGAGTAAATGGTAATAATATAAACAATGAAATTGGGCAAGAATTACTCAATATTACTGAACTGCTTATGTAACCCCAATTTTATTATTACTTATTACTTTCTGGTAACCATTATCTAATTAAATGTTAAATTAAGACCAATGGCTATTAAAATATCAAAGTGAAATGTAATATGTGCATATTCAATGTTAGTACTTTAGATTACAGTAGCAGGGCTAGGATCATTTTGTTTACAGTTGTTTTTAATTATTTTAAAACAGCATTAAAATTTCAGCATTACTGAGGAAATTATAAATTGTGATTGATAGAACATTTTATCTAGGTAGACTAGAGAAAAAAACAGCTTTTGGAAGATATATAATTTTGATTATATTCTTGATGAAGTGAATGCTACTAATTTATAATTTTCTATTTGAAATTATCAATCTTGTTAGTTTTTCAATAACTGTCTTTTATAGACATTAGTATAGCATATTTTAGGTTAAAAATCTAGTTATTAATTTTTGAATTGTTTACATTATTTTACATGCTTGTAAGATTTGCCTTATTAGTCCATTTCAATATTGTATTTTTAGTATGAATATATGACATAATAAATTTAGAGTGAGTAGTGCTAGTTACATGTTTTTCTCATCATATCTGTTTCTAGAAATAAAGAGTAAACTACCAAAAAGTCTTTATCAAATATTAGCAGTAGAAAAAAACCATATCCTTGTAGATTAGTTGGTAAAATTATAGTATGTAAATGAGTAGCACTTTCAATTTTTTACACGTATAAGTGGTAATTCATCTATTTCAGGGTCCTCCTGGTCCACAAGGTCCTATTGGCTACCCGGGCCCCCGGGGAGTAAAGGTAACGTTAAATCGTTTTCACATTATTTACTTTCAATGTGAAATATTATATTCACTTAATACTTCTAATTTATTCCACAGGGAGCAGATGGTGTCAGAGGTCTCAAGGGATCTAAAGGTGAAAAGGTAAAATTTAATTGTTTAGGTGGTATTAATTTCTGTGTATTATGTTAACATTTAAATTTATTCAACAGACATTTTATTTCTTGAATATATGAGTGATTACTACATACTACACAATGCTAGTATAATTTTGTATTCTTTATCCTCACAACTTAAAAACAATGTCTTATATCTTGTGATAAGGGTTAAATACCAGAACAGAAACTAAATTATGTTACCTAAGAGAATTAATTCTGCATCCTTTTTCTTTTTTTTTTTTTTTACATGTGCTTAAGTTTTGTTAATCATAGGGTTGGCCTTACGAATGGATTTGCTGCAGGATTTACATGTTATCTAGTTAGATGCATAACATATGAATATTTATTCCTTTTTTCCCTACTGAAATCCCCAAAATGTTTAAACAAATTCAGCACAAAACAGGAAAGTTAGAAGTACACTAAATCAATTGGGGAAAGAGGAAGTCTTTCTATATAGTATTACACACAAATCAATAGTGTTAATGAGAGAGATAAAAATTACAACCAGACAGAAGTGAATGAAAAAATGTACCTAAAACTATGAATGCGTATGGCATCTTTTATAGGGCATTTATAGGTAATTGGCTTTTGCTGAAGAACATGACATTCAGATTTTTTTCAAGGATACATTTAGCAGGCCTGCAGAGCCCCAAATCCTTCAAAGATTATGATGAAATGCAAAGGGAATGACATTACTCAGTGATAGAGTTTAGCTGTATGCCCACCCAAATCTCATCTTGAATTCTAATCCAAATTGTAATTCCCACCTGTCCAGGGAGGCACATGGTAGGAGGTGATGAGATCGTGGGGGCGGTTTCCCTCATGATGTTCTCCTGATAGTGAGTGTGTTCTTAACAAGATCTGGTTGTTTGATAAGTGCCTGGTACTTCCCCTTTCTCTCTTTCTTTTTCTCCTCCACCTTGTAAAGAAGGTACTTGTTTCTCCTTTGCCTTCTACCATGATTGTAAGTTTCTTGAGGATTCCCCAGCCATGCAGAACTGTGAGTCAATTAAACCTCTTTCCCTTATAAATTACGCAGTCTCAGGTAGTATCTTTATAGCAATGTAAAAGCGGACTAATACACTCAGAATCAGTATTGAATTAATTCTTACTACAAAATTTCATACAAAGTTAAAACAACACATAGTTGCATAGCATAAATATTGGTAGGTTTGGTAAGATATACATGGATATTAACTATTGTTAATATCATACTCATAAGAACATGCTCTATTAGACTGTCCTTGCACTGCTATAAGAAATACCTGAGACTGGGTAATTTATAAAAAATAAATTTAATTGGCTTATGGTTGTGCAGGCTGTACAGGAAGCATAGTGGCATCTGCTTCTTGGAAGGCCTCAGGAAGCTTCCAGTGGAAGGCAAAGAGGGCATGGGCATCCTATGTGCTGGGAGCAGGAGCAGGAGGGGGTGAAGAAGGTGCCACATGCTTTTAAACAATCAAATCTCCTGAGAACGCACTCACTATCAGGAGGACAGCATCAAGGAGATGGTGCTAAACCATTCATGAGAAATCCACCCCCATGATCATATCACCCCCCACCAGGTTCCACTTTCAACATTGGGGATTACGTTTCAACATGAGATTTGGGTGGGTAAATATCCAAATTATATCACATGCTAATATTTTTTCAAGGACAGTCATTTATTTTTATAGTTACAATATTATCAAAAGACTTATGTGTGGATTTGATACCAATAGGGAATGGATAACAAAAAGGGATGGATTTATTATATCCATTATACTTTATCTGAAAAAAGCTACTGTTATATACTAAAAGTAAACAACTATGTTGTCAGATTTATTGCATGAAAAAGGCCATGCATTTCGCATTAGCTCACCTACTTAACAGTAATCTCAGTTCATCCTGATCACCTAGATGAACTTTGGAGTACCAGTTGGCTCTCCCTATGGGTTCTGCATCCATGGATTCAATAAACCATAGATCAAAGATACTAGAAAAACAAAAAATTAAATTAAAAAATTATAATATGACTGGGCACAGTGGCACATGCCTATAATCCCAACACTTTGGGTGGCTAAGGCAGTAGAATTGTTTGAGCCCAGTAGTTCAAGACCAGCCTGGGCAAAGTAGTGAGACCTCATCTCTACAAAATACTTTTAAAATTAGCCAGGTACTGTGATGCGCACCTGTGGTCCCAGCTACTTGGGAGGCTAAGGAGGGAGAGTTGCTTGAGCTCAGGAGGTCAAGGCTGCAATAAGCCATGATTAAGCTACTGTACTCCAGCCAGGGTGACAGACTGAGACCCTGTCAAAAAAATTATAGTACAACAATATACAATAATACAAATAAAAAAATAACAACTATTTGTATAGCATTTAGATTTTGTTAGGTATTATCAGTATTCTAGAGGTGATTTAAAGTATAAAGGAGGAGGATGTGGATAGGCTATAAATAAATACTATAGCCTTTTATATCAAGAACTGGAGCATCCACAGATTTCGATATAGGAAGTTGGGTTAGGGTCCTGGAACCAATCACCCCTAGATACCAAGAGAAGACTGTATAGTGTCTCACTGAGTTGACAAAAGAGCACAGTGGTGAGTCAGGTAGGGTTTAACATGTAATTTGTAGGTTGCCTATATGAAAAATAACGTCTCTGTTTAGAATTTTTCTTGTTAAGAAATGTAAGTAACAATGCAAATGTTTTTCTCTGGAATTAGTATCCATCAAGGATTTTTAGAGGGGCTAGGCAGTGTTTAAAAGAAAATTGCCTGACTGGGGTGGGGATGTTGTTAACTGCTGAAACTTGCTAGGAGAGTTGTAAAGTGACAGAGGCAAATAAAATTATAAATGACTAGATATATATGAGGACAAAGCCATACAGGAAAAAAAAATAAGATACATTTTTTTTGTATATAGGAAAGCTTATTAACAATTGCTCATTGTTTTTAGGGTGTATGGTCTCAGAAGATGCAAGTATATATAGAGGAAAATAAGTAAAATTTTAAATTGGGAACCAAAACTTTTGGGTTATTATTTTAGTTTTTCTAGTTACTTTTTCTGAGCCTCATTTGAAGTCTGTAAAATAAAGAAAATTCCCTAAAAAAATTTAAAGATATTTTTCAGCTATGCCTTTTATTCTATCTAATATACCAATCAAGTAGTAAATTATGTTTTATTATAGATTACAATTTAGTTTTCTAAATTATAGATTTAGAGAAACTTTGTATAAATGTTTGTAGAATTTTTAATGGTAAGAATTCTCCATATTTTCAAACTCTGTGAAAGATTAAGCCCTGATGAGTTTTTAATATACCTTATTTATTTCATTTTTCTGAGTATGCAAGATAATTAATCATTTATCTCATAAGAGATAGAAGAAAATGGAAAATATTTTATATATAATGATGTTAATTGTTAACCAAAGGTGATATAGCAAGTTAGTACTCTAATTATGATTAAAATTCTCTCTTTTTTAGCCTTAGATTTGTCTCTTAAGTCTGGAGAAACACAGCTCAATAAATTAGGTGGCATAGATGAATTCCACTTTTATACATCTTCTAAAACTATGTTTTCTTCTTTTTTTCTTCATCTGATAATTTTAATACTAGAAATCTTAATAACTTGATATGTCACTTGCTAAAAAATGACATTTGTTATAAGGAAATACCTAATTAAATCATCTAATTGTTTTTTAAATGTGAATATGCTGAAAACTAAAACATGAGAAAAATAGCCTCCCTGTAGACTGAATTCTCACTTTAAAAATAATTTAAAAATAAAACTCTGTCTATAGTCAGAGTCTATAAGTGATTTTTAGACATAGAGTACAGTGTTCTTTAAACTAAGCATGGCAGCTGTGTAATTATGTTTTTCTCTAGGGAGGAGTAATGAAGACAGTTGTCAATAGCAAGTTCAGTGGTCATTTTCAGCTCTTAAGCCTCTGCCATTGCCCAGTCACATTCAGTACAGAGAGCATCCTGGGCAGGATGGTGAAAATGGCATGACTTTCTCTTGAAAAAAAAAAAAATCCCTGGCATGCTAGAGTTCTTTGAGTATGCAAGATAACAGTTTGAATCTCTTTCCAGGGTTAGGTCTCATATTCACAAGTACCCAGTATTTGGTATTTTCTGGACTTTAATATACCTTGCTAAACTCACACTGAGGCATTTAGTAAATGTTTATTGAACACTGTGGTTACTGAAGGTCCAAAACATGTTTGACACTGGAGACTCACAGGTTAATTAGGCAGGATTCTTGTGTTCGGCCATTTAGCGGAAGGAAAACAACCTATGATCTAGAAAATGCAGGACGGCATATTGTTGCAATAATAATTATTCAGTGAAGGCCGCAAGATGGAGAGGTTAATTTTAGGAGGAGTTCAAGACAAAAGACTGAAGAAGTGAAGAAGGGCTAGATCACGTGGTGAAGGGAAGTGCCTTATATTATTAGCAATTTGATAACATTAGGATATTTTAAAGTAAAAATTGATGTGACCAGTTTTGTATTTTAAAGAGATCATTTTGGCAGCGAGATGTGGAAGCATTTGTGCCTATCCTTCCTAGCTTTGTTTTCATACACAGCCCAAAATGTTCTTTTCTGAAATTATCAAATCAAATTCATTTCTACCAACTGAAATAAAAACCCCTCCATCAAACCCTCCCTATTAACCTCCTGCCTCACCACCCCCTCCACAAGCACCATACATCATCATCATTATCATTATTTTGGCATTCTTCTCCAGACACCCTTTCTACTTCATCTGTACCAAAATAACTGCAAATGTCCCACTTTCAGTTGTTTGTTTGTTTTGTTTTGTTTTGTTTTTGAGATGGAGTCTCCCTCTGTTGCCACGCCTGGAGTGCAGCGGAGTGATCTTGGTTCGCTGCAACCTCTACCTCCTAGGTTCAAGCAATTCTCCTGCCTCAGCCTCCCGAGTAGCTGGGATAATAGGCACCCACAACCATGCCTGACTATTTTTTCTATTTTTAGTAGAGACAGGGTTTCACCATGTTGGCCAGGCTGGTCTCGAACTCCTTACCTCAGATGATCCACCTGTCTCCGCCTCCCAAACTGCTGGGATTACAGGCATGAGCCACTGTGCCTGGCCCACTTTTAGATTTTACTGGTAAAACAAAAACCTCAAAATACTCCACAGCACTTTGAATGAGTAATTGCTCAATTAATTTTATTGAATACATGAATGACTATTTCTTAGTAATTTAATTTTTTTTCTTGAACTTAAGAGATAGTAAGGTTGTTTATGCAACTTACTTAAAAATCTAGGTTTCAATAAGAATGATAGAAAATATTTCCATAGCCCAAATCGTTCCTCTCTTCATTAAATGACTTCGTTTTCACCATTGTTGCTCTGTGTGTATAGTGCTACAATTAGCAATTCTACCTGTAAAGGATATTATTAATTCCTATTTTATATAATTAATTTTACCTGAAAGAAGATTGTAAGATACAGAACCCATTGAGCTAGAAGGCATTTATCTAATGGACATGATTTAAAAAATATATATATAAAATTTATGGGCATAAATTAGTAAATTAAGGGAAAATCATTTTATTCATTCTGTTTGCTACTCCAGAGCTCTTGTAATACAAAGTTAAAATGATAATTAAGTGTTTCCTTTTGTTGTTGTTCTTGTTGTTGTTGTTGGGGGGAGAAGTTCTTGCTCTGTCACCAGGCTTGAGTACAGTAGCACAATCACGGCTCACTGCAGCCTTGACCTCCTGGGCTTAAGCGATCCTCCCACCTCAGCTTTTTTAGTGGCTGAGATTACAGTCATGCACCCACACACCTGGCTAATTTTTGTATTTTTTGTAGAGATGGGTTTTGCCATGTGGCCCAGGTTGGCCTCAAACTCCTGGGCTCGAATAATCTGCCCGCCTCCGCCTACCAAAGTGTGGGGATTACAGGTGTGAACCACCACACCTGGCTAAATATTTACTTTTTATTTGTTTAACCAGTATAGAATACATGTTGTTATGGGAGAATGGTTATTTCCCTCATAAAATAAGATTTAATGAACATATTTGTGAAAAATGTCCTAGGGTAATTTATAGCCAATAAAAGTGAAAATATGAGATGATATTGGGGATCAGAATCTGTGGCTGGAGTTGGAAAAGGGAGGAGGAAGTTTCACAACTACCATGCACATTTCTCAAAAATAATTTTCCCTCGTTATCAGCACATAAATTTTTATAGCAATATTTTAGGTTACTCCAAAGGACTGATTAAACTCCTATTTAATTCCTTTTGTAATGTTTTAGGGTGAAGATGGTTTTCCAGGATTCAAAGGTGACATGGGTCTAAAAGGTGACAGAGTAAGTACAGAGAAAATGTACACCAGTACACAAAATTTAATATATATATATTTTTTCCTTTGCTTATCTTTAAATATAGTAAGCATATGATAAATAAAATGTTTGTACTACCTAACTCTTTACTCATTTAAGTTTTTATACTAAGATTTAGGGATTTTAATTTTTGTGGAGATAGTGTAGTATCAATTGTCTTTTAGATGTTATATTTCCATAGGTTCCATAATAAACATGAGCATGCACGTGCACACACGCACACACACACATGCACACACACGTGTTAGTATTTATACACAGGACATTAGAAAGTTATGATCAAATTACTAGAAGTAATTTGAAAAGTTTGCTCTAAATTTTGTTCATATATAATGAGCTATGCTGCCTGGAAAGTATACGTCTGTAACTTTCATAAATTTTCATTATATGGTGGTGTTCAATTTTTGAATGTAAAAATAGTAGTTTTTTCTAGTAATACATTATAGAAAACAAACAGAAATATTAGTTATCTAAAGCAAATTAAATGCTTTATTGGGAAGATTTATTTTTAAGTAATATGCTAGTACCTAATACATCTGAATAAAGAAGCATTCTATAGAAAATATTTCTTTTCCTAAAATTCAAATGAAGTCTGCATGCAGGATTGGGGGCAATAACATCCATATACAAGTTCTTAAACGTTAAAGATAAAAGCCAAGTACAAAAGAGAGATATTTTTCTTGTGTTCCAAACAGTAATTTCCAAAGCTGCTGACCAATCTTTATTATTATTTTTCCCTCTCTCTATAACACAGATGCATTAAAAGCAATTTAATGTCATATATGATATGATTCAGCTTTTGTAGATTTTCAAATATCAGACTGTATTCAGTTGTTTATTAAATATGAAAAGATTGATTAAGTCAAACACTTTCAAGCCTCTTTTTCATGAACAAAAACATGAGTAAACACACCAAAGTTGAAAACTCTGACTTTCAATAGACTGTAATTTATGCCTTTCAATCTCCAAATATATTTTTGTAACTGCCTGATGGGTTTATCTTGCCTGCTGCCCAGACAGGGCCTATTTATCCAGGCAGGGGAATTGCAAACTCTTTCTCTATGCATACAGTTAGCTGAATAGGAGACTAGAGTTTTATTATTACTCAAATTAGCCTCCAAAAAAATTTGGAGGATAGGGTTTTTTAAAGATAGTTTGGTGAGCAGGAGGCTAGGAAATGAGAACTGCTGCTTGGTTGAGGATGCAATCATAGGGGTATGGAAAATGGTCCTTGTGTGCTGATTCAGCTTCTGGCTGGGGACCATGAGGCCAGTTAAATCACGAATCATGGGTCTGAGTGGAGTCAGCTGGTTGTCAGAAATGCAAAAGTGTGAAAAGACATCTCAAAAGGCCAATCTTATGTTCTACGTAGTGATGTTATTTACAGGAGCAATTGGGGAAGTTATAAACATTGTAACTTTCGGAACAACGGCTGGTAATTTTTTACTATGACTACATTTTAGTGGAATTCACACCCCTCTCATAATTCTAACCTTGTGGCTTTGTATTAGTTTTTATAAAGGCAGATTTGTTTGGGGAAGGACTATCATCATTTAAACTATAAAGTACATTTCTCCCAATGTTAGCTTTCTCCATGCCCAGGAACAATCAAGGGCAGTTTGAAGGTAAAAGGCAAGATGGAGTTTATTATATCAGATCTCTTTCACTGTCATAATTTTTTCCCTGTTACAATTTTTGTAAAGGACGTTTCACTCATAAGAATGTTGTTATTCTGTGCCTCAGGGAGAAGTTGGTCAAATTGGCCCAAGAGGGGAAGATGGCCCTGAAGGACCCAAAGGTCGAGCAGGCCCAACTGGAGACCCAGGTCCTTCAGGTCAAGCAGGAGAAAAGGTTGGTAAATGACTTTAAATTCACTGGTACTCTTGCAGCTGATGTTTCATTATCATTTAAATTTCTTTCAATAACTGGTGTCAGAAATTGAGTTCTTACTACATTAAAGATAAAATGTTTCATTATCATTTTAAATTTGCAACCATTACATTTATGTTTCAGTGTAATATTAGGCAACATTAAAATTTGCCTCCAGAAAGTATTTAGTGATACCTTAAATTTTCTATAATGTACTATGAAGTTAAATTTTAAAAAAAAAGCAAGAAATGTCTATGACAAGTGTTATCACATTATATACACTAAAGCAAAATATAATCTCTTATGGATAGAATTAAAATGATTCCTTTTCTTTCATATATATACATATATATATATATATATATATCCTACATGTATATGTCTATATTAAATAGGGAATTCTGTTAAATTCCTATTAAATACTCCTAAGAGGTATCATTATGAGATGAACACTTCTTTTGTCACTTCTCCTTATTTTCTAGTCTTCTATGCCCTCCTCGGCCATGTGGAATCAGCTACTCTTAGAGTTCTTCCACATTAGATGTTGAGAATTAAAGGATGTGTGATTAAAGGATGAAAGAATCAATGAACGAGGGTCTACTTAAGGTTTTAGACCAAGTAGAATCATCTTTTATTTTTTCCACTTAAACATGCATTTCACATAATAAGTCTATTAAAAAATACTGGTATTCAGGCCCAACTTCAAGAGATTTTAATTTTAATCTGGGCTTGACACAATATCAATATGTTTTAAAACATCCCCAGATAATTATCATATTCATTGTTTGAGAGACACGGGGCATTATGTGTTATGTCAAAAAGATTTGCAACCATTACATTTATATTTCAATATAATATTAGGCAACATTGAAATGTGACTTCATGTTATAATGTAATAACATTTGTCTATGATGACAAGCAAGAACTGTCTATGACAAGTGTTATTACATTATATACACTAAAGCAAAACATCAGTAATCTCTTGCTGGTATAATTCAAATGTTTCCTTTTCTATATGTATATGTCTATATTTTCTACAACAAACATTCCATAATTTATTTTATTTTATTTTTTACTATACTTCAATGCACAACGTGCAGGTTAGTTACATATGTATACATGTGCCATGTTGGTGTGCTGCACCCATTAACTCTTCATTTACATTAGGTATATCTCCTAATGCTATCCCTCCCCCATCCCCCCACCCCACAACAGGCCCTGGTGTGTGACGTTCCCCTTCCTGTGTCCATGTGTTCTCATTGTTCAATTCCCACCTGTGAGTGAGAACATGCAGTGTTTGGTTTTTTGTCCTTGCGATAGTTTGCTGAGAATGATGGTTTCCAGCTTCATCCATGTCCCTACAAAGGACATGAACTCATCATTTTTTATGGCTGCATAGTATTCCATGGCATATATGTGCTACATTTTCTTAATCCAGTCTATCATTGATGGACATTTGGGTTGGTTCCAAGTCTTTGCTATTGTGAATAGTGCCGCAATAATGCTATTTAAGAAAATTACAAATAGAAGCCCCCACCATTCTATCTCAGAAAGAAAATATATGATATAGGTATTAGATAGAGAGTGTGAATAGTCAAAAAGAAAATTCCTCATGTCCTTATGAATCATCTAATGTGACAGTTCTTATTGGGTTTCATACTTTGAAACTTCTACAGTTTCACACTTTGAAAAAACATTGCTAATTGTAAATTAATGAACAATGTTATAGTGATTTGGCAGCAAAAGAAAAAGATCAGGGGAAAACAAGGCCTTATGGGGCGTTTAAACCCTTTCCTTTAAAATGCTCAATGCCAGTGGTTAAGAGGGTATCCTGGGACCTTCCTGTCTTCTTAGGCTCTATCATGTGTAAACAGTCACACAAGCTATTGTGATAAATCAGGAGCTTAAACTACCCCACAGTTCTTTTCTTCTTTAACATTTCATTAGTATATGTTAGTTTATTGAAGTTGCCTATCATCCTATTGAAAATACAAACTTACCGCCAGAATTTATTTTAAAATGACTCTAAAATGAATTAGAGTATATACGTACATTCTAATGTGGTAATTACCAAAGAAAACAAATACTTGTGATCAGAATTAGATAATTTTACTTATCCTGAAATTGATGGTATAAAACAAGCTGTGAAAACTTAATGTATCCAAGGGGACATCATTATAAGTATGCTTCTTAGGGTTTGTTTGATATTTTCCATCTGAAGACTACTTATCTATGCAATGCTGATCATGACCTGGACAACTCTTTAGTTCAATCTGTACTAACAAGGTCATAAACCATGTTCTTAATTTTTTGCCTTATTTCATCCAGTAAAATACTTATTTTTATTTATAAGCTTCTGTTCATCTTTTATCAATGCACATACAAATTTGAACTTGTGTTTATTTTCCATTTTTAGTTGTTCAATGTACATTGAAAATAATGATACATTATGCTTTCTAATGTTTAAGACATTAGTAAATAATATTTTATAAATGAAGTGTGCTTTTGTAAGTATCTTATTAGGGAAATGGATGCACAGTAAAATTCCACATACATATTTTATTCAATTCTTTTTTTATCTTTTTACCTGTGTTTTTTTAAATTAATGTTTTGTTCAGATAGAAATCATAGGGAAGTAAATTGTTTAGGGTAATATTTGAAACCATCTTGTATTTGTTACACATTGTTGGACTTCATTATAACTTAAATTTTGTTTTAGCACTTTCAGATTGAAAGGTAACCTTATTGCACTGGAACAAAATAGTATATTCAGTTACCTGCTTGGAGGAATAAACACTCCACAAAAACCATCATTATTAGCTAAAGCTGTCAACACATATTACATTTATTAGTCCAGATATTTCAACATGTTAGAGTGAAAGAAGAAATTTGTCTTAAAGTTTAATTCTGAATTTCTTGGCATATCTAGGTTTACTTACTCATTGAGAAAAGTTAAGTAACTCATGATCCCTTGTTTTATATTTAGACTGGGGTAAACGAAATAACTTTATCAAAAAGATTTACTCTAGTTGGAGTGATAAAATCTAAATATTGTGCCAGTTACATCAACTAATTTAAAACAGTATTTAATGTTGAAAAACCTTAGAAGTATTTTTAACCAGGCTTTAGAATTCACAAAGAATTGTAGAGTTCTCTTTAAAACCTCAGGGTTCATGTACCTAAAGAAGGCACTATCACTTATATAATAAAGGTTAAGTTAGGCAACATCATAACATTAGAAATATGTTCAAAGCAACAATTTTCTTATTCACATGAAGAAACATAATGAAGGTAAATAATGACAAAAATCTGCAGATCTTCCTTTTGAGTGTACAATATGTGATTCTAATATTTTTAAAAATATTGAAATCATTATATAAACTTAATTCAACTTAAAATATTACTTTGATTATTATATATTTTAACTGTAGGGAAAACTTGGAGTTCCAGGATTACCAGGATATCCAGGAAGACAAGGTCCAAAGGTAAAACAGCTTGATATTTATAGTTTATTAACATTTCATGAAGATAATATTAATCACTTATGATTACCTTACAATTTGTAACATCTCTATATTATGATGAGTACTTAAAAATAATTTCACAAGGAAAATCATAGAGTGTGTGGACGCCTGGAGTGCAGGGAGCTCAAAGAGCTTAGGTGATTATGGATTGCAGTATTTTAGGAGAAGAAATCATGAAACGAAGGCATAATCGGTAATTCTTTGTAATTGGAACAAGAACTATCCTAGTATATCTGGAAGTTTTAACATGGAAGACATTTGATGCATAATGGCTTTTGATTTCCTTTCTATTATCCTACGGGTTTAAATTACCACTTGATTTTTTTTAATTAATACACCTTTCACACTGTCTATTACCCTCATTTCCATGAGTATTTTTTTTTCCAGGGTTGCTATGACAAATCTCCACAAACTTATTAACTTAAAACAACAGAAATTCACTGCCTCACAGTTCTGGAGGACAGAAGTATGAAATCATGGTGTCATAGGGCCATGCTCCCTCCTAGAGTTTCTAGTAAAGAATCTGTCCTTGCCTCTCCCAGCTTCTGGTGGCCCCAGGCATTCCTTGGCTTGTGACTTCATGACTCCAATCTCTGTTCCCTTCTTAACTGGCCTTTTTTCTGTGTGTCTTATTCTCTTCTGTCTCTTGTAAGAACACTCGCCATTGGATTTAGGGACCACCTAGGCAATCCAGGGGGATCCCATTTCCTTAATTTAATAGCATTTGGCAAGACTTTTTTTTCTTTTCCAAGTAAGGTAACATTCACAGATTCCATAGATTTGTATATGGATATAAATTTTCAGGAGCCACCATTCAATTTGCTGTATCACTCAAATCTCATTTTTGGCTATTTGAAGTATACATATTTTAAGCATAAAAAAATATGGTTTTCAAAATGCATATTTACCTCGGTGTACTAATTTTTCTCAAACCTATCATAAAACTTTGTTAAGGATGCACTTGATGCATTCAGTAGTTAAATTAAGCTTGTTAAGTGAATTAATATATAAATGTTGATTATTAATTACAGAATGGTTATGATACAGGAGGGAGACAGAGAAGTGCGGGATAGTTTCAGTTATATCATTCTTTTAGTTATATGTACATGAGATTATATCAATCTATCAGTTTACTGAGTTTGACCCATTCAGGCATAACAGAAACAATAGGTATGGCAAATCCTGTTTCTGTAACATTCTTAAATGTGTGTCTATTCATAAGTTTCACATGTAATTATGGGAGACAAAAATATCCTTTTCCCTGAATATGTAAACTGCATGTCATTGTGTTCCCTCATTGCCACGTGATAACACTGTCTTAGGCTTGCTATACAGCTTTGTCTTACAATTTTTTCATTGAGTTTCCCCAAAAATACTTCCTTGAGTAGCAGGGGATAAATATAATGCTTTTGAACCCTTCTAAAATAAGATTTATGGCATCTGTGATTTAAAAATAATACAGGCATAATTTAAATATTTTCTGGCTGTACTCAGGACACTGATTAATACTTTTTATCATTTAAATATTATCTCTAATATACTGCTCTGTCTCCCAGTTAGCTTCCTTTCAAATGTCAATCATTTTCACAAATATTATCAGTAAAAGAAGCCATTCACTGCATAATCCAGGACCTCAAGCTATCCTTACATCACTTCACGCATTCTTGATCTATTTATTAAGTTAAATTGCAATTGTTTTGTTTTGATTTAAAAACATAGGAATCTGTCACAATATTACATGAATGAGTAGAATTTTATTTTATGAATTTATTTAAAATCCTGTTTTTTTCCTAAGTTCTCTGATCAATAATCTTTGAATTGTTTTTATTAACAAGATGCAACAGAATAACTAAACAGAAATGTTTCCTCCTAGAGGTATCCAACATTTTTTAATCCTTTTACCGAAATGTCTGGAATTTTATTCTTTATTTCTTCATATTGCTTCTCTTCATAACTCATTTATTATTTCTATGATCAAAAAGCTTTTAAGTTTCTCTGTTCTAAAATGAAAAACTGACTGGGACATCAAAGATGAAAGATAGCTTCATATTTTTTCCTATGTGTAAGCTGATAAATTTTGAATAAATTTAAATTTTTTTTTCACTAAAATGAAATGCCTTTACCAGTCTCTTTCAAGCAGATTAAGGCCTGTAATTTGACATCTTATTAATTTCTTAGTAGCAATATAAACCATAAAGGTATTAAAAAGATGTAGCACCACATGTGCTATAAAATGATAGCTGTTTCTAAAATAAAATCTATTTTAAGGTAGGATACCTTTATATTTCAGACAGCATTTTAAAAATTTCACATTTTTAGTTTCACATTTATTGACCGAGCCAATTTCACAATTAATCTTTGACTTTATGGCCTTTGTGTGTTTCCATATAAAAACGGGTAATACTGTTTCATAGAAATTATATATTTTGGTGATAATTCCTTATATGGGAAGCAAAAAATAACATTTCCATATATTCAACTGATTAATTGGTGAGTTGGTCATTTTTCTGCGTTTTCTATCAATTTCCTAGAGTAGAAACTCTACGTAAGTATATACATTTATGAAAAACAAAATTGGTGCATAATATCTCTTTGCTTAAATGAAGTATCTATAAATATGCTTAGTTATCTCTTCTAGTCAGGACAGAACTGAATATTTTTCCCCCCCTCAAAATTTTTATTTTCATACTGTATTATAATCATTTGTCCAATTCCTGTAATAGTCAGATAGTAATACTGTGCTAGACGTAGCTAACTGATTCTGTGTAGAGAAACAAAAGAGATTTTGAAAGCTCTTCAAAATGTAATGAGCAGAGATTTTTTTCCCCAGTACGTAAATATTACACATCCTAATAATTGTTCTCAGGTTGATCACAAGTTAGCTGTATAGGCATGTATTGAAACATACAGGAAAACACGTTATAAAAAACAGCTTAGCAGTGCATCCTTCAGGTTATTATTTTGACTGTCAGCTGCCATAGGGCATCACATACAATTTTATTGACCTGCTTTAATAGCATCATGTAGGAAATACAAATTGCTAGCATCTTACCTTCCTGATAAGTGTGTAATATTCACTACTTTCAAATTGGGAATAGGGCCAAATAGTTACCTCCTGTGAGTAGGTAATACTCTACACCTGGCTATTCCAACTGTACATGCCTGAGAATACAGCTTCAAGACTTCTAAGATTTCACAGTACATGTGACCCTGAGAGGTTGGTAAAAATGCAGATTCCTGGACCTCACTGCCAGAGAGTCTATTTCAGTTTCAGTGGATGTGGAGTGTGCCTTAGCAATCCATATTTTTAGCAACTACTCTAGATTATTCTGATACAGAGGAGCCATGTATCACTTGGAGAAACATTATTTTTAGGGGTATTTCAATGCAAGTGAGTGGATTAAAAAAAGAAAGGAGTGTATTCAAGTCAAACAAGGCTTTGTTATATTTCCCTTAATATATGGGGAAGTTTGTAAAATTTGATGTCTAGTATTCTCACAGAGGCTAGACATTTTACGTATTATTGCACTTAATCCATACAGTGATCTAAACAGGAAAACTCTCCACTCCTTCCTTTTCAGGGTCTCATAATTAACAAGTTGAGCAGCAAGGATGTGAACACTAATCTTCTCTATTTTATGATACAGTGATGAGGGAAGCTAATCACAATCATGATCAACTAAATGAGAAGATAAAAATTTAGATATATGTGCAAGATCATATGGGAAATTTGGTTATTGGGGATTATATTGTATTCCATCTGTAAAATGTGGCCACTTGTAAATGAAATAGTGTTTTTATAAACTTATTTCATTTTAAAATAATTATTAATTATACATTATTATTATTTTTATACCAAGCATTCTTTTTTTCAGTCCCACAAATTTCAAATTACCTGTAAGCTGTGTATTACTGCCCTCACTTTGCAGAAGAAAAATCTATACTTGATGAGCATAAGTAATGTACCAAACTTACTTAGCTGATGCATTTAGCTGATGCATAAGTAACATAAATCTCAAAATTATGTCTTCAGAATTCTAAAAAACAGAATTTTAATGCTTGGGTGCCTGAAATAGACTTTCAGCTAGATATAGTTGTATTCAAATACCAAATCGAAAAAGTGGAGGAAGGTTTTTAGTCTATGAATTGATCCAGTTTTAAAAGTGTAAAAATACTCAACTCAAAAGTGGTAACTATAGACATATGATAATATTAATTCAGGAAAAACATTTTCTAAAATTCCTATTTAAATATTTGACTATTCCTGTTTGTGAAAATAGGATTTTTCTTTAGAGTTGAAGCAAATACAAAGAATTTTACATTGCAATACATTTTCTATAAAATGTCCTATAATTACTGTTTTATAACAAGAGATGAAATAATACTTGATTAATTCATTTACTCAGAAGGTTAAAAACTAAAATGTTTTATCAATTTGTGCTTTCAATGCTTCCAGGATTTCAGATGTCATTGTAAGTTCATTTTCAATTACTTCGATGATATCTTAAAATTTATATATTTGATTTAAATATTAACAGCTGTGTGAAAATCACTCTGTTCCAAAATAAATTACATCTTGTAACTGAAAATGTTAATTGCCATGTTTATTCATTATTTACTTTTATTATTGTAGGGTTCCACTGGATTCCCTGGGTTTCCAGGTGCCAATGGAGAGAAAGGTGCACGGGTATGATATATAAATATGTTTTGAACTATGTATATAAGTGTTCTTAGCTGGACATAGTGGTGTGTGCCTGTATTCCCAGATATTTGTGAGGCTCAGGTGGAGGATTGCTTGAATCCTGGAGTTCCAGGCCAGCCTGGGCAGCATAGCAAGTCTGTCTCTAAATGAATACAAATGAATGAATGAATGAATGATGTTCTTGCATGACTACTCAGTCTCAGCACCAGACTCATAATTTACTGTGATATACTGCATATTGAAATTGAACTGTCTTTGCTAGGGAGTAGCTGGCAAACCAGGCCCTCGGGGTCAGCGTGGTCCAACGGTAGGTGCCTTGATTTAAAATGATGTACATTTTTCATATTGAATTTAGTGTATCAAGATAATTTATTTTTCAAAAATAAAAATTGATTTAGTGTCTTTGGATTTGCCTGGCATTAGTTCGGGTTCATCTTTTGTTCTCATCCGCAGGGTCCTCGAGGTTCAAGAGGTGCAAGAGGTCCCACTGGGAAACCTGGGCCAAAGGTATCACCTGCACTTTTTCTGTTTGGATGTTACTGTAGATTTTTTTTCCAGGCAGATGCTATGAGAAAGAATTCAAACTGATTTTTCTTTTCTTTTCTTGGTGCCAGGGCACTTCAGGTGGCGATGGCCCTCCTGGCCCTCCAGGTGAAAGAGTACGTATGATACAGCCACATAATATAAAATGAAAATTAGTATTTCTGCAGGTATTTAGATTTCAGAGAAAAGATGTATGTCTGCTAATACATGTGCATGTTTATCCGCAAAATCTAGTCTGAATTTAAAAATGCTTATTTTTTAATTTATTCCTCTTCACCAATAAAAAAGCTTAATCAATATGTTCTACTAATTTTGTTATAGAAATGAGAAAAATGTGTGTAACTGGACTAAGATATCACTCTTATAGTCAAGACAAAAATAGATATTTTTAGAATTTTCAATACGCTTGAAACATCTTTGCCCTCTTCTCCACTCAGCTTGCTTTCCATATTGATACTCATTTTGTTCACAGAGCTGGCAGCAAAATTATGCTGGTAAAAAACAAGCTACTAGTAGCCATTAAGCCAGAATCAATATACATTCAACTCAAGATAAAACATCTATTCCAGTAAATAGAATAGCTATTTAGTAAATTGATTTTTAATTGATGTAAGATGTAGCCAAATACATATGAACAAGCATGCCCTTTGTTTGGATTTTTTGGCAAAATATAACATTTTTGTAGCCAGATTTTTAAAAAAGCAATCCTCCTGATATAAGTTTAAGTATTATAATCTGTATTCCTTTAAAAAATTAGAATCATTTCTTCATATTCTATAATAATTTTCAGTATTATGGAGTCAGGTTAATATATTTTTGTATATGATTATTTGAAATGTATAATAGGCATTTTACACAAGACAGAAATACCTTGCAGTGCATAACCTAAAATTGAAAATGAATAATTTTTTATTTGAGTAGGAGCAATGAGCAAAACTTGAGTTTTTATTTGTGACGAAAATGGGAGTAGATAACACACAAGAATAAACATTATTAATTAGAGTTGTGTTAAGTCTTTGGCTCATATTTAATTAATTTTCCGCTAAATGTTTCTCACTCTTGATGAACTGTTCCCAAATTAAGTCTATCCTGTAAATTTTGAGCTCATAAATAATACATTCATTTGAAGTATTTTATGGTCAGTCATTTTAATAAGGGACATTTAAATTAATTAAAATGGCTAAATAATTAAATGGAGTAGAACAATTTAACAAAAATTAGCACAACTGTGAGTTTTGTTTTTAGAGCACCACTGATTCTCTCATGCATTTGGTTTTGTCTTCCAAAATTGTTATGATCAATAATATTTCCTTACAAGTGAATATGCTTTTGCTGATACTGCATTTTAATTTGAAAAACAACAATACTGTCATCCAACAGTATGATTACTTTTCAAAACACTTTGAGAGTGAGACAAGTACCTCTTGGGAATTTTTGTTTTGTGTTGTTGTTTTAGTAATCTAGGTGGCTTCATTTTCAATAAATATTCATATATGTTTTCAATGTCTATACAGGAAGAACATATTTCCTATGTTCCTTGTGGTTGATGAGACATTTCATCCCAAGTATGCCTTCATTTTCTGCCAAGAATTTTTAATTATCTTAAACTATTTAGTTCACGTCTTGAGCACACAGTTGAAAAATGGCAAAAGTAATGCCGTAAAATATTTTCTTCAAAATATATGAGTTGGGGAAAGTTCAGGGAATTAGTTCTGTAGTACCATTGGATTAGAAAATGAAATAACTATTTTTGTCCATTTCAAAGGACTCTCTCATGATCATTATATTTATATTTAACTATATAGTTATACATGGCATGCATATATATGTATACATAAACTTTTATTAAAGTATTCTACAAATTAAATGTAATCCCTCATAATCATAATTTGCAGATCATGGATGCTGGTTATTAAAGGTTAAATATATCTTTTAGTTAGGTCTAAGGTTACCAAATTAAGTGAAAACAAAACAAAAATGGAACAACAGAACCAAGACACCTAGATAAATTTGAATTTTATATAAAGAATAAGTCATTTTTGTCACAACTATGTCTCATGATATTTAGGACATATTAAAATTATTCATTATTTATTTAAAGCTCAAATTTAGGCACTGGATATTTTATCTAGTCATCTGGTTTCAACACCATCTGTACACTGAGTCATTATGGATTTCTTAAAATCCCACCTGGAAACTATTTTGATTATTAGGAAAAGAATATGCCAGCCAGGTGCGATGGCTCACACCTGTAATCCCAGCACTTTGGGAGGCGGAGGCGGGCAGATTACCTGAGGTCAGGAGTTCGAGACCAGCCTGGCCAACATGGTGAAACCCTGCCTCTACTAAAAGCACAAAAATTAGCTGGGCATGGTGGTGGGTGCCTGTAATCCCAGCTACTCAGGAGGCTGAAGCAGGAGAATTGCTTGAACCCAGGAGGCGGAGGTTGCAGTGAGCCGAGATCGCGCCACTGCACTCCAGCCTGGGCAACAGAGCAAGACTCTGTCTCAAAAAAAAAAAAAAAAAAAGCCAACGTTTTCTGTGAAATCTTATAAAGACTCAATTTTTCATTTTTATTTTAAAGTAATGATTTTTGGAATGTTTCTTTCTTAAAAGATTTTAAATTAAAATTGCATTTGAAAGGCAGCAAAATTTTAGGAAGCAAAAACATGACATTTTAAGAAATCAAGAAAATAGTTTGCTACATAACCAAAAGAATACTATTTTTAAAAATTTGTACTTAAAATGGATTTTTATTTAGGAATCATAGTTTCATAGTTTAATAAGAGTTTAAAATTTTGTAAGTTCCTAAGATTTGCCCAGTAGTTTTGGTAGTTTCATGTGAAATCTATTTTTGTTAACTTTATATATAACTTTGAAGTTACTTTTTTAATATAAGATGCTGGTTAATAGTAAAAACTTGTGATGATTTCTGAACTAACATTGGCTTATGAATGGTAATGAGATTTTTCTTGGGAAGGCTAGATTGATAAATAGAAAGAGTAAATTCTATTGAAGGCCAACTTCAGTAAACTCTATTTTTGATTAGAAAAATACATAAATCCTACCCTAAATGTATTACTTAAGACATTTTATTTATGTTATATTTCATAAATCTTCTTAAATAAATGTAACTATTACGTTCTGGGTATATAAAGGATTATCTCTTACCAATTACTTTTTCTGCCAACAATGGAGTCACTGTAATGGGACTTTATGCACTTTTTAAAAATAGGTAAATTTGAGAGATGAATAATATAGTTAATTAAAAATCAAGCCAAGAATGATATTATAATTTTTATTTGGACTGAACGTTAATATCTACACAATGAAGTTATTTTTACCTTATCTACAAAAGAAATTTATACATGAGTAAAAAATATATTGACATCATCCAAAATAAATATATTTTAGATATGGAGAATAAAGGCATCTTCTATGGTCTTTTTGAGATAGTCACATACTTTCTCTTTTAGTTTTAGTATATACGGCTAGATACAGAACAGTGATAGAATAAGTTTTAAAACAGTTTTTTTTTTTTTTTTAGCGGGGCTGTGGAATTGAATTGAATCAAAATATCTTCCTCGTATGAATGTTTCTAGCCAATGTTAAAAGTAAAGACACAGCAGAACTTCTCAATACTTACATGTTCTATTCACTTTTAATTGATATGAATTCTAAATATTTAGTGTTCCTGAGGTAACATTGATGTGATGTGTAGTTTTGAGTAGAAATAGTGTGAAAATGTATCCATTTTACTTTTAGATTAGCACTTACTATCGTGTTGTATTACCATAGTTCTGTCACTGTGATGAAGAAGCTGTATGATACATTGTATTTTATCTATGTAAATAAACCTCAAAGTATAAAGACGCATCTTCTAAGGCATATTGTTAACTTCTCCCCACTGCTTTTTATTTCCAGGGTCCTCAAGGACCTCAGGGTCCAGTTGGATTCCCTGGACCAAAAGGCCCTCCTGTAAGTGTCAGAGCTTCTCTTTCTCTTTCTTCTTTTGATATTTTTACATTTTTGAGAGTCACAGCTTACATTTATATATTTGTTAGATATAATATTGATAAAATCTCTGTAAAATTACAATTGATGTCAAAGAAAGTAGACATTTTTAATTTATAAGGTTCATAGATCATTTCTGAATATAATTTCAACATCTCTCATTAAGTATTTTTTGACAGTATACCGAAGACTAGAAAAACATGAATATCATTCTCTCAGCTGCTCCTTTACTGCAATGAATATAATTGATGACATTACAAGTTGTTATCAACTCTTAAATATTTGGTATATTAGAATTTATCTTTATCTTCCATCATCAAAATAACCTTCTTCAAATATCACTTCCTAAATCCCTCCAACATTGTGATATTACTTAAGTCATGCTAAAATTTATTTATATTAATATTATATCTGTCTCTATAATCCCTTCTTTTTAGAAAATGTAATGAGAATTCTCATTAAATCTTATCCCTTTTATGAAATGTGTTTAGAGCAACACTTGAATGTTCATCAAGCATCTTCATAAAGTTAATTGAAATACTTTGTTTTCATATTTAAATATTTGTGGGGACATAGAACATACTGGGGTCTTTTTTGTTTTTGTTTGTTTGTTTGTTTTGCAACCTCCTCAGTTTCTTTAAGAGAGTGGGAGTCAGCTTACCCACCTGTCTAGAACAGTGGTTCTCAAATGTAGTCCCTGGCCCAGCAGCATCCACAGCTCTTGGGATATTGTTAGAAATGTTTCACTGACCAAATCACAATTCTGGAGAGGGGCAGGGGTTAAGTCTATATTTTAAAACACCCTCTAGACAGTTCTGATGCATGTTAAAGTGTGTGAACTTCTGTGCTAGTCCAGATGAACAATACTACCCATACTTTAATGTGCACACAAATCATATTGGTGAATTATTTATTTTGAAATAATTAAACATCAAATATTAAGACAATCCTTAACTTTTTACAATAATTTTTAGACCCTGCTTAAATTATTATTTTACCACTGAAGAGTTTTGCATTATTACTGCAAAGATATTAGGAAAGTATTGTTATCTGTATTACAAGGTTATAGAAAGATCGATACGTATGGCTAGTGTTAAATATAAAGTAACCTTGGTACTACCTGCATATAATGCTTACCTACTATGTCAGTTTTGCTCCAAATGTAACATGAAGACTCTGCAAAGTTTCACAGAGAAATGAAAACAGTTTCAAAAGTCACTGTATGTATATTTTTATAAACATTCTTATAATTATTTTAAGCTGTATATTAGATTATTGTTTAGGAACATAAAGTTTAGTGACGTATATAACCTCAGTATTGTACCATTTATGTTTGTATGTATTGTTGAGAACTGCTTGGCTCATGTAATATTGTTTCATTGTCAAAGAAACCCATTTGACTCATTTTTTATCAGACTTTTTCAGCCCATTGTGTTATGTATCTTTCAACATGTTTTGAGCCATTGATCGTGCATGCATTTTGTCTTTAAGAGGTATCAGAAGCATAATAAATGCCTACACTTGAGAAGCATGCATTCTAGTAGGAGAGACAAGAAGGAGTATTTCTTTCACTGATAAACAAAGTGATTTTTATACTATGTTTCTCTAACAAGTGAAACATTAGAGCATGAAATAAAAATACCCCATTTCTCTAGTATGCAGTTTTATGCAGTTTGGGACAGAATTGGCTTCATCTGTTTGATATAGAAAGAAGAAGTTGGGGTAGAGAGATAGAAAAAACCTCTTCCTGTAAATTAATTGGTTCATCTCCTTCATCATAGCAGGAAAAAATTTTATATATATATATGATGTATATTCACACAGACATATATATATATATGGATCTAAATATTCCCTTCAGATTCTGTTAATATAATGCCCATATCGGCATATTTTGGGAATATGCAGCCATCCATTTAAAAAACCCATTAACTTGAAATGATTAAGAATTATAGCATGACTAGTATGAGAAACATTCTATTTAGAATAGAAAAAGTCAAAACTCAGTGCCAATGAGAAGTGAGAAAACATCCTTAAACAATTACCTACAAGCTTTCACAGATTTTCTTGGCAAATCTGCATACCCTCATTTAGATGAATTTGTTCTCTCTGTCCTGTACCAGCTGGATAAAAGGGGAAGCCTGGGAAGCCTATTTTGATGAAAAAATTATTACTTTTACATAGATACCGTGAAATTATTTGGTAATTAGTCTGCTTATTTCATTGGTTAATAGTTTGTGGCCTTTATATTTATTTAGGGCTAATTGCTTGATATTAGAAGTACATACTTAAATCAAGAAAAATGATAATGACACCAATTCTTAATGCAGTATATTAACACTACTCCCTCAGTCTATCTAGGAAAGCCATTAAATATTATGTTGCATTCTTCCCAGGATGTGATCGCTTACATCTAAGATCGCTATTTTAAAGTATTATAATATTTTGCAATGAATGTGTTATCTATGTCAGCAAATATGAGATATTTAATCTTATATTTACAGCTTTGTTAAAAAAAAAGTAAGTCTTGTATTAGTGGCAAAGTACATCATTTAAGAAGCACTTTAGTATGGTGGGAAAAAAAGCCAGACATAATTGATATCCTTCAGCTGTCATCCTCTCTATAAAACTTTTATTATTGCCCAGAATTGAAAGCAAGTTTATTGCCAAATTTATCAAACCAGTGATAAGGCACAGAAATTGTTTTATTTGCTATTTTGTAAAACTGGACCTCAATGAAGTCTACTACCAATCAACTAAATACTTATTTCTGTATGTCACCTCCAAACTGAGGGCAAAACTAAGTCTTAGCATTAGTATACACCTAGTAACTGATACATGGGTATGTAATATATGTTTTTTAAAGAAGCCATGGTTAAATGACATCCAAGAATGTTTTGGGTCCTTGGTTAAAAACACTCCAGTTTTGTTTTTTGAAGAAGAGGATGGCAGTAGTAGCCCTGGAAAACCTGAATAAGTCACTGAGCAAGCCATGATGTTGTGAAGTAGCATAACAGATTTTAATTAGAGTTGTTAATTTACAGGGCACCCAGGATGTCAATACAGATGACTTAAGGGAGCAAAGATGGTTCTGGCACCACCAAGAACCTTTCTCCTGAAGTAGCTAGCTAACCTGGAAAAAGTCTCCCTCAGTTGGAAGAAAGCTATTTGAGAAAATGATATTTTGGAACAAAGCCTGTTTTTCATACGCACTCTATAAGAACATATATTAAAAATAGATGTTCAAAAACAATTTTATTTAAATAATTAACATACAATGAGAGGTGTACCTGTTATAATTTAAAATATCATTATTAAAAGAATCATTTCTCTTCATTCATCTAGAAGGGTGATGGTATTTTTATCTCTACCCGTTGACCATGTTTTGAAATTTGAACTTGATACGTAATGGTTACTGAGTAGAATGAATAATCCATAAGGCAGTCTAAAGAAGCAGTTTCTTTCTGCTAAGTATTTAAAATACAGGACCCTCACAGAGTTGTTCACTTTGTTTGTAGTTAATTGCTTCATTTACTTCTTAAGCCATGACAAAGACAGCATCCTTTATACAAAGTGATAGCAGCAGATTTGCTCTGTGGTACTTCACAAACATTATGCTTCCAAGAGGACATTTAAGAAAATCTACTGGGAAAAATTTGTCCTGATGACTTCTAGAATTGAGTATAACATATTGTTTCCTTTACTTGAAAAAATTTGAGAGATAAAATGCCATTTTTTATGAGTTTGTATTTATTTTGCATTCTTGGTTTTTTTTGTTCGTTTGTTTTGTTATGTTTTTTGTTTTTTGAGACGGTCTCGCTCGGAGTGCAGTGGCGCCATCTCAGCTCACTGCAACCTCCGCCTCCCAGGTTCAAGGGATTCCCCTGCCTCAGCCTCCCGAGTAGGTGCGACTACAGGCGTGCGCCACCACGCCCGGCTACTTTTTTGTTTTTTAGTAGAGACGGGGTTTCAGCATGTTGGTCAGAATGGTCTTGATCCTCTGACCTCTTGATCCTCCCGCCTCGACCTCCCAAAGTGCTGGGATTACAGGTGTCAGCCACCCTGCCCGGCCTTCTTTTGCCTTCTTGTCAGTTAGAAGCTCGGATTACCACTAGAGGGCACTATTTCTCTCTGTTATCCAAGTTTTGATGCACCGGGAATTGAATTAGGAACAAATCACCAAAAAGGGGGAAATACTCATTTGTGAAGTGCTAAAGAAGTAATATTTTTCACAAAAACGAAAATACAAACCTTTGAAAATATTATTTTACAAATGATTAATGCAAATGAAATATATTTAAATGTAAAATATTCAGAAAAGAGTTCAACTATTTTATTTTGGTTTCAGCTATAGCTACAGAATTATATTGAAGAGATATATGTGCATATTATCATATATAAAATCAACAGAAGAGCAAAGTAAAATAGCTAATGGAAATATAAAAAGAAAAGAAAATTTTCTAACATGTCACATTTAGACTATAAAATAATTAAATATTTATGACATGTGGTATTTAATATTTGTAATTTCAGGGACCACCTGGGAAGGACGGGCTGCCAGGACACCCTGGGCAACGTGGGGAGACTGTAAGTGACCCTGTTACTCTTATTAAAAATTTCCATCTCTAGCACCTCATCAGTTCATACATAGAAAGCTACTTTACTATGAACATTTCAATTACTAGGTTGAGAAAAATGGAAAAATTAATTCCATTAAGCCTTTTATTGAAATATATATATATATAAATACAAAAATAGATACAGGAAATATACTTCAGGAAATAGGATGTTAGTTGATATGATTGTTCTTATTGTCAATAGCAGCATTTTAAGGATGAGCTGATGGAGAAGACACCATTATTTTTTGGACATCTCCTCAAGATTTTCCCTCTCACTCTTTTCACTGAAGACTGTTTATAGATACATTCCACTCAAACCCATCATCTCTCCACTCTAAAGGCAACAGATTACGAATAGCCATGATCATAATACCACATTCTTTTATCTAGAACTAAGGGATTAAATACTTGCTGATATTGGACCCATCGGCTATAACTGGTTGGGAACTATGTTAAAAGCATCTTTCCATGTGAAATAGGAAAAAGTAAATCAAAAACGGTCACTAAATTTTACTTAAAACCTATAAAGAATATAACAGTAAACAAATTGACTGAACAACTTACCATGTGTATAACAATTTGGGCAGAGAGGAAACTGGCAGCTCAATGATGGTTTAAGAATCCTGGTGAGTTTATTTATTTTGCCCCTTTCAAAATCAGACATCTGGCTATCCCAGTGGATTGTCATTCTAATCAGAAATCATCATGGATTGGCATATTTCCATGGAATCAATTCTTGCTTCTCACCAATGATTACTTTTATCCAGACTTCTCAAGGAAACCACAAATGCAGACTACCTTTGACTATGTGGTTGAAAATCATGTTAGGGTAGGGGGCACCCTGAATACATATTGGAGTTGCATAGCAATGTACTATAATAAATCTGAAATCTGAAAAAAATATGATTTTTCTGCTATGGAGGAAACAATCTGTCAGCAGCCACCCAATTTTGCCTTGCTTACCATGTGGCAATTCTTAGTTTCACCATTTCTTAGTTTTAGCCAGATGAGAAACTTTGGAGTCTTGGATTTCAAAAGCATAATTGAAATATGATTTAGTGAGACCAAAGAAAAAACTGTTTGGATATCCTCTTGGGAAGGATATCTGTATGAGGAGCAGAAATAAACTTTCTAAAGGAGAGTCAACACTCAATTTGCAAATGCATTATCATTCAAATCTTTCAGCCAAATCATTTTTAATGAAGTCATTGTATAACTTTCTGGGAATAACTATAGAATATTCCAAAATGTCTTGTGGGGAAAGGATACCTAGAGAATTACTGTTATAAAGTCCTTTATGTCTATGATTTAATCTGGAGCTTCCACTTCTAACGAAAATAATTATATCACATATAACATTGAGATTTAAACATAGAAGAAAAATAGCATAATGTTTCTAGAATGAATGTTTCTGTTTTGTAGCTTTTCACAGATAAAAACCAGGATTACTTCTGAAAAAATTATATTCCCGATTTCACATCCACTTTAAGGGAATAGTGAATCATCCTATAGCCTCAAAGCTTTCTTTCTCACTTTGTTCTCTGCTGACCCAGATTCAAAGGATTACCTTGTACAGGAGTCACAATCTAGAGTGGGCATTCTTTGCCATATATTTATTATCTTATTTAAATGGAGAAATTTTTGAATTATATTTGAGATTTGTCTCCAGTCAGAAATCCATTAATTAAATGTTTGTTCTGACATCTTACATTCATTTGGGTTGTTTCAGTATAATAGAAACTATTCCCAATTTTTCCTGGTGGCCTTAAACAGCTTCAGAAATGGTTTCTATTATATTGAAATGACCCAAATTTGTCTCAGAAACATAGTGCCAAATGCTGTATTGGTCCTAAAATTGGCTTAGTCTTTTAAAGATTATCAGAATAGGAATCACATTTCTGTTGGATTGTAACAGCATATTTTTCAAACTACCCATGAATATGTCCAATTAATTTCCATTTTCAGCAACTTTGAAAAACATAATTTGACTAGCTATTCTGAATTTAAGTGGCAAGTGTAGTCTTATTACATGACAATATTGAACAAGCACAACTTGTTGTGAGCTGTAAAAGTTTTCCTGTGTAGTTTGTTTGTAAGATCCCCAAGATCAAATGTATTAGATACTTGCAAACACTCTGAATGGATTGAATGAGCAGACATATGGGCAATGCTGTCTTCCAGCTTTCCCAAATCCATCACTCACACAAATGCGCTAGCAGCCAAGACTTCCTCTCTCCCCTTAGGATGTATGAGTGCAAGTCTATGTTGTAATGTTGTCAAGACTTTCTGCAATTAAGTATTGATTTTTAATCTATTACATTTAATTATTATTGCAATATTTTGTGTGTGATTCTTGCTCTCACAGTTAGTAAGACAAAATGCTTTATAAGACTTTTTTAAAAAGTTTGGAATTGCCTTTATATCTTCCTGTTGAATTTAATGATTAAAAATTGGAGGAAGAATAACCCAGACAGAGGAAACAGGTCATACAAATATATGGTGTGTGGCTATTCAGAAAAAGGTGGGAAGATCAGCATGGCTAGAATTTAGGATACATTATCAAAGCAAAGGAAGTAACTGAATTTGCATACTGGGCCCCTATTGGCTAGAACTTTGTCATCTATATGTTTAAAAATGAATTTATTGGCTGGGCGTGGTGGCTCACGCCTGTAATCCCAGCACTTTGGGAGGTCGAGGCGGGCGGATCATGAATTCAGGAGATCGAGACCATCCTGTCTAACACGGTGAAACCCCGTCTCTACTAAAACTACAAAAAATTAGCTGGGCATGGTGGCGGGCGCCTGTAGTCCCAGCTACTCTGGAGGCTGAAGCAGGAGAATGGCGTGAACCTGGGAGGCGGAGCTTGCAGTGAGCCGAGATCGCGCCACTGCACTCTAGCCTGGGCGACAGAGTGAGACTCCGTCTCAAAAAAAAAAAAGAAGAAGAAGAAGAAGAATTTGTTGTTTGGTTTTGTGGGTGATGATTCTGCCTAATGTAAACAAGTTAGTAAACCTTATTTGAAAAACTCAACAATGGTGAAGGAAAGAGGTGATTATAGTTTGAATAAGACAGGTCTACTAGGATAAGAGAGAAGAAGCTGTATTTGAGGGACCTTCTCAGGTGACACATTCAGATAAAATAACTGATTAAGCATGGGCACTGAAGAAAAGTCTGGAATCTGAAGACGCGCCATTAAAAAGGGGAAGAACATAGAAGGAAAATCAAAGGAGAAGATACATTCAGCAAGTTCCATGTTAGGAATGTTGAAGAGAGAGCATGATATACAATTGGAAATTTCTAGTAGGCACTTACTGAGAGAGTTTTAGGGCTCATACTGATTAGAGGTTTATAAATAGTTGGGAGTGGAGGAGTTCATCAGCATAGAGATGGCAATTGTGGTGATGGAGGTTGTTGAGATAATCCAGGGACACACATACATATGTGCACACATGTATATATGTGTTTAGGTATCTGTGTATGTGTGTATGTAAATCTGATAACAGATTTCCAAACCAACTAGTTGATGAAAAAATTAAGCGACTAATATGCTTATAAAATGCTAAATAAATTTTATGACATTTCCCCCCAGAAATGATTGCTTTTGCTATTCATAATGATAGCTCAAACAGAACCCTGAAAGTCTGAATTAATAGATTTTTAAAATAGAAGAACTCTATTTTATTTCCCTGTAGCATCAATTGCAATAATTACAGACTCTTTTCTTTACCGACTTATACAATTTTATTATTGTAAATAATTCATTCATAGTTATTGGGAACATTGTGATACTAACGTGAGACTGCTAGTTCCTACCCATTTTTTTTCTAATCTTATTATTTTCAGTCTGACCAGATGTTGTAGGGAATAAAATATTCAGTTCTTTCAAAACTTCTCCCAATATTTTCTATCTACTTCTCCAGCTGTTAAAAGTAACTTAACTCTCATGAGTAAGAAATTTACCTATCTTAACACAATTATGTGGAATGAATAACCCACAGCCTAGAGAAAAATAAATACCAGAATATATGCCCAGAAGTTTTATTTAGTGAGTATATTCTGCTCAAATCAACCAGATGATATTTTAATGACTGAATTATTTTCAAAATGCATTTATGACTATATCTCCTGAGTTTCTTACAAGAAAGAATATTGATAAATGCTAAAATAATTACTAACTATGCAAAGCATTATTTTAGTAGATCTATTTTTACATCTTGTTTTATGAGATTTTTGGAATACAATAGAGAGAAATGTATTAATATCACAGGCTGTGAATTTACCTTTGTATAAACAATCAGTAAACTGTTTCAAAGAATGTCTAAATCATCATTTACTTCATCCATAAACATTACTGGGTTAAAATTCTGTATGTTGTTTGACCTAGTGGAATGGGGCTAAGAACATATTTTTACTCTAGCTTCATTTATTAAAGGTAATTATTGCCCTACCATGTGAAATATTGAAATGGCAAATTTTGAATTTTAATGAAAACTGAAATAAGTTTAACATATTAAACATATTTAAGCATTTGAAAATAAATATTTTTAGTCAATAGGTGACTTTCTTTTAATGTGACTTATTCAGCTATCTCATAGAATTTTGATTTATGCTTTGTGTTATATGTAGCTTTTACAAATAATACTTTGCCTCCTTAGGGATTTCAAGGCAAGACCGGCCCTCCTGGGCCAGGGGGAGTGGTTGGACCACAGGTATGTTCCTTTGCTTTATTTCCCAAGCAAGATTTATTTTTTGTTTACATTTTAACCTTCTTAAGTTGTGTAAAATCTTCTAAATTTATTATGATTCAAAATGATGTATTTTTTATTTCAGATTGTATTTAAATATATGCAGCTTTCGTACATCAAATGAAACCAACAAACTATTACCTAACTAAAGCAACTTTTCAATTGCCTGTAAGAATAAAAGAGAAGAATAAAATAAATGAAAGTAAATCAGAAAGTTCACACTGAATTTAACACTAAAGCCTGACTATGACACCATCTACTAATAAAAATACAAAGTTCTTTGTAAATAGGTGGGCCATTATCTTTTTCTAGAATTATAAAATGACTTCATGGTTTTGAGTATAAATTAGATTTAGAAATATACATTCTAAAATTTTAATATTTGTAACATATTAGGTGTTTCTTAAGATTTTTGCCTTCATAATAATGAATATCAGAAATAAAATATTAATTATCTTTGAGGATATACAAAATAGTGGAAAAGACAAGTATTTATTTCAAGATAGGTGGCAGAAGAAGTCTCAAAAATTGGTGCAGTATCCTGAGTTATAGTATAAAATAACTACAAAGAGTAATTCATGGTAATAGAAAATAATGTTTTTCTTCCCTGGCAAAGCATATTGAATGGGCAGAACACATTTAGTTTCTGGACTGGAATTTAGCCCCTGCTAATACCAAATTATAACAAAGGAGCAAAAGCAGGTGAATACGTATTTTAATTATTTAATTGGTTTAGTCTTTTCTCTGTCTCTAAATAGTTCTCAACACTGTAACTCACACACATACACACACACATGCACACACGGACACACACATGCACATCCAAACACATACACACACACACACACACACACACCCCCCTAGAGAAACAACAAAACTGCATCTTGTTTTTAGGAATATGTATAACAGAAGCAAAAATGAAGACTCATTGGATTTATTGATTATTTTATTTCAGAGGTTAACCCTGAGGCAAGGGAAATGCGGTGTTATTTTATAGAGTGTGTAAACATGACTACTTACTTGTGCTGAAGGCTTCTTTTTAACTGCTTATCAGTTTTAGTTAAAACATTATACATACTTTCTCAGTAATTAGAAAGCTTCCTCCAAAAATACTTTCATTTTTCCTGTTTAAAACAACTTTATAACTATTTTCTGTGAGAAAATTTAACTAGAAAAATTATTCCTATTATACTTAATATCCATAAACAGAAATGGAATTAGACTCTTAACTAAAATATAAACATCATGGAATGTAACTAAATATTTTAAGACCTCACATCTTTCAAAAATACAATTCTGTTCAATGTGGTCATCTAAAACTTCTGAGACTTGTGTTCTTTTTTCGTTCCCCTCTTTACATGAAGGCATAAAAATACTGGTGTTTTACTGAAGATGCACCTTCATTGAATTACATTTTTTATTGGTCCTTTTTAAGAGAAAAAAATCCAACAGCCTATTTTAAATGTAGCCATACTTTCATGTGAAGGCAAAAGATTTGGTTTAATGGGAATAATATAGATTGCAATACTGAATATGCACCCTTTTCTTTAAACAGTTATGTGAATCTCTGATCATTTTTGTCTCGGTGATAGCTGTTCAATTATGGTTAATTCTGTATTCCTTACTGTTCAAATTCTGGTGTTCAGATAGTTAAGAAAACATCATGTTTTGGATAAATGTTTACACATTAATGTTAAGTTGAGAAATTACAGCAATTATATAATTAAAGAAATTTAAACCTAGAAATGTATACCCAAATTGGGACAGGTATATACCTTATCCAAGATAAATAGTTAAGAATACTTTGCATTTTTAGGAAAAAAATATTTATACTTCATAAGCAAGTGCAGGAACACATTCTCCTGTTTAACAACCTTAGCATCTAAAAATTTTCTCTTTGTTTAACTTAAACCCTTCATTTTGCTTTTTATTAAGATAGAGAGCAACTGATCACCATCCTCTATTTATACATGAAAGCCTGCTATACTCAAGCACCACAAAACAGCACCACTCAGGGGACACGTAAATGACCTGATATTGTTCACTTTGGCATTTGCTGCAATTTAAGGCAGCTGACCATTTGTTACAGCCTTTGGCCGAGAGGAACTGCTGACCCATACTCACTGCCTTCAGGATCCCATGCCACATTCCCTAGACTTTGTCAAATGAATATAGATTAATAGTAGAGAAATTTTCAGTCCATGGAAATTCCAGGGAGAACCACTGGCTTTTTGGGTTCTCAAGGCCCTAAGTTTATTTTCAAGCAGTGATTCATTGAGTGGCTACCAATGTGGTTTCTATGCCTCTTTACTACTAAGCTGATTTGACACCTCATATGAAAAGAAGGAATGGGATAAAACTGTAATTAAAAATCATAGTTTTAATAATACTTGGACTGGCCACACTCTGCAGAAATTATTGTATTAAGCAAAGAAAACATCTTTTTGGACTTTATTTGTGTACTTTCCTTTTACACTCAGATTCTAACCAAGATTATATAAAATCTTTTTAGACTCTTACTTGATATGCTACTTTCAGTGCTTTATGTGAAGTGTTTTGTAGGACATCATGAGAATAAGTGAGGAGGATAAACTTTTGTAAATGTAATAATATTGTTTTTGAGTTTGTGTTATCTTTGCCAAAAATAAAAGAACAATCTAAAGTGATTTTGCTTATCTAATTTAGGGACCAACCGGTGAGACTGGTCCAATAGGGGAACGTGGGCATCCTGGCCCTCCTGGCCCTCCTGGTGAGCAAGGTCTTCCTGGTGCTGCAGGAAAAGAAGGTGCAAAGGTACAACATGCTTCAGAAAACTTTTTTTGGCCCAAAACTTTAATTTATGTTTAACTATACTCACCACTTGTCTACAGATTCCATTTAAATGAATGTCAGAAGATGTGTTAGGAAAATATTTAATGTGCGTTTATTGTACTCCAAGATATTGCTCAACATTTTCATAAGACTGTTAGCTCCATTGACCATAAAATCTTTAATATACATGTAACGTTAAATGTAGGTAGTGGGTAGTTCATTTTAATGCATATGGCATTCCACCCAATATTCTCATCATTAAATAATATTCAAATTTTACTTACAGTAGTTTAGAGGTAATCACAATTTTGTTTGTAGAAAGATGTGTAGAAATTAATCTGTCTTGACGATGTTTATTATATTCTTTAGGGTGATCCAGGTCCTCAAGGTATCTCAGGGAAAGATGGACCAGCAGGATTACGTGGTTTCCCAGGGGAAAGAGGTCTTCCTGGAGCTCAGGTATAATCAATATCTATATAGATAAAGCAAGTGATTCCAATTGTTTATTAGAAGCATTTTTTCTCAGAACTTAAAAAGTGATGAATAATTAAGGGAAGATATGTAAACATATGTATTTGATTATCATTACATATGTGTATATATGTAGTTATGTCTATAAACATTACCTGACATCCTTATTTTACTAATCAGATATCTCCTCCTATTGGTATTCAATTCATATAGATTCATTTTCTTTATTTTTTCACTTTTCCCAGGGTGCACCTGGACTGAAAGGAGGGGAAGGTCCCCAGGGCCCACCAGGTCCAGTTGTAAGTATGATGATAATAAATAGCCAGACAATCATGGTTGCGAATTACAGCTCTTCGTTCATTACTCTCATGCTGTGATTCCACAGTGTGTGGGAGAGAAAATAAACACATGTCAATCAAATCAGTCAATGCCTAGTTCCCACTAATTGCATGCACTAATGAATGCAGAAACAGAAGGGTTTGGATGATTGGAAATATTTGCTTCTGCTTCTGTCAGGAGGTAAAAGGAGATATCTTGCTTCTTACGGTTCCCAAGGAAATAAATCCTCATTATGAGTAATAGAAGCTCATAGTCACGGAATGCCTGGAGAGGCTGTAGTTTGTAATTTTTAGTTCATTTACATCTATTATTTTAAAAGTACTTATAAAATAAGATTTGATTTCTTATAAATTATATTCTATCATTCATTTATTATAAAACAGTTAATTTGTTTATAAGTACTTGATGAGACTTGAATTTGTCAATGATACAAAAAAACATAAGCATAAAAGCATAAAACCCATAAGCACAATCTTATATATTATGCATATTGCTTTATTTAATCAAAACATTATGAAATAATTGGCAAATTAGTAAATATCAGATTTTTACCTCATTTTTTTCTTGAGATACATATCAATCCCTCAGAAAACAATTGAATGTATGCTTCATTTTTTAATAAATTCACCTTTATTCTTATCTGCACACTGAAATTTCACTATAACAGCCAAACTGCCATATTTAGTGTCTTCTTCTCATTTTCTTATTTCACCAATCTAAAAAGCTGAAAGTTGCCTTAAAGGCCCTCTCAACTTCCTTTCACACATTATTCATTAGTTCTGCTTCCAAAATATTTTACTAATTTTTCCTCTTTCTTCATTTCTACCACCACCATTTTGTTCAGACTCTTTCCTCTTCCTTTCTCTTTGACTAATAACATCTTATCTTTTGATTCATTTTCTTATCCTCTTCAGTCAGTTTCACCTATAGAATACTAGTTTAACATACATCCTTAACTATGGCATTCCTCTATCATACCCATCCTATAGTTCCACACTGCCTTTGGAAACCAAGCTCCTTATCCTAGCCAGCAAGTCATCTTCATAGTTCAACCCCAATTGCTATAGTCCTTTTTTTTTCCCTTCATGCCTCCCTTTTAATTCTACCCAACTTAATGCATTGAATGTTGTCTTGCTTCTCAAAACCATGACCTTTTCTATTTTGAGAAGAGTATACTGTACACCTTTCCCCTTCCTCCAGGAAACTCCAGTTTTTCTTTCTCTACTTGACAAAGATCCTACCCAACCATAAAGATAACTCTTAAATGTTAAATCTCTATAAAGTCATCTTTGGATAATTTGCCTCCATTTCATGTATTTGTAAAAATTCCCACACACACACACACCCAGTGACCTTTATTATGTCTCCATTTTTAGAAATTACATTGGAATATAGTTGGCTGTCTCTCGCATTAGGCTGTGAGTTACCAGTATTATTTTGGTTACTCACAATACGGTGCCTGAAGCACAGTAATCATCTCACACTTACCCATTTGAATTATTATGAATACCTAATATTGGAATAAATTTTATATAGCATTACTTAATACTGGGAATACAACAAGTATATCATTTTTCAGATTGATTCACATGATACTTACTCTTTACTTCACTCACATCATATAACAACCATTGACATAATTATGGAAATGTGGCAAAGATATTTTTTAAAGAAAATATATTTTGATAACTGTATTAGACTTCCACTGGAGTTCATAAAATTATGAACATTTTCTAATGTCCTCAAAAGTTAGTGACAGTAGCATTAGCAGCAACAACAACTTAATAAGACAAAAGTTCTTATTTAGATATAGAATCTTCTAAAATTTCAGTAAAATGCAATCCATTTAACCAGACCTTCAGATTCTAAAGATATCTTCTAGGAATAAATGATGTTTTAAGAAAAATGCACACTGAACTAATCATCTGAGCTGTGACTACAAGGATTAAATTGTTTTAAGTTATTTTTTAGGAACCAAGCACTGAAGCTCTCTCAGGGGTTGGGAACAGTTGAAACCAGTGTATTTGTAGGCTGCATACTATGTCCAGGGGATACAATTTTCAAAATGTTAATTGAAATATGTATAGTTACATGTAGAATAACATTAAATGTACTTTTATTTATTTGGCTTCAACTGTGTATTTGACAATTATTACTTACTTTGTTATATGCAACTGAACATCACAGTAGATATTCTTTGAGATAAAATAGGATAAACAATTTTGAAAAGAAATACACCAAAGACTAAATAGCACTGTAAGTTGGTTGGTGATTAAATGCCTAATGACATACAAACAATAAATGTTAATTCTATGAGGGAGGTAGAAAGAGAATATAAATAAGGGGAAGGGCCATGTGGAAAAGGTGACCCTTGAACTTGGCTTCACAGAGTGCAGAAGATTACAAAATCGTTGAAGAGCAAGAAAATATTAGGAAAGAGATGTGATGTTTAATTAGTATCTGTTTTTGCCCAAGTGGGACAAAATTTGGGAGATGGACTAACATTTGTTGAATTCTTGCTAGCATCTAAGCACTCTGCTATTTTACATAATAAAAAACTAAATCACTAATACAACATATAATTACTGAAGCTCTGAAATTGCAAGATGTAGTCATTTGAATATTTGAAATATACAGAACAAGTGGAGTAAACAAATTGAAGTTTTAAGAAAACAAATCTGTCATTAATGTTTAATATATAACAGAGATAGGAGAGAATAGATCACAAAAGTCCAGTGACCAATGTCAACATTGGAGTGAGCCAATGACTTGGGCAATGTGGAATCCAAGGACATTGCAGATGTAGCAAACACGGAGGGGGCGAGGTAGTAGGATTTATGACTAAGATTTGATGTGGGCAGTGAGGACAAGTGAAAACCGAACAATGACCTCAAGCTTATGTCCTTGAGAGAATGACAGTTTGGTGATGCCTTCCATGCCTAGAGCAATTTTACCTCATCAAGAGCAACAACAAACAAAAACCAGAAATATGCACACACAAAAACTTTTAAAACCTCTTGGCAGTAACAAAAAATTACAAAGGATTTTATACTTTGCTAATAGATATGCTTGATAGATGCTCACTGTGTTTATTTGAAATTAATAACCATTCTTATATTCACAAATCAAATATGCAAACATCAACCAATTAAAATTATTCCTTAAAGTTGTTGGAAAAGGATTCACTAAAAGGAAGACACCATACACATTTATTAGTTCCTAACACTATTATTTTAATTGCTGCAGAATCTAGTGAAGCAGTGCATGATGATGACTCAGTTCATAACAAGTGCTGAGCGAGCCTTAGTTTACTCCATTTAAAGTGATTACATCACATAAAATTTGATTTTGAATTTTTTTATTCCAAATGACAGATAAAACAAAAACTGGATGGTTTTCTAGATGTGAAGTATAATTTATCTAGAAAATTAATAATGTCAATTCTTATTTTTTGAGGTTCAAAACTTACTATGAGTTTCCCTTGCAATTAATATTGAAAAAAAAAGAATCAGGAGTAGGGATTTCTTTAAAAGGTAACAAGTTCTGCTTTGCAATGTTAATAGAAAAGGTGATGGCAAAATATTAAAGGGGAAGTATTTGATCAGTTGGTGAGAAATGATAAAATTCTGAGTCATAAGGAATAAAGGCATAAGAACATCTTCTAAAAATTCATTTTATAATGTATATGTCTGAGTTTATATCAATCTTATGTTAACTTTACCTTTAGAATATTGACCAAATAATGGTAAGTGCAAGACAGGAATTCACAGAAACAGAGTGATGAGTATTCAGCGGTTATTTGTATTAAGGAAAAAGCAAAGCAAAGTGATGAGTTCTGAGGAAGAGAATGTGAAGTCTAAAGGAAATAGAAAAGGGAAATGAAGTAATATTGAGAGTTTATTCTTTCAACTCTTATGCTAGGTATTTTATATCTGTTATGCTTATTCTTGCAACTTGGAATGGTAGATTTTTTTTTCTATTTTACCATTCCATATTTAAAGACAAAAGATCTGAGGCTTGAAGAAGTATAGAGCTTGCCCAAATTATCTGGGCAAATATCCATGATAGCACTTTACATAAACTCATTTTCAAGTCATCTTGACCCTTCTAAATCTCTGTGAACAATTTTGTCAAAAGAGAGTGAGAAGAGTTAGTATTTCAACTACCTAGGCTTTAATATTACTACATATTCTCTATAACTATTGCTTATTTTGAATGAATCGAAGATGAAACTGATTAAACTAATATACAGGTTGATTTTTTAATGACAAGATGTTTGTCAGAATGCCATTGAACTCTTAGTTTCTTTCACCTATAATGCAATTCATAAGGAATGTAGTTGTGCTGTGTATTTCTGGATTGCTAGGGAAATAATAAATTCCCTCATTGCACAGGATACTGATGAACTAAAATTAAAAGTCCTAAGCAGAGCTTTAATCAGCTAACCTTATTGCTCACAGTGATATTTGCAAAGTTTGTATGTGTCCCAATTATGTAGCTTATGCACTATATCCTTACTATATGACTCTAATCTGCAAAAAGAACAAATATAATATTTAATTCTAATGTATCCATTCAAGTGTTCTATCTATTCATTTATAAGTATATTTAGTATCTATTCTCTTTATTTATAATCCATTTAGTCTGAAGCATAGGTCGTTATTATGACACTCCATAGAAGTGGATTTACTGTACTCAGGTAGGTCTAGGTGTATGTCATTGACTTATATTTAGAGAAACTTTATTTGTAAAACAAATAAACTAAAAAAATCTGTTTGAAGATATGGGATATTGCTTTATACAGGGTCATCTTTATGAATATCCTTGGAAGAAATCTCTTGCTAACCATAGCTTTAAAAATATTTGCAATTTCTTTTTTTCAAGTATGCTTTTTATAGAATATTAAAAATTTTTTTAAATATTAACTGACTTGGTTTTTTTTTTAGTCAATTTGAATTACAAAACTTAGAATTCTTTTCACTTTGGCTTACAGAAATAATGGAGTCAAAATAGAGACGGTACAGAAGATAATGTTTGATAACTATTGTAAAAACTTTTTGAACACAACTTACTATCAAAAGTACCTATGATATACTTTAATATTTTCTATTATATTTTGTTATAGTTCATATTTTTAAATACTGGGCAAGACCTATGAAATTTACCTCATAACCTACTCATGGAGCATAACCTACAGTTAGAAAAATCCTTGGTCTTGGTATGCATTTTTAGTTTACTACTACTACTGGCTCCATTTTACTTCAATAAAAAGTTATTTGCTTACCTGTTTTCCTTGCTTACCTATTTTAAAATTTATATTGTCCAATATTTTATGCATACTATTTAAGCTGCTATAAGTCTTTTTCTGTGAAAGTACCATAAAGAAATAAATACCAGAAAATATCAGACAATCTATTAAACTGAAGTTATATTGATTCATAAAATGGACCTTCCTGCAAAGAGCTTATGGTTTACTGAGGAGGACAAAGAGCAGATAAAATAACATAGTAAATAATAAGAATATACTAAAAGAACAGAAAACACAAAGGTGAGAACAATGTTTTTTGCCTAAGGAAATTATGTTTGAATTGAAGCTGTAAATAAAAACCAGTTTTATCTATGAAAAGCAGCCTTTTTGTGTGCTAAATTTAGTCTTGAACTGCTCATCACTTTTTGTCCTCTTAGTAAAGAACTAGTATTTCAAGGTTAGGGTTATCTAAAGGTTTTGGTCCTGGGAGTTATTGTATACTGAGGAACGTTCTGTCGTGCTATCACTTATGACAAAATTATACCAATAGGGTGCTGTGACGTTGGGATTTTAAAGTCTAGGAAAACCAAGTGTTCCCTGTATACGTGATGTTGTATCCAAGAACTGGTAACAGATGCCAATCAAATCCAGGGCATGTCTTCTGATCTCAGGGGATGTAGTTACTAAATGGATGTCTTGATGCACACACAAGACAGAAAGTAGCAAGAGACTGAACATCAAGAGAGAAAGGCAGTGCAGCATTTTTCTGCATGATGAACATAAACTGGGTAAATGTTTTCTATGTATGTAAACAGATATATGTAAATATATCATGCAACAAATTCTCAGCTTTCACCTACTGCATATATTTTTATAAAACAAAATCAAGGAAAATAATATTTAGGGAAAATATATTTTCCCTAAATAATCTCTCCTCCAGATATTCTTTATGGTAGAGAACAATCTCATTAACAACAGTTATTTATCTAAAAATGAGATTAAAACAAATATAGTAGTATGTTTTGTAAAAGCCTTCTATCTTTACAATCACATGTATATTTTATCCCTAGGAGTTGTGGAAGTTAACATGCAGAAAGTATATGAAAGGAGCTAGATAGCTGGTACAGGATATATGTCCAGTATTTAAAATTGTGCGGTATAGCGGTCTTTACTGTTTTCCTGTGACTCCTATTATGTGACCATCCCCCCATGATTCTGACTTTATTTTCCTCTTTATTTATTATTTCTTCTTCTTCTTCTCATTGCTTCTCTAAGAGTTCACATTCTCTTCCTATCATAATTCCTATTCCTCTTACTTTTTTTTCTTCATCCTATTTCTGAGAACCTTCTTTTCCTTGGCTTTTACTTATTCTTCAAGCAAGGGAATAACCAAGGTTTAAAAGGATGTCATGTACCGACATGCCAAGTCAGATTCTATACATTTTAAGATAAAGCCCATTTTCTCCATTGTGACCCCGGTAGACCTTAGTGGACTATGATTACATCCAACTAGGGATGAGATAAATGTAGCAATAGTGATGGGGACCAGTGATCAAAATCTGAGGTATTTGATTTGACTTTGATCATCAGAGTCTATGCTTTAAATTCTGATAATTCTTGATAGTTCATCTGAATTTTTAGTTCACGTAATCTAAAATGTATGTCATGTAGAGAGTGAAAGTACTTCATAGTTTTGACATGAAGGTCAACTTCTTTTTTTTTTTTTTATTTCAAGAGGAAGTTTCGCTCTTGTCGCCCAGGCTGGAATGCAGTGACGCAATCTCGCCTCACTGCAACCTCCGCCTCCTAGGTTCAAGTGATTCTCCTGTCTCAGCCTCCTGAGTAGCTGGGATTGCAGGCACCCACCACCAACCCGGATAATTTTTGTATTTTTAGTAGAAATGGGGTTTCACTATGTTGGCCAGTCTGGTCTCGGGCTTCTGACCTCAGGTGATCCACCCGCTTCAGCCTCCCAAAGTGTTGGGATTACAGGCGTGAGCCAAGGTGCCTGGCTGAAGGTCAACTTTTTAAAAAGACAGAGCAGACGTGCTTTTGCCCTCTAGTTGTATAGCTCTGGTTCGTAAGCGCTTTATGTGTTTATGCTTCTATTTTTCTCTCTAGTGGGCTGCATCTTAACTGAATGCTGATGAGGTGATTTGTCTATCACTTTCATTTACTTTACAAATGCTCATCAGAATATGAAACATCCAGTGAAAATAACTGATAAAACATTTATTTTGGTGTTCTCATCTGTGTGAGGGATTAGGGAAATACTTTCTATTCCCATTGCTCCAGGAATATAGACCAATGCTATTGCTTCTTGTTTCATTATCATTGTAAGTTTTAGATGAAGGTGCAGCAGGATTTAGGGGAAGGGCTGCAGAAGGGGATAAAGCTAATACACAAGTAAAGAAAGGTAACTAAGTAGAGAAAGGTAAATTCTTCCTTTTTAAAAACATGTAAATGTTCACTTTTCAGTTCAAAACAAGAGAAAAATGGCATGTTTTCCATAGTTGTTAATATTTAGTACCGAAATAACAGAACACTTATGATATTATGGTCATTGTAATTCATGAAATTAAACAGATATGATTGCCTTTGGGAAACATGTTTTTATTGTCATTTAAATCACATATTAAGCAAATAATATTGCTATAATTTTTAGTCCCTCCTTTGAGTTCTTTCTAGCTAAGCACTTTCAATGTATAAAATATCTATCCTTCTTGCAGAGAGACAAGTATACAAATAGTTAAAAGTTAGGATTAACAATGCCATATTATGAGGAAAAAGCCCTACCCTTCTTTTAACAGGGTATTTTATACCTGTTGTTTTGATATTCATCTATTAATGTATTAAATATGCCATACAATTTTCTGGATCTTAGTTTACTTTTCTGTAAAATTTTACTTCTACAATTATTTGAGATTTTATATCTATTTTTGGAATATATAACTGTTCACTTACAGTCCTCTAACATCTATTACATTTATACTTTTTGACAGGCATTGTTCAAAGAACTTTATTTATATTAAACATGACAAAAACCTGATGACAAACTATTTCTGTCTCTATTATGACAGGCATTGTTCAAATAACTTTAGATGTATCATAGTAAACATCACAAAAACCTGATGACAAACTATTTCTCTCCATCTATGGCAACAAAAGTGGCCCATAGAGAGTTTGCTCCAGATCAGAAAGCTCGTGGTTCCAGTGCTAGAGAGGGAAAGATCATACACTTAATTGACACACTTATTTATGGCATACTATGTGCCAGTAACTACTCAAACTGCTGGAGATCAATGAAAAAAGAAAAAAAAAAAGAAAAATCAAAAACCTCTACCTTTGTGAAGTTGATCATTATCTATTTTACCTATGCTTAAAGACAATCATTCAGTTTAGATATAATAGTTTATTTATCTGACAATTATAAAGTCCCTTGTTCTTTAGCCAGCTATACAGCAATACAAAAATGTCTCACTATATATGCCTACTCTTTATGCAAACAAAAAAAGTATATACACAATGTGAGTTTCTCAAGGGCTGCTTCCTGCCATAATACATTTCATATTCACAATCAAGTGTCCCAAGAGAATAGATTCTCATTAGTGTTGAACATGGAGTTTTTAGTTGAATGTCTAAATGGGACCTTCTTTTCATGTTGGGCTTAGATTTTTGCTTAAAAAACATAACTTCTCCAGTGATTCTGTTGAGATTAAAGGATTCATAGGCTTATTCTTTTAAAGTTGGCATGAGAATATTTAAATAAGATTTGCAAGTTTGCTATGTCATTTGCTTAATGGGTAGGTACCATCAGAGATTTTCACTTTTCATTTATAGATATATAAAATAAAATTATAGCAGAGCATGCTGTTATTACAAACATCTAGGCTTTGAGAGTGTTTGAAGTAACTAATAGAAAAAGAAATTGCAGTTGTACTTTAGGGCATGGATATACATTCCAAAAGTCTCCCCTTGTTTTCATCTGTTGTTTCAAAGTTTATGAGCTGTGACAAGATCATGAGCAATATTTTAACTACAGAAAAGTAATATATTCTCGACACTAATTTTAATGCAGCTTCCACAAGCAAGATGACAATCTGAAATTTAAGCTTATGAATGCTCCAAGGGAGAAATTAAAACAGTTAAGCTTTTAAATAAAAAATAGTATACAGTATCTGGCTGGGCATGGTGGCTCACGCCTGTAATACTAGCACTTTGGGAGGCCAAGACAGGTGGATCACGAGGTCAAGAGATCGAGACCATCCTGGCCAACATGGTGAAACCCTGTCTCTACTAAAAATACAAAAATTACCTGGACGTGGTGGCGGGTGCCTGTAGTCTCTGCTACTCAGAAGGCTAAGGCAGGAGAATCGTTTGAACCTGGGAGGTGGAGGTTGCAGTGAGCCAAGATCGCACCACTGTACTTCAGCCTGGTGACAGAGCAAGACTCCATCTCAAAAAAAAATAGTATACAGTACCTACAAACTACACATATTGCCATAGAGTCAAATCAGCATTCTGTCTCTTCTTGATATACTTTAAAATAATTATTAAAATATTTCAATTAATTTTAAATAATAAACATACTTCGGTATAAATTTAATAAGCATTATTTTCATAAGTAAAAGCCATGGCTTATTTTCATATAACATGTCAATCATAATGCATCCAGTTAAGGTAATATTTATTTTCTTTCATTTTGAAACCATTTCTTACCGGGAAAATATACATTCAATTGCAATTTTCCTGCAAATTTGAAAAATTTCTCTTGATTACATGTGTGTACATTTGAAGCCTAATTTTTATTTTATTTTATTTTATTTTATTTTATTTTATTTTTTTAAGACGGAGTCTGGCTCCATTGCCCAGGCTCTGGAGTGCAGTGGCGCGATATCGGCTGACTGCAAGCTCCACCTCCGGGGTTCATGCTATTCTCCTGCCTCAGCCTCCCGAGTAGCTGGGACTACCACCTACCACCTGCCACCACACCCGGCTAATTTTTTGTGTTTTTAGTAGAGACGCCACCACGCCCAGCTAATTTATTATATTTAGTAGAGACAGGGTTTCACTGTGTTAGCCAGGATGGTCTCAATCTCCTGACCTCGTGATCCACCCGCCTTGGCCTCCCAAAGTGCTGGGATTACAGGTGTGAGCCACCACGCCCGGCGTGACGCCTAAATTTTTAACATGTTCAACATGTTTGCATACATAATAAAAACACAAATGCATTATAGTTATTTAATGCATACAGTCAATATATTATTGTTTGTTAATATGAATTAAGAGACATGGAGATATTTACTACTCAGAATGTAGTGCCAAGTGCTGCATTAATTCACTCCAAAAATAATGGTAGAAAACCAAGGTTCTATAAGAAAGTGTATAAGAAATACTTTGAAGGATTTCATGCTTCTAATTCTCAGGAAAATACAATTTTTTGGTAAGATGGTATATCAGTCCATTTTCGTGCTGCTATAAAGAACTGCCCGAGACTAGATAATTTATAAAGGAAAGAGGTTTAATTGACTCACAGTACAGCATGGCTGGGGAAGCCTCGGGAAACTTACAATCATGGTGGAAGGCAAAGGGGAAGCAAGGCACCTTCCTCACAAGTAAGCAGGAAGAAGTGCCGAGCAAAGGGGGAAGAGCCCCTTATAAACCATCAGATCGCAAAAGAACTCACTCATTGTCAGGAGAACAGCATGGGGGAAACTGACCTCATGATTCCATTGTCTTCACTTAATCTCTCCCTTGACAGGTGGGGATAATGAGGATTATGGAGATTATAAAGCAAGATGAGATTTGGGTGGGAACACAAAGCCTAACCATATCAGATGGTTATTGACCTGGGTCAAAAAAAAGAGGCTGGAATTTTAGTAGTATAGGAAAAGACCAAAGACTTTCCATGTCAGAAGATAAGTGTGACCAAATATTCAGAAGTGAAAATTGGACATATTGTGTTAGAGAGACAGTGAGAGATGTAATATTTTAGGAGAAAATAATGCTCAAAGTAGAATGCTAAGATATAAAGTAAAAAAAAAAAGTCTAAGAATGTGAGTTGAATATTTTCTAGGATGACTGAGGATAAATATATTCTCAAAAAGATGCATTAACCCACACTATTTCAGAGTTCAGCATAGGTGAACTCTGAAATAAGGAGTGAAGGCAGATGAAAAAGTACCATGGTGTCTCCAGTGAAATGTGTTGAAAAATTACCAAAACTGAAAACAGTCCTTTGTTGTTGAAAATTTCAAATAAACTTATAAACAATATGACAAAGAGCAGAGATTTTTTTTTTTCTTTCGAGACAGAGTCCTGCTCTGTCACCTAGGCTGGAGTGCAGCAGTATAATCACAGCTCACTGCAGCCTTGACCTCCCTGGGCTCAGGTGACCCTCCTGTCCTGAGTAGCTGACTACAGGTGCATGCCACTACACCCAGATAATTTTTGTATTTTTATTAGAGAGGGGGTTTCACCATGTTGTCCAGGTCTTGAACTCCTGGCCTCAAGCAATCTGCGCACCTTGGCCTCCCAAAGTGCTGAGATTACAGGCATGAGACACAGTGCCCGGCCAAGAGCAGAGATTCTAATGAATTGTGTAGCAAAGGTCAAATGAACTAAATGAATGATGGAGAATGATTATTTGGATAAAGGAAACAAGCATTTTCATCAATTCCTTTAAGTTTTTTCTTTGTTTGTTTTACACAATGTTCAACCAAAATGAGCTTGTTCTGGTAGAAGTGGCTCTTAAGTGGCTATATTTCTTCCATTTATTAAAATTTAGCACAATTCATTGTACCCATGAGTTGTATGGGTACAATGAGTCAAGGAAATTTTGTTTTCACCATTTATAAACTGCTAAGCATTGTAGAAAATACTTGGTAGTGAATTAGGGCACACAGAACTTGAGTCCATGGTTTTTAACTTAAAAATATACAAGTCATACGGCAATAAAATTATATTGCATATGCAAAGCACTTAGCACAATAATTGTTAATTAGTAGGTATAATAATTGTAAGTCAGTTAATTCTCTTAAAATGGACTTCAAACTTTTGTTGATTCTCCCCTTTTTTCATTCTAGTCTAGTACCCATCAACTTCGCCATAGCCTAATGTGATATCTTCCTAGGGTATTATTTGAACAGTTAGGGTTTAAACAGGATTAAAGAGAGAAAAATTTTATGGCCCGACAAATTAAAATCGCACCTCTTTTTGTATAGCCAATTACAAATAAAATACTGAAGAAGTTAAATTGAATGCTTATTCTAGATTTGATAAAACTAATGGATAGCAATCATTTTGTGAGTGTTAGAAGTGAAATACTAAACAAAATTGTAATATAGTCACCTTATATGTACATTGATCCTCAATAAATCAGTGTTTCAGATTAGTGGAGATTTATGTTTAGTGGTATTAATTTTAACTTGAATAGAATAACCCTAGTTGCATCATGTGTTGTCTTCTGTTGATGTGTTTCTGTTACCAAAAAAGGAGCACTTTTATTGCTGACTTTTTTCTTTCCTCTCTTTTTAGTAATTCAAGGGACACCTTTGCATTCCTCTCAATTCATAGACCTTGCTCTTCTTGCTCTTCTTCTTATCCATCTCCTATACTTTTTTCTTCCTTCCTGACCTCCCTCTCAAAGAATTAGAGGCAAATATTTGTGTTCTTTTTACTCTTAGGGTTGCTCATTTTGAATGTGCAACAGTAGGAGGATTCTATTATTTTTTCTACTGCACTGACTTCTATAATCATTCAACAGGAGTCTGTTACCTGGTTAACAGTAATACAACTTGTGGTTGACTATTTTATTCATAAAATATTTTAATATTATTAAATTAAAAAATACATTGATGAAAGAGTATATATTTATTATCTAAAAAGTACTAACTGCAATTTTCTCTTATAACTATAGCCTCCTCTTTAGTATTTGGAATACTTCATTGGTAAAAATAGAGTTTACATACAACTCATTTATTATGCAATATAAGAATATTCCCTAGATTAGTTTTTGAATATATACTTACTCACAGCTCAAAAATGCCACTTTTGTTTATATAAAGCTCAAATTTCACAATTTCCTTAACTATATTTTTGGCAATGTCTCTCCAAATTATTTCTATCACCTAACTTTAAGATACCCAATAATTACAAACATCGATGTCCTCATTAGAAAGAACCAATGGGTGGCTTTGTCAAGAAATCAGAGTAGAGTCCAAGCTCAGGGTTCTCTTAACTAGTTATATGATTACAGGAAGGACGGTTAACTTCTTTGAACCAGAGATTCTTCATTTTTAAAACAGATGCTACAACAGCTCTATAAACTACCTGGAATTGTTGTGAGAATAAAATAAGATGAAAGTTAAACTGATTTGTGAATTGTAAAGCATTATGTTAATACAAGTTGTTGGTATAGTTACCATTTTTATCACATGTAATTAGTTTCTTGGTTAATAAAAATACAAATTAGAACAAAGTCAATAATGTAAATTTGTATAATAAAATGATTTCTAATATATTGTAGTATAATAGTAGAAAACATAAAGTAATATATTTTCCAGCTTTTATAAATAATTTTCTCTCTGAGTTTTGAAATGATGATGTTATTATCTAAGTATGTTAATTATTAAGAAAAAATACTAACAATTATATTTTCTAATATTTTACATTTAGTTTAAACATAAAATAAAAAGATAAATTGTAATTTAATCACCCCTCTGAGAATCCAAAGACAATTTTTTGTTATCTTTTAGTAACTAAAATTGGAAGTAGAAATAGATTATACTTGAGCTTTACAATACTTAGTATGTATGTTTGCATTTCTTTTATTCTTGTTTTAATAATGTTTTCTTAAATTGTTGGTACAGATAATTACTATAAAAGCAGTATCTGTGTGATTATTTTCTAAAATCTATATATATGAGGTTTTTTAAAAAAGCAAACTAGTTAAAAGCATTACATCTTTTTTGAAACTCAGTTAAAAAAAATTTAAAAACCTAATCAGATTCAAATGATCTCATCAGTGTTCATAAGACCCAGTGGTCCTATAGAACTCTAAGTTGAATTTAATAGCTTATCCTTTGGGAAAACATCCAAACTTTAGGATAGTGATTATCAAATGTTATTTTGTAAAAAATTTTGTGTGTATCCTAATGCAAAGAATTTCTGAACCCATTTTTTTTATTTTGAAACCTTGGTTCAGCACATTTGAAAAAAAGCCTAGAAATAACTTCAAGAAACACTAGTTTAGGGATTGTATTCTGCCAATTCATTATAATACAGGGAGAAATTTATGTAGGAGGTTATTAGATATATTTTTTATAAAGCATTGTGCACAATTATGAACACTTAAATGGAAACAGATAACATTAAATAAATATTAAATACATCTAATTTTGAAGTATTTTTTCATCTCATCAATATTTTCTAACATCAACATCTATGCTTAATATTGGGGCTGGAAATTAGTCTCTCAAATAGTGGATTCAACTGTTTCTCTTTGGGATCTTAAAATTATCTAAACTCTAAATGTTTCTTTAACATAATTTACTAGACTGTAAGAAGCTATTGTTAAATAAGTGATTCTTAAGCCAGTATTACTTTCTTTAATAACAAAATACTTCTTTTCCTGTGTACTAGGGCTCACCAGGAGAACGTGGGTCAGCAGGTACAGCTGGCCCAATTGGTTTACCAGGGCGCCCGGGACCTCAGGGTCCTCCTGGTCCAGCTGGAGAGAAAGGCGCTCCTGTAAGTAATGTCTAGGAGAAAATATATTATGCTGCTACCCTGTACACGTTATAACTTTTTATTCAATAATATTAGCTTTTCATACACCACCGTATTCTCTCTGCATATGTGTCTGGCATGTAAATACCCTGGCTCGTATATGTATAATAGAGAAAATTTCAAATTCAATTAAATGAGATGACATTTTCCCACACTTTATGAAACCGTAATACCTGTGAGGGAGTTGGATATTATTAATGTAAAAGGCTTTTCATTTTGCTTTTTTAAAAAAAAAAAAGTTGTGAGTTTTTTATTGAAGCTATACCTTGCTGCTTTACATTAGAAAAGTGTGAACTTTTTACACCTCTTGTAATACAAATTCAATTTCAAGCATTTCCATAGTCTGTAAATAAGACTCATAGAAAGTAGCTGCCCTTCTCATGTAATCTGAGCTCCGAACGCCAGTGAGTGAGACGGGGAACATCTCACTAATTATTTCATCTAATATCTATTGGATTTTAACATTTTTTGGGGGGGTTTATTATACTTTAAGTTTTAGGGTACATGTCCACAATGTGCAGGTTAGTTACATATGTATACATGTGCCATGCTGGTGTGCTGCACCCATTAACTCGTCATTTAGCATTAGGTATATCTCCTAATGCTATCCCTCCCCCCTCCCCCCACCCCACAACAGTCCCCAGAGTGTCATGTTCCCCTTCCTGTGTCCATGTGTTCTCATTGTTCAGTTCCCATCTATGAGTGAGAACATGTGGTGTTTGGTTTTTTGTCCTTGTGATAGTTTACTGAGAATGATGATTTCCAGTTTCATCCATGTCCCTGCAAAGAACATGAACTCATCATTTTTTATGGCTGCATAGTATTCCATGGTGTATATGTGCCACATTTTCTTAATCCAGTCTATCATTGTTGGACATTTGGGTTGGTTCCAAGTCTTTGCTATTGTGAATAGTGCCGCAATAAACATACGTGTGCATGTGTCTTTATGGCAGCATGATTTATAGTCCTTTGGGTATATACTCAGTTTATATTTACATGACTATGGACTATTCCACTCATTATGTTTAGGTTTCTTTGTTAAGATTTCTTCTCTATTTTTTTTCCTGCTTTTGATATGATTGTATTTTTGAAAAATGATTCTCTCTTCCTACAAGATTAAAACACAAACTGTTTCAGTAAATGTAGATAAAAAGTATTGGCTCTGATACACAAAAATATAAGTTGAATATTTTTGTATACTGGTAAGTATTGATATATAAAATTAAGCTTAAGCTTATATTCAAAAATACTCCTCTATCACTAAGACTTCAGTTTTATCAAGTTGATTTGCTTTCATTGTCTATGCATTTTCTCTAATTATTCTGTGATATTATTCCAATATTTCTGTTTGAGACCATTTTGTGCAGTTATAACAGAATACCACAGACTGGGTAATTTATAATGAACAAAAATATATTGGCTCATGGTGCTGGTGGATGGAAAGTCCAAGATAGTGGGGCCACATCTGGTAAATAACTTCTTGGCACATCATCCCATGGTAGATGGAGAAAGACAGGGCTAGAGAGAGAGAGAGAGAGAGAGAGAGAGAGAGTAAAAAGAAAACAAATTCCCTGTGTTTTAATGAACCCACTAATGCAATAACGGCATTAATTAATTTCATTTTGCCCTCATGGCCTAATCGGCTTTCATTAGGCCCTACTCCCCCACACTGTGGCATTGGGAATTAAGTTTCCAAAAGATGTTTTTTTGGTGACACATTCAAACTGTAGCAAATTAAAAAAAAATGTTTTCTGTAATCCATTACCTTTCAGAAAGAGTTAGAATGTTGGAATGGGCCATGCCACCTGTGGATAGAACTTTTAGGTGACAGAAAAAGCACTTTTAATATGCTGAGAAAATATATTTTATAGTGTACTGTCTACTAGGAGAAGATAGAAAATAGATTCAGTTCCTTTAATACAAATTAATTAAAAAATATAGGGAACACATATTTTGCACAATACACTAAATAATGCATACAGAGAAAATAGACATAAATTGCTTTGTATACAAATTGAGAATATACTAATTAGATAAGTTAATATTTCTGTGAAGATAATATATTGAATGGTAGATTTTAAAGTGGATAAAAACCTTAGATTTATGAAGAATAAGTAAGTTATTGAAATAAAGATCAGAATATCAAAAAACATTGAAACCGATAAGAAATTAATTAGGTGAGACAGATGAAAAATTATTGACATTAGCCTTTGTAAGAGCCAGGATTCAGGCCTGAGTTTTGTTGGTAATTAGTGATATCATAACTAGAGAAGGGAAAAGGGAATGCCTTGCTTCCCCATTCTCTTTCAGTTATCCCAGCCAAGGACAACAACTCCAGCATGTTCATTCCATTTTCTATTAGCCAAAATTAGCTATTTAGAATAACTAAGGGGTAGGCACTGTATTGTTAGCATTATACTTTTGAAGGAGCTGTCTGCTTAGGGACAGTAACATAAAGTGGGTAATAAGAGTGTTCAGTGAAAGGAGTTATAGATATCCACTCAGAGGTTTAATAAAAACTGATGAAAATATTGGGCAAAATGTTATATCTAGCCTTTACTTCTTCCTCTTTTCAAATATAAATTTTAGATCTTACCTCTGCTGAGCAGCTTATCTTATAAAAATGTTATGCAGTTATCAGCAGGTTTACACTTGCATTAAAAGAAAGACAAGATGTGACCTGTGGAAGACAAGCCGTTGGTCTACCTACCCATCAACCCTGCTTCCTAGAATGGAGAAATGTCCTAATTAGCATCCCTATATTAATCAGTTAGATTAGAAACTCTAGGAGGTGGGTCTGGAAAGCAGGTAAGAAGAAAGGGGCTAAAACCTTCTCCAACTTAATTTCATTGATAGAAAGTTTTGATAGGGAAACTGATTCTAATGAAAACTATTAGTTACTGGATGCAAAGATTACAGAGAAGAAGTGATTTTAACTATGCATCTATTTGGGGACAGTTGTCGAAATTGGGGGGAAGAGCTAGATCTAAAACACAGTGAAGTCAATGCACTAACTATAACTGAATTAGGCAATAGCAGTTTGAAATTTTAGGAAAAATACTCTTCAAATACTTATTTACAATTTCTAGCATGTATGTGTGTATAATTGCAGAGAAAATAATCAGTGCCAGAATTGTAAGTCTGGGAGTCATTTAAAATAAGAGTGACGTTTAAAAGCATATTTTTGGATTACCACGTGATGTAGTGTTGAGAGAAAACAGAAGCCTGGACTCAAGTCTTAATGGAGAATTATAATGGGTATAAGTTCTGAAAGCATCTAATAAGAGAGAAAAATAGTCCATGAGGTTTTCTGTTTGTGTGTGTGTGTGTGTGTGTGTGTGTGTGTGTGTGTGTATCTCCAGAGGCATGCCATCAAACAGAACAAGACATAAACGAGTTCCCTTTTGTGGGATGTTGTAAAATATCGAGAATACTGAAATCCGAAAGACAAAGAAATAAAGAGACTGGGATTTTACCTGCTGGGTATTTATACCTTTAGATTAATTCTAAATTGATTCAAAAAGAAAAAAAATTGGACTATAGAGGAGTGGAGTAGGGACATGTAAATCACCTCAAGCAGGGCATGGAACCCATAGAAAAATGAGCCATAGGTGGAAGTACTAATAAGATTGAATGCGTTGCCTCATTATTATTATTATGTGGTGCATATATTTATCTACTTTATCAATAATAAGAAAATAGTCAGTGGAAAAGTTAAGGAGTTAAGGAAATGAGAGTAGACTCAAGTTGCCTGCTTGAAGACAACCAGAAGTGGGTTGGGAGCTACCCCTATCATTTATTTAGTTCATGATTTTGGTTAAGTTATTTAAAATCAAAACCTCTGTTTTCTCAACTCTGAAAAGAAGATGGCCATCTCTGAAAAGAAGATAATCACAGTATTTTGTGAGGACTAGATAAAATTATAGTTCTAAATCATTTTTCAGAATTGTGATAAGTTGTGAGAAGTGTTCAGAATAATCATTACTATTAGTAGTAGTATTATCATTACCATCAGTGTGTGAACCAGAGTGCCATAAAAAAGGATGAAATAATAAACTGAGAGTGAATACACAAATGAGCTTTTGAGGAAGGAGTGATGGATTTTGTGAATTGTAATAAAAGTTGTGGGTGTGAGTATAGGTTAAATATAAGACCATGCCAAATCAAACGAAAGACATGGGGATGTTTAGCTAATTCTATCATTTTTTAAGGAAAGATTTAGTTATTAACGTAAATGGAATGTTAGAAGTGGTGAAATAAAGAACGGTTACAAGGAGAGATGAATGTTTCCAGTAGTTGTGCAGATTGTGGGCCAAGAGATACATAATGGAGGAAGAGTTATGTCATCCTTGAGGAATTATAAATGGCTAATATAAATTTAGAGTGCTGTAGATCTGTTGAATTTCTCCCAGCATCACACAGACCAGGGTCAGAAGAAATGAATGGCAAGTGATTCCTGGCTAGAGATTATGTGTATATAATGAAGGCAGAAGAGAATATATCTGCCTTATTTACAGGAAACCTTATACAAAAGGATTGACTTTTAGAGTTTAAGGCTAGCAAGGGAATTCAAATTAAGGGGAACTATCTGAATTAACTATTGTATTTAATATAGTGAAGTTTGCTGTGAATAGCACAGCACATCCTATGAGTATTGATAGATTTGAAATATCATATTTATTTGAAGAAGATAAAAGGTCTCCAGAGTGACATCAGGGGCATCCTTCTTATAATAATTATGGCATCCTTTTGAAAAACAAGAACATATGAAACCCAGGCAAGTAATAAATTAGTTAACAATTTAATTTTGCCTTATTAATGTTGTTACTTTTGTTGTCATTAATTAAGTAATGTAGCAACAGTTCCTTAAGTGACTACTCTGGTCCACAGGCCAGAGATATAAAATAGAATGCAAAATCAGATGCAATTCCTACCCTCACATAGTTTATTATCTGATAGGGCAATTTGATAATATGCAAAGAATCACTAAATACATATATAATGGCAAACTCAGGTTACTCATATGAATGGAATGTAATAGTGTATGTCAGATTATAGTAGAGAGACCTGCTAGAATTGGGGACTTTCCTTGGACAAGGCATTGATGGTGAGATGTAAAAGATGAGAAGGAATTAACTGTGCAAAGAGTTCTCATAGGGGCATTCCAGGCCAGAGGAACAAAATGTGCTCAGGCAATGTCACAGGAATGGACATGGCATCAGATTTAAGGGACTGAGAAAAATGTCTAGAAGGGTTGGAATGCAGAGAGCAAAGGTTAGGGGAGGCTAGATGTGTTTGGGCAGGTAGCAGGAGCTAGATCATGGTAGGCTGCCCTAAGCCATGAAGTCTTTATCTGAGGAAAAGTAAACAAGTAAATTGATCTAAGAATGTAGGTAACATGATCTGATTGGCTTTCTGGATGCAGTGTGATGAATAGATTGGAAGGAAGTAAGAATACATATGGGGAAAGGCAGGAGGTTTTTTTCAGTAGCTCAGAACAAGGATACCAGTATTATAGAATAAGATGTCAGTGATGGAGATAAAGTCAATATATTCAAGAGATAATTAGGAGATAAAATGTCTAAAACTAAGTCATTTTAAAGGAGCAGGAGATTTTAAGGGAAGTGAGGGAAAGTGGGGTAATGAAAAGGCAAAACCTAATGTCTTGTAGATTCCCAGCTTGTATAACAGAAGGACAGAAAGGACCTCTGAATGCAATCAAGAATATTATCTTGTGCAAAACTGATGAAATTTTGACTTTTAGAAAATAATTTATTTTAAACTACGAAAATATATTTTATCGGAAACAGAAGTTGAGTTCATTATCAAGGCACTTTTTTTAAAAATTACACAGTATAGGTAAATTTAAACATGAAAATAATGCCATTTTCAAAAACCAGGAGAACCAAAACAAACACTTAAAAATAAGAAAGTTATATATGAAACATATAAAGCATATGGCAAAGTTGGACATATGAGCAACTGCATTTTTTGATTTCTAAAGCCTAATACCCATTGCACAGCTATGCCAGTGGCACTAAGGAAGGGGAGTAGAGGCTCAGCAAAGTTTTGCAAATGTAAGGAATCTGATTTGTCAATATACAATAATTGCATGTTTGAAAGAAAAATTCTAAGTTGGGTCCTAATTATTTTTGTGTATCATAGCCTAAGATTTATAAGTGATTTAAAAAAATAGTATTCTTAGTCACAGATGAAGGTAGGGAACATGTATCATTTATTCTTTAAAATGTTTTTCTAAAAAACATTAAACAATATCCTTGTCAAATATAGAAGCTAGATTATTACTCTTGTAGCTGCACTTCAAAACTGTAAAATTAATGATCTTTGGATATTCAATACAGGGAGAAAAAGGTCCCCAAGGGCCTGCAGGGAGAGATGGAGTTCAAGGTCCTGTTGGTCTCCCAGGGCCAGCTGGTCCTGCCGGCTCCCCTGGGGAAGACGGAGACAAGGTTGGTATTCATTATTCGTGTTAGTAGATCCTGTGAAAAAGCTTAATTTTTGTCAAGAATTCTAGATAATTCTAATCTTTATGATTAGGCGCCAGGTGAAAGGTTACCTTTTTCAAAGTTTCACACACATTTTCATATGCTCAAAAGTTTTATTTAAGAGGTTCAGAATTAGTATCTGTTCCATAAAATAGTATGTGATACATAAACAGAAAACTCAATTAAAAGAACAGTGGTAGTGAGAAAAACTAGTAGATGCCAAAATTTATTTATTTTTAAGAATATCCTTCTGAAATGAATATAAAATAAAAAAATTAATTACATGTATATGGTTAGTCCTCATGTCTTGGATATTGTACAATAAGACTTAAGAATGAGCTACATATTTACTTCATAATCCTGTTATCATTTACCAACATGTGAGTACAGACTCTAAGCTCCTAATTCCAAATGTATGGCTGTGTGTTAAATGTTTCAATTGAATATATCATTATAAAATATTATTTAAAAAATTTTAAACCAGCACTCTGATAATGTGCATCATTTTAGCATTTGTAAAATTAGCAGAAAAGAATTTTTTCCGTTATTTTGTTTTTATTTTTATTTGTTACTTTTTTGAGAGATAGAGTCTTGCTTTGTCGCCCAGGCTGGAGTGCAGTGGTGCAACAGGGCTCACTGCAGCCTCAAACTCCTGGACTTGAGCGATCCTCCCACCTCAGCTTCCCAAGTAGCTGAGACTACAAGCATGCCTCACCATGTGCAGCTAACTTTTTTAAAACATTTATTTGTAGGACAGGGTCTCACTATGCTTCCTAGGCTGATCTTAAACTCCTGGGCCCAACCTTTCACCTCAACCTCCCAAAACCTGGGATTACAGGTGCACGACCCAGAACCTAGCTGGTAAAGTAATTTTTGATTAATGTGTAATTATAGATTTTATATATCAGTGTATTTCCATTATCAGTTTATACAGGTAATATTTGAGACAAAATTGATTTTTGAATTATAAATTCAGTTGTAGTATACTTTGAAGTTAAATAGACTTGTCTGTTAACATATTAGTCAATATTAGAAAGCTAGAAGCAGTGGGAACCCAAGATTTTCCATTTTAAACAGTGACATTACACACTAGCATGTAATTATATTAAAGGTAAAATTTAACCGTTTGATGATAATTAAGACAATGCAATAGCATGTTAGAGATAAACTCTAAGTCAAATCTTTCAATTTCAGGGTGAAATTGGTGAGCCAGGACAAAAAGGCAGCAAGGGTGACAAGGGAGAAAATGTGAGTTTCCTACTTCTTATTGAGAGAACATTATTTATTTAACAACTTTTACTGTTTACCATTGATATTTTTATATAGTACTACTTACTTTCCTAGCCAATACTTATAATACCAATACTACATTACCTCTGCAGTTATATAATTCTATAATTTTATATATTTGTGAAGTTTTCTATTTCTGTGATTAAGTAAAGTATGATGATTGTAAGGCCATTATTTATAACTCTGCTATAGCACATGAAAGAGTAACATAATGAAATAGTCTTTTTTGTATGATTATGAGAAATTTTGTATACATATATTTACCAAAATTAACAGTATTACTATGTTCTACATGTATACAAATTGGTCACTCATTCCCATATGTTATAAATACTTATTTTAAAATTTTTCATTTAAATCATAAAACTTCAATATAATTTTGGTTGTTCATTCAAATGGTGTGTTCACTCTTGTCTTTATGATGTTTTTCTTTGGTCACTACCAGTATATATTCTCTTTAAATTATGTATTTAAACATGTTCCTACTTCTTAAATGAAATATATTAGATGATGATACTGTCACATGCTTCAGCACTTCCTTACTAATTTATACTCTCTAAAGAATATCTGTGGACATTATTTTCTAAGTTCTTTATTTTCACTTTTTTTTCCCTTTAAGTATTCATATATTTGCTCTCTGATAGAAACATAAATTGGGGGAGTACAGAGATATGTCCTTCAAGTTTTTTTTTTCACCTAGTATGGAAGTTTATACATTATCCCCAGCAATTTGATTCTAACAGACCAGTCTGGTTCTATTTTGTGATCCATCAGTCTGATGCTTTTAGGGTTGGACTTACTGCCTACATTAACACATAACTGAAAGAAGATTTTTATTAGAATTGATGGAATCCCAAACTGAAGAGTTACCATAGTCCTATGAGATGAATTTTTCTAACTAAAAAGAAAACTCTAGAATGAAAAGAGAAAAAGCTTGCAGTAATAATTGTAGTATTTAATGCATAATTCATTTTTATATGCAGTAAAACAAAACACCAACAAACAGGTGATAGCACTGATACTCCGGATCCATGCTGTAAAATTATGACAAGAAATTGTGTACAGAAAACCGGCTGCATATGTTTGATGCAGTTAGTATTGACTATACATTTACAAAATGTATTTTGGTATCTGCCTTAGTCTGTTTTGTGTTGCTATAAATGAATACCCGAGGCTGGATAATTTACAAGGAAAATAGGGTTACTTGGCTTACAGTTCAGCAGGTTGTACAAAGAAGCCTGGGGCTGGCATCTGCTTGGCTTATGGTGAGGGCTTTTGTACTGTGTCAAAACATGACAGAGAAGGTCAAAGGGGAACCGGGCCTGAACAAAGAGGGACCAAACCCTACAGGAGTGCTGACTTTAAAACAACCCTCTTTCACGGGAACTCATTCATTCCTTCAAGAAACAATTCAATCTCCCCAGAGCAAGAACTCAATCACTATGCAGCTATTCCTGATGGATCCACCTTAAGAACCCAAACACCTCCATTTAGGCCCCACCCCCAACACTGGGAATTAAATTTTAACATGAGTTTTAGTGGGGACAAACCATATCCAGACGACAGCAGTAAATTACTTTAGATTCCATTTAGATTTCGTAATTATAAATAAATACTATTGATTTAATTAGACTACCTTATACACTCGACAGAAGCCACATTTTTAAAAGTTTTATTTACTCCTTAAAAGCAATGCTAAAATGACTGCATGGCCATTATATGGGCCAGCAAATCTCAAATATTTTTGCCTTAGGACCCTTGCATACTCGGAAAGGTTTTTAGGAGCCCAAAAAGCTTTTGTCTATGTGGGTTACTATCATATGAATGAAAGCTGATATATTTAAAATATTTATGTATTGATTTATTTATAATTAAGAATAATAAGCCCAAAGCACTTTTAATAAAAACTAGCTATATTTTTGCAAATAAAAATATATAGTCCCAAGAGTAGCATTGTTACATTTGTTTTGTCTAGCTTAATAGAAGAAGCTATATTCTCATATCTAGTTCAGCCTGTGGTGACATGTTTTTTTGGTTGAAAGCATGAAGAAAATCTAGGCTCACATAAATTATGTAGTTATAAAAGGGAGGAGCATTTTCAGTACCTTTTCAGATAATTTTGAATATTCTTTGATTTTACATAGAAATTTTATAAGTGGTAGTTTTTCTTAAGGGTCAATTGCACAACAGAATTTGAAACAAAAACAGTGAGCTTTTTGTGCTATTACATTATATTCCACTGCTCTATCTTGCACGTTGATGACTATGTTTCATACATAATTTTGTAACATCCTTCATTGATAATTTGGAAATTATTGATTTCCTGGGTAAGGTCCTCAAAGTGTTGACACAATTCTTTATGCAATATTAATATCATAGGAAAATACTTTCAGATTGGGAAGATATAAAGCCTGCAATGGCAGATAAGACATTTCCAAAATTCTAATTTTTGCTTTAAAGTTTGAACGTTATTGACAGTAAATACTGTCAGTTGTTTTCTTTGAAATCCAAGGCTTCCTTTATATTGAATAACATCTGCCAAAATCATACTTATTATTTATAATCACAGTTATTATTTATAACCGATTATTTATAATCACATTTATTATTTATAACTAAAAAATCATAGTTTTTCTGTCAGCCGCTCTTTCAAGTAAAAATAGCGTTCCATTTAAAAGTTAGTGTTCCATGTAAAAGTTCAGCCAGCATTTCAAACTATAATCCAAATGTTTGTAGGGCTTTTTTTTTTTGAGACAAGCACTGTACTTCAGTATGAGGCAAACATACTTTATGTATGTCTTCAATTTGTCAAATGAATATGAAAAGACACATATTCAAGGTCAATATTTAATAATATTAATAACTTTCAAAGCCTCATCAATACAATTACATCCATGACATTCTTAGATGGAACAGCCATTTTTGTGTTGATTGAAAGTATATCGTGGTAAAATACAATAAATGCTATTACAAATGGTAGCTACCAACATGATAAGCGCTAAGTTACCAGCAACTTTATTCACCACGGATTTTACATCATTAGTGCAAAAGTCTATATAGTTAAAGGACAAAAAATGCCTTACTGTTGTTATGAGAAGAGTTATGAACTAGCAGAAGAATCCTAAAAGCATATCAAGAACTCCCAATGGCCCATGAACCAGCTTTTCAAAATCTTGCTTTAACAGTTCCCCCACAAGTAGTAGTTACAATACAGAACAATACAGTTCAATGACAGTTTTATTTCTTTAATGCCTGAACCTTTTATATTGCCTGACCCGTTACTAATGTAAGAAAATGAGACAATGAAGAAATATCTATTCATGTAAGACTCATAATGTCTTTTGAAAACTATTGCTCAAAATAAGAGGTCCTGGTGTACTTAATATATAACAATTAGTTTATATGTGTACGCATATGTGAAAATTCCAAATTTTCATATATTACTACATTCTATCTGTATAGAACCCTCAGAATTCTGATATTCACTCAGAAGACAGTATATAGACAATTTTTTCATGGGCCCTTTCCTAATCATATTTATCTCATTAAAGAAATCTGATACTTTGAAAATTTTCAAATGCGAATCTTACAACTTGATGTCTGATAGCATAGAAATCTATCTTGAAGATTCACAACATTACAAATGAGAGTGTTTTCAACAAATGTCAACTTAAAATTGATTTCAAATGTAAAAGCTTGAGTCTCAAGGAGTAAAATAAATAATGATTGCAGTAAATGCAAAATAATTCTATGTGATGCTTCTTTTTTCCCAAAGGAGTGCAGAAGTGTTTGATCTTGGTAGGCTAAATGTTCTGTTTCATATGGCTGAGGCTCTTCTGGCTTCACTTTAAAAATTACTTATTTTTATCTCACTGCAGGGCCCTCCCGGTCCCCCAGGTCTTCAAGGACCAGTTGGTGCCCCTGGAATTGCTGTGAGTATTCCACATTGTTCAGCAAATCTAAATCCTTACAGCTCCCTGATTAAATTTGTATACTGTCCCATAACCAGTCAATTTTGTGGGGTAATAAGTTTTGTTTGTATGTTTGACATTAAATCAAATTTAAATTATCAAATATAGCTAGCCGTGCTGATTCTTAGAAACAAAACATATTGTAACTTCATTTGAAAGTAAGTAATAATTTGTTGAGAATTCCTTAATAGATAATAATTCAGAAAATTATTTCCGTTATTAGACAGCTTTTACTTCACTTGGTATACAGGATCAAATCAAAATCAGTTATGATCCAGAAGCAAAGAAAATAAGCAAAACAAACAATAGTATATTGGAGCAGATAATGGGCATTTAGTCTACTTTTTACTTGGTTATTCTTAAATACATCTGCTTTGATTAAATTAGAAATGGCCACATTTTTTAATGACTCATATCGTAATGATTTTTTCCAGTTTGTGATAATGTTTCTTTCTCTTCTCTAGGGAGGTGATGGTGAACCAGGTCCTAGAGGACAGCAGGGGATGTTTGGGCAAAAAGGTGATGAGGGTGCCAGAGGCTTCCCTGGACCTCCTGGTCCAATAGGTCTTCAGGTAAGATGATCCTGTCATTGTTTACTCCATCATTTCTACCTACTTCTCACCAGGTTTTCTGGTGGATGTAAAACAAAGTATTTTTTTCTTTTTTTCTACATAAGAACTTGGGTACAATGTTTATCCATAAAGATCATTTTATTTTTAAATGAGCAGCTGAACTTGAAATCATTTTATCATGTATGATTAATTCTCCTGAACATGTATCAGCCCTCGCTCCTGATTCTGGAGTATTTTTAAACCCACCTTAATTATTACACTTCCTTTCTTCACTCCCATTTTGTTTGGAAAATGAATTACAACCTTGCCTAAGTCTGATACTTAAAAGTAAGATAGGAGGAGCCAAGATGGCCGAATAGGAACAGCTCCGGTCTACAGCTCCCAGCGTGAGCGACGCAGAATACGGGTGATTTCTGCATTTCCATCTGAGGTACCGGGTTCATCTCACTAGGGAGGGCCAGACAGTGGGCGCAGGTCAGTGGGTGCGCGCACCGTGTGCGAGCCGAAGCAGGGCCAGGCATTGCCTCACTTGGGAAGCACAAGGGGTCAGGGAGTTCCCTTTCTGAGTCAAAGAAAAGGGGTGACGGACTCACCTGGAAAATCGGGTCACTCCCACCGGAATACTGCACTTTTCCAACCGGCTTAAAAAACGGCGCACCACGAGATTATATCCGGCACCTGGCTCAGAGGGTCCTACGCCCACGGAGTCTCGCTGATTGCTAGCACAGCAGTCTGAGATCAAACTGCAAGGCGGCAGCGAGGCTGGGGGAGGGGCGCCCGCCATTGCCCAGGCTTGCTTAGGTAAACAAAGCAGCCATGAAGCTCCAGCTGGGTGGAGCTCACCACAGCTCAAGGAGGCCTGCCTGCCTCTGTAGGCTCCACCTCTGGGGGGCAGAGCACAGACAAACAAGACAACAGTAACCTCTGCAGACTTAAATGTCCCTGTCTGAAAGCTTTGAAGAGAGCAGTGGTTCTCCCAGCACGCAGCTGGAGATCTGAGAACAGGCAGGCTGCCTCCTCAAGTGGGTCCCTGACCCCTGACCCCCGAGCAGCCTAACTGGGAGGCACCCCCCAGCAGGGGCACACTGACACCTCACACGGCAGGGTATTCCAACAGACCTGCAGCTGAGGGTCCTGTCTGTTAGAAGGAAAACTAAAAAACAGAAAGGACATCCACACCAAAAACCCATCTGTACATCACCATCATCAAAGACCAAAAGTAGATAAAACCACAAAGATGGGGGAAAAACAGAACAGAAAAACTGGAAACTCTAAAAACCAGAGCGCCTCTCCTCCTCCAAAGGAACGCAGTTCCTCACCAGCAATGGAACAAAGCTGGATGGAGAATGACTTTGATGAGCTGAGAGAAGAAGGCTTCAGACGATCAAATTACTCTGAGCTACGGGAGGACATTCAAACCAAAGGCAAAGAAGTTGAAAACTTTGAAAAAATTTAGAAGAATGTATAACTAGAATAACCAATACAGGGAAGTGCTTAAAGGAGCTGATGGAGCTGAAAACCAAGGCTCGAGAACTACGTGAAGAATGCAGAAGCCTCAGGAGCCGATGCGATCAACTGGAAGAAAGGGTATCAGCGAGGGAAGATGAAATGAATGAAATGAAGCGAGAAGGGAAGTTTAGAGAAAAAAGAATAAAAAGAAATGAGCAAAGCCTCCAAGAAATATGGGACTATGTGAAAAGACCAAATCTACGTCCGATTGGTGTACCTGAAAGTGATAGGGAGAATGGAACCAAGTTGGAAAACACTCTGCAGGATATTATCCAGGAGAACTTCCCCAATCTAGCAAGGCAGGCCAATGTTCAGATTCAGGAAATACAGAGAATGCCACAAAAATACTCCTCGAGAAGAGCAACTCCAAGACACATAATTGTCAGATTCACCAAAGTTGAAATGAAGGAAAAAATGTTAAGGGCAGCCAGAGAGAAAGGTCGGGTTACCCTCAAAGGGAAGCCCATCAGACTAACAGCCGATCTCTCAGCAGAAACCCTACAAGCCAGAAGAGAGGGGGGGCCAATATTCAACATTCTTAAAGAAAAGAATTTTCAACCCAGAATTTCATATCCAGCCAAACTAAGCTTCATAAGTGAAGGAGAAATAAAATACTTTACAGAAAAGCAAATGCTGAAAGATTTTGTCACCACCAGGCCTGCCCTAAAAGAGCTCCTGAAGGCAGTGCTAAACATGAAAAGGAACAACCGGTACCAGCCACTGCAAAAACATGCCAAAATGTAAAGATCATCGAGACTAGGAAGAAACTGCATCAACTAACTAGCAAAATAACCAGCTAACATCGTAATGACAGGATCAAATTCACACATAACAATATTAACTTTAAATGTAAATGGGCTAAATGCTCCAATTAAAAGACACAGACTGGCAAATTGGATAAAGAGTCAAGACCCATCAGTGTGCTGTATTCAGGAAACCCATCTCACATGCAGAGACACACATAGGCTCAAAATAAAAGGATGGAGGAAGATCTACCAAGCAAATGGAAAACAAAAAAGGGCAGGGGTTGCAATCCTAGTCTCTGATAAAACAGACTTTAAACCAACAAAGATCAAAAGAGACAAAGAAGGCCATTACATAATGGTAAAGGGATCAATTCAACAAGAAGAGCTAACTATCCTAAATATATATGCACCCAATACAGGAGCACCAAGATTCATAAAGCAAGTCCTGAGTGACCTACAAAGAGACTTAGACTCCCACACATTAATAATGGGAGACTTTAACACCCCACTGTCAACATTAGACAGATCAACGAGACAGAAAGTCAACAAGGATACCCAGGAATTGAACTCAGCTCTGCACCAAGTGGACCTAATAGACATCTACAGAACTCTCCACCCCAAATCAACAGAATATACATTTTTTTCAGCACCACAACACACCTATTCCAAAATTGACCACATAGTTGGAAGTAAAGCTCTCCTCAGCAAATGTATAAGAACAGAGATTATAACAAACTATCTCTCAGACCACAGTGCAATCAAACTAGAACTCAGGATTAAGAATCTCACTCAAGACCGCTCAACTACATGGAAACTGAACAACCTGCTCCTGAATGACTACTGGGTACATAACGAAATGAAGGCAGAAATAAAGATGTTCTTTGAAACCAATGAGAACAAAGACACAATATACCAGAATCTCTGGGACGCATTCAAAGCAGTGGGTAGAGGGAAATTTATAGCACTAAATGCCCACAAGAGAAAGCAGGAAAGATCCAAAATTGACACCCTAACATCACAATTAAAAGAACTAGAAAAGCAAGAGCAAACACATCCAAAAGCTAGCAGAAGGCAAGAAATAACTAAAATCAGAGCAGAACTGAAGGAAATAGAGACACAAAAAACCCTTCAAAAAATTAATGAATCCAGGAGCTGGTTTTTTGAAAGGATCAACAAAATTGATAGACCCTTAGCAAGACTAATAAAGACAAAAAAGAGAAGAATCAAATAGATGCAATAAAGAATGATAAAGGGCATACCACCACCGATCCCACAGAAATACAAACTACCATCAGAGAATACTGCAAACACCTCTACGGAAATAAACTAGAAAATCTAGAAGAAATGGATAAATTCCTTGACACATACACTCTCCCAAGACTAAACCAGGAAGAAGTTGAATCTCTTAATAGACCAATAACAGGAGCTGAAATTGTGGCAATAATCAATAGCTTACCAACCAAAAAGAGTCCAGGACCAGATGGATTCACAGCCGAATTCTACCAGAGGCACAAGGAGGAACTGGTACCATTACTTCTGAAACTATTCCAATCAACAGAAAAAGAGGGAATCCTCCCTAACTCATTTTATGAGGCCAGCATCATTCTGATACTAAAGCCAGGCAGAGACACAACCAAAAAAGAGAATTTTAGACCAATATCCTTGATGAACATTGATGCAAAAATCCTCAATAAAATACTGGCAAACCGAATCCAGCAGCACATCAAAAAGCTTATCCACCATGATGAAGTGGGTTTCGCCCCTGGGATGCAAGGCTGGTTCAATATACACAAATCAATAAATGTAATCCAGCATATAAACAGAGCCAAAGACAAAAACCACATGATTATCTCAATAGATGCAGAAAAAGCCTTTGACAAAATTCAACAACCCTTCATGCTAAAAACTCTCAATAAATTAGGTATTGATGGGACGTATTTCAAAATAATAAGAGCTATCTATGACAAACCCACAGCCAATATCATACTGAATGGGCAAAAACTGGAAGTATTCTCTTTGAAAACGGGCACAAGACAGGGATGCCCTCTCTCACCACTCCTATTCAACATAGTGTTGAAAGTTCTGGCCAGGGCAATTAGGCAGGAGAAGGAAATAAAGGGTACTCAATTAGGAAAAGATGAAGTCAAATTGTCCCTGTTTGCAGATGACATGATTGTATATCTAGAAAACCCCATTGTCTCAGCCCAAAATCTCCTTAAGCTGATAAGGAACTTTAGCAAAGTCTCAGGATACAAAATCAATGTACTAAAATCACAGGCATTCTTATACACCAACAACAGACAAACAGAGAGCCAAATCATGAGTGAACTCCCATTCACAATTGCTTCAAAGAGAATAAAATACCTAGGAATCCAACTTACAAGGGATGTGAAGGACCTCTTCAAGGAGAACTACAAACCACTGCTCAATGAAATAAAAGAGGATACAAACAAATGGAAGAACATTCCATGCTCATGGGTAGGAAGAATCAGTATCGTGAAAATGGCCATACTGCCCAAGGTAATTTACAGATTCAATGCCATCCCCATCAAGCTACCAATGCCTTTCTTCACAGAATTGGAGAAAACTACTTTAAAGTTCATATGGAACCAAAAAAGAGCCCACATCGCCAAGTCAATCCTAAGCCAAAAAAGCAAAGCTGGAGGCATTACACTACCTGACTTCAAACTATACTACAAGGCTACAGTAACCAAAACAGCATGGTACTGGTACCAAAACAGAGATATAGATCAATGGAACAGAACAGAGCCCTCAGAAATAATGCCGCATATCTACAACTATCTGTTCTTTGACAAACCTGAGAAAAACAAGCAATGGGGAAAGGATGCCCTATTTAATAAATGGTGCTGGGAGAACTGGCTAGCCATATGTAGAAAGCTGAAACTGGATCCCTTCCTTACACCTTATACAAAAATCAATTCAAGATGGATTAAAGACTTAAACGTTAGACCTAAAACCATAAAAACCCTAGAAGAAAACCTAGGCATTACCATTCAGGACATAGGCATGGGCAAGGACTTCATGTCTAAAACACCAAAAGCAATGGCAACAGAAGCCAAAATTGACAAATGGGATCTAATTAAACTAAACAGCTTCTGCACAGCAAAAGAAACTACCATCAGAGTGAACAGGCAACCTACAAAATGGGAGAAAATTTTCACCACCTACTCATCTGACAAAGGGCTAATATCCAGAATCTACAATGAAGTCAAACAAATTTACAAGAAAAAAACAAACAACCCCATCAAAAAGTGGGCGAAGGACATGAACAGACACTTCTCAAAAGAAGACATCTATGCAGCCAAAAAACACATGAAAAAATGCTCATCATCACTGGCCATCAGAGAAATGCAAATCAAAACCACAATGAGACACCATCTCACACCAGTTAGAATGGCAGTCATTAAAAAGTCAGGAAACAACAGGTGCTGGAGAGGATGTGGAGAAATAGGAACACTTTTACACTGTTGGTGGGACTGTAAACTAGTTCAACCATTGTGGAAGTCAGTGTGGCGATTCCTCAGGGATCTAGAACAAGAAATACCATTTGACCCAGCCATCCCATTACTGGGTATATATGCAAAGGATTATATATCATGCTGCTGTACATGCACACGTATGTTTATTGTAGCACTATTGACAACAGCAAAGACTTGGAACCAACCCAAATGTCCAACAATGATAGACTAGATTAATAAAATGTGGCACATATACACCATGGAATACTATGCAGCCATAAAAAATGATGAGTTCATGTCCTTTGTAGGGACATGGATGAAATTGGAAATCATCATTCTCAGTAAACTATCGCAAGAACAAAAAACCAAACACCGCATATTCTCACTCATAGGTGGGAATTGAACAATGAGATCACATGGACACAGGAAGGGGAATATCACACTCTGGGGACTGTGGTGGGGTGGGGGGAGGGGGGAGGGATAGCATTGGGAGATATACCTAATGCTAGATGAGGAGTTAGTGGGTGCAGCACACCAGCATGGCACATGTATACATATGTAACTAACCTGCACAATGTGCACATGTACCCTAAAACTTAAAGTATAATTTTAAAGAAGTAAGATATTAGAAGGGTCCTTTCATAGGACTCATAACAAGATAAGTTAGTACTTCAGATTGATAGCAATAGGAGGAACACGAAGTCCCAGGCAGACAGGGGCGGATCTGGAGACACTTTCGCTTCCTTTCCCTGGAGAAACTCGACCTATGACTCTTTACTTTCAAGATGGCTAAAAAAATTGAAAGCATTTTGAGAAATGGGATCCTGCCAAAAGCAACTGCCAACAGCACATGTTAAACAACTAATAGGTAAAATAAATTAACAGTCGATCATTTAAGATCGATTATTATCATTTTAAAATTGTAATTTGAATTTTATGAAACATATCCAGGAAAATAAATATTAAATTGTAGAACACTACAGCCTCTGTTCAAATATATCTTAAAATTGGACTCTTAAACAACATGTTCCAGAACAGATACCTTCTATTCTGGGTTTTTGTTTTTTTTTGTTTTTTTGAGACGGAGTCTTACGTTGTCACCCAGGCTGGAGTGCAGTGGCATGCTCTCGCTCACTGCAAGCTCCGCTTCCCAGGTTCATGCCATTCTCCGGAGACGGGGTTTCACCGTGTTAGCCAGGATGGTCTCGATCTCCTGACCTCGTCATCTGCCCACCTCAGCCTCCCAAAGTGCTGGGATTACAGGCGTGAGCCACTGCGCCTGGCCGTATTCTGGGTTGTTTTTTTACCTTCCACTTGATGTTCACTGCTTCCTACAAACCTTGGAAACGTTGAGCTTTTTTCTTCCACTTGCTTATTCTGTCTCTTCCTAGTGATCCACGGAAAGATTATAGCATTTTGTCTTAAATGATATTGAGGTCCCACATGAGGGTAACTTATGGTATATTATTTGTATTAGAAATGGTAAATTAAGTCATCTAGTTCACTGAACCTAGAAATTTGTGAACTTGTAGAAAAGCCTATGTAAATTGAATTTATATAAAAAATTTGTATCTTTATTTTTATAAATATGATTATAAAATTACTGTTTTGATATTAAATAGCTTATGTGCATAATTACACAAATTGCATCATGAACACAATATAATGAATTATTACTGTTAAAACACTTAATAAATGTTTATCAGATAACAAGATTTTTTATTTATCTCATTTTAAGGTCAAAATAATTCTTTTTAAACTTGGAGAGTGCAAAAACTTCACTTTCATATTTGTCATGTTTAGGTTATACTTGTTAGACAATTATACATAAACAGTCATAAGTACCACATATCAATATGTGTGAGAAGCATACATATTTGAAAACAAGGCATTAAAATTAGATTGTCAATGGGTACATTAATATTCATTTTCTTTTTTTATTTGACTACTCTGAATCCTATAAAAGTGTAATTCAGAAACAGTTCTCATGATTAAAGTAGGTGTCTTGTAGATTATATTTATAAAATATTCAATAAACATCATCTTCATTTCCACGAAGTAAGAAATGTGCTCTTTGATGAGGGTGACTCAAGAAATCAATTCATTAAAAAAAGTGATTGCATTTTCCCACAGCTACTTCTGTAAATCAGGAAACTGAATGATGCTAATGTAATTAACATGTTCACAATTGCATCTGCCTCCTTTAATTGAGTCTTCATGGCAGAATAGATATTAGCAATTATAATAGACATAAATAAAATAATCTAATATTCAGGTTACATGTCTTGATTTTTCAATTTGATGTTTACTGTCATCTGCATATGAAGGATATACACACACACACATATATGGAGTGAGAGAGAGTGTGCATTCTTGGCCTAACTTCATTTTTCAACTCATCATTTAAGTGGCAATGATTTTAAATTGACAGACCTTAAAACAGAATCTCTCCATGCATAAATTACCTCTTCGGAGAAAGGTAGGACATTTCATGAGAACGGATTAACCCTAGAGTGCTTTTCAGAGTGTTTAGTTCCATGCAACAAGAGATTTTGACTCATTGTGTCTCCACTAATTGTAATAATAATAATTTTTTGTCTTAATCAATACAAACTATGATCTAACTGAATTAAAAATAAATAAATTTTTTTCTATCGGGATATTTTTATTGAACTAATTGGAATAATTATATGCATTAAAAAGATGAAAATACACAACTGGGTTTGTAATAAAAAAACTGTGAATTAATATTGACATACCTTTTAATTTGGGGATACTAAATTAGATGCACTCTATCCTAAAAGGGTGTGAAAACCTGGACAAAAAATAAGGAATGTAATTTTAAATTTATGGTGTTTTTGGAAACTTAATTATGTTTAAGTTGCAGTGTATGCTATTTAAGAAAATGGTGTTAAAGTGAAATATTTATTTAAACTGTGTTAAAATATACATGCATGTTTAAGAATTTAAGTTTATGTGTTTCATCAAATTCAGATTTTGAATTTCTGAAATTGACTGATTTAGAACCTAAAATTTTTTGCAGTCACCTACAAGTAATTTTTAGGTCCATAAGATCTGAGAAATACTACCTGTCTTTTTCTTCCAGAAACTTCACTTATAATTCTAGAAACAGTCATCAGATGATGGTAACAGTTTGGGAAGTATATATAGCAGTCTCTTTTCTTAGACATCTTACTGACATTTGAGAAAAAAATGAAATTCTGGTACATATTTTTTGTTACAAATTAGTAACTAAGATTTCCTCATAAAAATGAATATATGCCACAATTAAACAAATATATAAATATATTCAGTAAAGTTCCTTCTTTACAAACTGAAAGTCATGTGGATATAGTAGGTTATAAAAAAAATTTTGTGGATCATTACCAGCATTGAAAAAATGAAATAGAACAGGATAAGGTAAAATAGAATGAAAATATCAAAAGCTATCATCTATGCAAAAGGCTAAGTACTGCTTTTTTGAAACTCATGTTTCAGCTACTTTACATGCGCATGGTTAGGGAGCATTAAGTAAAATACATTTTTCACAGTGGCTCACAGTCAAATAATATTCAGCAATTACAATGCAGTGTCAAGAAGTCAGTAATGTCACGAAAGTACTAGCAGTTATTTAGAGCTTTTACATTGTATTTTTATGTCTAAAATAGATTACATCTAAAATATTATGCAAACATTAAAAATTAATTATGTATAGCATATATAAGATGTATTAATATATAAATAATTATACACTAAAAACACGAAAAAATGAAAAAAATCCATAATCCTACAATATTAGAAATGATTACTATGTTTGCTATTTGTCTGATAATTAGCATACCTATTCTACCTACATATTTTACAGTTAAACTTATGCATATTCATTTGTATTTTTTATTTGTTGTATATATTATTCATGTTTAGAGTATTAGTATCACATTAATAGTCACATAACATTCCACTACTTTATGTAACTGAATTTCTTTAGTTCTTTTTTCTAAGATTAAACTTTTGGACTGACAGGATTTTCAGTATCATAGCTACTGTTAGCAAGAAACATTTTATTGAATGTAGCTATCCTTATTAGTTTATTTTCTTAGAGTTCATTCATTCAACAAACATTTTAATTTTTGATTGCTCCTCTGCTAGTTCCTAAACAGTTAACACCTAAAAGATCACTGATGAATGCATGCCCCAGAGTAGTTCATGACTGTAAATATACACAAAAGTGACATAAGAAAATTTATAAATGTACAATTGAAGTATGTACAAAGTATTGTTGTGACATGAAAGAGGAAATAATAATCTTCATGGAATAATTTTTGGGAAGATTAAATAAGTAGTCAAGAACTAAAATAATTTTTCGGTGAAGACATAGACAGATGAAATTTGAGTGCAATCTTTCTGTCTTCCTTTATACTGTAACACAGAGCTTTTCCTAAATAGCAGTTACAGTGCAATTGAATACAATGGAAATAGATTTGAAAGAATTTTTTTGTTTTTTGGAGACGGAGTCTTGCTCTGTCACCCAGGTTGGAGTGCAGTGGCACGATCTTGGTTCACTGCAAGCTCCACCTCCGGAGTTCACACCATTCTCCTGCCTCAGCCTCCCGAGTAGCTGTGACTACAGTCGCCTGCCACCACGCCCGGCTAATTTTTTTTTTTTTTGTATTTTTAGTAGAGACGGGGTTTCACCGGTGTTAGCCAGGATGGTCTCGATCTCCTGACCTCGTGATCCGCCCGCCTCAGCCTCCCAAAGTGCTGGGATTACAGCCGTGAGCCACTGCGCCCGGCCTGAAAGAATTTTTCAAAGTATAATATAGTAGGTTTCATGGGCTCATTGATTTGTAAGATTCAGAAATTGAATTAACAGGTCAAAAATTCAGAAGATATTTATAACCTTTGAAATGTATTGGAATATTTATTTTACCAGACTGGTACCTAACTATAAAAACCTCATATACTAAAATATTTTGGGTCAAAAGATTCCAGAAATCTGTACCAGGGAAGTTCTATATATTATTTGTACAGGACTGAGCAAATGGTTGGGTGTTCATAAATTCCCAGATCAAATTAATATTTAGTTATTATAACTAAAAATAAACAATATAATATTATACAAAACATAAATTTTATTTGTAAATGTAGGTGTAAGATTTTATCACATGTGGTCAACATTTGCATAGTAGGTATTTTAACAAATGTTAGTATCTGAATCTTAATTTCCATGTTCTTATTGAACTTTATACTTGATTTTATCTTAGAAATTGACCAAACTTTTTTTTTAAAGACATGAGTGACTTTTATTATTTTTCTATTATATTTTCTTAGGGTCTGCCAGGCCCACCTGGTGAAAAAGGTGAAAATGGGGATGTTGGTCCCATGGTAAGTTTTTATTTTTGGTGTTTGATGGGTATGTGTCATATGCATGGCAGTCACTGGTTTGTAAAGTATTATGTGTTCTTTCATTACTATGTATATATTATTGAGGTGTATATAAGCAACTGACATGATTTAGTTATATATTAGTCTTTAGCTCTGGATTTTGATTTGGAGCAGGTAGAGAATAGGTAATATTGACTCAAGATTTAGATAATTAGCAATTTATACAGAATCAAAAATTAACTACTTTGAAACAAATTCTTAATTTAATAATTCTGTCTTAATTAGAATGCTATGACTTATAATTATTTGCATTTATTGATTCTGGCTCTCTAAGACCTGAACTGAAAATTTGAAATGCATATAATTGTTTATGAAGCACTACCTTAGATAAGAAAATAATTAGCAAAGGTCATTGAAATCCATAATGAAATGTGATGACTGCATGTCTTAAGTGGCCCTTTCCTTCAACATTGCCCCCAATTTTCACTTCCTTCAAAATACACATTTTGAAATTTTAACACTTGTCTGTTAGGTTTTATTCTCCTTAGGAATTACACTCAAATCTATTATATTCTTTGAAATGATCCGTATCATCATTAATAAACCTAGATATAAGAAATGCATAAAAAACTTTGCTGGCCGGGCGCGGTGGCTCACGCCTGTAATCCCAGCACTTTGGGAGGCTGAGGCGGGCGGATCACGATGTCAGGAGATCGAGACCATCCTGGCTAACACGGTGAAACCCCGTCTCTACTAAAAATACAAAACAAAATTAGCCGGGCATGGTGGCGTGTGCCTGTAGTCCCAGCTACTCGGGAGGCTGAGACAGGAGAATGGCGTGAACCCAGGAGGCGGAGCTTGCAGTGAGCCGAGATCGCGCCACTGCACTCCAGCCTGGGCGACAGAGCAAGACTCCGTCTCAAAAAAAAAACCACTTTTCTGATTCAAATAACTGGTTAATACTTCCAAGCAGTAACAGATACATAGCAAGTTCCTTTCCAGATATGGTTACCATCGTTCCATGAATCATTGATATATTCTTCCTGATTACACGGTAGTAGATAATAACAGAAAAGCTTTTCAACCATGGCATTAGAATAAACTGAGATCTTTTAAAAATACTAATGTCCAGTGAAATGTACTAATGTACAGTGAAAAACAAATTCGCTGTAGACTATTTTAATCACAACTTTGAGATAGGAGTTTCTGGAATCAGTATTTTATAAAAAGTTTTCCAAGTTAATTTTACTGCACTGTCAGGAGAGAAAATCTTTGTTTTATGATGAAATTAAATAATTATTCTTATTTCTAATTCTAGCATATAGAACCTAAGAGTTGACATAGAAAAAGCTAAAAATACCTATCAACAAAAAATACTTCTATTGAGTTAATGAATTCTAAATCTATTCAAGCACCATTTATTTTTCCAACTTTACATTCTCTTTATGTTGTAACATATTCTAGCATGAAATATATCTAGTTATATTGTGAACACATTATACCAGACAGTAGCAATAGGCTTTCTTGGCCCATTTTCTAATCAAATTGTTTATCTTGAAATCCTAATTTCCTCATAGCTATGTGTAAAGGCTCATTTGCTAACATGATGTTGTATCCATGAAGGATGACTTATAACCCTGATATGCTTCACTAACTATAGTTTTTGCAAGCTTAAACTTCTTTTAGATTTTTCAGTCATAAAATGAAAATGTTGGAAACACATTTGAATTTGGTCTTTGTAAACCTCAATATTTCTCTCTTACAGGGGCCACCTGGTCCTCCAGGCCCAAGAGGCCCTCAAGGTCCCAATGGAGCTGATGTAAGAACTCTGAAATATATGTTAATTATTTTGAAGTTATATAGGTATTGTTATTTTATGGCAGATGCTCTTTGTGAGTTATAACAATATTAAACTATTGTTTAATATTAAGTGGTTAAGAACTCAAGGGTCACCTGTTCACTCCACTTTATTATACAATGAAATAAATGGAATTTATAGTGAACAAATCATGGAAAATGTAACAAAGGTACACATTTTCCATTCAATAGATATTTACTGGTGACTGAGAAATGTTATAATGTTGTATATATTAAAATTACTACATTGTTCAAACCAACATACTTAGACTGTGCCTTGCATATGATAACTCTTATGCATTTGTTAACAGTGGCTTTCATGTAAAAGCTTTGCATTTTGTATTTTCAGACTATATAATGTTACAGCAATATGTGCGTGATAGGTGCAGCCTTTATCATGTAAAATGTTTTCTCTTAATTGTATAAAGATGATATTCTCCAAGCTTAAAAATTATTTTAATGTTATAAGATTTTGAAATATAATGCCATATTTATCTTACTGTTACCATTAATGGATCCATGGCTTTGATGATATTTTTCCTTCTGGCCAACTTTTCACAATGAAGAAGTCTATGTTTCCTTCATGTCTCTGGTCTTCATTTTCTTCATTATTTAATATCTGCTTTAATTCTGGCAGGCCAGAACTAAGTAAAAATAGACTAGAAAGAGAGGAATTAAAAGAGTTTTTAGATTTTCATTCTTCTTAGGTAATTTAAAAGCTAAAAGATGTTATAAGGGGTTTGTTTCTTGCCTAGATTATGTAATTCTTAACCAGGGTCATAATTTTGATTCACTACAAAATCACCGCCTAAAACCAATCTGACTATTCTATTGGCAAAGAGATTGAAATTATGTTTCAGGAATCAACCAGAGCTTGAAAGTCTCCTGCTTTATCTTCAAAATTATAGTGAATTTGAAAATCAGTGTAATATATTCAATTATTTGCTTTCCAACACATTTGACAATTCTATTAAGCATCATTTAGTCTCATTCTTTAAATGACTAAGAATACTCATGCATCTATTTCTCTTCTTTGAGAACAACTAGACATATGTTTACGAATGCATTATTTTAATAAGAATATGGATAATTACATTCCTTTTTCTACACTGCAGGGACCACAAGGACCCCCAGGGTCTGTTGGTTCAGTTGGTGGTGTTGGAGAAAAGGTAAATATGTTAGTGACACACAGTTTGAAACTGCATGAATTAAGAACTGTAATAATATTGGGTAGTAGTTTAAGTGCTTCTAGTATGTGTGTTTCTAAGCCTTTTACATAGTTATATGATTCACATGTCATCTAGTAGTTGCAAAAATTAAAGTTGAAATGATTTTGCAATATTATGTTTTGGTTGCCAATTATTTTATTGAATGAGTGCAGGTATTATTTTCTTTAAGCAGGAACCTCACAATTACGGTGTCGTTAATATCCACATTTATAAGCTGAGAAAGCTGAGCCCTAGAGGATTCCTGTAATTTCATCAAAGATTTTCCTTAGAAAGTAACTAAGCTAGGATACACTGCAGTCCATGAATGTCTAGTAATAGTACTCAAAATAGAAGAGATTGGTTGATGTAACTGACTTAAAGGGAAAAAGGAATCCTGCAAGCCACAAAGGAATGAATCATTCATTTTGTTATATTTTGAGTTATATTTTCTTTTTTTTTTAATTTTTTTTTATTATACTTTAAGTTTTAGGGTACATGTGCACATTGTGCAGGTTAGTTACATATGTATACATGTGTCATGCTGGTGCACAGCACCCACTAACTCGTCATCTAGCATTAGGTATATCTCCCAATGCTATCCCTCCCCCCTCCCCCCTCCCCACCACAGTCCCCAGAGTATGATATTCCCCTTCCTGTGTCCATGTGATCTCATTGTTCAATTCCCACCTATGAGTGAGAATATGCGGTGTTTGGTTTTTTGTTCTTGCGATAGTTTACTGAGAATGATGGTTTCCAATTTCATCCATGTCCCTACAAAGGATATGAACTCATCATTTTTTATGGCTGCATAGTATTCCATGGTGTATATGTGCCACATTTTCTTAATCCAGTCTATCATTGTTGGACATTTGGGTTGGTTCCAAGTCTTTGCTATTGTGAATAATGCCGCAATAAACATACGTGTGCATGTGTCTTTATAGCAGCATGATTTATAGTCATTTGGGTATATACTCAGTAATGGGATGGCTGGGTCAAATGGTATTTCTAGTTCTAGATCCCTGAGGAATCGCCACACTGACTTCCACAATGGTTGAACTAGTTTACAGTCCCACCAACAGTGTAAAAGTGTTCCTATTTCTCCACATCCTCTCCAGCACCTGTTGTTTCCTGACTTTTTAATGATTGCCATTCTAACTGGTGTGAGATGATATCTCATTGTGGTTTTGATTTGCATTTCTCTGATGGCCAGTGATGATGAGCATTTTTTCATGTGTTTTTTGGCTGCATAGATGTCTTCTTTTGAGAAGTGCCTGTTCATGTCCTTCGCCCACTTTTTGATGGGGTTGTTTGTTTTTTTCTTGTAAATTTGTTTGAGTTCATTGTAGATTCTGGATATTAGCCCTTTGTCAGATGAGTAGGTTGCGAAAATTTTCTCCCATGTTGTAGGTTGCCTATTCACTCTGATGGTAGTTTCTTTTGCTGTGCAGAAGCTGTTTAGTTTAATTAGATCCCATTTGTCAATTTTGGCTTTTGTTGCCATTGCTTTTGGTGTTTTGGACATGAAGTCCTTGCCCACGCCTATGTCCTGAATGGTAATGCCTAGGTTTTCTTCTAGGGTTATTTTCATTACTAATACTCTGACCTATCCTTGTCACTTGTCAAAATATTTGGCATGAACCACAATATCTGGGATCAGAATAGCTTTTTTTTTTTTCTTGTGAACATGATTTCATTTAAAAGTCTGCTCTTCCTTTTATAAAAATGTCAAAATGATTCATTGATTTCTTATTTATGCATTCATGCTCACTTCGTAATAGAATTTTCAAGAAAATTATCATTGATATTTGCTTGCTTTAAAAAATAACTACCAATTTTCAGAAAGGGAAGAATTATATTTATAACATCATATATTATGCAGTGAAAACACTAAAAAATTCCTTAATATGCTACTTGTTAAAAGATATCTGCAGTGTAGACTTACTCTATTCTTAAAAATGATTTCCTTTCTTGGTCTCAAGTTTTTTTGTGTATTTTATATTATATTTAAATTTATTTCTTTTAATTAAAGCATTTAATTCTCAGAAAAATGTAGTAAGATTAGATTATGTTATTATATTTTGATATCTACTTCAGCTTGACACCTGTATTCTAGTATTTTGATTATAATCGTTATTTGATTAAGATAATTTTTAACTCATTAGATAATTCTTACTGCATTCTTTGATTGACTGCCTTCTTTAATATATTCTTAAATTTAAAGTTGTGTGTTGAAACTGTTCCAGTAGTTGGTGTTGAAACTGAAAACACATTTTTCATTCCATTCAGTTGTCCTAGAAAACATTTTTCATCTTGCTTAGTCTCCTATGGGAGAGCACTTGTCTCTGAGGATATCATCACGTTAGACAAAAGGCACCAAGGCACACACCTTTTCCTCTTCTCTTTGCATCATCTCCTTTTGGCTCTAATGCTGACTCAATTGTTGTGGGAGCTAGTCTCTAGGATTATTAGCTTTTATCGGCTTATCTTGTTTCCTAAAAAGTTTGAATGCAGAGGGAAAGTTGTCATTATTTCAGTGCTACTCTTGAAAATAGGCATGAATGCCAGATGTTTAGTTCTGAGAAACTTCCTTCCACATTGTTTCCATTTAATTTAAAGCCTATGTATATTATAGTAACACTTTGCCAACTTTGACTCTTATGAGAATAATTCAGTCAATCTGAATCATTTTGAATCAATCCCAGTCAAAATGAGTTACACTAAAAAACAGTTTTAATTTTGCTCCTTTCTTTTGATTTTTTTTATGTGACAGCATGATAGAAGCAGAATTCTAACCTTCGTTTTTTTGTTTGTTTGTTTGTTTGTTGTTGTTGATGTTTTTTTTAATCAAGGATAGTATAATTTCTAATAGATTACAAATTTCTAACATCAGCTTTGATTCTGGCTGAATGTATACCCATTTCTATATTGGAAAATTTATTTCCAGTCACTGACAATGAAGAATTAAAAAACCAGTATCTTTTAGTCACGTTGCATTTTGTCTAAATATATTTAACCTGTTCTTCATGTACTGTAAAATTGCTATAAATAACTTTAGCACTTCACTAATTTTGTCAATACTTGGAAATATGTCAGGATATTTTCTTAAGGTTTATACATATTTTATAACTTTGTACATACAGAGTAATTTGTTGTTCTTTCTGAAAAGATATGTACCTAAACAAGTGCTTTATATAATGAGGTAAATAGTTACACGATAAGTAATGATGACTTCATAATCTAACATCTCCTTCATATATCAGTGCTCTATCATAAAACTTATATTAATTATTATTCTTCAGAATGAATAGTTTGTAGCATTGTGGTATTAGGAATATAGACTTAATTTATATAACATTAGTCTTGTTGCAATGATTTATTGATTTGTGATTTTGTCCCACCTTCCTTTTAAATGAAACATTTTAGATAAATTTTACATTTCATTTTAACTAATTGTCATTTTACATTGTGCACACTTGGATCTAACATACTAAATGGTAGTTTTCATATATTTTGGACAAATGAATATTAATATATTATTCTAAAAATGAAGAAACTTTGTAGTAAAAAGCTCATAGTTTTTTTGAAGCAGAAGATATTTTAAATTTTTTATCACCTCAGCATTTATCATTAGAAAGCACATACATAAATTCTAAGATTATTTAAACCTATCTTTTTACTACATATCATTTCACTCATTTAATAAAAAGAAAATAATCTTTTCACAATATCCATAAATTTAACTTTATAGTTGATAAGAACGAAAAGAGAACAATAAAACATATAGAGGGTTACTACGAAGTATTTCAACTATTTCTTCTGCAGTTCTAACTTTCTGTGATGTTACCATGAATTAATGTGGTACATAAGAAAACATTTTGGTTATTTCTTTTGCTGTGCAGAAGCTTTTTAGTTTAATTAAATCTCATTTGTCTAATTGGGGGTTTCTTTTGCCTGTGCTTTTGAGGTCTTAGTCATGAATTATTTGCCTAGACCAATGTCCAGAAGAGTTTTCCCTATGTTTTCTTTTAGTATTTTTATAGTTTCAGGTCTTATGTTTAAATTCTTGAATCCTTCTTGAGTTGATTTTTGTATATGGTAAGAGATAGGAGTCTAGTTTAATTCTTCTGCTTAAGGCAAATCAGATTTCTCAGCACCATTTATTGAAAAGAGGATCTTTTCCTTTTTGTTTTTGTCAACTTTGTCAAAGATTAGTTTGCTGTAAATATGCTTTTTTAGTTACTACAGCCTTGTAGTTGAATTTGAAGTCAGATAGTGTGATGCCTCCAGTTTTGTTCTTTTTGCTTAAGATTGCTTTGGCAATAAGACTCTTTTTTTGGTTTCATGTGAATTTTAGGTTTTTTTTCTAATTATATGAAAAATGACATGTTCAATGTACATGCTCAATAGACTTATCATATTTCTAAATAAATATTTTAACATGGACATTTTACAATTGATTTCAATGCCAAACTACTTGTTTCATTTTTAAGATATGAATATCAGCTCTTGGAAATATCACTAACATATCATTACATTATACTGAGATAGATGAATGATACCTCTCTTTATAAATAATATAAATGCAATTTTTTTTGTAAGAGTTATGCAAAAATTCTGGAAGTATTTGCTGTTCATCTTGAGAGATGAAATAATTTACACATCACACTACTTATAATAAACTCTTGAAAAGTACTTGATGTCTCCACCATTAAGTGGGTAATTTAAGAATTTAAAATATTTGTATATTCTCAGAGTAAGAAACTATGTACACAAAATAGTCTCTGCCCTGAAATTATGTTTGTATGGAATATGACACATTTATTTAAGAGCAGTGGATTTGTGTCAGGAATATCGGAAATATTAGAGTTAAAAAGTAAGGGAAATTTAGGCCTCACTTCTTTTTCAATTTAAAAGAACAATTGCCACCTCACAATTGCTGAGACCACTAGTGTGACTGATTTTGAGTGGAAACATGGTAAATGAATGTACTGTGTTACTTAAATGATTACTTGAACAAGATGTTATATTTTTGTGCATTTTGAATTGTGGGGCATTAGCAACAGACTTTCATAGCTAAACCCTACTAGTTACAGAGATTGATTTATTAGTCCACTGGGCTAGAAAAAAAGCCATTCATATCTAAACAGGGAGATAATAAAGGCTATCACATTTATGTGTATACTCAAATGGAGCAATTTTAATTAATGTCTAAGTACCTTTACATATATTATAATTATTGTCTTTCCTCTAAGTTCTTTAGATTCCTACTAAACAAATCCTCTAAAATATCAACATATGTACCAGCAAGTCATCTGTTGATTTGTTGTAGTTAAGATAAATAAATTTACATTTTAGCAAACAACAATTTGAAAGTGTTCACTCAATAAACTTTATTGTAATATGAATATTGACACAGTGCAAATACATAATATTTTAGGAAACATGCATATATCTGTTATGATGGTTTTGTGGTAATCTGGATTAATATGCCAACTATTAACCAACCAGTGACAACTACAGCATCAAGCCTGCATATTTCTGTCTACTCACCTGAGAAATAAAAGCATTGGAGTCACTGATAGAAAAATTTATTTTTGTTATTAAAGCTTTTCAATGCCTTTTAAATAATATTTAAAAGGGGCTAATCTAAAATGATATGATAACATTTGAATTTTACAAATGTAAAAGATCATCTCTGTATTCTAATACTAATTTGATCTTCTCTATATAGGGTGAACCTGGAGAAGCAGGGAACCCAGGGCCTCCTGGGGAAGCAGGTGTAGGCGTAAGTACTGTGTTATTGTTAACATAGTGTATTATTGGTTTGGGAATTTCTTTTACAGCATTACAAACATGTAACTTAACTCTTAGCTGTGGTTTGAATTTTACTTTCCCTTCCCAACTCATTAAGGAAAATCACAAATACAAAGCCTTGTTTAATAACTTTGGATATCTCTACATATGTGGATTCATAAACAAATTGAAAAAATATCATATTTGCTGAAGTTAGAACATGAAAACTATGGGCTGTTTACTGTATACATTCCCTTTGATGAACTGTCCATAAAAGGAACAAACAAAGAAGTCCTGCTGCCTTAAATAAACATGTATCAATTGTTTTAGGACTATATTATTCTAATTAGTTTAAACCGTGATTAAATTTGCCCACCAGGAAATATTTGACAATATCTGGAGACACTTTTGGTCTTCAAACGTGGAGGGTTGGTATCCAGTTAGTAAAGGCCAGGGATACCATTGGACTTCTTAAAGGGCAGAGAACAGCTCCCTACAGCAAAAATTGTCCGGCCCAACGTGGTAAAACCCCGTCTCTACTAAAAAGTACAAAAATTAGCTGGGCCTGGTGGCGTGTGCCTGTAGTCCCAGCTACTTGGGAGGCTGAGGCAGGAGAATCGCTTGAACCTGGGAGGCAGAGGTTGCAGTGAGCTGAGATTGTGCCACTACACTCCAACTTGGCGACAAAGTGAGACTCCGTCTAAAAAAAAATATTGTCTGGCCCAGTGTGCCAAGGTTAATAAACTTTTATGCAAAACTTGTAAGATAACTCTTCTTTCCTTCTTCTTTTTTTTTTTTTTTAACATCGTTTAGGGTCCCAAAGGAGAAAGAGGAGAGAAAGGGGAAGCTGGTCCACCTGGAGCTGCTGGACCTCCTGGTGCCAAGGGGCCACCAGGTGATGATGGCCCTAAGGGTAACCCGGTAAGTGAGTTTGGTCCCCTCTAATGTGGCATTTATGCCAAACTCACCTTGGAGCTTTTCTTAGAAAGATTTGAAATCCTGAGACTCTGGAACATAGTTGGTAAATCTGACTTTTCATCATTTCATATATTCATAAGCATTCTCAATTGAATTAATTCTTTAGAAATTTTTTGGCGGGAGAAGAGAAATATTCTCAGCAGATTTTGTCATGACTTTAACCTCTTCACCTCCAGAATGTCATAACTTTATAAAAATTTATTTTTCATTTATTTCTTTTTCTTTCAAAACGTCATTCTAGGGTCCTGTTGGTTTTCCTGGAGATCCTGGTCCTCCTGGGGAACCTGGCCCTGCAGTAAGTATCAGGGAAAAATTAAGAAATTATTTTGGTAGGAATGTTTCCAATTTCTGTATTGTTAATAAAGAAAAAATCTAATAACCTAAGTGAACTCCCAAAAACAGAAAGAAAAAGAAAACATAAAATGTAATTGCAAATGCAGGAAAATCCATATAGTTGGAGACTATTGCACCAACATTAAGTGATTAAGCTCTTCATGCAACATAGGTACAACAGTTGGATTAGATTCCTAGACTTTGATGGGTTGTAAAAACAAATTATCTGAGTAGCATCATTATTGTTATTTCAAAGTTACAGGATCTTTGCTTTTCTGTTTCTCTTCTATAATGCAAATCCTATTTCAAACTGTACCGTATTTGTTCATGGTGAAAGGATTCACTGACATTGTATACTAATGACATCTTCTTTCTTCCTTATATAAAGAGCATGCTGGATTTTAAGTCTGATATATTAATAGTAGCAGTTTTACAAAATTTTGTGCGGAGAGTGAGAGGTACCACAATATTTTTTTAAAAAGGTTAAAAGAATATAATGATTTTACTTGTCCATCTGATAATTTTTCTCAAGAGATGGCCTAACATACTTTTTTCCTGATAAGTAGTGTGATTTATTGATACTGAGATATATCTTGCTTCATATTTTATTGCCTCTTACAGGGTCAAGATGGTGTTGGTGGTGACAAGGGTGAAGATGGAGATCCTGGTCAACCGGTGAGTAAATGCACTAATTTATTTTTAAGTTTTTACATAGTCTCAAGGCATTTTAATGAGATAATTAGAAGTAATTAGCCTTTGAAAAACATAGCTCTATGTATATGCACTTTTTTGAAAGAATTATCAAAAAAATTTTTGAATTCCCATTAAAAGTCAATCTTACATGGAGTGCTTCTTATTTGATGTAAATTAATAAACAGTATTTATAATAAAAAGTGTAATCATATCATACTAATAAGGTTGTCACAATATATCAAATTCAGTTATCTATCCATTGTGTTAAAAAATTAAAATCACTAATAATACTAAAAGCAAAGTTATTTCCAATCATTAGCAAAAGTTATTATCCCATCATTAGCATGAATTATTTTAATTGTGAACCTAAATGAACTCTCAACATAGTATAGGCCTTTTTAAAAAAACTTGTGAATGATACAGCAGTGTACTTTGACCACATTTAGTTATTTAGGGAGAAAGTAAGGGAGGGAACTCACTTTAGGAGCCAAAGACAATGGTCCCTCAACACAATTTTGTCTCTGGGGCCATTCCCACTAGATGCTTTGCTATCACAGATACAGGCTTATTCTGCATAGACAGACCTGTGGATCATATCTCAGCATGCGTATTAGTCCATTCTCATACTGCTGTGAGGTACACAAGAATGGGTAATTTATAATGGAAAGAGGTTTAATTGACTCACAACTCTGCATGGCTGGGAAGGCCTCAGGAAACTTACAATATGGTGGAAGGCGAAGCAAGCATGTCCTTCTTCACAAGGCAGTAGGAGAGAGGAATGCAAAGTGAAGGGTGAAAAGCCACTTATTAAACCATCAGATCTTGTGAGAACTCATTCACTATCACAAGAACAGAATGTGAGTAACCACCCCCATCACTCAATTACCTCCCACTGGGTCCCTTTCAGGATACATGGGGATTATAGGAACTACAATTCAAGATGAGATTTGGGTAGGGACACAGCCAAACCATATCAGTATGTTATATACAACTTGGCATAGAATGTTAGTGTTGTACAAAAATAAATTTAAAAGTAATAGTATTATGTTTTCACATATTTATGTGATATGAGCAGAATTATTAACCATATGATTATATTAATTAGCATGCCTGTTTAATGCTTGCCAGATATAAATTAGCACTTTTTAATAGGACACAGTTTTAAATAAAGAGAATTTGATTCACTTTGTTCTAACTATAAATAATTTTATCGTATAAATTTACCAGCTCTAACTATAAATATCTAGAGGGAGTTTAGGTATCTGAAATAGGGCTGAGATTTTCCAGGAAATATTGACATGTGGAAATGAAGAAAGAGGGTTGGTTTCCATCCAGATTTTGAAAATTTATGTGGGCCACAAAATAATATCCAATTTTGTTAAAGGTATTTTTTCACATTTTATAGGGTCCTCCTGGCCCATCTGGTGAGGCTGGCCCACCAGGTCCTCCTGGAAAACGAGTAAGTTTCTTTAATTCTTTATTTGAAACATATGCTCATTAGTCACCATGGATAAATTTATATAATGTGTGTAAGCTGCAGGCAACATGTTATAAGAATAATGAGAAATATCATAAATCCTAAAAACAATTTTTAAATATGCCAAATAATAACTAAAATAGAACATATTCTAACTATTTCACTGTCACAATAAAAATGAGAAAAACAACTTCTACTTAAAGAGCTTTCCACTCCTCTGTGCTTAGAGCTCCCCTTTGTACAAATGTAGTAGATTATTATAAAAGACTTTGGTGGTATCCTGAACATTAACTCCTATTGTAATACATGGGGATGAGCTGTCAAAAGTCCAGTGCTAGCTTAAAACATTGTAAAAACCTGAATGCATCAAAGAAATGAGCTGAAATGAGCTCAGGAATCAGTATATAATGTTAAATTGCTTTACACTGTCAAACTTCTCTGACTCGGAAACAGTATTTTAATGATGTGCTATAGCAAAATATAAATAAATAGATATTGCTGACAATATTGGCCACAGTAGACCCTAGGAGATTTACTTTCCTGTCCTTTTCTCATTGATGCATTCTTTTCATAATAAAGCAATCTCTGCAGACCTGCCTCTTACAGCAGCTATCTCACTTTAGCGTGTTCTTCTGTACCACCTGCAGTCTATTTTCAAACCGGCACATGAGTAAAATATGTGATAAACATCAAAATATATTTATGAGGCTGACTCCCTCTTCAGTAATCCAAAGTCACAGGGCAATTAGGGCCACTGCTGTTTTCTAATGGTATCTTTATTTCAGGGGAATTTTTCACACTGAATATCTTCACATTAAACATAGAATGTGAATGGGTTTTACTTTTGTCTCTCAGCAATACAAATTTGAATCAATATTTACAAACATTTCTCTTTGCCAAAAATATATTTAATTTATAATAAAACTTGTCTCTGAAAACAATTTGCTCTTCATTGGCCAAGTACATTTTCTTACATTTTCTTTTATTATTATTATTGTGTCTACAACCCCAAAGCATGGTCTCAGTGTCAATAGATTTATCCCCAAACAACCATGGGGCTATTATTCTTAGAAAGTAATTGGAAAGTGTACATGATTTTTGATATCCATTGCCTCTTTCTGCTTTAAGTCCAGCTGCTCATAAAACTGTGATGCACAGCTGTCTATTATACTATTTCAGACCTTTTGGAAGAATAACTATAAAAAACATCCTTGAGAATGAGTTGAAATACTTCTTGGAACAACAGGAAATCATTTTTTTTCTTTTTTCTGGCCTCAGATGGTGGGATGCTATATAATGTGGTTAGTAGAACAATGCAGTCACAATAGCTGGCTTTCAACCCAGCTTCACCAGTTATTACCTGTATTACGTTGGGCAAATTGTGTATTTTCTGTTTCTCAGAGGACCTAACACCTACCCTAGGGTTGGGTTGAACATAAGATAAATCATGTAACACACACACAAAAAAATCACCTCATAACTGTTGCTGTGTTAGCACTGAGTTATGGCATAGTTATTAAACACTTCTGAGCACAGGGATAATCATCATACAAGTATAAAGTATGATGCTTTTAATATAAGCAAGGAAATTAAACCTTGCTTCAAAATGTGGTAGCAGCTAGAAAAAGAGAGACTATATCAAAATTGATTTTAAATATTCTATTATATATTGGCAGCTTCTCAGCTCATTTCATTACTCAAGTCAAACTCTCAGCAAGTGCTATCTAGTCTAGTTTCATTTTAAAATATGTCAAAAAAGTACATATTTATATTTTTTAATAAATTTAAGTAATTATCATTCGATATTTGAGATGAAGTATCTTAACATGGTAACAGAGTTATAGAATGTATTTGTTTCTTTAGCCATTCAGTGGTGGGTCACATGAATTATTCATTTTGAAAACAACTGAATATTTTTGAAAAATTTTTTAAGTAATAGAATAAAATAACCTATTAAAGAGTATTAATGCAAACATAAAAAAGAGACATATATGTGTGAACCAGTAAATCTCATGAGCCTTTTAGTATAATAATATGACCCAAAACTTATATATAAACCTATAACTATCACATAAAAATATTATATGTTAAAACTATTAAACTGTTGTATGAAGCTATTTTGACATAATAATGTTGACGCTATTGATATAAACTTTCAAAATATTTTCAGTCATATTTACTAATTTTAAAATCATGATAATATAATGCAGCAAATTTTTATTCTTTATTATAACATATTTTAAAAATATATTTGTGTTTATTACTTTGGAATGGATAATGATCGACAATTATAATTTTAGTGAGTAACTCAGACTTCTAGGAAGACCTCCCCCCAATTCTGGAATTGAGAAAATATCATAGAAAAGTCAATACATATTCAGATTTATATTATATATTTGCTCTACAACACCGAAGTAGTTTTGAGTAAGAGAAAGTCCATGTATTTACATTCTTATTCATTTACATCTGAGTTGGACCTCTGCAATTTCTAGTTAAAGGAGATATAATTTTAAAACATGAGTTAATTGCTGATTCTTAATTCCTGTCTCTTATAATGAAGGATGCATTTTCATATATTAGAAATAATCAGTTATAATAAAATATAGTAGTATATTAATGAAAATATAATGTACAAAAAATTTTGTTATTTGTTCCTTCAAGAACATGAAGCATCCTTTTTTAGTACATTTAGTGTTGCTATAAACGAATACCTGAGGCTGGGTAATTTATAAAGAAAAGAGGTTTATCTAGCTCACAGTTCTGCAGGCTCTACAGGAAGCATGATGTCAACATCTGCTTCTGGTGAGGGCCTCAGGCTGCTCCCACTCATGCTGGAAGGAGAAGCAGAGGGGGTGTGTGCAGCGATAACAAGGTGACAGAGGAAGCAAGAAGGGGCAGCAGAGGTGCCAGGCACTTTTTAACAACCAGCTCTCTCAGGAACTAACAAAGTGAGAAGCCACTCACACCCATCCTGGAAAGGTATTAATCTATTCATAAGAAATCCATCCCCATGACTCAGACACCTCCTATTGGGCTCTACCGCCAAGATTTGGAATCAAATTTCAACATGAGGTTTGGAGGGGAGAAATATCCATAGTATAGCAATAATCAATAATTATTTTTCATCCAAAATTAAAGATTACATGATACTGTGAAATTGTAAGCAATGGGTAAATTTTTCTTTAGATATAAATGCCAAATACAATTAGAAAATAGAAAAATTATGTTACTCTCATTCCTGCCAATATTTCTAACTAGACAACATTGTTAACTCCCCTGATTAAAATGTATTTAAAAATCCTTAAAAAAAAATAAAATTATGGTTAAGTGGATTTATGAGGTGGGTAAAAAATAAGAAATTAAGATAATTTACTTGCAAAGTTATACTTGATTTTTTATATAGATATATAGGCAATGGTCTCGTTGAAGAAAAAGACCAGAAAATACCTAAGGGCATATGTAAACCTTATTTGTAACAAATTGGACATTACACATCAATGGAAAGTGGATAGACTATTGAAAAAATTCTGCTGGGAGAAATGATTTTCTATACGGAAAAAGATTAAATATACCTCATCTAGCTCATTTAACAGAATTCAGTTCTAATTGATTTATAATCATAAATGTCAAAGGTAAACTTTGAAATATTTTACCAAAAATTATTTGAGGGTAATTTTTTGACCTCCAGTCATAAATTCTTATCACACAGGTGTAATCAGAAAGGAATAGATTGATGTATCAAATATATGACCATTAAAATTTCCTATTTATCCAAAAATACTTAGAAGACATTGGAACAAAAAGATCCGATTAGGAGAAAATATTTGTAACATACAGGAAACATGCATAGAATAATTTGTTAGAGTATCTAAGTATTTCTTACAAATTATAATAGCAAGAAAAAACAATAGAAAAAAATATGCCAAAGGCATTAAAAAGTATTTGACACAAATACCCCATGAAACAAGAAAAAATATTTGTAGAAATCAGGAAAGTGTGTACCAGAAATTACATTGAGATACTATATCACATACACCAATTAACAAAAATGTACTCTGACAAACCAAGTATTGGGAAGAATGTTTTCAAAAAACAGTGAAGATTATTATGCACGGCTGTTTTGAGTTACTGGGTACTGCCACTTTAGGGAAATAGTTCTATGTTACCTAATAGAATCTAACATGAACTTTTTCTGTCATCTGGTAATTCCATTTCTTAGCACATATCCTAGATGACATTTTGCACATATCCACCAAAAGACTCAAGGAATAATGTTTTGTTATCCTTGTTAATAATAACTGTAGACAATATAAGTTAATTGAAGTATATTAATAAACTAAAATTTTGTATGGTAATAAAATAAATGCACTACAGATGCATGAATAACATAGATGAATCTCAAAATCTAATATTAAACATTAAGCAGAATAAATATGTGTATGTGTATATGTATGTGTTGTGTGTGTATGTGTATATAATGTTGAACTGGAAAATATATATTACATTATTTCATTTATATAATATGCAGAACTGTTACAGATATGTTTAGCATTTTAACATAAGTGGTAAACATGATAAAGAAACATAAGCCAATGATTAACAAAAATTTAGGATGGTAGTTACTTCTGTGGAAAAAAAGTGGATTGCAATTGTTACGAGTGGTATGTAGGAAACTTCTAAATTGATGATACTGTATTATGTAGTGCATTTAGGTTGAAAGCCTACAATAATATAACATTGAGTCATTCTAGCATATGTTCTTTAACATTATGAGATAGTACATTAGTTGAGTTCCCTTTGATTTTTGATAAATTATTTTTAAATAACCTCATAAAAATTTTAGCACTGTTCTATCCTCTCTTTTTAAATTACAATTTATAGAAAGATGATGAGCTATTTTAATCCATTCTGGTCACTTTGTAAACAAAATTAGAAGGCTTTGTATTCATGAATTAATAATAACATGAGAACGGTGGTGACTATGCATTGCTTACAAAGCTATTCACATTCATTTTCATATAATAGAAAAATCAACCTTAGGTCAGCCCGACTGAGCATAATATGCAGGGTTTTCTCTTTTAAAATATGGCAACAATAAATTGAAACTGAAAACCATTTAACACGATATGTTAAATTGTTTTCTATATTAGGTTTGGATAAACTGGCATGCTTAATTGCTTCTTTCTGTTTTACATAATAATCTATTTTCTTCACCAGAGTAAAATATATTTTAATGGTGTGAAAAATTACTCTTATGTCAACAATCTTATTACCAAAACTATGATTTGTTCTGATTTAACACTAGCAATTAATGTTTGCACCATTAATTTACAGCCTACAGCACTAGTTAATTTAGTCAATAACTCTACCTCAACATAAACAAATAGGTGGTTTAGCTTGAAAAAAAAGAAAAAAAAGAAAAAAAAATGGAAACACAGGTCAAGTGCAGTGGCTGACACCTGTAATCCCAGCACTTTCAGAGACTTAGGCAGGAGTATTGCTTAAGCCCAGGACTTTGAGACAACATAGTGAGACCCTCATCTTCACAAAAACTTTTAAAAATTACCGAGGTGTGGTGGCGCATGCCTGTAGTCCCAGCTACTTGGGAGGCTGAGGTGGGAGGATTGCATGAGCCCGAGAGGTCCAGGCTGCAGTGAGTCATGATTGTTCTACTGTACTCCAATCTGAACAACAGAGGGAGACCCTCTCTCAAGAAAACCAAAAGTAAACCCAAAAACTGAAGCCCAAATTACTTACTAACATTATTTGCAACCTATAAACTGACACTCCTTTTATCTTAATTTCACTAAAAAGTAGAGACCAGAATGCTGTTGCATCAGAATCAGACAGAACTTGTTTCAAATCCTTGCTACCTAAAAGTGTGACTTGGGATAAGTTAATTTATTTGAGTCTCAGTTTTCTCATTTAAAAAGCGGTCATAATAACTAATTTACAATACTGAAGTGAGGACTAAATTAAGAAAATGTATATTTAAAGCACAAAGCCTAATGCCTGAATCTATCAGAATCTCAAACAATGGATGTTATTATTAAGCATTGAATAAGGGTTTCAAATTGTAGTATCATTTATAAACTAAATAAACCTATTATTAAATAAAATATAAAATAAGGAGTAAAATATTTTCTTCTAATATCCTAGCTGTATACATGAAATGATAGCTCGTTAGCAATAAATTCATGGTAAAGTTAGTTTTGTTTATTGTTGATTTTGCTTTGTTGTTTGAGTTCAGCGGTGACCAATACTGAACTAACTGGGTGATACACATACAAAAAGGATATAGAATATTAATTAACTGCACTTTCAGAGTATAGTATATTGTGATTTTAAGGAAATTTATATTTGTAATACTAATATAAATTGGTTATCCCTTGGTGCAAATTCATGTGACATATATGGTAAAGAATTTCCTATGAGAACAATTACCAAAAATAGAAGCATTTAAACTCATGACAACTTCATGTATATTTTAATAAAATGGATTTGTCAAACAGTAGATATTTAAGACCAGTTTAAGAAATAATAAAGTTATTAAACTATGAGTCAACTCAGAAAGAGGTATTTGGTCACACCCACGATCCCAGCCCTTTTTTTTTTTTAACTTATATGGGTGCTTTAGCAACTCAGGGTACAAATAAAGGCACCACTAATTTTCCTTCCTCCCTCCCTCCTTCTTTTCTTCCTTTCTTCCTTTCTCTCTCTTTCCTTTTTTTAAAATTTTTATTTTATTATTATTAAACTTTAAGTTTTAGGGTACATGTGCACAACCTGTAGGTTTGTTACATATGTATAAATGTGCCATGTTGGTGTGCTGCACCCAGTAAGTCGTCATTTAGCATTAGGTATATCTCCTAATGCCATCCCTCCCCCCTCCCCCCACCCCACAACAGTCCCTGGTGTGTGATGTTCCCCTTCCTGTGTCCATGTGTTCTCATTGTTAAATTCCCACCTATGAGTGAGAACATGCGGTGTTTGGTTTTTTGTCCTTGTGACAGTTTGCTGAGAATGATGGTTTCCAGTTTCATCCATGTCCCTACAAAGGACACGAACTCATCATTTTTTATGGCTGCATAGTATTCCATGGTGTATATGTACCACATTTTCTTAATCCAGTCTATCATTGTCAGACATTTAGGTTGGTTCCAAGTCTTTGCTATTGTGAATAGTGCTGCTATAAACATACGTGTGCATGTGTCTATAGCAGCATGATTTATAATCCTTTGGGTATATACCCAGTAATGGGATGGCTGGGTCAAATGGTATTTCTAGTTCTAGATCCCTGAGGAATTGCCACACTGACTTCCACAATGGTTGAACTAGTTTACAGTCCCACCAACAGTGTAAAAATGTTCCTATTTCTCCACATCCTCTCCAGCACCTGTTGTTTCCTGACTTTTTAATGATCACCATTCTAACTGGTGTGAGATGGTATCTCATTGTGGTTTTGATTTGCATTTCTCTGATGGCCAGTGATGATGAGCATTTTTTCATGTGTCTTTTGGCTGCATAAATGTCTTCTTTTGAGAAGTGTCTGTTCATATCCTTCACCCACTTTTTGATGGGGTTGTTTGTTTTTTTCTTGTAAATTTGTTTGAGTTAATTGTAGATTCTGGATATTAGCCCTTTGTCAGATGAGTAGGTTGCAAAAATTTTCTCCCATTCTGTAGGTTGCCTGTTCACTCTGATGGTAGTTTCTTTTGCTGTGCAGAAGCTGTTTAGTTTAATTAGATCCCATTTGTCAATTTTGGCTTTTGTTGCCATTGCTTTTGGTGTTTTAGACATGAAGTCCTTGCCCATGCCTGTGTCCTGAATGGTATTGCCTAGGTTTTCTTCTAGGGTTTTTATGGTTTTAGGTCTAACATTTAAGTCTTTAATCCATCTTGAATTAATTTTTGGTAAAACTGGCTAGCCATATATAGAAAGCTAAAACTGGATCCCTTCCTTACACCTTATACAAAATTTAATTCAAGATCCCAGCACTTTGAGAGGCTGAAGCAAGAGGATCACTTGAGCTCAGGAGTAGGAGATCAGCCTGGGCAACATGGTGAAACCCTGTCTCTACAAAAAAATACAAAAATTAGTCAGGTATGATGACATGAGCCTGTAGTCCTAGGTACTCTGAGGCTGAGGTGGGAGAATAGCTTGAGCCCAGGAGTTCGAGGCTGCAGTGGGCCAAGATAGCGCCACTGCTGTCCAGCCTGAGCAACTGAGTGAGACCCTGTGTCGAAAAGAAGAAAGTACTGTACATAAGTGAGATCACTCTGTTTATACACTGTACATATGTGAGGTCACTTTGTCTATACCACAGGTGAACACAAACATCTAATCATAGAAGGGTATAATGCAGAGTGAATTCTATGAATTGAAACTGATTTGAGAATACTGTCACCACAAACCTTTGAGTTCAATATCTGATGCAGCAATCAATTTAATACCACTTTTGTGAAAATAGCAAAAGCATATTTCTATGCAGTAAGGTAATATCTGTTCTACAGGCTCGTGCTTTGGTTAAATACAGATTTGCCTTACAGTCTGTTTCCCTTTAGTCCATCTAGAAATGTTAATCTTAAATTAGGTTTGTATATATTTTGTGGAAATTGGCATTTCTCAGATCCTTACTTTCCCACTGTGGAAACAATAAAAAAGTCACAATTTTTTTCTATAATATCTTATGGCGGAAGTAGCAATGACAAGAAATGTGTTCAAAAGTATTACCACTTTTTTTCTGTGATTGAATCTTACGCATGAATGATAATAAAACTTCCTAACAGAATATTGATCACGATGTTGTAAGTGGCAGTGATACTGAGAAAGAAAATTCTAATGGTTATTAATCAAGTAGGAGAATTACATTATCATTCATAGTACATGTACTTTCTGTCATGCATTTGTAATACTTGAGAATGAATGTATATTTCCTTAAGGGACTGGAAGATTTGTACAGCTTGTTTCAATAAGCCATGGACTTTTAATACTAAAGTTATCATTTTAGCTAGTTCCATGTCCTTTTACTGAAAAAAAAATCTAGAGCTGACCAAAATAATTTAAGCATTATAACCTGAAAATGCACATATTAAATGGAAATTTGAATTCGGCTCATATTGCCAAAGGGAAGTTCACAATAAAAAATTAAAATGGTAACTGTTGTTATTAACTGGTTATAATGACAGATGAAGTTTTAACTTATTATGCACACACACATCATATATATAATATAGTATATATATGTGTGTGTACCTTGTATATGCATGTACTATGTGTGTGTATATATATATGCACACACATATAAAGTATTATAATATATATAGTATTAATTCAAATTTCAAATTCAGACATTTTCTTTTACAAAATCCTTTGAAAAATTCTAATATAAATGTATAGATAGAAAGTACATTGTAATAATAAAATAAATTATAAATCCACTTAAAATTTCTGTGTGGTACAAAACAGTGCCTTCCAAGTAAGGTCATTATGAAAACAAGGTCTGCATTTAATTTGAGAACCACTGCAGAGATTATATACCTTTCTAGGAGATTCATAGTTCAAGAGGAGTATTAAAGGTTCTAAAAATTTTGAATCAAATTTATTTATTTTTAAACTATTTTAAATATTAATGTTTTTAATACTTTTGGGAAAATTGTTCTAATTTTTTAAAGTGAGGAAACAAAAATTCTTGTTCATTTAACATGTTCAAAAATGTCTGTTTATCCAAATAGCTAATTGTATACTAAATTTGGCAGTTTATTTTGCTAATATTAAAAAATCAAGATCTCCATATGCCAAGTCTCTGCCTTTCTCCAATTCTCTTTTTTCCTCCCTAACTCTCAAGTCACCACATACTCATGCACCCTAATATTCTGCCTCATAGCAAGACAAATGCATAGATGCTTAGCTACTGGCCTAAGTGAACTCTTAGCAGGTCCATAAAGACTATCATGTACTTTCCATTCTTATTCCTTTAAGCATGCACGTGAGTGATCAGAAGGTAAAGTGTTAGAAGAAGCCATCCCTCTCTCATCAACTCACACTGTAAGATTCAGATCAGAGTCTAGGTTTTTAGGAAAATCCTCTATACTGCCAAACTGGATCATTGTACCTATTTTGTACACTGATCTCATCTTTGTTTATTTTAGTGTTCTATTTGTTAATTTTTGTATCTGTGTTTGTGACTAAATTCTGTGAATTTCTTAGGGATTTGATTTTACATGTTATTTATATGTATAACACATTCTGGAATATAAGGGATATTTAAATGTTTGTGACATGAGTGGAAAAATGATTAAATTACAGAATCATACTGTAAAACTTGAATAGTGGAAAGAAGATTATATTAGATGCTTTATATGAAGAATAGTTCTCTTGAGTAGAAAAATCTGTTATCACAATAACTACTGGTGGAGAATTAACTAGGCCCTATTTTAGTGTGTTATGTTTTTATGAGGTATTTTTCAATAAGAACACTCATTACTTCATGAAAGTGCAGCAAGAGCTCACCAGATTAAGTTTCTGCCCCTTCGTTTATGCAAACATATGAGGAATAAATTATTGGGACAACAATTTGTCCGTAGGCATTGTCTTTGTTTTGTACTACTATAACAGAATAACACAGACTCTGTAATGTATAATAAGCACAGATTTATTGGCTGAAGGATGGGACATCCAAGATTGAGTGGCCACATTTTGCATGGGCCTTGTTGCAGTGTCATACCATGGTGGAAGGACAAGGAGCAGACTTGAAAGAGCAAGACATCAAATTCACAGCCTCAGTTCTTTTTTTTTTTTAGACGGAGTTTTGCTTTTATTTCCCAGGCTGGAGCACAATGGTGCAATCTCGGCTCACTGCAACTTCTGCCTCCCGGGTTCAAGCGATTCTCCTGCCTCAGCCTCCCGAGTAGCTGGGATTACAGGTGCCCACCACCACGCCCAGCTAATTTTTTGTATTTTTAGTAGAGACGGGTTTCACTGTGTTGGCCCAGCTGGTCTCGAACACCTGACCTGAGGCGATCCGCCTGCCTTGGTCTCCCAAAATGCTGGGATTACAGGAATGAGCTGCTGTGCCTGGCTGCCTCAGCCCTTTTATATTTATTATTAATCAATTCATGAGCCCTCATGACCTTAACACCTTCTATTAGGTCCCACTTGGCTTACTACTCTCTCAGGAAAAGTATATCTGCTTTTGTCGTCATTTTTCTTATTTTTTTGTCATCTGGAAAACATATGAGGAATAAATAAAATTGGGAAAAACGAGAAAAAGAACAGAACAAAGTCATTTAATAAAATTTTTACTATGACAGATATTTGTTCACAGAAGGAAGAAATTATTTAGGGACAAGAAGCCCTTTATTTTAATCACAATTTAGTTGCTGTATTGTCATTTAGTTATGTTAAAATTCTCTGGGCTCTTCTAATACTGATTTTCTTTCTCCTTGGAAGTAAAGGTGATATTTTCCTTCCGATTTTAGACAATAGATGGCTTGCTTTTTTAAAAGCCATGTATTGATATATCTTTTCTACTATAAACTTCATGTTTGTAAATGCAATCTTTTCAGGTTAAGCCCACATATCATTATGTTACTAGTTTAAGGAAAAACTGTCATTGAATAAGGAAAAGCTATTATTTCATTGAATGTCATTATTTCTATTTCCCAAATAATAATCATTATTATTGTTGTATCTACTTTGCATATGTTATTATTTAATTTAAAGATCACACCAAAATAATTTCTGGCTCAACATTTTAACAATAGAACAAATTTGAAATTCATGGCTCAACACAGAATTCCTTTTGCTTAAATATGAAATTTGAAAGATGTCCTTTGAAGTTGTAATGTATATATTATTATTAGCATATTGATTCCACCTCAAGAGATTACCCATAGAATTTATACATTTTTTATCTTTGGGTTGAGGTACAATGAATGTCTAATAATAGATAGTTATAGGAATGATATTGAGAAAATCATTACTAATGATGTCATCATTGACTCTTTCTGAGATAAAATGAGTTCATGGAATTGAAGTGCTTGATACTCATTTTATTCATCTTTACTTTGTGTGTAAATTCATGGGGTACACGTGCAATTTTGCTATACTGATATTACATTGTGATGAAGTCTGGGCCTTCAGTGCATCCATCACTGAAGCAATGCACGTTGTACCCTCCAAGCAACCTCTCATCATCCACCACTATTGATACTCAGTTTAAAATACGATATAAAAGGCTGGGATATATTCACCATTAAAATATTAATATGGCATCTGAAAAGGAGCAGTCACCCTCCTGCCTCACCTTATTCTCACCAATTAACACCACCATGACTACTCTCTGCAACCACCAACCCCAATCTCAGTTAATGATTTTGAGCACAATTTATTATGAAAATTAAAGTAAATGAATGGAAAAACAAGACAGTCTGAGGGAAAAAAATGAAAAGCAGTTTCTTAGAGATCATTAAGTTTCTTTTTCTGTCATTCTGTACTTATGCTTTTGGATGGCATCTAAAGTGTAATTTTTTTTCAATTTTACTTCTAATATTAGGATTTAAAAAGTGATATTTGCTTTCATTTTACCTATTTATGTGAATTGCATAGTTCTCAAAAATGAAAATACTGTGTCTGTTGACTATCATAATTTAAAATATTGTGTTTCTTTAGTTGTTATGTGATCCTGTAAGAATGCATGAACATATACATGTTCTAAGATTAAGGAAGGGGCCATTCTTAAAACACATATGAGAATAAAAGTAGAATACAAGTAGATATATTAAATTAATTTCTAATAATAAACATAAATGATATATCAGTATTTAACACACTCAGGGTGGCGATTTTAATTCATCAGCATTTCTTTAAAAACTTTATTTTTACTGCTTTCTTATATTGATGTGAAGTGATTGTAGTATACTTAATTCGTGCTGTTTTTCAGTATTCTAAGAGGAAGTTTGTACATAAAATGGGTTTTGATTTTCGTTATTATGTTTTAAACCAAATAGTGATAGAAAACTACAATTTATTCATCTGTTACAAACTGAAGTTTAGTGTTTGTAAACAAGTGCTCATTAACATTACTTTTATATGTGATACATATTTTACAATAAATCTTATGTCTATAGGGTCCTCCTGGAGCTGCAGGTGCAGAGGGAAGACAAGGTGAAAAAGGTGCTAAGGTAAAAAAAAATAATATATACATTATATATATAATATATATATTATATATAAGGTATTATATTTGAAAATTTCATGCATAAACTGATCAACTTTTTTCAGTACATTTAATAAAATAATAAAAGTATTTTCTCATCACTAATGTGCTCCCATATTTTACTTTCTAACAGGGGGAAGCAGGTGCAGAAGGTCCTCCTGGAAAAACCGGCCCAGTCGGTCCTCAGGGACCTGCAGGAAAGCCTGGTCCAGAAGGTCTTCGGGGCATCCCTGGTCCTGTGGTGAGCATCTGTGTTAAAAAGATGCCATTTTGAAAATAACATTTTTATTTTAAAAAAATTTTGAATGAAGGTGCCTATGTTAGCATTATTTCATAAGTTATCATGTGGATAATTTTGTGGGAATTCTGTAAATATAATGTAAAAAAGATACTCTTCATATATTTAAGTATATCATTTATTTAATAAGTTCATGGTGAAACACTAACTTATAAAAAGAAAATAGAAAACCAAATTTTAAAATTTCAGTTATGTGAAATGTTTATATATATACCTATGTGTATATATATATATATATATATATAGGTGTGTATTTGAATATAGACATATACACATAGTAAAGACACAAAATTATTTACAATATTTGTAGATGTCCTCCGTATGGCGGAACTGAAGGGTGATATTTCCTTTGTTTTCTTATTGTTTTTCTAAAATTTAAAATAAATAAATAAATATGTATTATTTTATTAATTTTAAAAATCAATCATTTTTATTTTCTCTAGGGAGAACAAGGTCTCCCTGGAGCTGCAGGCCAAGATGGACCACCTGGTCCTATGGTGAGTAAGATCTTTTCAGTCATTTAAAAAGTGAGAATTTCTAAAACAAAATTGTTTATTAGCTAGAATTTTTGACATTTTAGTTTATAAATAGGTTTGTATTTTTTCTAATAGTCCAAGAAGTATATTATTTTGTCTTAGAGGAAAGTAATCCTAACTGATAGGTATATGGAAAATAAACCACTTGATCAGAAGATTTGTTTCTTTCTTATGCACTTTGGATGAAAAAAAATATTTCCACTCTGAATGAAATGCCACTAATGATCCAGCCAGTGTTTTTCCTAGTCTGTATAGTTCCCTAAAACGCTTGCAGTTACACTTATTTTCCTGGCATTTCACTTTAAAAAGTATGCTGGCACCGGCATAGAGTGATTCTTTGACCAAACAAATTGTTCTCTTCATGAGTCATACAGGCTGAAACATAAAACAATAAAACCCAGTGAAAAAAGATATGGCTACTGTAACACTGAAGCTTGGTCACTATCATTAAGTCTGTGTGCAAACAACATGCTTGAGAAATGCAATAAAGTATTTTGTTGACTGGGATACTATTCATAGGTGGAGTTTATTATAGGATCCGAGGCTATACTTGATACAAATTTGGGCAAAAAGTGAGAATAAAAGACTTGCCCTTTAAAATAATTCCTTACTAGGTAACTTAGTTGCTATATATATATATAATATGTATTTCTTATGGTTGAGATTTTTCTTTCTTTCTTTCTTTCTTTTATTATTTTTTTATTTTATTGTATTGTATTTTTAAATTATACTTTAAGTTTTAGGGTACATGTGCATGGATGAAATTGGAAAACATCATTCTCAGTAAACTATCGCAAGAACAAAAAACCAAACACCGCATATTCTCATTCATAGGTGGGAATTGAACAATGAGATCACATGGACACAGGAAGGGGAATATCACACTCTGGGGACTGTTGTGGGGTGGGGGGAGGGGGGAGGGATAGCATTGGGAGATATGGTAGAGATTTTTGAGTGTCATTATGCAGTAATAGTTAAGTGTGGAGTGATTAATCAAAATGGCAAATCATACATATAGCACACGTATGTGTGGTATTAGTTAAGTCCTTCTATATGATATTTTAAAATTTATTCAAATGCCTTTTATCATAAATATATTAATTATCTCAGAGATAGAAACATACGCACAAAGCCACATCACAACTGGGATTCACAATTCACTCAGGAAAAATTTTGGTTATTCCTTTTAACAAAGATGCCACAGCATCTTTGGTATGCAAAGCATACCTACCAAATATTTCATAAGTTTTAAAGAGATTATTTAAACTTTCACTGAAGAATTTAAAGATCACTTATTTAGTAACTAGATAAAAGTTATCAAATTTTGGCAGATTTCAAACAGGAGATGATCAGTTCTGCCTATTATCTCATCAGCTTAGGAAAAGGGCCCCGGCTGAAGCAGGAGCAGCTCCACATCTGTACCATTACTTATGAATATTCTCCTTAGATATGATAAACTCATAACTGCCCAGAGTCAGAGCCTGGAAGGAAAAAATACCTTGCCTTAATGTCACTCTAAAATTTGCCAGAGATTTTTTCTTGTTATTTCAGATTTTCCAGTAAATATTTTGACCTTTCTGCAGATGAAATAAAAAGCGCCATGCTGGAGATTTCCTTCAGCTAATATTAAAAATAAAACCTTCTGACATACCACCTGATTTGGCATACAAACTTTTGTATTTTTGTCTTTTAAATAAATGTGAGTTTACAGTGCAAGAGGACAGAATAATTTCCAAATCCTTTAGGTAAAGTGGAATGATAAACATCAGAATTGGGCTGCATGGGCACATTCCATTCTGACTGCTTGTTTTATGGCGAGTACTTATGATGTGAATATAATGTGTAGTTTTTTTCATAGCTTTAATTAGTCTTGACTTGTGATATGTAATCTCAATGAAAATGCTACTTGGTCTTCATGAGGTGAGGATGGGCAGATAAATCATCTTCAAAATGCCATTTATGGCAATTTAATGAGCCTTTCAACTCAACTAAGAAAGATCTATTTTAGTAGGTAATTTTTAAATCAGAATGAGAAGTAACTTATTATGGTTACTAGTTAAGGTTATCGACTCTAGAGCCAAACTCCTGGGTTCAGAAACAATCACTACCACTTACTTGGTGGATGACTTTAGGAACATTACCTTTTTTTTTTTTTTGGCTTTAAGTTCTTCATTTATAAAATGGGAATATTGCTAGCCTCTATCCAGTGATATTTCTAAAGTTTAAATGAGTTAAATTGGGATATGGATATCTTCTACCCCATGGGGTTCTTAAGTTAATTAAATGAATTGCTTGTAAATCACTTGTATATCACCAATTAGCACTAGTAGCACCAAATCAAGAATCATTAAATGAATGAAATGATAAATATGTTGAAAACCAATCAATTTTTATATTCTTAGTGGAAAGTAACTAAATTTGACCTCATTCACGCATGTGTGTCATCAATAAACCTTATGCAAGTTGTTGACTATTAAAGCAAATGGAAGAGATCAACAAGTACAATTATATTTACAAAAGTTAGAGTGTTAACATGTTAAGTACTGTGATAGACTCAAGCAGAGGATACTAGATATACACAGAGTTGGACCATTTAAATGTAATTTCCTCTAGGGACCCTTCCCTGTTTAGAAATCTGATATGATTATTAAAGAAGGAACAGAGAGGTGTAAGTGTGGATAACACAGTGGCTGTGAGATTAACAAGATTTGGAAATTCATAGAGGTTTCTATTAATCTCTGAAATTAATCTGCGTGAAAGCTATAATAATAATACTTTATCCATGATGAATTTTTTCCTCATTATAACATATATTCACATCCATATCCACATCTACACAGGCTTCAATTTGCTTATCACTGGAGTTCCACAAGTACCTATTGGGTCTCTTTTCCCCTTCTAGAAGCTGCCTGTAACTACCTACTGTATTGTTTCTACTGGTGAGATAAAGCTACCAAGACATTCCCCTTTTCCCCACCTTTTAAATACAACCTAGCTGTACAGTAAGTACAACTTACCTACTTTCATCTCTCCAGATTGGCAGCTACCTACTTAGACAATTGAAATATCTAACAGAGCATCCATTACACACATAGATAAGTTTAACAATTTTATAGGAAGTTTCTGGATATGAAATTCTTTGGGGTAGAGTAAAACAAACTGATTTTTTAAACTCTTAAAATGATTTCTGCTTGGTGTCTGCCCACACTATGTTATCAGCTCTGCTAGAGTCAGATGTGATATAGTATTTATTTTTTACTTGAAAAAGTACATATTTCACATGGTAAAAAACTTGTTTGTAAACATGAATTCAACTTATATTTACATTTGTATATGTGTATGAGTGTACACACACACACACACACACACTACAAATGTATACTTAGATCACCGTATGGAACTGAAGATTGACAAATAGCACATAAGGGTTGGGCATGGTGGTTCACGCCTGTAATCCCAGCTACTCGGGAGGCTGAGGTGGGAGAATAGCTTGAACCTGGGAAGCGGAGGTTGCAGTGAGCCAAGATCACACCATTGCACTCCAGCCTGGATGACTGAGCGAGACTCTGTTTCAAAAATAAAAAAGATAAATAGCACATATGGAAGCTAATCAAAAGCTAAGGATGATGATCAGCCTATATAAATAACTCTATTGGAGTTTGTTTTTTTAAGTGGGACTCTGCTACAGTCGGTATAATATAATTTTATTAGGGTTTCTTAAAGGATTTTTAAAATTTTCATTAGAATTTTGTATTGGTTGAATTATACTACTATTTTAGTAGTCAACCAACATTAAATGGGAATAAGACTGAATGTTTCAGTATTTATTTATTTATTGAGACAGAGTCTCACTCTATCACCGGGGCTGGAGTGCAGTGGCACAATCACGAGTCACTACAACCTTGTCCTTCTAGGCTTAGGCGATCCTCCCGCCTCAGCCTCTCAGTTAGCTGGGGCTACAGGTTTGTGCCACTGCACCAGGCTAATTTTTGGCATTTCTAGTACAGATAGGTTTTTGACAGTTGCCCAGGCTGCTCTTGGACTCCAGGGCTCAAGCGATCCATCCACCTCTGTCTCCCAAAGTTCTGGGATTACAGGCGTGAGCCACCAAACCTGGCCAATTGAGTGTTTTAAAGAGAAGAATGAAGATGTCTAAATTCTACCCTCTGATACAAAGTCAAAATTAAAATGATTTAGTCACTTTTAAAACTAAAATGTATTTGATTTTTTGAAGTCAGAATTAACATCTGTCTTAGCTTTAAGGTTTTATTTTGTTTTGTTTCGTATTCTTTTAAAACTCTATTTGTTTTAATGCAGCTGAAAAATTATTTAGCATTTATGTTCAAACAAGATTATTTAGTATTATCACACATTTCTGCTTTTGATAACAAAATGTTAAGTAAAATATCTGATCGCATTAGTTTTTAAACAATAAAAACTTAAAAGATAGGATGGGATACTGAATTAGAGTTTATTTCTTTAATGCTACATTTAAGTTATCTGTAGACAAGGGTGATATTGGTAACATTCCACAATGATTAAAAAGGTTTAAATAAAAAAGCGTTTGCTTTTCACCAGATTAAATATTATTCCACAATTTTATATTTTAAATAAAGTGTAGGATCTGCAGTTTCTTTAAATTTCAATGAACTAGAGTTTTGAAATGCAGATCAAAGCAAATATTCCAGAAAGCATAATACTGCAGGGGAAAATGTTTGCTTGTGTATTCTAGACACTTAAGAATGTATCATCCCTGTTTTCCTTTTTACTTTATTACTTATGAATTATGTATTTCCCTGGGGGTTTTCAATTTACAATATCCGAAAGAGAAAAATAGAAAATATGTATAGTTAGAATAACATTTTTATATGCAGAGTTGATGTTTTTGATCTGTTTCAGGTTCAGAGGGTTATTTATAACTGCTCTCAATATCATACCAATTTCTATTTCCAGCTGATGAAAATAAAAACTGATTTTATTTGTCAAATTCATCTTTAGATGTAGTTTATAATGTTACGAGAGATTATTAGCTTAGATAAATTAATATTCATTATCTTCAACTTCATGAATAATATTTATGGAAAGGATTTTTAATGCATTTAAAACACAAATAATGTCTAATATATTTTTCACTAAGCTTGAGCAATTAGAATCACTAGTAGTTCTTTTCTTGCCATTTTAGCTTTTTCTATTAGAATGGGATGAGAAAGTTGACAGGTATTTATCTGCAGCATATCTAAAACTAATGATAATAATTCAAATTTATATTATGCTTCACTGTTTATACAATTTTTACTATGGAGAGCGAAGCCCCAGTAATGGGGAGATAACTATATACTTGAAAGTGAATTTGACAATTTCACTGTGGTCTTTTTGTCTGAGATTTAACAGGGCGGGATGATTGTTTATTCTTATACAAAAGAGAATGTAACTAAATTCATATAAATTTGACTCTGAGGATTAGTAATTTTCTCCTTATTAGAAGATTATTATTAAGCATATCTACACTTAAAACTGCATGTGCTTGTATGAAAATAACTTTTGTCTGTTGTTAATTGAATAATATAGGGAAATTGTCCACTTTAATACTTAGAGAATTCCAAATTCAGTTATGAATTAAAAAACATAAATATACCTAATAATAGTCTAAAATACCATTGTTACACAAGGGCTAATTTATATTAACACTATTCTTGCTCTTTCCTGATATTCACAGTTTTGGTTTGAGAAGCAGGCTTCAGAAACTAAAGAACAGGGAGGGCCCATCCTCATTCATGCAGCAGCTCTATGAGATAGGAATTGTAGTCCCCAGCTTGTAGATGAGAAAACTGAAGCTCTATTTGTCCAATTAATTTAAATAGCTAGGAAGAGAGTTTGGTATCTATGCCAGACCTTATCTATTCTGAACCCCTACTTTTCCTAGTACATCATACTGCTTGGATCAGATCCATAGTTCTTAAGGCTTTAAATTCACAAAAATTATGGACCAGGATATAATGTGCTTTTTTTACACTGAAGAAATAGTGTTTCCAGATAGAGGAAAATATTACTCATGGTAGCCTTGTAGAAGATACAATAGTGGTGACTCATGATGTACTTTGGTAAAAGGTTAAAACAATTTGCTGTCATAGAGCCATGATGAAAATTATTACTGAAATTATAATTGAGCTAATTGAATTCTCTCAAAATAATTCTAATTCATAGAGAAACCATATGAACAGTTTGCTTTTGTTGCTCCGTGCCTTAGGACTTGCGGCAAGCAGTAGTGACATAGTGACATATCTAGGTTATCGTGGCCCTAATTTCATGAGTCACATATAAATCACTTTTTTAGCATCAGTTTCATTTCCAACAGCATCTGTTGCCTGCGTAGTTTCACTTGTATAATTTCACAAGGACTGTATTTTGTGTTGTCTTCAAAATTGTAGTACAACAATTTGGCTTGTTAGTGTGGTGTGTTTTTGTGTTTTGTTTTTTTTACTTTTTCTAGCGACAGGGTGTTCCTCTGTCACCCATGCAGGAGTGCAGTGGTGTGATCTTAGCTCACCAAAGCCTCAAACTCATGGGTTCAAGTGACCCTCCTGCCTTAGCCTCTCAAGTAGCTGGGACAGCAGGTGCACACCACCAATTATTCTAGTTTTTGCTTTTTTTTTTTTTTTTTTGTAGACAAAATGTCTCACTGTGTTACCCAGGCTGGTTGCAAATTCCTAGGTTCAAGCGGTCCTCCCACCTCAGGCTCTCAAATTGCTAGGATTACAGGTGTGAGCCATTGTACCTGGCCTAGAGTATAACAATTTATAGATAAAACAGTTTGTTCGAAAGTCATCGGTATGAAAATTTCCTTGGGCGGGGGGCAGGACAGAGTTGGTTGCTAAAGTCATGCCATAATAGAATATAAGTTAAAAGGATAAATGTCTTAGTCTGGGACTATTAAAAACGTTAAATTATTGAAATAGAAGTATATTTATATAAAAATAAATTTCTTTATTAATTTCATAAATCATTTAGATATGAGGTGCAATTTAGAAATTACAGCTGAAAGTACCATCTTGATGTAGTTTGTAACGTCTTATACTTTAGCTTAGAGAAATTAATAGTCATGATCTCTAATTTCTTCATGAATAATATACATGCAATATTTTATTGGGATTATTAAGTATTCTTAGTATATGTCTCTCTCCAGTAATCATAGTGAAGGACATCTGATTTCAAGAGAACAAAGAATAAGAATTGAGATCAGAATTCAGAAAATTGGCCATGGCCTAGAAGAATTACAGAGTTCCATGTTTTAATTTAGTAATATAGGAATTATCTTCTTATTCTATAGAATATTATTAGGCAACCATTCTAACATATACAAATAGAGGTTGTTATTTAAATACAAACCAAACAGTGTATTAAAATTTTGTCTATTTTTTTCCTGTGGTTATCAAAAATCTATTGACTGTTCAAAAGTTTATTGAGTTTTTTCAAAAATGTTACTAAAAATATCATAAACTTTTAAATTCGTGTAACATAAAAATGTTTGAGAACTGGATATATAATTTGGAAATCCCTTCTAAAACTAGTGTACTTAAAAATTGACACATTATTCTTAATTGAAAAGCCATATAACCATATTCTATTTCTAACTTTACATTCATTTAATCAAAATCATCAATATTATGGTTACAAATTAAACCATAGTGTTTTAAATATATAAATTTACTTAGAAGCCTTAAAAATAAAGCAACATTAATCATTACTATTTTCAACTCCATATTTTCAAAACCAAACTAGGTCTGTGACTAGTTATAGGATTCTCTAATTCATACCTACTCTGTTTTAGTTTTTGGGTTTTTTTTTTTTTGTTATTATTTAGGGACCTCCTGGCTTACCTGGTCTCAAAGGTGACCCTGGCTCCAAGGGTGAAAAGGTGAGAATAAAAGAATGTGTTATTAATAAAAGAATATGCTTTTATATACTAATAGCCCTGCTTTTGCAGATTAAAATAATTCAAAAGAAAATTTCAAACAATATCTTCATTCTAACCCTGAAAAAAGCTTCAATCCTTAGCTTCCCAGATGTATGTAGAGGGGAGAAAATATGCAAATAGTGAAAAATGTGCTGGAATTCAGTGCTATATCTTCTCAAGGTTCCATTATAGCAACCATATGTACAAAGCATATGGTTATACTAAAATAACTATTCAGAAAATAAACAGACTGAATAACAAAATATCTATTTTTATGTTTTTAAATGTGAAAATAAAAATTTTAAACTAGAAATATCTTTCAAATACTAATTTGATGTACTAGAATTTATGCTGAGTTGCACCAAGTACTTAGAGAAATTAGCCTTTTTAAAAATGGTATTATTATTGTTTGGATTACTTTTAAATCTTCAAATGCCTTTTAAAGACTGCAGAGTCTCTGAAGAATAGAAATTATTTCATATTAAATGAGATGCCTATTAAAATAATGAGTTTTCTGTTATTTATTCAACTTATATTATAGGAGATCATTATTGGTTTAGAGATTCCTCAAATGGAACACTTAAAATGATATTTTTAGAAAGCATTTTGTTTTGTAATATTTCCAATGCTTAATAAAGCCCTCACTTAAAATAAGCAGTAAAAGATCCAGTTAGGTGATGAGAAGGAGATTCTTAACTGTATATTTCATTCAGAAGGGTATTTTAATGTTGTTTTATCAGCATTGTTCATTTTTATGCTTTAGAAATTTAATGTGCAAATATTTTATAACTAAAATTTTATGAAGATAGTAATGTACATGTTATTATTTTTTTTCTCTGCCTTTCAAAGGGACATCCTGGTTTAATTGGCCTGATTGGTCCTCCAGGAGAACAAGGGGAAAAAGGTGACCGAGGGCTCCCTGGAACTCAAGGATCTCCAGGAGCAAAAGGGGATGGGGTGAGTAAAAATATAGGTTATTTTTTCTACTCATTTCCAATAATACACACACACACACACACACACACACACACACACACACACAGTCCTTTAAGTATGATCAAAGAAACAATTGAGAGTGTCTTAATTCTAATTTGTTTAAGTCAGTAATGTTCTTAAAAAGATATTTTTATTCAACCCTAGAGTAAATAAATTTTAAGATATTTAAGTTAGAAACCATAAAAATTACAGTTGAGTATTATTTAAACAAACATGTACTAAATTCCCATCACCTGTATATCATATTCTGAGGGATAAAGGAATATACACATAAACACATATAGATTGAAAACAAAAACCTCATTGATATTGTAGCAACATAGGAAAAATTCTGATTATTTTGCACAAGTTATTTTTTAGATTCACCATGGAAAAATGTTTAAGCCATTCATAAATATTTTTGCATTCTCTAAATTTTACAGTGTATGCTGTTATGGAAATATTGAAAAGTTATGAAAACATGAAAATGAAATAGCTGAGAAAATCCATTTAAATTGGCTGATTCTCTCTCTAGGGAATTCCTGGTCCTGCTGGTCCCTTAGGTCCACCTGGTCCTCCAGGCTTACCAGTAAGTACAAGACAAAATAACCTTATAAGGTAGGGTTAAGTTACAAATATAACAAAGAGATACAAATGCTCCAGATTTTTATCTGTGCTTTTGCATTTGCATTTTGTAGGGTCCTCAAGGCCCAAAGGGTAACAAAGGCTCTACTGTAAGTAGTTTTCCCTTTGACAATTTAATTTTGCATTGAAACCTATTTAATTGCCTCTTCTTTATTTATGTCCTCTCTCTTCTTTCTAACAGGGACCCGCTGGCCAGAAAGGTGACAGTGGTCTTCCAGGGCCTCCTGGGCCTCCAGTAAGTACATGTTAACAAGAGTGATGTTCTGACAGTTCGCATCTGGAAGCTGCCAATGATTTCTCTGAATTTATAAGACAGACAAGAAGCACATTCTGTCAAAAGTGCTGATTTTATAGGAAACATTATATCATTTAAGTAATCAAGTCTACATGCCAAGACTCAAATTTTAATTGATTTCACTCTTCAAATATAAATACCTTAATTGTATATTATAGTCTTGTTTTTATTAATTTTTCAGGAGAATCATATACTATTTTGTCACATTAATGAAACCAACTTATTTTATGCCATAAAGATACATTTTTACTTGACTCTAGGAATAATGACAAAAATTCAGATGCTTTACATTTTTTCCTAGTGCATTATAAAGATACTAATAAAAACAATAGTAATAGCTACCACTTTATTAATACTAAAATGTTCTAGGCTTCACATAACTAATTAAATGGTAGAATTAAAATATAGGTCCATGGGAAAGAAATGTTATTCTTCTTTCTTGAGCTAAAATCTTTCCAACTATATGTATACTAGTTTGCTAGGGCTACCATAGCAAAGTACCACAGAGTCGGTGGCTCAAACCACAAAAATGTATTGTCTCCCAGTGTTGGAGGCTAGAAGTCCTAGAACAAGGTGTCGACAGTGTTGGTTCCTTCTGAGGTCCATGGCGGAAGGGTCTGCTCTGCACTTCTCTTCTTGGCTTGTGGTGGCTGTCTTTCCCCTGTGTCTCTTCACATTATCTTCCCTCTTTGGGTGTATCTGTGTTTAAATTTCTCCTTTTTATAAGAATATCACTTATATTGGATTAGGGCCCACTCTAGTGATGTTATCTTAACTAATTATATTTTCAGTGACTATATTTCCAAATGGGATTACATTCTGAGATACTGAGAATTAGGACTTCAACATTACAAATTTTTGTGGGATACAATTCAACCCATGACAATATGATAACTATTTGATATAGCTCTGCTCGTAATGTAAATTCAAGTCTGGTTGCATTGATTTTAAGTTTGTTAATTTATAATGATTTAAGTCACACATATTTGAAGCAAACTAATGTGTACATATTTCTTAAAGTTTAATGTTTTATAATATAAATTATCATCAAATATAATAGACAGTTGATTAGATAGCTCAATAGCTTTAAAGTGCTGTTCTAATCCTCAGAGACTTTACAATCTAGTTGTGGAGTTAGGGCATATAAATGATGACTAATTAATAAACAAGAGACTAACATATGTAACATATCTACACAAATCTGTGCTATATTATTATATAGATAAAGGGCGAGAAATCATCTAACTTATTCACCTACCTCAATATCTCCACCAAGTTCATCATAGAAGAATCTATGATGTTTATATATTTATAAACTTATCCTATAGCATAAATTTTGTAGCTAATGAAAAGCTAAACCAACTAATTTCTTATAACAAAAACATAACCAGTAATAATTAATATCTGCAGAATATTCCACTTTATGAAACAATTGCTCTCACATTATCTTCTTTACAGGGTCCACCTGGTGAAGTCATTCAGCCTTTACCAATCTTGTCCTCCAAAAAAACGAGAAGACATACTGAAGGCATGCAAGCAGATGCAGATGATAATATTCTTGATTACTCGGATGGAATGGAAGAAATATTTGGTTCCCTCAATTCCCTGAAACAAGACATCGAGCATATGAAATTTCCAATGGGTACTCAGACCAATCCAGCCCGAACTTGTAAAGACCTGCAACTCAGCCATCCTGACTTCCCAGATGGTATGTAAATAATACATGACAAAGCAAATGTACCGAGCCCCTGAGTTTCTGAGGTGCATTGGCAGCTCATTCATTCTAGTTAAATGTTTAATACAGTCTCTAAATAAAATGAAACAGTTATTAATTATCTTCTAGACAGAAAAAATCATTTATACTGCATAAATCAAGATTTGCTTTGGAAAATCCTTGTCTGTTAAATGGGATTTTATTAAATTATGACAAGATCATTTTTGGATGATTACAGCTAACACAAATGTACTTTGCTTGTAATAACTATCACAGAATGGATACTGTGTATACACACATGTGTATATTGTAGTATGATTACTAACTTCATGTTAATGTGAATACTTACATTAATATGATTATTATTTTAGATTAATATGAATAATATGGATATGTGTAAATAGCATAACTGATGTATATTTGATCTATCAGTTTGGCAATGATTTGGTGAACAGAATATTAAGAACTGGGATAGCTTGGGGCAAAAATGTATCTTTAATTGATCCACAGATATTCCAAACAGCTGTGAATAGCTTACTTACTAATAACAATTAGGATAATTCATCATACCAACTCTTTGACAAAACCTTTATATACCTATTGGTCAGAGAAAGAAAGTTTCAGGTTGCTAAGTTAGTTGACTAAACTCTTACAATTATTAAAGTAGCAAGGGGCAGATCTTCATCTGATTTTTAAATTTCCCACTGCATGTTGAACTATTTTGTCTCCCCTTTACTCTGTAGAAAATACTGTTTTGCACTACCAGTCATATAATGTCAGTTATAACTGTGATCTAAGTAACTCAATGCAGATAGAAAAGTTCAATGTAGTTCAGAAACAGCCAGCATAAAAAAAAGGATGTCACAAAGATCTTCTTATCTTAATCAAGCATAGCCTGTTAAAGGTAAAACACAGGTAATTATTAGCGTTCCTATACAAACTGGTATCTAACATCTTTATGTTTATAATATGTTTATCTGAAAAATATACATTTAATTTAGTGATTTATAAGGAGATTTACTTTTAACTGGTATTATTTAAGCAAAGGATTTAGATGATTTAGATAATTCAATGTTATATACTCCTAAAAACCATGTAAGATACATCAAAGGTTCACAGTGGTTATCTCTACTTGGTAAAATCTTAGATGATTTTTTTTTTATTTCCTTGTATTTTTTTCCTGGGAATTCTAATTTGTTTCAGACATGATTATATTAATGGTATAATCTGAAAAAATATAGATGTTTTTGTTAAAGATATTAAAGTTATGCGACTATTAGAATACTTTTCCTGTTTATATACAAGTAGTAGCAGAAGATAAAGCAGGTTGATATTGCATTGTTTAGAGTTCCAGCACCAAGGTAAGCAATTTGAGCTTTTAAAATATTAAAAGTTCATAACCAGTGGACTTATATAATTCAAATATTTGAAATGAAGTGGCAGCATGAAAAACAGTTGGAAGTATAAAGGTAGAAAGAATTCGATTCCTTTCCTTCTCAGTATAAAGGTCAAAGCTGCCACCCCTCTAAAAAAAAAAAGGTTAACAAGAGAAAAGTATTAAAAATGTATTTGATTATAGTTCAACATAACATAGGAGCCTTCAGATTCAAGCTCAAAAGATACAGAGGAAGCTGTCTGATTTTATGCTTAGGTTCGATAAGGCAGGGACAGCTGTGTAGAAATGCAATATAATATTGGACAAAAAAAGGGTATGAGCTAATGATACTAATCTGAGTAGGGAAACCTAGTAAGGCCTTCTGTTCAGATACTCCCTGGCCTGTGTTGTAGTATTCCATCCTCCCAGGTACGGGGTAGAACCCCTCTGGAATAAGAGTTTTAATTTCTTTATGGCCAGCTGTTACACAGAAAGGTGGGTGAAGGTTATGTTAGCAGTGGCAAATCCATATGGTATACTAAGGGTTGTAGGAGTGACAGTTTATTAAAAAGTTTTAGAACAGAAATGAAAGAAAGTAAAGTACACTTGGAAGAGGGTCAAGCGGACGACTGGAGGGCTTCAAGTGCATGGTTTGACCTTTGACTTGGGGTTTTCTACATTGGCATGCTTCTGAGGTTTGCATCTCTTCTCGCCTGATTCTTCCCTCGGGGTGGGCTGTCCACAAGGGCAGTGGGCTGCCAGCACTTGGGAGGGGCCACACACACACATTTTGTTTCCTGGAGTTGTGCGCATGCTCACTTGAGGCGTTTTACCCTTACCAGTTTAGTGTTCCCAGAGGAAGGTTGTTTACCAGTTAAACTCCAACCATTTGCATCTTAGTGCACATGCTTGAGCCCAGTAGCCCACCTCCTGAGATCGTATAAAGAAGCTGCTGGTCACCAGTTTCAGGTGTTTTCTCTGAGGGAAAGGGAGACGGCCATTCCCTGGCACCAGCTGCAACCAATTGTTTTAGCGAGACAGTTTAACAACTGCCTGACCTTCATCTGATGGTCGCCTGACATTCCTGGTGGGGTTGGCGGGGCTCTCCTGCCCTGTTTATGTCTGACTGACTACCTACTATAACAGTTACAGTAATATGTTTAGGTTTTATAGCTGGCTTTGCAAAAAAGGGGTTCTGGTTTCTATGATCCACTTTGGGGAGGAGGGATTCTAATTTCCATGACTTGCCTCAAGGGAGAATGAGGGATGAGAGACAGGAGGGCAGAGGTCACAGAAAAACTGATTCAGAAGCTTTCACGTTGGGGTATCATTTTTTGAGCCCCAATAGAAGGAAGCAAAGTAATGTTTATATGTATATCACTTTTGGCTCCTAGTAACTCTTGTTAACTAAAGCCATATTGTCTGTTATCTAAAGAATAACTTTGTTACTCCCACTATTTTCCATGCTTACTCACATAACACCAAATGAATGGTGATGATTATTCACATAATAAAGTGTGTTCTGCAATATTTCAGCAATGGCATTAATAGCAGGCTGCATTAAAATATATAAAGTAGTCCTTCTTAGGACCCCCCTTCAAAGACAGAGTACATTTATTGCAAGAAGTTTTTTTTTTTATAAAATAAGGCAGAGGTATGGTCTCTGAGGCTAAGTAGATACGATATCACCTCCATTGTTACAAATGAAGAAACTAGGAAGAAAATATATTGATTACACTACTCAGATTACTTAAGTAGTAAATAATACTTATGAGATTTGGAGTCAAGTATATCTTATTTCAATATGCATGCAATTTATTACACAGGGATAAATGGAATGTTAATATTTGAGGAGATGATATTTAAGTTGAAACCAAAAAGTGATAGGCATGAAAAGAATTTTAAAAAGGTATTCCAGGTAGAATATATGGGGCATTTGCAAAGCTTTGAGGCAGACAAGAGAAAGTATCACTCTTTATTAAGAAACGTACCCCAATATGCCCAAAAGCTTAAAAGGCAAAAGATCTATTAATATGTATTTTCCTTATTTCTCTTTCTAACAAAATTTGATATCTAATGCATTCAACAATGATGTCAATGAATTTTTATATGACATATTTTTTGCTACCTTCTAGGTGAATATTGGATTGATCCTAACCAAGGTTGCTCAGGAGATTCCTTCAAAGTTTACTGTAATTTCACATCTGGTGGTGAGACTTGCATTTATCCAGACAAAAAATCTGAGGGAGTAAGTACCAATCTGTTTTGGTGGTGAATGTTGTCAGTTCCTGCCATGTTTTGCAATATTGAACTAAACAGGAAAATTATACTGTCATATTTTCATTTATCTGCTTTTCTTACAAAATAATTAGAGTACTTCATTTGCATAAACATGAATAAGCACCAAATTGATGCACAGAGTTAACAAATACTTCTCTTCTTTATTTTTTACCCAGATGTATTCTTTCTGCACCTGCTTGCTCGCTAAAATTCTATGGATTTCCATGACACAGCACAGCTGAATCTCAAATTTTAGTGCCACTAAAGTGTTCTTCTGCCCAATTACCACATCAGAGACCTCACAGCTGCATATTACACCCAAAATATCTAATTTTATAAAGAATTAAACTTTTATATACAAGTCTTTTCTGCACTTACATATTTTTTAAATATTTAGTTTCTTTAAACAAATTCTTTAATTTTTACCTAACATTATTACCAGTATACTGAGTTCTGTCTTCAAAGCTAAATGCAAATCATTAATGTAAAGAAAGTTTGTTCACGAGCATAACTATATTCTCCAAACATTTTATAAGTGGACATTTTGTCTTTATTGGTATTCATGTAATAAATCTCATTCTTCCTAGTAAATGGTGTGGACAGTAGAGGCACAGAAACTCCTTAAGGCAAAACAAGTAGCTTTATGTGTGACTAATGGTTTTGGGAGAAAAGTTAAGTTTCTGAGTAAAGAGTGGGTAGTAAGGGCAGGAGAAAAAACAACTTCCATCTTCCAACCCTACTTGGCATGTAATGAAGCACAGTAAAGCTCCCCTAGCCTCCAGAGAAATGTGGAAAAACAGAAAATGTTTCTTACACAGATAACTCGAGTTCCCTATTGTGAAGACTTATATACCCTTTGCTGTTCTTCACAAAGCAGAACAATAAATGCAGATCTATCAGATTCTAAATATTCTAACCAGCAGGGAGTAATTCAGGTTGTTTCCAGTCAGTGCCTTTCACACAGTATCTCTCCTTAGCTACTGGCTAAATACTTTCAAACATGTTCCTTGGCTATGGAGTGAAGATGGTACCTGCCTTGCTTGATGAAGCTGACTGACATTTTGAGGATTTCCTTTGCAAAGGGTTTCTGAGTGTTCCACCAATGTCCCCTATAACCCTTATTATGCCTATACCAGGTTGTCTTTCCCCTTTTCCTTTAGAGCTGATAAAGACAACAAAAAGGAAATGACTCAATCTTCACTACATAGAATGTACAGGATCTATCTCAAATTTTTCTCTTTGTCTCATTTTGTATAATCTAATTTGTGTCATTTTAAAACGATTTTAAGCACTTTATTTTCTTAGTCTTACTGAAAATGAATTATATGTATATAAAAATACTGTTTATATTGTAAATTTTCACCTACTCACTAACTTTTCTGTTCCTTTGCAACAGGTAAGAATTTCATCATGGCCAAAGGAGAAACCAGGAAGTTGGTTTAGTGAATTTAAAAGGGGAAAACTGGTATGTTATTACCTCAACATGAAACGATTTTTCACGAACTCAAGAAGTGACATTCTGATTATGTATTTCTGGACTTTAACAGTGAAAGTCTAAATTATGCTAAATGAGGATTCCCTGTGGTCTCTAGTTTGTTCCACTTAATATCTCTTAGGCCATTGTGGTATCTTAAAGCAACCTAACATTTTTGTATAAAAGTAAATGGAAATATGCTAAATTTATGGAAAACAAGGATCAAATCATGCATACAATTTATTAAGTACCTGAGATAGACATCATAAAAATTGATTATGTTAGAAATATCAGGTATAAAGAATATATCTACTTAATATCTTCCTATTATTTCACTTTCTGTCTGCTTGAAACCTAATTCCTTCTTTATTCTTCATATCAATAAGTTGGAATGTGCAACTTTTTCTGATTGTTCTGGCACAAATTTAAAGATTTCCATACAATTACCAGTTCATTTCAATAATTTTCTAAAGATATTTTAAGTTTAGATGTCAAAATTAAATTAATCTTTAAAAGGTGTTTAATCATATATGTGTTTAAAGTATTTTATTTAGAAGTTATTGAATTTAAAGTGTTTTCCAGTTATCCAGATAATTATTCAGTTGTTTAATTTTCTTTGAAAAGCTATTATTTTCCATTTATGATTATTTATACAGTTATTATTTCTATACAAACTCATGCATATTAACCACTTTTATTGACACTCTCCACTGGAGTTATAATTCTCTATTACAGTCTTCAAGTTGCATATTAAATATCCATATTACATTATTATCTTTGTATAAGTTTAAAAATATATACAGATAGAACTCTATGTGTGTGGATTGAATTTTCCCAGTAGACTTTTTTCTTCAACCCCCAAGAATACTCATGATCTGACCTACTATTCAGTAAGAACTAAGTAAAATCTGTTTTAAGGAAGAAAGTAACAAATAACTGCCTTTACATTGACCTAATCTATAATCTAGGTGAACATCTTAACCTTTTTTTTTCAAATTTAAGTGTATATGTTACAGCTGAACTCAGATATTTTTATTACCAAAAATAAGACAATTTATAAAGATGATATGAGACAGTTGCTAATAAATTACAACTGAGACTATTTTCCTGCTATAATTTCAGAATAAGTATTGACTCAACAAATATTAACTTGCCTTGTCTTGCACATTATGCCTGCTGCTGGCAATACAATGTTGAATACACACATCATCTAAAAATAGATAAACAGGCATTTCTGAAAATATTAATAACCTTTGAGGACTATAGCCCCAAAATGAAAAGTGTAGGAACATGTTTACAGATTTGGGTAAAGTTGATACATTTTGAAATGTTTGAAAGGAATAGTCAAAATCAAACAACATAAAACCAGCTAATCTTTGCATTATTCTGAGATTCCTTGGTTTTCATTGTTCCATTATTTTACCAATTTTTTTTCAAAAAGATACAGAAATATATTGAAACATTTCTTGGAAACTAAAGCATTTTTTATAGTGTTTACTGTTTAGGAAACTAAGACTTAGAGATAAAGTGGTTTTTTCAAAGATAAGCAGTGGCTACCGTAACTTAGGTGGGATACAATTCATAAAATCTTGTCTCTGGGTCTTCTGACCCTCAATGTACACTTTTTTCCGTTAGGTTAAGGTGGGTCTTTTGATTCATCTACATGCTTCTGGCATCACAGTTCACTGTCTGCAGTGATTTAATTCTTTGTAGCATAAAAAAGGAAAAGAGTCATTAGGTGTCTTTTTATTCCTTTATTCCTAGCTTTCATACTTAGATGTTGAAGGAAATTCCATCAATATAGTGCAAATGACATTCCTGAAACTTCTGACTGCCTCTGCTCGGCAAAATTTCACCTACCACTGTCATCAGTCAGCAGCCTGGTATGATGTGTCATCAGGAAGTTATGACAAAGCACTTCGATTCCTGGGATCAAATGATGAGGAGATGTCCTATGACAATAACCCTTTCATCAAAGCACTGTATGATGGCTGTGCGGTGAGTATAAGTTCTGCTTGTCTCCCTTCACAGAGATGATAGGCAGCATGTCACCGTTTCAGTTGGTCCTTAGCCAGATTTTTCTCATGAAATGGACATCAGTTGTTATTAACATTTGATGCTTAATCTTGACATATTAAACTATGGTATGTGAGAAACCAGTAATGTTAACACACACACAGTTATGCACATAGACACTCTGAAACATTTTTAAAGGCATAACAGAAGGTAATCTTGGATTATATGTTATTTTATTCTGACATTTGAATCATATCACAGCTAGTTATTCCTAAAATGAAAAAGAAAATAAAAAAACTTATTTCATTTGCCTCCTTATTGGTGATTTTAAAATGACAGATAAAGGAATCACCATTATACCATTTATAATATCAATAATTTTTAGCCCTATATTTTGTTTATAAGAAGCTTGTTAATTTGTACTATATCAGTTTGAGATCCAGTATCATTATTGTTATCTCTATCTTATAGAACTACCTTGTTCACACACATAAGATTTTATATAAGAAAATAATAAATAGGTGCCCTAAAATGTTCATTGCTTTAGCTGAGTATTGATGACTGAAGAGAAGTCACAATTGTAAATAAGTAAGTTCATGTTTTCATCAAAATGAGTGGAGTGCAAGTAAAATGAAGAAGAGAGAATAAAGCAAATGAATGGAGCAAGAGTTGGGAAAAGCTTTTCCAATATAGTTTATTGTTAAATATTCATAAAATTAACATATAGCAGAAGAAATTTTTTTGACATTTGACCTTGTGTGTTATAGTTCTGAACCTGTATTCAACTTTTTCTGTAAGAGAATTTGACTATGTATATCTTAACTATAATGGTAAAGATGTATTATTTATACTGGAGGGGCTGGGTGTGGTGTCTTACCCCTGTAATCCCAGAACTTTGGGCGGCCGTGGTGGGCAGATCACCTGAGGTCAGGAGTTCAAGACCAGCCTGGCCAACAAAGTGAAACCTCATCTACTAAAAATACAAAAATTAGCCAGGCATGGTGGCACATGCCAGTAGCTCCAGCTACTCAGGAGACTGAGGCAGGAGAATGGCTGGAAACCAGGAGGCAGAAGTTGCAGTGAGATCACTGCTCTCCAGCCTGAGCAACAGAGCAAGACTTCATCTCAAAAAAAAAAAAAAAAAAAAAAAAGAAAGAAAGAAAAGAAAAAGAATATATATATATATATATATATATATATGAGGATTCACTACCAACATCAATTTTCATATTAAATTGTATTTATTAACTCAAGACTCTTTTTAATTACGAAATATATAGCACTATCATAGTTAAGTAATTACAGCTAAATATTAAATGTACTAATCACTATTCAAAATTTAGAACTGTATCAGTGATAAGAATTATTACATAGATAATAGAAAATTTGTTTTTCTATTATCTTCTCTCTCAGCTTCTTACCTCCACTCAGAAGCCCAAGAAAAAATAAGATGCATTTAAAAATATTAAAAGATTGTATAACTTTTTATTTCTGCTTTATTTTACAGTCCAGAAAAGGCTATGAAAAGACTGTCATTGAAATCAATACACCAAAAATTGATCAAGTACCTATTGTTGATGTCATGATCAATGACTTTGGTGATCAGAATCAGAAGTTCGGATTTGAAGTTGGTCCTGTTTGTTTTCTTGGCTAAGATTAAGACAAAGAACATATCAAATCAACAGAAAATATACCTTGGTGCCACCAACCCATTTTGTGCCACATGCAAGTTTTGAATAAGGATGGTATAGAAAACAACACTGCATATACAGGTACCATTTAGGAAATACCAATGCCCTTGTGGGGGCAGAATCACATGGCAAAAACTTTGAAAATCATAAAGATATAAGTTGGTGTGGCTAAGATGGAAACAGGGCTGATTCTTGATTCCCAATTCTCAACTCTCCTTTTCCTGTTTGAATTTCTTTGGTGCTGTAGAAAACAAAAAAAGAAAAATATATATTCATAAAAAATATGGTGCTCATTCTCATCCATCCAGGATGTACTAAAACAGTGTGTTTAATAAATTGTAATTATTTTGTGTACAGTTCTATACTGTTATCTGTGTCCATTTCCAAAACTTGCACGTGTCCCTGAATTCCATCTGACTCTAATTTTATGAGAATTGCAGAACTCTGATGGCAATAAATATATGTATTATGAAAAAATAAAGTTGTAATTTCTGATGACTCTAAGTCCCTTTCTTTGGTTAATAATAAAATGCCTTTGTATATATTGATGTTGAAGAGTTCAATTATTTGATGTCGCCAACAAAATTCTCAGAGGGCAAAAATCTGGAAGACTTTTGGAAGCACACTCTGATCAGCTCTTCTCTGCCGACAGTCATTTTGCTGAATTTCAGCCAAAAATATTATGCATTTTGATGCTTTATTCAAGGCTATACCTCAAACTTTTTCTTCTCAGAATCCAGGATTTCACAGGATACTTGTATATATGGAAAACAAGCAAGTTTATATTTTTGGACAGGGAAATGTGTGTAAGAAAGTATATTAACAAATCAATGCTTCCGTCAAGCAATCATATGTATAATTTTTTTTCTACCTTATCTCATCTCATTGTTTTCAGTGTGCTTCAATAATGCAGGTTAATATTAAAGGTGGAAATTAAGCAATTATTTATGAATTTGTGCAATGTTAGATTTTCTTATCAATCAAGTTCTTGAATTTGATTCTAAGTTGCATATTATAACAGTCTCAAAAATTATTTTACTTGCCCAACAAATATTACTTTTTTCCTTTCAAGATAATTTTATAAATCATTTGACCTACCTAATTGCTAAATAAATAACATATGGTGGACTGTTATTAAGAGTATTTGTTTTAAGTCATTCAGGAAAATCTAAACTTTTTTTTCCACTAAGGTATTTACTTTAAGGTAGCTTGAAATAGCAATACAATTTAAAAATTAAAAACTGAATTTTGTATCTATTTTAAGTAATATATGTAAGACTTGAAAATAAATGTTTTATTATTTCTTATATAAAGTGTTAAATTAATTGATACCAGATTTCACTGGAACAGTTTCAACTGATAATTTATCACAAAAGAACATACCTGTAATATTGAAATTAAAAAGTGAAATTTGTCATAAAGAATTTCTTTTATTTTTGAAATCGAGTTTGTAAATGTCCTTTTAAGAAGGGAGATATGAATCCAATAAATAAACTCAAGTCTTGGCTACCTGGATTGGTCATTTTCTTTCTTAAATAGGTTCCAAATTATTCTCAATTTCAGATAAAGCTTTTGATTCTTTCTTGACCATCCAGATTAGAATAGTTTTACACTTCTGAACAAACATATTACCATTCAGAGATAAGTTGTCTAAATCCCCCACATGCATAAGATAGTGAAAAGAACATGGTAATACTAAATTTATAAAATAAAGGTAGTTTATACTCAAAATTTCAGAGATATTTTTGTAATTAAATATTTTACATAATGAAAGTATAGCAATAACAGAATATTTTGCATATTAGCCTGCATCAGGGATGCAGTGTTATCCATTTAAACCAAATAAACTTTAATTTGGCACTCAATAGAATGAATAGATAATGGAATGTCTATGCTTTTATATTCTTTCCATGTATGGATATAGTCTTCTTCAGGACATCAGGCTTTTTTCTCTCCCTTATGATTGATGTAATCTAGACAAAATAAAGCTCACCAGAATAGAAAAAAACCTGTTAGATGACATTTTAATCCTGGCCCCAGCAGGTATGTTATTCATATGAAAAATACAAAGAATAGTATTGACCTTGAAGGCAGGGTAAATCATGGACTTAGTGCACATGAAATTTGATCTAACTTTCTTTAAGAAATAAAACTACAAACACAAGGTACAGAAGTGACTATAATGAGTAAAGATATTACAACAAATTATTATTTTTATTAAAAAGTTAACACAAAAAAACAGGAAATCTGGGAAAACAATGTTTTTTTCTTTCTGAAACACTTCTGTGATTTTTTAATATTATATTCTTGGCTGCAGTCTCTTTGAGTGCCTCTTTATAAGAGATTTCATAATTTAACTTCCTATAGAGTAAGATACTCTAATATGCAAGGTGAAAAAATGTTTCTTATTGATACCTTAGAAATATTTCTGTTTCATGTCTTGTTATTGGTAAGTATTATAAAATTTTTAGATTATTTAAAAATTTAGGAAAATCTCTATTACATATATTTCATATGCACTACAAAATTTGTGAGAAATTTCCACAGACTAGCTTCTGATTCTGTTTATTTCAAATCTTGTTTCTCCTCCACTGCCTATAGATTTTATGTTCTGGGCACCATAAAACACATGTATGCTATGGTACAAACTCAGTCTTCTTTGTGGTCATCATAACATATCATTAGTTCATTCTTCCATTGCTATAAAGAAATACATGAAACTGAGTAATTTATAAAGAAAATAGGTTTAATTGGCTCATGGTTCTGCAGGCTGTACAGGAAGAATAGCAGTTTCTACTTCTGGGGAAGCCTCAGGAAGCTTCCAATCATGGCAGAAAGCAAAGTGAGAGTGAGGCGTCTCACATGGCTGGAATAGGTGCAAAAGAGAGTGAGAGGGGAGGTGCTATACACTTTTAAATAACTATATCTCATGAGAATTTACTATCACAAAAACAGCCCAAGAGGATGCTGGTAAACTCTTCATGAAGGATCCACCCCCAGGTCCAATTACATCACACTAGGTCCCAGCTCCAACACTGCGGATTACAATTCAATATAAGATTTGAGTGTGGACACATATCCCAACTATATCAGTGGATGACAGGGTTATTCCAGAAAGCCATTTACACTAGGATTGCTGGCATTAATATACATAAAATAATGACAGGTTGTATAATTATACCCCATCATGTAAATATAGTATACAAACCCCAAATAAATGAATCTATATTTGAATTTTCTCCTTGCTGGCCCCTTCCACTCTACCTAACAAAAGGCAAAATCACAAAGAGTAGTTGCAGTGGTAAAACAATGTTCTTAACTAATCATGGTCAATGTTACTCTGGCAAATTTTACTAATAATATGACCATGTAAACATATTTCTAGGAGACCTCTCAGGGTCTTAAATGGAGCCCATGCAAAAGAAGTGTCCTGGAGCTTAAGCTTTATGAGTTTCATGTTAAATAGATGGCTTCATACTGGATAACTGTAAAACATATGAGTTACCTAACACAATATCTGGCATATATCAGCTATAAAGAAATTGCTGCTGCTCTAGATTTCTTTGTGCTGCTATTATCACCATAGTATAAGTCCCTTTCTGAAATGTAGCTATTAACACCTGTGCTACCCAATATCGTATAATTTTTATAAAGATTTCATTTTAACAAAGTAAATATTATACAAATTGCATGATCACAGAGACCCAAATCATCAAAGAGAGTTACATGCAAGCTTTACAAATGATTTGCAAAAGATACCAAAAAAGAGCAGCAGCCTAAGGCATTTTAAATCCAGCAAGTCTGAATTCACCAGACATAGCTTATCAAATCTTCTTTTTCTATATATACCAAAATGTGTTTTACTTGCCAGAGGATGATTTTAATAGGTCTTGGGGGTCTCTCAACTTTGGTACTTTGCTAGTTTCATATCCCTGTACTGGCTGTATGATTAACCATTGCTCAGTACAGCTGCAGCCAGGAGATCCATAGATTGCAGAATTATTTACAGAAAATTTTTTTAAAGAAACATATCTCACTTAAACCATTCCAAGTTCAGTAAGCTGTACATAGCAACCCATGCAGAATCCTCATTCACTATTCATCTAATAAATCCAACTGTCAATATTTAGAAGGAGATGGTTCAGGGTTAAAAAAGAAACAATATTTTAAAAAATTTACAAATCCATGGTTAACTCTTTCCTAAAACCACAACGTGAAATAATTTCAGAAATGTTTCATGCTATAGTAACTGTGACTTATTTTACAATAACATTATAATGGGAGTTCTGTCTATAATACTATAGGTATGAGATAAACAAAACCATGGGGATATGGTTTGGCTGTGTCCCCATCCAAATCTCATCTTGAATTCCCCCTTGTGTGAGAACCCAGTGGGAGGCAATTGAATGATGGGGGCAAGTCATTCAAATGCTGTTCTTGTGACAGTGAGTAAGTCTCGCGAGATCTGATGGTTTTAAAAAGAGGCATTCCCCTTAACAAGCTCTCTCATTTTTTGCCTGCCACCATCCATGTAAGATGTGACTTGTTCCTCCTGCCTTCCACCATGATTGTGAGGCTTTCCCAGCCAATTAAAGCCCATTTTAATTGAACTGTAAGTCCAATTAAACCTCTTTCTTTTGTAAATTGCTCAGTCTAGGGTAGGTCTCTATCAGCATCATGAAAACAGACTAATACAATACCTTGATACCAGTGAAGTGGGATGAAATGATACCTGAAAATGTGGAAGCAGCTTTGGAACTAGGTAACAGGCAGAAGTTGGAACAGTTTGAGGGGCTCAGAAGACAGGAAATTGTGGGAAAGTTTGAAATTTCCTAGAGACTTGTTGAATGGCTTTGACCAAAATGCTGATATGGTCTCAGATGGAAATGAGGAACTTGTTGGGAACTGAAGCAAAGGTGACTCTTGTTATGTTTTAGCAAATAGACTGGTGGCATTTTGCCCCTACCCTAGAGATTTATGGAACTTTGAACTTGAGAGAGATGATTCAGGGTATGTGGCAGAAGAAATTTCTAAGCAACTAGCATTCAGGAGGTAACCTGGGTGCTGTTAAAAGCATTCAGTTTTATAAGGGAAGCATAGCATAAAAATTCAGGAAATTTGCAGCCTGACAATGTGATAAAAAATAAAATCCCTTTTTCTGAGGAGAAATTCCAGCTGCAGAAATTTGCATAAGTAACAAGGAGAGGAATGTTAATCCCCAAAACAATGGAGAAATGTCTCCATGTATCCAGGGCATGTCAAAGAGCTTCATGGCAGCCCCTCCCATCACAGGCCCAGAGGCAGAGCAGGAGAAATGGTTTTGTGGGCCAGGCCCAGGGTCGCCATGCTGTGTGCAGCTTAGGGACTTGGTGCTCTGTGAACAAGCAGCTCCAGCTGTGGCTGAAAGGGGTCAATGTAGAGATTGGGCCTTGGCTTCGGAGGGTGCACGCCCCAAGCCTTGACAGCTTCTATGTGGTGTTGAGCCTGTGAGTGCACAGAAGTCAAGAATTGAGGTTTGGGAATGTCTGCCTAGATTTCAGAAGATGTATGGGAACTCCTGGATGCCCAGGCAGAAGTTTGCTACAGGGGTGGGACCTTCATGGAGAACCTTTGCTAGGGAAGTGCAGAAAGGGAATATGGGGTCAGAGTCCCCCACACAGAGTCCCTACTGGGGAACCACCTAGTGGAGCTATGAGAAAAGGGCCACTGTCCTCCAAACCCCAGAATGGTAGATCCACTGACAGCTTGCACTGTGTGCTTGGAAAAACTGCAGACACTCGATGCCAGCCTGTGAAAGAAGTCAGGAGGAGGGCTATACTCTACAAAGCCATAGAGTCGGAGCTTCCCAAGACCATGGGAGCCCACCTCTTGCATCAGTGTGACCTGGATGTGAGACATGGAGTCAAAGGAGATCATTTTGGATCTTTAAGATTTGACTGCCCTGCTGGATTTCAGACTTGCATGGGGCCTATAGCCCCTTTGTTTGGCCAATTTTTCCCATTTGAAATGGCTGTATTTTGTATTTATTTATTTTATTTATTTATTTTTTTGAGATGGAGTCTTGCTCCATCACCCAGGCTGGAGTGCAGTGGTGTGATCTCGGCTCACTGCAACCTCCACCTCCTGGGTTCAAGTGATTCTCCTGCCTCAGCCTCCCAAGTAGCTGGAACTACAGGTGCCCACCACTACGCCTGGCTAATTTTTGTATTTTTAGTAGAGACAGGGTTTTACCATATTGGCCAGTCTATTCTCGAACTCCTGACCACCCTGTGATCTTGTGATCCGCCCATCTCAGCCTCCCAGAGTGCGTAAGCCCCCACACCTGGCCGGAATGGCTGCATTTACCAAATGCCTGTACACTTACTGTATCTAGGAAGTAACTAACTTGCTTTTGATTTTACGGACTCATAGTCAAGGAGCGACTTGCCTATTCTCAGATGGAACTTTGGACTGTGGACTTTTGGGTTAATGCTGGAATGAGTTAAGACTTTGGGAGACTGTTGGGAAGGCATGATTGGTTTTGAAATGAGAGGCCATGAGATTTGGGAGGGGCCAGTGGTGGAATGATGAGGTATGGCTGTGTCCCAACCCAAATCTCATTTTGACTTCCCACATGTTGTGGGAGGGACCTGGTGGGAGGTAATTGAATCATGGGGCAAGTCATTTCCATGCTGTTCTTGTGACAGAGAATAAGTCTCATGAGAGTTGATAATTTTAAAAAGAGGCATTCCCCTGCACAAGCTCTCTTATTTTTTGCCTGCCACCATCTATGTAAAATATGACTTGCTCCTCCTTGCCCTCTTCCATGATTGTGAGGCTTCCCCAATCACATGGAACTGTAAGTCCAATTACACCTTTTTCTTACATTGCTCAGTCTCGAGTAGGTCTTCATCAGCACCAGGAAGATGAACTAATACACCCTGATTCCTATTCTAAAATTACCTCTATATGTCCATGCAGAAATAATTAAGTAGCCTTTCTTCCCACAATGTGATGATTTCCTTTTTGTGGAATCTAAAAAGCAAACCTTACATCTCAGTAGCAGGTCTCATTCCAGTGATAACACAGTATAAGCTATTGAGTTGACTGACTTAATTCACCCCATATTAGGGTGCATGGTGTAACTAAAATATTTGGCTGTTTTTCAGCTCATAGAGTGAAATGATTATTTCTGGGGCCCAAAGGAAGATTCACATGAAATGATGAAAACTTCTTTGCTCAACCCTATGTGGGATGTCCAGACTTTGAATTAAATAAAACAAATCCACTACTTACAGATCCCTCCAGTCACTGTGGTTCAAAGGTCTGTGCAACCAATTCCTTAACAACACAGGTTTTTGTATCTTACCTATTTCTGGGAAATAAAATAAAACAAAATAAAAATAAGACATAGTAAATAAATAGTTTAAGCCACTAAATAAAAAATTGTTCCCATAGCTACCATTCAATAGGTAAAAGTATTTTCAAGACTCTGAAAGTTTTCATGTAATTTTTATGTAACTTTGATGTTTCTTATCTATGTAGAAAGAAACTAAGCTCATTTGTTAGATAACATTACTATCTAGTTGTCTTCACAGTTTTGATGTTTTAACATCAATACTTGACATGGTTTGGCTATGTCTCCACCCAAATCTTATCTTGAATTGTAGTTCCCATAATCCCAACATTTTGTGGGAGGGACCTGGTTGGAGGTAACTGAATCATGGTGGTGGGTTTTCCAGAGCTGTTCTTGTGTAGTGAATAAGTCTCATGAGATCTGATGGTTTTATAAAGAGCAGTTGCCTTGCACTTGTCTCTCCTGTCACCACATAAAGAAGGATGTCATTGCTTCCCATTCCACCATGATTGTAAGTTTCCTGAGGACTCTCCAGCCATACTGAACTGTGAGTAAATTAAGCCTATTTCCTTTATAAATTACCCAGTGTCAGGTATGTCTTTATTAGCAGTGTAAGAAAGGACTAATATAGTAAATTGGTACTAGTAGAGAGGGGTACTGCTTGCTATTAAGATGCCCAAAAATGTGGAAGTGACTTTAGAACTGGGTAACAGTCAGAGATTGGAACAGTTTGGAGGGCTCAGAAGAAGACCGGAAGATGTGTGAAAGTTTGAAGCTTCATAGAGACTTGTTGAATGGTTTTGATCAAAATGCTGATAGTGATATGAACAATGAAGTCCAGACAGGTGGTCTCAGATGGAGATGAGGAACTTATTGGGAACTGAAGCAAAGGTGATTCTTGCTTTGCTTTAGCAGAGACTGGCTGCCTTTTGCCCCTGCCCTAGAGATCTGTGGGACTTTGAACTTGAGAGAGATGATTTAGGGTATCTGGTGGAAAAAATATCTAAGCAGCAAAGTGTTCAAGAGGTGACTTGGGTGTTTTTAAAAGCATTCAGTTTTATTCATTCACAAATATATGGTATGGATTTGAAACTTATATTTAAAAGGGAAGCACAGCATAAAAGTCCAGAAAATTTTACACCTGATAATGTGATTAAAAAAAGAAAAACCTATTTATCTCAGGAGAAATTCAAGTTTGCTCCAGAAATCCACATAAGTAACAAGGAGCCAAATATCAATCACCAAGACAATGGGAAAAATGTCTCCAGGGAATGTCAGAGGTTTTCACAAGAGCCCCTCCTATCACAGGCTTGGAGGTGTAGAAGGAAAGAATGGTTTCGTGGGCAGGGCCGTTGGCCTTGCTGCTTTGTGCAGTCTTGGGACTTAGTGCCTTGCATCCCAGCCATGGCTAAAAGGGGTCATTGTACACCTCAGGCCATTACTTCAGAGGGTGCAAGCCCCAAGCTTCGGCAGCTTACATGTGGTGTTGGGCCTGTGGCTGCACAGAAGTCAAGAATTAAGGTTTGGGAACCTTTGCCCAGATTTGAGAGGACGTTTGGAAATGTCTGGATATCTAGGCAAAGGTGTGTTGCAAGGTCAAAGCCCTCATGGAGAACTTCTGCTAGGGCACTGCAGAAGGGAAATGTGGGGTAGGAGCTCCCACTCAGAGTCACCACTGGGGAACTTCCTAGTGGAGCTCTGAGAAGACGGCCACCATCCCCAGACCCCAGCATGATAGATCCACTGACGGCTTACACTGTGTGCCTAGAAAAGCCACAGCAACTCAACACCAGCCCGTGAAAGAAGCCAGGAGAGGAGCTGTACCCTGCAAAGTCAGGGGGTGGAGCTTCCCAAGAACATGAGAACCCACCACTTGCATCACTGTGACCTGGATGTGAGACATAGCGTCAAAGGAGATCATTTTGGAGCTTTAAGATTTGGCTGCCCTGCTAGAATTCAGAGTTGCATGGGGCCTATGTCCCCTTCGTTTTGGCTTATTTCTCCCATTTGGAATTAGTATATTTACTCAATTCTTGTACTCCAGTGAATCTAGGAAGTAACTCACTTGTGTTTGATTTTATAGGCTCATAGGTGGAACTGACTTGCTTATTCTCAGATGAGATTTTGGATTATAGACTTTTGAGTTAGTGCTGAAACAAGCTAAGATTTTGGAGGACATTTGGGAAGACATGATTGGTTTTGAAATGTGAGAACATGAGATTTGGGAAGGGGAAAGGACAGAATGGTATTGTTTGGCTATGTCCCCACCCAAATCTCATCTTAAATTATAGTTCCCATAATCCTCACATGTTGTGAGAGGAACCTGGTGAGAGGTATTGAATCATGCGGGAGGGTTTTTCCCCTGCTATTCTCATAATAGTAAATAAGCCTCATGAGATCTGATGGTTTTATAAAAGACAGTTCCCCTGCACACATTTTTTTGTCTGCCATCATGTAAGATGTGCCTTTGCTCCTCCTTTGCTTTCCACCATGATTGTGAGGCCTCCACACCCATATGGAACTGTGAGTCCTTTAAACTTGTTTTTTTTTTTTTAAATAAATTACCGAGTCTTTTGTGTTTCTTCATAGCAGTATGAAAATGGACTAATACACTAGTGAAATAAATAAGAATAAAAAAAATAATAACACCAACTCTTAAAGTATTATCTGTTTAACTAAAAGTAAAAAAGGGATATGACTAGGGCAAATTGAGGTTTCATTGTAGATTTTGGATTAAGTTCTTGAAAGTCTCTCACAATTTTTAAGTAAATATTTTCTAAAAATATATTCAGTGGGTTTTGAATCATGGAATAATGGAATGTCAATGCCAGAAAATATGGTCGTCATTTGTTCATCAATTAATCAATGATCAATTATATGATTTAGCATTGTGATGTGTCCAGGTTTCTAATAAAAAGAAGTCAAGTTCACAAAGGAATTATGTTATAAGTTGTCTATACTATATCCTTATTAATAGCCTAATGGAAGAGATGCATCCATCCCATCTATAAGAAAAGTTTATTATCAAGTTTCTGACTATACAGAGATTCACAGACCTGGGAAAGGAATAACAGCCAGTTTATAGGTGTACATCGTAAAGATGATGGTAGGTCCCCAAGTGTTTGTAGGGTTTAGATGAGTGTGTGTGAAGGAGAAAAAGAAGATCACTTTAAATAGAAAATCCATGAAAGTATTCCAGAAGCATAAGCAGGGATAGCATATGAAAAGGACAAGAACTTTGATGAAACAGCAGTCAGTGAAACAACACAGGTGATGGATTGCCAAGGTCTGTATCTAGGGTTGGGTTATAATGGCTTAAAATCACACAAAAGAGTCTGCATATTATGCAACATATAATGAAGAATGAATGTTAGTTCTTACGTAGGACAAAGTCACAATGGAAGTCGTGTTGAGAATGACAATGTTGGCAGATTTTTCAGGATCTACCTAGTGGACATTCTATCCATGTTGAATGAATCTGTGAGATAAGTCAGATAATGAAGACTAAGTGCCAAGAGATTGTTGAAGATGTTTCAGTGGATGATAAAGCAGATTTGTATTATGGTAATAAGACATGGATTATTTAAAACGAAGAAACAAGTATAAATCTTTTTTTTTTTTTGAGATGGAGTTTATCTCTAGTTGCCCAGGCTGTTGTGCAATGGTGTGATCTCGGCTCACTGCAACCCCAGTCTCCCAGGTTCAAGCGATTCTCCTGCCTCAGCCTCCTAAGAAGATGGGATTACAGGCATGTGCCAGCACACATGGTTAATTTTGTATTTTTAGTGGAGACAGGGTGTCTCCACGTTGGTCAGGCTGGTCTCAAACTCCCGACTTCAGTTGTTCCATCTGCCTCGGCCTCCCAAAGTGCCCGGATTACAGGCATGAGCCACCGTGCCTGGCCATAAATCAATTTTTTAAAATACTTTTTAAATAATTTACAAATATTTCAGGGTCATTCACCAGACACATCTTAAAATAGTTGCCCAGCCTTTAAGAACTTATAACAACATAGAAATCTTATTTTTACTAAAATCTGAAAAGTCAACAAGTCGCAATGAAATAAATGATATCTGGCATAACTCTATTGCTTGACTTTGTATCTTCTATTGTAAGTCATATACTATTGTAGAAATTACATATGAAAATAACTTCCAATTACTTAAACAATAGATACTTACAATGTTTTGGGCCAGTTGATTGCCTCATATAAATAAAAGTTTGTGTACATTATCAACCGTAGAAGAGGTGCATTTATAGAGTTATTAATTGCTAAAATTTAGTTATATACTTTTGTCTGCTAATGTTAAAATTTTCCTAAGTAAATATTGGCACACAAGGAATAGCTAAATAAACTGTAAGCCTTGGACATAATTATGAATTATTTATAGGAATAATAATATCTAGTTCGAAAAAGATCAGAGCATTATAGCCAATAACATTTTTTTTGTTTTTAGTAGAGATGGGAGTCTTGCCATGTTGACAATGACTGGTCTTGAACTTCTGTCCTCAAGTAATCTTCCTGCCTTGGCCTCCCAAAGTACTGGGATTATAGGTGTGAGTCACTGCACCTAGCCTCTACCTTTTTTACACAAGATTTACTTTTCAATCTACTGCCATTTAAATTATCTTCTGAACTCTTTTGAAAGTTTTTGACATCACAAATAAAATATTTACCTAATCCAATATGCATATTTTCAGAGATGACAATTTATCATGTCAAAATCTGCTCCCCCTTCCTGTGCTCCTTATCTCACTTAATGGCACCACCACCCACTCTTTTGCCTGGGCCAAAGACATCTGGAGTAATTATCAGTTGCTTGCTGTTCTTTCAAACCAGTCATCCATTTCTGTCAATTATTCTTACGTATCTTTCAGACCTCTTCCTTCCTCTTTATCTTCATTACCACTGAAATCACCTTTGCGAAAATAAGAGTGAGAAAATTATAACAGTGAAAGAAATCTGACCTAGCCAACTCCATCTTGCCTTTAGCCTCCAAATTGCCTTTGGCCATTCCTGGGCAATAGCCAAGCAAACTTTGGAAGGAAGTTAGTCTAAATAATAGCTCTTTCCAAAACTAAACCACCTTTGTAAAACTAATGAAAGATCACCAGATTAGGAGGGTGAGAAGGGCCTGATATCTGCCCAAGATACAGGCATAATAAAATGATTACCAGCCATTATTCTGGAGGTCACAAGATTTGCAAATTCTCTAATTCCCTCTGTAAATAACATTACTACTGTAGAACCTAAGACTGACCTTTTGTGATGTGTTTTCAGGCTTTTGCGTTTCTGACCAGATGGTCCCAAGAGGGCCAGTGACATCTCTGTGACACTCACCCTGAAGGGACTCAGCACTCAACGACCATTTCCACACCACTATGATTGCATTTTCAACCAATCAGCAGGACTCATACCCTAGCCCTCTGCCTGCCAAATTATCTTAGAAAAACTCTAGCCTCCAAATTTTTGGAAAGGCTGATCTGAGTAATAATAAAACTCTGGTCTCCCTTTTAGCCAGCTCTACATGTATTAAACTTTCTTTATTGCCAATTCCCCTGTCTTGTTAAATCAGCTCTATCCAGGCAGCTGGTGAGAAGAATCCATTCGGCAGTTACACCGCTGCCCAAGTTTGGGTAGTAATGATTATTCACTACACAATTTTAAAAGCCTTGCTATGTGATTTTTTACTTTCTTTATTTCCAAATCTAAGCTCCATACACAGTTCTCTCCCATATAGAAAATTCCTCATTGGCTTCCTATCACCTACCACACTGACTTTCACTTATTCTATTTTACCATGTGTAAAACATTCATTTCACAACCACTCCTTCTCTCTTGTTCTCTTATCTATAGGCACTCCACCCAAAACTGAAATAACATTTTGAAAATATATTAATTGTGATTCATCCTGGTATGTAATATTCCATTTTATGGCATTGTATTTTATTTCAGAAAATATTAGTTGTACTCATTAAAGTGATCAGTTATTTAATCTAGAAAACACTGGTCAATGGAATAGATGTCAAACACATTATATTGTTGAATAAGGCCACCTGAGTTACATTCCTTCCTATTCTGCCTCTGTCCAAGTTGGTTCACTCTGGTCTCCTATGTCTAAGTACAATGTAAGTTGGCATTGTGATGCTAGTTGAATTGTATGACCCTATTGCGTGTAGATAGATTTTACCTAAAATATGTTCATTGCAATGTTCTATCCAATATCAGTTAAAAATGAAAAGAATATACATATTTGCTATTAATAAATTGGTTTATGAAAAGGTTAGGTACATCTGCAGCTTGAATAATAAAGTTGTTAAAAAATCAAGTTTAGTAAATTTAATGACATGGGATGCTATTAGTAATGTACTTCTAAGTGAAAAAAATCTAAGTCTAGGAAACATTAGTTTCATAAGTAATTTTGCATATATTGAAGACAAATGTTGCTTCTTTTTGTATTTGGTTATTTTAATCATTTGAAGTCACTAGGAACAAGCTACACAAATACCCAAGCCTTGTCATGGAAATTAGTTATTTCCATATTAAATTTTCAATTGTAACACAAAAGAAGAGATGAATCATTAAATAAAAAACTAAAAGCAGAGGCTCTTTAGGCTAATTGTAGTTAACTTCATTCAAATAGAGTAGCTGGAGGCAGGCTCAGTGGTAGGTTAGTATCATATACTGCATCAGTTACTGTGCAAGCCTTCCCAGCAAGTATCATTCACAGTAATGCAGATCTGTATCAAAATTATATGCCTTGTATTCAGAAGCATTAGTATTACTGAAGTCTCCACGTTGTCTTTAAGTAACACATTTGTGTAACAAAAGGAAAACGGATGTGCAGATGTACAGATCTTTGAAGAATCACAACTAAAGAGCCCAAGGGAGAAAAGGCAGATACCATTTATATTTTCTCTTTTCTTCTTCACTCACTAATTTCTACCTAAAATTAATGTATTCTGTTTTAATGGTTAATATAGACCTAAAAGAAAATTACTTGATTACTGATGAGAATTGTATTAAAACGACCTAAGATTACTATTCTCCTTTTTTTTTTTTTTGAGACCGAGTTTCACTCTTGTTGCCAGGCTGGAGTGCAGTGGCACAATCTCGGATCACTGCAACCTCTGTCTCCAGGTTCAAGCGATTCTCCTGCCTCAGCCTCCGAAGTAGCTGGGTCTACAGGAACGCACCGCCACACCCAGCTAATTTTTGTATTTTTAGTAGAGACGGGGTTTCACTATGTTGGCCAGGAGGGTCTAGATCTCTTGACCTAGTGATACACCTACCTCAGCCTCCCAAAGTGCTGGGATTACAGGCATGAGCTACTGCACCCGGCCTATTCTCCTATTATTAACAAACATATACCCATGACCATTAACTTACTCAAATATTCAAAATTTATCTTATTCTTGGTCCCCTAACAAAGTAAAACAAAAATTATCCTTGGAATATTTATCCATATTTTCATAGTTTTTATATATATGGGTGTGCCTCTTACACTCATTTTATAAGATCCTTCCCTGCTCAGATGGCACATCCTGTAAAACAACTGTGGGAAGGATTTAGTTTAAAATAGAGGATAGGTATAATGAAGCACTATGAGTCTGGCAGAAAGCCAGGGAGCAAGACAGGAAAACGTTCAATTTGACTTTGTCCTTGATATGCCATGGAACTGGAGCATGTAGAAAATCATACTAACTGAAAGACCAAAGTCATCTTAATGCAAGTTCTTATCAAAAATCCAAGCTGCTTTGTTGTTCATATTTTAATCATTCAAAGCAAAGCCTTTTTATTTTTTCTGAAAGTTTCAAAAGTGACCACACATTTTATAGAAATGTTTTTCAAACTTCCCATTCTTTGCACCACAAATGACTAAGTATATTTTAACAAACTGATGAAAAGAATGGGTTAAAAAATTGCTTATTTGTGCCATAAAAATCACTTTAGAATTATTTTAAAAGAAAGTTGCAAGAAGTTAGCTATAATACTTGACAAAAAGCCAAATAATTTCTTAATTTTCCCCATCTTTTTTTACTTGCAATTCTATGTTTATTGCAGCACTGTTCACAATAACAAAGATATAAAATGAACCTAAGTGCCCTTCAATAGATAAATGAAAATGTGGTATATATACACAATGGAATATATACACAATGGAATATAGGAAAATGTGGTATATATACACAATGGAATGCTATCTATCCACAATAAAACAATGAAATTCTGTCATTTTCAGCAACATGTATAGAACTGGAGGTTATTGTGTTAAGTGAAATCAGCAGAAACAGAAAGACAAATATTTAATATTCTTATTATATGTGAGAGTGAAGAAAGTTCATCTCATGAAGATAGAGGGCAGAGTAAAAGATACCAGAGACAGGGAAGAATGTGGGTTGGGAGGGAATTATGAGAGGTAGGAGGGAATTAAGAGAGGTTGGATAATGGGTAGAAACATAAAGTTAGATAGAAGAAGTACATTTTAAAGTTAAATAGCAGAGTAGGGAGACTATAGTAAACAAGAAAGTGTTGTATATTTCAAAGACTTGAAATGTGTTCAACACATATACATGGTAAATACTCAAGGTGATGGATACCCTAAATGCCCCGCCTTGAACCATTACACATTCTATGCATATAACAAAAAAAATCACATGTATCAACTATGTATGTATAAATGTTATATATCAATAAAAAATAGTGTGGCTACACTTCAAGTGGCCTGACTTGGTTTTATGACCACCATAGATGTTAGTAATTGCAACTTTGGAAAAAAGTTTTAGTATTATTTCCCTGGAAGACCAAGTCTGAAGCAAATATTTTAGGGTGCTTGCAAACCCAGAAAAGTAATAGTGAAGGAAAAGGTAGCATGGGAGGAAAGAAAGAAAAGCAAATGGCCAAATTGGCCAGAGCATCATCATAAAGTACAGCTGATTTCTTGTCAAGCAGCATTTCTCAAACAAGACTTTATGAAAACCTAGGACCTCAGAATAATTACTAGAAGTGGAAGAGAATTTATTCACCAGCTCCTTTCCATCTCCTATCTCTCATAAGTCAACATTTACCCCGTTGAATATTAACTCTCCCCACTTTTCCAGGTTTTATTCCCTGGCCTCTGAAGGCAGCTCCTGGAAAAGCTGGATCAGTGCAAGAGTAGCAGCAGCATTCATCACACATGCTGTAAACTGCACAGTGAGTCAGCGAGGAAAATCTGGCCAGTGGCACTATTTATTTGCTGGCTGGAAGCTGAAAATGTCATTAATCTGATAAGGTAAGGTGGGCTATATCATGGGTTCTGAGAAGGTCGTGTGATGTCTTGAACCTTAGTAGTAAGTAAGCATGGAATGGATGGCATAAATGAGGTGTGCAATGATAGTCATGAGACTATCTGACTGGACTCTGAGCAATATGGGGACAGGTTGCCACATCAGACTCAGTTGAAGAAAATATGAGTGCTAAAATGATATAACGTATGCCACGATGGTGCTGACAGAGCACTATGAGCTTCTCTCCAGCAAACAGCAAAGTCGTCATCCTATGGCCTATAAGATTGTGATCAGTTCAGACCTTCCTGGAATGCCAATCAGTTACCTTGAGCCGAAATCTATGGTCATGGGAGTGTATGCATGCATGTAGACTAGGACCTGTATATTGGGGTATTATCATTGTAGCTTGGCTCACATGTCTGTTTTTTATTAATTAATATAGCTAAGGCTATTGACCATTTAAGGAGAGGGGCATTTACAAAGATCCACATATGGAGGACATAGTAGGTGAGAGATGGGAGTTGGAGGAAAGCATGATGGGAAATGGAGAAATAGAGAAGAGGACAACAAAAATAATGAACATGAAGACTTTGAGGAATAAAGAGAGAGATGTAAAAGAAGAGATAGAAATGGAGGAGGGAGCCAAAAAATGTACACACACACACACACACACACACACACACACACACAAATATGCACAAAAGGGAACAGAGAGACATATGGAGGGAAGAATGAGTGAAAAGGACAGGAAGGAGGCAGAGGTAGATAATGAGATGATCAATAGCACAAGAGAAAGAAAAGATGTGTTGGTATGCTGATCACTGCTCAGATGATTGTATGTTCCCCTAGTTTCTTTGTTTTGTTTTGTTTTTGTTTTTTGTTTGTTTGTTTTTTTATACTCTAAGTTCTAGGGTACATGTGCACAACATGCAAGTTCGTTACATATGTATACATGTGCCATGTTGGTGTGCTGCACCCATTAACTCGTCATTTACATTAGGTATATCTCCTAATGCCGTCTCTCCCCCCTCCCCCCACCCCACGACAGGCTCTGGTGTGTGATGTTCCCCTTCCTGTGTCCAGGTGTTCTCATTGTTCAATTCCCACCTATGAGTGAGAACATGTGGTGTTTGGTTTTTTGTCCTTGCGATAGTTTGCTGAGAATGATGGTTTCCAGCTTCATCCATGTCCCTACAAAGGACATGAACTCATCCTTTTTTGTGGCTGCATAGTATTCCATGGTGTATATGTGCCACATTTTCTTAATCCAGTCTATCATTGATGGACGTTTGGGTTGGTTCCAAGTCTTTGCTATTGTGAATAGTGCCACAATAAACATATGTGTGCCTGTGTCTTTATACCAGCATGATTTATAATCCTTTATTTGCAAGGTTTTTCAGTTTTCTCTTCATATTTTTATGACTCTTTCATTGTAAAACTAAATTATTAGTATTCTAGTCTGAGTTCATTCTTAAATCAATTTCCTATATATTCTTCCTTATTGTAATCATCTACCTTCACTTCCAAATAGGCTCACAAATATTTCAATGAACACCACTATTGCTGTCCGATCTATTTTCCTTCAATTATTCAGATTGTCACTGGCAGCAAATCCATAGGGGTCTGCAGCAACTTCAATTCTTGTCTCCTCAGAAAAAAATAATTTGACTGAGGGGCAGAAAGCAGAAGGAGAGATCAAGGCAACTTTTAGAGCATGAGTGAAAGTTTAAAAACAAACTTTAGAGTAGGACTGAAAAGAAGTAAAGTACACTTGGAAGAAGGACAAGTGGGTGACTTGTGCACAGTTTGACCCTTGACTTAGGGTTTTATATGTTGGTATGCTTCTGAGGTCTTGTGTCCCTTCTTGCCTGATTCTTCCCTTGAGGTGGGCTATCCACATACACAGTGGCCTATTAGCACTTGGGAGGGGCCACATGCACAATTTGTTTACTGGAGTTCTGTGCATACTCACTTGAAGCGTTCTTCCCTTATCAGTTACCATTCCTAGAGGAAGATCATAGACCAGTTAAACTTCAACCTTTTGCCTCTTAGTGCACATGCTTGAGCCAACTTGCCCAATTCCTGAGCTCTTACTGGGAAACTGCTGATAAAGTTTCAGCTTTTTTTAATCTATTGGGAGACTGCCTTTCCCTGGCACCAGCTGGGACTAATTATTACCTTAGAGAGACAGTTTAACAACTTCCTGACCATCACCAAATGGTCCACTGACATTCCTGGTGTGTGTGTGGCTGGTGAGGTGGAGGGGTGGTTTTGGGAGGAGCCTTCTCTTGCTCTCTTCTCATGCCTATCTACCTATTGTAACAAAATGTTAGTTTGTTTTCTCTTCTACCACAATAATGCTGCCTAACAAACAATTGAAAAACTTTGTGGTTTAAATATGAAGTCTTTGTGCTGGATGGGAGACTGTTCTGGCCTGAACCAGGCTAGCTGACCTTGGTTCAGCTTGTTCATGTGTTTGCTGGCAATTGGTTGATCAACTAGAGGCCAAAAATAAAGAATGCCCTTGCCTGTGTGGGTTTCCTTCACATGGCAGCAGGCTAGACCACATCTCTTCAAATGGTATCACAATGGGAAAAGAGAGAAAGGGAGAGAGAGAAAGATGATGAGACATGTACACAGCCATTCATTTGAGGATAAGGGTCAAAACTGCTTCACTGTTAATTAGCAGACTTTCTATTGGAAAAACAAGTCACAGGCCATCATATTCACTAGAAGAAAAGAAATAATAGTCTCTACCTCTGAATGGGAGGAGCTGAAAAGTTCCATTGCAAAATGCACGAATATTGGAAGGACTGAAAGATTGTGATGATATCTGGATTCTATCATAATCTTTGTCAATCTCATACTCAAAAAATTTTTACATATTTAATATCCAAAAACTGCTTCTATCTGGCCTAAGCTTTATTTTTTTAAATCTTTTCTGTTTCTTCTCAATGTGTTTCTCCTCCCTGAGTCAGAGCATCTATTCACTCTGACATGAATATGCCTTCCATTTTGGTTCTGTGCTCTTACCCATATCCTCTAACTTAAATGCTTTTTTTCTTTTTTATACTTACCCAAATTCTATTTTTATTATTCAACTTTATTTCTATTAAACTTTTATTTTTATTAAAGCCTCAAATGTTTTCTGATTACTCCAATGCTTATTGCTATTTTTATTTTTGAACTCCTACAGACAAACATGAGGTCTACTTAATTTCAGCCCTTGGTTGCATAGTTGTTTATGTCATATACTGCTCTTTAATGAGTGTTAGTTTAGTCTACCCAAAAAGAGTACAAATGTGTATCCCTCACAGCTTAAAAATCACTTCTAATTATATAATAGGTATGTTATGGGTTGAGTTGTATCCTACAAAAATTCACACATCCAAGTCTTAATCCCAGTATCTCATATGTATTTTATTTGGACACAAGGTCTTTAAAGAGATAATCAAGTTAAAACAAAGTAATAATTGTGAGCCCTAATCCATTATGACTGAAGTCCTTATGAAAACGAACTTTGGACACAGAGGCAGATACACATAGAGGGAAAACTATGTGAAGAGACACAGGAAGAAGACATTCATTTACAAACCAGGAGAGAGGCCTGGAACAGATCCTCCTCCCACAGCTCTCAGAATTAACTAAGCCTGTCTATATCTTGATTGTCAACTTCCACCTTCTAGAAGTGTGAGAACACAAGTTTCTGTTGTATAAGTGCCTCAGTTTGTGGTACTTTGTTACAGCAGGCCTAGAAAACTAGGTATTAAGTAAATATTGTTTGAGTAGATAAAAGACACATTAGTATTAAGCAATAACCCTACATTCTTAGAAAAGAGAGAATTTTATTAAATTGCTAGGAACTTAGAATTTTTGGATCTCACATTCCAAATGCATAACACGAGATTTTGCTTTCAGTGTGTATCACTCAAAATTAAGCTAGTAACAGGTAAACTAGTTATGTTCCCTATTCTTATTTCTTGGATATGAGGAAACACATGCAGCAGGAAAGAAAAAGGTGACTAACAATTACTGAATTTCGAGAGTAAAGTGGATTGTTTTGCTCTGTGCAACTATAAAATGGTGATTGATGAACAGGTGCTAAATGTTAGTGAAGTATATGAGATTAAAAATAAGAGTAAGAGTGTACAAAAGTGTATGGATGCAGCTAAGACATATGTTCTTTTACTTCTTTTTTTGGATATCCAGTGGTGAATGAGACAGACCTATTCCTCACCTTTGAGACTTCAAAGATAAGCCAGATGTAGGAACAAAACGGCTGATTAGAAGCAGCTGCAGTCCACAGCACTCACAAAGAGAAATGAAAAAGGGTGAGTGAATTCAGCACCTTCAATGGAAATATCTATGTTCTTGCATTGGGAATAACTAGGTGAACAACTTGACCCATGGAGAATAAAGAAAAGGAGGGGGGTGACAAACCACCCAGGAGTGGCACAGAGCCCAAGGAACTGCCACCCCAAGCCAAGGGAAGTGGTGAGTGATAGTGTGACCCCACTCTGTTACAAAGTAACAAGCTAACCTCATGATGACAGGATCAAATTCACACATAACAATACTAATCTTAAATGTAAATGGGCTAAATCCCCCAATTAAAAGACAGAGAATGGCAAGCTGAATAGAGCACCAAGACCCATCGATGTGCTGTCTTCAAGAAACCAATCACACATGCAAAGACACACATAGGCTGAAAATAAGGGAATAGAGGAAAATTTTCCAAGCAATTGAAAAACAGAAAAATGCAAGGATTGCAATCCTAGTTTCTGAAATAACAGACTTTAAACCACCAAAGATGAAAATAAAGACAAACAAGGGCGTTAAATAATGGTAAAGGGTTTAATTCCACAAGACGACCTAAATATCCTAAACTTAAATACACCCAACAGAGAAGCACCCAGATGCATGAAGGAAGTTCTTAGAGACCTACAAAGAGACTTAGACCCCCACACAAGAATAGTGGGAGATTTTAACACCCCACTGTCAATATTAGATAATTAAGACAGAAAATTAACAAAGATATTTAGGACTTGAACTCAGCTCTGGATCAAGCGGACCTGACAGATATCTGCAGAACTCTCTACCCCCAAAACAGCAAAATATACATTCTTCTCATTGACACATGTAACTTACTGTAAAATTGATCACATAATTATAAGTAAAACACCCTGAGCAAATGCAAAAGAACTGAAATAATAACAAGCAGTCTCTCAGACCACAGAGCAATCAAATTAGAACTCAAGATTAAGAAATTCACTCAAAACCACACAATTATCTGGAAATCGAGCAACCTGCTCCTGAATGACTTTTGGATAAACAATAAAATTAAGGCAGAAATCAAGAAGTTCTTTGAAACTAATGAGAATAAAGATACAATGTAACAGAACCTCTGGGACGTGGCAAAGACAGTGTTAAGGAGGAAATCTATAGAACTAAATGCCCACATCAAAAAGCTAGAAAGATCTCAAGTTAACAACCTAACATCACAACTAAAAGAACTAGAGAACCAAGAACAAACAAATCCCAAAGCTAGCAGAAGACAAGAAATAACCAAAATCAGAGCTGAACTGAAGCAGATAGAGACATGGAAAATCATTTAAAAAAATCAATGAATATAGAAGTAGTTTTTTTGAAAAAAATAATAAAATTGATAGATTGATAGCTAGACTAATGAAGAAAAGAAAGAAGAGTCAAGTAAACACAATCAGAAATAAGAGGGATATCACCATCGACCCCACAGAAATACAAACAACCATCAGAGAATACTATAAACACCTCTATCAACACAAACTAGAAAATCTAGAAGAAATGGATAAATTTCTGGACACGTACCCTCCCTCCCACAGCTGAACCAAGAAGAGGTTGAATCCCTGAATATACCAATACAAGTTCTGAGATTGTGGCAGTAATAAATAGTCTACCAAGCAAAAAAGTCCCAGGATAAGATAAGACAGATTTACAGTTGAATTCTGTGTCTGGAATTGGTGGGTTCTTGGTCTCACTGACTTCAAGAATGAAGCAGCGGACCCTTGCAGTGAGTGTTACAGTTCTTAAAGATGGTGTGTCCAGAGTGTGTTCCTTCTGATGTTCGGATGTGTTCAGAGTTTCTTCCTTCCAGTGGGTTCGTGGTCTCACTGCCTTCAGGAGTGAAGGTGCAGACCTTCATGGTGAGTGTTATAGCTCTTAAGGCGGCATGTCGGAAGCTGTTCATTCCTCCCATTAGGAGTTGTTCGTCCGTCCCGGTGGGCTTGTGGTCTTGCTGGCTTCAGGAGTGAAGCTGCAGAACTTCGTGGTGAGTGTTTTAGCTCTTAAGGCGGCACGTCGGAAGATGTTCATTCCTCCCATCCGGAGTTGTTCGTCCCTCCCGGTGGGCTTGCGGTCTTGCTGGCTTCAGGAGTGAAGCTGCAGACCTTCGTGGTGAGTGTTACAGCTCATAAAGGCGGTGCAGACCAAAAGAGTGAACAGCAGCAGATTTACTGTGAAGAGTGAAAGAACAAAGCTTCCACAGAGTGTAAGAGTACCCGAGCAGGTCTCCACTGCTGGCTGGGGCAGCCTGCTTTTTTTCCCTTATCTGGCCCCACCCACATCCTGCTGATGGGTCCATTTTACAGAGAGCTGATTGGTCCATTTTGACAGGGTGCTGATTGGTGTGTTTACAATCCCTGAGCTAGACGCAGAGTGCTGATTGGTGTATTTACAATCCTCCAGCTAGACGTAAAAGTTCTCCAAGTCCCCACTAGATTAGCTAGACACAGAGCACTGATTGGTGGGTATACAAACCTTTAGCTAGTCACAGAGTACTGATTGGTGCAATCCCTGAGCTAGACACAGAGCACTGATTGGTGTGTTTACAAACCTCTAGCTAGACATAAAAGTTCTCCATGTCCCCACATCACTCAGGAGCCCAGCTGGCTTCACCTAGTAGATCCTGCATGCTGTAGGGGGGGCTGAGCTGCCCGCCAGTCCCGCACCGCGCGTCCACACTCCTCAGCCTTGGGCAGTTCATGGGACCGGGCGCCCTGGAGCAGGGGGCGGCGCCCATGGGGGAGGCTCGGTCAGCGCCGGAGCCCATGAAGGGTGGGGGGAGCTCGAGCATGGCGGGCTGCAGGTCCTGAGCCCTGCCCCATGGAGGGGTGGCTGAGGCCCGGCGAGAATTCAAGCGCTGCGCGGGCGGGCCGGCAGTGCTGAGTGACCCGGCGCACCCTCTACAGCTGCTGGCCCAGGTGCTAAGCCGGTCACTGCCCGGGGCCGTTGGCGCCAGCCGGCTGCTCCGAGTGCGGGGCCCGCTGAGCCCGTGACCACCCGGAACTGGCGCTGGCCCGAGCGCTGCGCGCAGCCCCGGTTCCTGCCTGCGTCTCTCCCGCCACAACTCCCCGCAAGCAGAGGGAGCCGGTTCCGACCTAGGCCTGCCCAGAGAGTGGCCCCCTCAGCGCAGTGGCGGGCTGAAGAGCTCCTTGAGCATGGCCAGAGTGAACGCCCATGCCGAGGAGGCGCTGAGAGCGAGGGAGGGCTGCTAGCACGTTGTCACCTCTCAGAAGGACATGAGGTAATTTATCTCAGTGGCTCTAACGTTCATTAGTAGCCCAGGAGGGTGTCTGTGGGTAAATGATCTTTGAGACCCCCAAGTTATGTAGAAAATTTCCATCTGAATGGCAGTGAGAGAGAGAAAGTGCATGAAGAAAGGGAACATAATGATTACATTATGAATCTAGTGGAAAAAATCTTGGCAGACAAAAAGTCTGAGTAGAATTTCCTTTTTTTTTTTTTTGGAGTATTGCTGTGAGAATGTTTTCCTCTTCCTCTCACCACACCAAAAAGTTCTGTAGTGTAGTTCTGAAACATTCTGTTAAACAGACTGCAGCTCCTGCAGGCTGCTGCCCAACCTGGCCTGACACATTAAGAACAAGAAATAAAATAGTAAGACATGCCTTAGAGACTTGCTTAAAGTTCTGCAGTGAGAAGCACAGATCTGTCCACTAAAATTGAAAACCCAAAGCAGTACTTCAGAGATAAAACAATACCAGAAAGAGAAACAAGCTATCATCAACAGAACAATTTAAAACATCTGCTGACGATTTAGTCTCACAACTCAACTTTGGCAGAAGAAAATTCAATATTGTTCAATGAAATAAAGTATTGAGGGAAATAAAATCCCAGTGCCTAATATAACAATAGTATTAATGTCTGCAGATTCTGTGTGACAGATGCATTCAGCTGCCACTGCAGAGGCAGCTGCACAGCAATATACCAACTTGAGGCATAATAAACTATTCAGTATAGACAGACTCATTCCCAAGACAGAGTGATTTGGGCAGATATCCCATGTCCTACTCTTTGAGGGAGTCCTGCCCTACTTCCAGCAGTCAGCTGGACAATGATTATTTGAGCCAGGGGGAGCTGTTTGCCAGATGGAGCTGAAAAACTACATGAGACATGATTCCACCATAAGTTGGCCTAAATTGTTCTGATTTCCAAAGCCGCTAAGGGATATTACTATGAGCCACGGGAGAATTATTTGCATGAAAACCCCTAGAACCCTTTGTAGAAATCATTAAAGAGATTGTAGTGTAATAGAAGTCTTTAATTGGTGACCAAAGAGCCAAATCTGGCACTCAGACCTATGTTGTGTGGTCACATACACCTTTTATTTTTTTAACTTTTTAATTAGATGCTAACCTCTAAAAGCCTGAATTTCTGGCTTCTCTTGAAAATTTGGAGAATCTGATAAAATGAAAAGTGCCCACCGCATCTGTTAGATAGGGGCATGCATTCTCTAATTTGCTGTGTCCTCTTGCACTCGCTGTTGTTTTGCTTATATTTGGTTTGCTCCAGTTTCATTGGTCCTTGTAGGCATTTGAGCCCTAAAACAGAGGACAAATATTTTTAACAAAAGCAGCAAAAGAGGATAAATATTAAGAAATATTGATCAGAGAAGAAATTTGTTTTCCAAGAGGAAAGCAGAAATTATGATATATTAATAAATCCAGTAGAAATTGGGCAGATCAGCCAGTTATTGTGGAAACGGAGTCAGATCTCATGAGAAGTAATTGAAATAACAAAAAAGGTAAAACAGGCTACATTATGGGATGGCTTACACTCTTTCAACCAGAATAGCGAAGGCAGTCACGAACCAAGTGAAGATGCTGTCAAAGTAAAATCTTTATCAAAGCTCGCCTGTATTTAGGATCTCCTCTCTGGTTTGATCTTATACAATGGCATCATAAAGAAAACATATTTTGCAAATGAAGTCATTAATAATTTGAGGATGGCTCATCCCTGGTTGAGATAGCTCCACATTGAATATCTGAAGAGGAATGTGGAAAGAATTTGTGTCAGAGGCAAAGAACAACATCATGAAGAACATCTGACTTACATGCCAAAGAGGTAACCTGAGCCTCGATGCTTCAGATGGCTTCATGGCACCGCTGTGATCTTGTCAAACTCAAAAAATTACTGATGTTTATAAAGAAACCTCTGAAATCTGGAGCTCAGCCCTGAAATAAAGCAGAGAGATGCTCACTCTCCTGGGTTCCTGTGTAAGGGTTTGAAGAATGTAGAGACAACTTCTCAGACTACTCTCTCTGTCCTTACCATCATCCTGGAGGGCTGGGCTGTCCAAGAACATAAGAACACAGACAACAGCATAGTATATAAACTGACTGCTCCTAGACTCTGAAACACTGAGCTTCAAGGGCTCTGAGGATTGTGCCCTTGGACTGGAACCATGCCCCACACAACCACCTGTGCTGATCTAGAAAGGATGTTACATTCAATTCACTACATTTTATTTTTTACTAAATCCCCTTTAAAGATTTATTGAACGTGTTGGAGAGGAAGTTAGATAAACAAGAAAGTCTTTTAAAACTCTTCTGAAAAGTCAAAAGAAAAAGGCAGATCAGTCAAGTGCGGGGCCTTACTACAGGGATGGGGTTTGGCTTCCCCCACCAAGTCTCCATTAATACCACAGTGGGAGTGACCTGATTACTCCTGGGCAAGGGTAAAAGTCCTGACTTCCTAATGGGCCTCTGCCACCACTCCAGTAGAGACAAGGGGATGCCTTGTTACTTTCCTGCCAATTAGGGGCAGAAGTTTAGGCTTCCCATTGGTTTCTATTGATAACACAGGGAAGAGCTCACTGCCAACAGTGGAAATGAAAGTCCCAGCATCTTCAGTGGCTATGTCTGCTATCATCCTTGCAGGGATGTAGGGAGCTTTGTTACAGCCTCACAAGGATGGAAGTGTGTGATCCTCACTGAGTCTTTCTTGATGTCAATAAGGTGACACCACCTGTTTTCAGTTGGAGTAGTGCAGTTACTATGTAAAAATTTTTGGCCTTGCTAGGCTCCTCCTTTTCTGGCCCTGTACGTAGAGCGAATAAACTTTTCTTTGGACTTTTTATGTCCATGTCTGTTGGCATTTCTGGGTTGCCAGCTTCTTCAACTCCAAATTTGGAATATATGAGGCAGAAAGAAAACCCAAGTGTTACAGAACAAATAGTGTCTCCCAAATAGTTATGTCCACTTGGAACCTCAGAATGTGCTTTTATTTGGAAATATTGTCTTTGCAGATGAATTCAAGTTAAGTTGAGTTTATACATGATTAAGGTGGACTCTTATCCAATATGGCTGGAGTCCTTACAAGAAGAGAGAATACAGAGGTACAAAAATACAGAGATTGTAAAGGGAGAAATAAAACCATTCCTATTTGCAGATAAGATGGTTGTCTGTGTAGAAATTCCAAAGGCATCTACAAAAATAAAAAGTAAAAAATGTCAAACTAATAAATGCATTCAACATGGTTGAAGGATGCAAGATTAACATAACAGCAATCTATTGCTGTATACTAGCAATAAACACATAGACATCAGAATTGAAAATACAGTACCATTTATAACTGCTAAAAATAAAATATTCATGTGTAAACATAACAAAACCTGTACAGGACTTGTAAGCTGAAAACTACACAACACTGATGAAAAAAATCAAAGGTTATTTATAAAAATGAAGAGAAATACTGTAGTCATGTATTGAAGTATCAATAAAGTTCTCAATTCTCAAAAATTGATATATAAGTTTAATTGAGTTCCTGTAAAAATCCAAGCAAGATTTTTTGCAGGTGTGTACAAGATCACTCTAAAATGTGTATTGAAAGCCAAAGCCACTAGAATAGCTAAAATAATTTTGAAAAAAATAAGAATAAAGTGGGACAACTGCTCTTTCTGATTGCAAGACATTTTTCACTATAGTAATCAACACTGTGTGTGGTATTGGGAGACTAGACAAATAGATCAATGGAAAAGAATAGAGAACTCAGAAATAGACACAAATTTGCCCAATAAATTTCTGATAAAGGCACAAAAGTAATCCAATGGAGGAAGATAGCCTTTTCAGCATATGATGCTGAAACAATTGCAAATAAATAAATAAAACTTGTGCTACATCTCATATCTTATACAAAATTAACTCCTCCTGGATGATTGACTAAAATATGAAATGTAAAACTGTAAAACTTAAGAAAAAAGAAAGGAACTTATCTTTATATTTATGTTTTCATTTTTTAAAATTTTAATTTTGGTGGGTATATAGTAGGCTTCTATATCTATGAAATACCTGAAAGCTTTGATTACAAGCATACAATGCATAATAATCACATCATGTAAAAAGGGGGTATCCATCCCCTCCAAGCATTTATCTTTTGTGTTACAAATAATCCAATTATACTCTTTTACTTATTTTAAAACCAATAATTAAATTATTGTTGACTATGGTCACCCTAATGTGATATTAAATACTAGGTCTTATTCATTCTTTTTAACTATTTTTTTTTTCTATCTGTTACCATCTCCACCTCCCCATCATCACCTCACTATTCTTCCTAGTCTCTGATAACCATCTTTATACTCTCTATAAGTTCAATTGTTTTGAATTTTAGATCCCACAAATAAGTGATAACATGCAATGTTTGTCTTTCTGTGCCTGGCTTATTTTACTTAGCATAATGACCTCCAGTTCCAATCATCTTGTTGCAAATGACGGGATTTCAATCATTTTTATGGCTGAACAGTATTCCATTGTGTATAAGTACTACAATTTCTTTATCCCTTTATCTGTGATGGACACCTAGGTTGCTTCCAAATCTTAGCTATTGTGAACAGTGCTACAACAAACATGGAAGTGCAGATGTCTGTTCAAGATACTGGTTTCCTTTCTTTTTGGTGTAAGCAAAGCAGTGAAATTGCTGGATCCTATGGTAGTCCTATTTTTAGATTTTTTTTTGAGGAACCTCCAAACTGTTCTCCATAGTGGTAGTACTAATTTACATTCCCACCAACAGTGTTTGAGGGTTCCTTTTTCCCCACATCTTTGCCAGCATTTGTTGCCTGTCTTTTGGATATAAGCCATTTTAACTGGAATAAGATGATATCTCATTGTTTTGATTTACATTTCTCTGATGATCAGTGATGTTGTATGTCTTTTCATATGCTTGTTTGTCATTTGTATGTCTTCTTTTGAGAAATACATATTTAAATATTTTACTGATTTTTAAAATCTATTAAATTTTCCGTATGGAGTTTGAGCTCCTTATATATTTGGTTTATTAATCCCTTGTGAGATGGGTAGTTTGCAAATATTTTATCTCCTTCCGTGGGTTGTCTCATCACTTTGTTGACTGTTTCTCCTTGCTGTACAGAGTCTTCTTTAACTTGATGTGATCCCATTTGTCCATTTTTGCTTTGGTTACCTGTGCTTGTGAGGTACTGGGCAAGAAATGTTTGCCCAGGACAATGTCCTGGAGAGTTTCCCCCATGTATTCTGATAGTAGTTATACAGTTTGGGTTCTTAGATTTAAGCCTTTTATCCATTTTAATTTGATTTTTGCATACAGAAAGAGGTAGAGTTCTAGTTTCATTCTTCTACATAGAAATATTCAGTTTTCCCAGTACCATTTATTAAAGAGACTGTATTTTTTCCATTGTATGTACATTGTTGGAAACTTTGTTGAAGATGAGTTAACTGTAGGCGTGTGGATTTGTTTCTGGATTCTCTATTCTTTTGGTTTATGTGTCTGTTTTTATGCCAGTACCATACTGTTTTGGTTACTATAGCTCTGTAGTATAATTTGAAGTCAGGTAATGTGATTCCTATAGTTTTCTTTTTCTGTGTGCTTAGAAGACTTTTGTCTATTTTGGGTCTTTAGTGTTTCCATATAAATTTTAGAATTTTTTTTTCTGTTTCTGTGAAGAATATCACTGGCATTTTGATAGGGACTGCACTGAATCTGTAGAATGCTTTGGATAGCATGAACATTTTAATAATATTGATTCTTGAAATCCATAAACATGGAATATCTTTTTATTTTTTGGTGTCCTTTTCAATTTCTTTCATCAATGTTTTATAGTTTTTATTATAGGGATCTTTTACTTTTTTGGTTAATTACTAAGTATTTAATTTTATATGTGGCTATTGTGAATGGGATTGCTTTTTTTATTTCTTTTCAAGATTGTTCACTATTGGCTTATAGAAATGCAACTGATTTTTGGAATGTTGATTTTGTATCCCACAACTACTCAATTTGTTTATTAGTTCTAACAGTTCTTTTATGGAGTCAAGGTTTTTCCAAATATATCCCTGCAAGCAAGGATAATTTGACTTCTTCCTTTCCAATTTGAATGCTTTCTATTAATTTCTCTCATCTGATTTCTCTAGCTAGTATTTCCAGTGTATGTCAAGTAACAGTGGTGAAAGTTGGAATCCTTGTCATGTTCCAGATTTTAGAGAAAGGGGTTCCAGTTTTTCCCCATTCAGTTTAATACTAGTTGTGGGTCTGTCATACGTGGCTTTTATTATGCTGAGATATATTTTTTCTATATCCAGTTTTTTGAGAGTTTTTAATCATAAAAATATGTTGAATTTTATTAAATGCTCTTTCAACATCAATTGAAGTGATCATATTGTTTTTGTCCTTCATTCTGTTGATATGATGTATCACACTGATGATTTGCATATGGTGAAGAATCCTTGCATCCCAGAAATAAATTCTACTTGGTCATAATGAATAGTATTTTTAATATATTGTTTAATTTGATTTGGTTTGCTAGTATTTTGTTGAAGATTTTTGCATCAATATTCATCATGGATATTGGCCTGTAGTTTTCTTTTCTTTTTTTTTTCATGTGTTTTTGGTTTTGGTGTCAGGGCCTCACAGAATGAGTTTGAAAGTATTCTATTCTCCTTTGTTTTTTGGAATAGTTTGAGTAGGATGTTATTAGTTAGGTATTTGGTGGAATTCAGAAGTGAAGTCACTGGGACCCAGGCTTTTCTTTAGTGGGAAATTTTGTATTATGGCTTTGATCTTGTTACTTGTTATCGATCTGTTCAGAATTTAGATTTCTTCCTGGTTCTATCTTAGTAGGTTGTATGTGTATAGCAATTTGTCCATTTCTTCTAATTTTTTTCCCAATTTATTGGCATGTAGTTGTTCATAGTATTCACTAATGATCCTTTGAACTTCTGCAGTATCGGTTGTAATGTCTGATGTCTCCTTTTTCATCTCAGGTTTTATTTATTTGAATCTTCTCTATTTTTTTCCTTAGTCTGGCTAAAGGTTTGTCTATTTTGTTTAAATTTTCAAATAAACGAACTTTTTGTTTCATTTACCTTTTGTATTGTTTTTCTTCAATTTTGTTTATTTTTGCTCTGATCTTAATTATGCCTTTTCTTCTACTAATTCTGGTTTGGTTTCCTCTTGCTTTTCTAGTTCTTTTAGACACATAAGTCGATTGTTTCTTTGAAGTTTTTTTTTTTTCTTTTTTGATGTAGGCACTTGTGGGTATAAACTCCTCTTAGTACTATTTTTGCTGTATCTCATAGGTTTTGGTTTGTTGCATTTTCATAATCATTTGTTTCAAGAAACTTTTCAATTTCTTTCTTAATTTCTTCAATGACCCACTGGTCATCCAGAACCATGTTGTATAACTTCTAAGTATTTGTATAGTTTCCAAAATTCTTCTTGTTATTGATTTTCAATGTGGTCAGTGTAGATGTTCACTATTATTTAATTTTTTGAATGTTTTATGACTTGCTTTGTGACCTAACATATGGTCTATCCTTGAGAATGATCCATATGTTGAGGAAAAGAATGTGTATTCTGCAGCCATTGGATGAAATGTTTTGTAAATATCAGGTTTATTTGGTCTATAGTGAAGATTAAATCCGATTTTTTTTGTTGATTTTCTGTTGGAAAGTATGTCCGTTGTAGAAAGTGGGGTGTTGAAGTCTCCAGCTATCATGATATTGGGGCCTATCTCTCTCTTCAGCTCTGATAATATTTGCTTTATATATCTGGGTGCTCCAGTGTTGGGTGCATATATATTTATAATTGTTGTTATCTTATTGCTTAATTAACCTCTTTATCATTATATACTGTATTAGGCCATTCTTGCATTGCTATAGAGAAATACCTGAGACTGGGTAATTTATACAGAATGGAGGGTTAGTGGGCTAACGACTTTGCAAGCTGTATAGGAAGCATGATACTGACATCTGCTTGGCTTCTGGAGAGGCCTTAAGAAACTTACAATCATGGCAAATGCAAAGAGGAAGCAGGCATGTCACATGGCCAGAGCAGGTGCAAGAGAGCAAGGGGAGACGTCTCATGCTACACACTTTGAAATGACCAGATCTCAAGAGAACTCACTCTCTATTGCCAAGAGAGTACCGAGAGAAATGGTGCTAAACCATTCATGAGAAATCTGCCCCCGTGATCCACTCACCTCCCACCAGGCCCCACCTCCAATATTAGGCATTACATTTCAATATGAGATTTGAGTGGGGACACACATCCAAACTACATCATACAGTGACCTTCTTTTCCTTTTCTTTTACTTTTTGCCTTGAAATCCACTTTCTCTGACATAAGTGTAACTATTACTGCTCTTTTATGGTTTACATTGGTATGGAATATCTTTTTTCATCTTATTTTCAGTCTATGTGTGCCTTAATAGATGAAGTATATTTATTGTAGGCAACAGATTATTGGGTCTTTTTTTTAATCCATTCAGTCACACTATGTCTTTTGATTGGTGAGTTTAGTCCATTTACATTTAAGTTATTAAATTATTATTAAGTGTATTAATAATAAACTTAATAAGTAAGAACTTTTATTATTGATAAGTAAGAACTTATTCCCGCCATTTTATTGATAAGTAAGAACTTATTCCTGTCATTTTATTATTCATTTTCTGATCTTCTCTTCCTCCTTTCTTTTCTTTCTGTCTTTTAGTAAAGGTGATTTTCTCTGGTGATATGATTTAGTTTCATGCTTTTTATTTTTTTATGTACCTGCTATATGTTTTTTGGTTAGAGGTTAAAACGAGGATTGCAAATACTATCTTATAACACATATTTTAAGTTGATTACAACTGAAAATATTTTGCATATACTAACAAACATACAAACAAGCAAGAAGAAAACTAATAGGCTCTACGCCTTAATTTTATCCTTCATTTTTTTCACTTTTTGTTGTTTCTATTTATATCTTATTTTATGGTCTATGTCTTGAAAAGTTGTTGTAGTTATTATTTTAGAATGGTTCATCTTTTAGACTTTCTTTTTAAGATAAGAGTAGTTTACACACTACAATTACAGTGTTATAATATTCTGTATTTTTCTGCATGCTTACTATTAGCAGTGAGTTTTGTAGCTTCAGATGATTTCTTTATAGCTCATTAATGTCCTTTTCTTTCTGATTGAAGTACTCTCTTGAGAATATCTTGTAGAATAGGTCTGGTGTTAATTAAATCTCTCACCTTTTGTTTTTCCTTCATGTTTCTCACCTTTTGTTTCTCCTTCATGTTTGAAGCATACTTTTGCCTGATATATTATTCAAGGGTAAGCTTTTATTTTTTTTCCTTTAGCACTTTAAATATGTCATGCCACTCTTTCGTGGCCTGTTAGGTTTTCTTCTATGGAGAAACTGGTGCCAGAAATATTGGATCTCCATTCTCTTGCTGCTTCTTGGATCCTTTTTTAATCTTTGACCTTTGGGAGTTTGATTATCAAATGCCTTGAGATTGTCTTCTTTGGGGTAAATCTGCTTGGTGTTCTACAACCTATTTGTACTTAAATATTGATATCTTTTTCTAGGTTTGGGAAGTTCTCTCTTATTATCCCTTTGAATAAACTTTCTACCCCTATCTGTCTACCACCTCTTTAACACCAATAACTCTAAGATTTGCTGTTTTAAGGCATTTTCTATGCTGTAGATGTGCTTCATTTTTAATCTTTTTATTTTATCTCCTCTGATACTGTATTTTCAAATAGCCTGTCTTCAAACTCACTAATTCTTTCTTCTGCTTGATCAGTTCTGCTATTAAAAGACTGATATATTCTTTAGTATCCCAATTGCATTTTTCAGCCACAGAATATCTACTTGATTATTTTTAATTACTTCAATTTCTTGTTAAATTTGTCTGATTTAATTCTACATTCTTTCTGTGTGTTATTTTGAATTTCTCTGAATTTCCTCAAAAGAGCTATTTTGAAATCTCTGTATGAAAGGTTACATATCTCAGCTTCTCCCCCTGGTGCCTCATTTAGTCCATTTGGTGAAGCCCTGTTTCCCTTGATGGTCTTGATACTTACAGATGTTTGTCTCTGTGTTACCATTGAAGAGTTAGACATTTATTGTATTCTTCTCTGTCTGGGTTTCTCTGTATTTGTCATTCTTGGGAAGGCTTTTCAGATATTCAGATTGACTTGAGAGTTGTAACCTAAGCTATATCTGTTTTAGGGTTTACCTTATGCTTAGTAATGCTGTGGTTCTTGCAAACTCATAGAAGTCCTGCGTTGATGGCCTTGAAAAAGACCCAGAAGAATTATATGGATTACCAGGCAAAGACCTTTGTTCTCTTCTCTTACTTTTCCCCAAACAGAGCCTCTCTCTCTGTGTTCTGAGCCACCTGAAGCTGGGGCTAGAGTAACACAAGCATCCATGTGGCCACCAGCACTAGAATTTCACTTCGTTAGATCTAAAGCCAGCACAGCACTGGGTCTTGGCCAAGGCCTTGGCCAAGGCCTGCTGTAACCACTTTCTGGTTACTGCCTACGTTTATTTAAGGCCCTAGGGCTCTACAATCTTCCCAGGTGGTAAAGCCAGCCAAGACGGTGTCCTTCCCTTTAGGGCAGTGAGCTCCCCAAGGTACTGAAGAGGTCCTTGATGTTCTATTATACTATGGCTGAGCTGGCACTAAAACCACAAGACAGAGTCCTTCCCACACTTTCCTCCCCTTTTGAAAGGCAGAGGAGCCTAACCCCTTAGCCACTGCTGCCACAGACCCACAGAGAGTACTGTGAGACTACTGCCAATATTCCCCTAAGGCCCAAGGACTCTTCAGTCAGCTTGTGGTGAATTGTACTTGGCCTGGGACTCACCTTTCAGACCACTGGGTTCCCTTCAGGCCCACAGCAGGTCTAGAAACAATGTGATGGAAGATTATCTTTGAAATCTGAGGCTGGACATCAAGTTATTAAACATGATTCCAAAAGCAGCATGATCCATAAAAGAAAAATTTTGCCCATTTTTAAATTGGGATTTTTTTTCCCATTCAGTTGTTTGAACTTCTTATATATTCTGATTATTAATCCTTTATAAGATGGATGGTTTGCAAATATTTTCTTCCATTTTGTGAGCTGTCTCTTTGCTTTTTTTTTTTCCTATGCTATGTAGAAGCTTTTTCACTTAATGTAATTTCATTTGTCCATTTTTGCTTTGGTTGCATGAGCTTTTGAGATCTTATTCAAGAAATCTTCACAAAGACCAATGTCCTGTAGTGTTTCTACAAAGTTTTCATCTAGTGTTTTCTTAGTTTCAATCCTTGGATTTAACTCTTTAATTCCTTTTGCTTTGACCTTTGTATATGGCATGAGATAGGATTCTAGTTTCATTCTTATGCATATGGATAGTCAGCAATCCCAGAAAAATTTGAAGAGACTGTCCTTTCCCCAGTGTATTTTCTTGGACTTTTTTTTTTTTTTGACAGCGTCTCACTCTGTCACCCAGACTGGAGTGCAATGGTCCAATCTCAGCTCACTGCAACCTTCACCTCCCGGGTTCAATCTATTCTCCTGCCTCAGCCTCCTGAGTAGCTGGGATTATAGGCACGTACCACAATGCCCAGCATTTTTGTATTTTTTTAGTAGAAACAGGGTTTCACCATGTTGGTCAGGCTGGCCTCAAACTCCTAAACTTGTGATCTGCCCACGTTGGCCTTCCAAAGTGCTGTGATTACAGGTGTCAGCCACTGCACCTGGCCTTCTTGGCACTTTTGTCACAAAATAAGTTAACTGTAAATGCATATAATTCTGGGTTCTCTATTCTGTTCATGTGTCTATTTTTATGCTACCATGCTGTTATGACTCATATAGCTTTGTAGTATAATTTGAAGTGGGTTTGAATAAACATTTATTAAGGGAAGATATACAAGTGACCAACCAGTATATTAAAAAGTCCTCAACATTACTAATCATCAGAGAAATGCAAATCAAAACTACAGTAAGATATCATCTCACCCCAGTTAAACTGGATTTTATCTGAGGGACAGGTAATAACAGATGCTGGTGAAGATGTGGAGAATGAGGAACCCTTATATACTGTTGGTAGGAATGTATCTTACTATAGAGAACAGTAAAGAGATTCCTCAAAAAGCTAAAAATAGAATTACCTTATAATCCACCAATCCCACTGCTGGTATATATCCAAAAGAAAAGCAATCAGTATATTAAAGAGATATGATGCAGCCCCAATCCCTGTTGCACTGAACAAAGAGGGACGAATGTGGGAATAAAGATAAAGATAAAATAGTATATTTGGAAGAAGAGGTCAGGGGGCTCCTTGCTTCTAGTGAACAAGGGCCCTGAGCTTTTTGCTCCCTTCGTGTTTATTGAGTAAAGGAGAAGGGGAGAAGGGGGTGGTTGTCAGACAGCTGCTTGATTCAGTGCGGGCTTGCATGGCTGCATTTTCTGAACAGTAGTCTCCAGATGTTCCAGTAGATAACCTCAAGGAACATGGCTCCAGGGAGTGATTGCACTCAGCATACGTTCTGGCGGCAGGAATAGTCATGAGTTTGCCTACACCCTGCATTAATGATAAACATTTTGCTGTTTGATCATATTGCCTCCAGTGGAATGATGAGTTAGTCATGACCCATATGCCTTTGGATCCTTACATTTCCCCCTTTCTGTTTATGTATTAATTGAATGAATGTAAGGCCAGGCTGGACAGCTCTCATTTTCTGATTGGCAGTCCATCTGATTTTACAGACTACAAACAGAAAACAGAGACAAAATAACATTATTCCAAGAACTGCATATGAGATGTTAATGTGGTGCTTTATGTAGGTCCAAGGATTAAGGTTCTTCAGGCCTTGCTGGAATTCTATCCAGTCTTCTAAAGAAGGCTGAAACTCTTGAGTTTGCTTACTTAAATAAGGAATTCTGTTTTGTAATTTGCCAGTATCAAAGGTGATGTTGGGTGTGAAAGCTCCCTGCAAATGGGCTTTCACAAGGTCCCATGGATACTCACTTTGGTTATATTCTAAGTTGGTTACACAAATATGAGTGTGATTAAAATAACAGCACAGTTGCTGTTGCAATTGTAAGATTTATACTTGTTCTTCTAACCCTAGAACTGTGGATTTCAACACAGCCACTTCAGTTTGTAACTCAGTGTTAATTTTATTCTGAAGTAGCCACACTTGGTTGGCTGTATGTGTCCAGTTCTCTATGTACTGAGCCGTTTGAACAGAACTATGCAAAGCTACAGAGGACATCACAACAGAAGTTATTAGTGTGACCAAGGAAACAACAGCAAATATTATCATGCCTAAGGCTCTACGGGCATGATGAGAAGGCTGAGTTAGAAGTAGTTTCACGAAGTGCAAAGCAGGGGTGGCAGCCTAAGGCTTGGACAGATTAATTGGAATCCATAGCCCAGGGATGCAACCCAAAATTATTAAGTAGAGATATTATGTGTCTGCAATGTGCTATGATTAATGCAGTGATATAACTGGCAAGATTTACAGTTCAATTGGGTATTGTTTACCTGGAGCTGGTCCTTCTTATCTGCCAAAAAGACATAAGGATTAAAAACAAAAATCATAAATTGAGTGGTGATATTCTTTACAAATGTAAGGTTAAGACTGTGTTGCTTACTATTGCTATTATTGCATAGTATCCCAACCTAGATGCTGCCATTCATAAATGGGAGTGCTGCCTTCCATAGTGTCTCTTGGACTGGTCCTTTCTTCCCTAGATAATGCCACTGAGGAAGAGGTGGGCTAAAGCCTGCTTTTGCCAAGCAATCTGGGCAGCAGACTGGGATTGGATCCCGGTGTAGTATAAAGAAGCAGCATTAAAAGTTTGCCACTAATGCCAGTGAAGTTTGTGCCATGATTTCTGATTTTCATCTTTTCCATATAGTTGACCTTTAGGTCGCCAATCCACAATGTCTCCAGTTAACATAGATTGTTTTCTAGCCAGTGGGCCAAGACACTGGTTCCATGGAGCAGGGTAGAAACTATCGAAGGGAATCCATTCCATGTAGTCAGCACAATTGGGGCGATTGGACTGGGAATGGTTGGTTAGCATACCAATCACATTAATACAACCAAGACTTAATAGGTACATGACTTTTCCATAGCGACTCAACCATTCTTGAGCTTGAATTATAAAGACAGCTATGGTTGAGTGACATCTTTGTAGTGTCAAGGGAAGTCCTTCTTGTGGGGCGGTATAATTAATGACATTGTTCTGAGAGTCTAACTGTTCTGTGTCAGGGGGAGTTAGGGGTCCTGGAGTCCACGCTCCCTGATCATGATAGATCTCGGGGGAGTGTCACTCCAAAGTACAGTTCATACTACTGGGGGATTGAGAACATATGCCCAATATGCTTTTGCCTCTGCACAGGGAAAACATACTGCACAGGACATTGTGGCTAACATGGCCAAGAACATGGAATCAGGGGTTTTTGCTTGGCCTTGTTGCTCCAGTAGTTTCTCAGCTTTCTGTTGGTTTTCTTGAGTTGCCCCCAGCTTATGGTGATTGATGTCATCGTGACTCCAATTGGCCTTCTCTCTGTCTTTGCACTCAGGCTCAGCTGGCTCATGGCTTGTACAAGAGGGACTAGGCCCATGGTTGGCCACCCAGGGTTCCTCCAGTCTCCCATGGTCGCATGAACCTTGAGGGCACCCACACAGTTTGTCCATCTCCTGTAAAAACAAGCATACCCTCATCCCCACGTTAATAAATCCACCGGACCTTTCCATTATCCTTCTTCTGGGGATTTCCATACATTTTTGGATAAACATTTTTCTTTTCCTCTAACACTTTCCAATGTCTTTCTGCTGGAGTCTTACCATCCGTATCAGGAGTCAAAAAAATTAAAGTAAATAAGGCTAAATATAGTTTTGTTTGAGGTGGTAAATGGTCTCCTATTCCTCCTTTCTGTTTATTCAACATACGTTTTAATGTTTGATGTGCCCGCTCTATAATGCCTTGTCCTCTAGGATTATAAGGAATTCCTGTTTTATGGGTTATAGCCCAAAGCTGTAAGAAATTTTGAAAAAACTAACTAGTATAAGCAGGTCCATTGTCAGTTTTTAATTGTTTAGGAATCCCCATGTGAGCAAATGATGACAGACGATGTTGCTGTACATGACCAGCTGTCTCAGCTGTTTGGCATGTATCATGCAGCATATGAGAATAACTGTCCATAGTCACATGAACATAGCTAAGCTTGCCAAAGGCTGCGATATGTGTAATATCCATTTTCCAGATTTCATTTGGAGCCAAATCTTGTGGGTTACAGCCTTCTACAGGTGTGGCTCCAGGGACTTGCTGGCAAGTAGGAGAGGCTTGTATTATAGACCTAGCTTGGCTGCAAAACAAGTGAAACATGCGAGTAAGAGCAGAAATATTTTGGTGCAGTAGCGCATGAGAGGCTTGAGCTTGCTGAAACACAGATCCAATCAATTTATCTGCTTTATTACCTAGAGATAGTGGTCCAGGAAGTTGTGTGTGAGAGTGAATATGAGAAATATGAAAAGGAGCTATGTAAGAGGGAATAGCTTGTTGAAGTCTTAGAAACAAGCAGTTCTGTTTCTAGGGTACATTTAATTGTAGCAGTTTCTATGTGACTGGCTACATTTAAAAAAAATCATCTGAATCACAGACAATGTTGATAGGATCTAAAGCTATGAGCTGTAAAACCTGAATGACTACAATTAACTCTGAGCTGAAACCCCAGAAGTCATTATTGTTTGAGTATGTTTAGGTCCATAAATAACTGCATGACCTTTGGAAGAGCCATCAGTAAAATAAGTCTGGCCACCTGAAATAGGCTTGTGATGAGTAATCACAGGAAGAATTAAAGAATGGACTTTATAAAACTGCAAAATTTTGTCTGAGGGTTAGTGGTTGTCTATTATTCCCAAGAAGTTTGCAAAAGTGATTTGCCATGCAATTGACATTTCCCAAGCTGTGGCCTGTTGCTAAGTGTCTAAGGGAACAATAATTTTGTCTGGATCCTATCCCATAAGCATCTTTGACCTATGCTTATCTATTGTCACAATTTGTGTAATTAAAGAAAGATAGACTTGCAAGGTTTTGACTGTTTGATTAGGTAGAAAGAGCCACTCTATTACTGTTACAGATTTGTCTAAGCATTGGCCTAGAAGTCCTGTTGGAGAGCGGGGGGTAGGAAGAACAAACTAAAGCAAAGGTTGGTGTGGCTGTAGCCATGAGGAATGTCGTTATTGAAACATCTGCTCTATAAGCTGTAACTCTGCTTTGGCCTCTTTGCTCAATTGCCATGGGGAATTTAATGAAGAATCTCCTTGCATGGTTTAACCTGTCTTTCCAGGTATTGATACCAGGTTAGAGTTTCCTTGTAGGAATTTCCCTAAACCTTTTCCACTCTAATATCCCATGTCTTCAACATTTTAAATCCTGGGTTATCAAAGTTTTTATTTGTAAGTCTCATATCCCATGCTGTACTTATATTTGCAACATAAGGCTAGAAAGTACATGATTATCCATCCGGACCAAGACAAGGTAAAATCTCAGCACTCTATTGAACACTTTGAACTGCTCCTACTCCCACTAAGGATGTGGAGGTTAGTCTGAGAGACTATGCTGGGGGACCAGTCCTTACAGGATATTACTGACACATCAGCTCCTGTGTCCATAAGCCCATAAAATTTCTTTCCTTTAATTCTTTTTTTAATTTTTATTTTAAGATCGTGTTAGGAAGATTTGAAAAAAATCGTACAGAGAGTTTCCATATACCCTTCATTCAGTTTCCCTATGTTAACATCTTACATAACCAATGCACTTACCTCTGAGAAACTACCATAGGCACAATGCTATTAAACTACAGATTTTTTTTTATTATACTTTAAGTTTTAGGGTACATGTGCACAACATGCAGGTTAGTTACATATATATACATGTGCCATGTTGGTGTGCTGCACCCATCAACTCATCATTTAACATCAGGTATATCTCCTAATGCTATCCCTCCCCCCTCCCCCCACCCCACCACAAGCCCCGGTGTGTGATGTTCCCCTTCCTCTGTCCATGTGTTCTCATTGTTCAATTCCCACCTATGAGTGAGAACATGCAGTGTTTGGTTTTCTGTCCTTGTGACAGTTTTCTGAGAATGATGGTTTCCAGCTTCATCCATATCCCTACAAAGGACATGAACTCATCCTTTTTTATGGCTGCATAGTATTCCATGATGTATATGTTCCACATTTTCTTAATCCAGTCTATCATTGCTGGACATTTGGCTTGGTTCCAAGTCTTTGCTATCATGAATAGTGCCGCAATAAACATACGTGTGCATGTGTCTTTATAGCAGCATGATTTATAATCCTTTGGGTATATACCCAGTAATGGGATTGCTGGGTCAAATGGTATTTCTAGTTCAAGATCCCTGAGGAATCACCACACTAACTTCCACAATGGTTGAACTAGTTTACAGTCCCACCAACAGTGTAAAAGCATTCCTATTTCTTCACATCCTTTAATTCATACTACACAGATGGGTCTATTAGAGGCTATGAGTTGGGATATATAGATTTCTCATGTAGTTGTGCTCCAAACTCTTTATTTCCTCATTTCTCCTTTCATGGAGAAGGGTGTAATTTGCAGGGAATAAGCAATAGTTGAGCAATATATTCTTCCAGTCCAAAAACCTAAAGATTTTGTGACATTAAAGCTACATGAATTTCTCCTTCATAATCAGAGTCAGCTACTACTGGGACTACAGTAATGTCTTGCAAGTTAAGGGGCTTTTGCCTGAAATTAGTCCTGCTGGTAAAGGTCCGCAAATGCCAGTGGGAACTTTGGTAGGTTTGTCTCCTCCAACTAATGTAATTCTTTCTCTGATTAGGAGATCTAGTCTTGCACTTCCTGGTGTTCCTGGGGTGAGGGAATCAATGTTTCTCCTGGGACCCAATCCTGAAACAGGGTTGTGGCCTGGACTGGGAATGCCCTCATTGTTTGTGGGGCCTGAGTCCAGGCCCCCTTCTCATTTCCCGACAGGGGGGTGCTATTTTGATGAAATTTTGAGCAGCATTGATTAGCCCAGTGATTTCGTTTGTTACAGCGAGGACAGAGTCCTGGCATTTTTTTCTGCTGCGGGGTGGAGGAACTACATTATAAAATCCTTGCTGTCCTCAGATCTGGTGGCATTCCTTTTTAAATGTCCAGTTTTTCCCCAGTTATAACATTTTCCCATTTTAGAATTTGACCCTTGGCTCTTTTTAGATTTGTCAACTGCTAAATTAGTCATTGCTTGCACTAACATTGCAGAGTGATGAAGCTCAGTTCCTACATCCTGACAAGCTCTGAGAAAATTTTCTAAGTTTTTTGTACACCTCATTGGTGCCAGTGCACATTTACAATCCACGTTTGCATTCTCAACAGCTAAAGTTAAGGTTAGCATTTCTGCATGAATGGTATGAGGAATCTGAAGCTTCACTGCCTCTTGTAATCTTGTGAGAAAATGTGCATAGGGCTCCTATGACCCTTGCATGATACATACAAAGGATTGTCCTGGAACTCCCTCTTCTGGAATTGTGGCCCGGGCACATTTAGCAGCCTGTGCACAATGCTGATAAGCAGCATTTGGGATTGTCATTTGATGTTCTAGGTCTGAATAAGGGCCATTACCTAACAGCATATCCTCTGTAATGTCTTCCTGTCTGGCAGCACAATTCTGTCCAGCCTGGTCTGCACACATTTCTTGTCAATTTAAATTCCATGGCAGATATGCACTAGCAGACAAACAAGTTTGAGCAAATGTTTTACATCAAAGGGTAGAAGGCACATATCACCAAACACAGATTCTAGCAATTCTAAAGTGAATGGACTCTTTACTCCACTATTAACTATACTAGCTTTTAATCTCTTCAATAACTTAAACTCTAATGAGGTGTGTTTATAAGTATACTGCTGTGGATTATTTGGATCAGGCCTTACGGAAATAGGAAAAGCACAACATCCTAAGGGCTCTCCAGCTATGGCAGCAGAGCCTAAAATTCTTTGTATTGGTGTCCCTATTTTTGCTACCAAAGGAGGCGGTACAGATGTTTCTGCTATTGGAGGGGGAGGTATAGGCCAATTTTTATCCTCCCTTTTCTGTTTTTTTTTTATTTTTATTTTCAATTGGTGCTGTTTAACAGCAGATTCTTTCAGATTTTTAGGCTCAGAACATGACTCCTGCTGTCCAGCAGAATAAGAAGGAGACAATGGCAGAAGGACAGTACAAACTAAACTCCAAGTGGAGGAAACAGAAGGATCAACTTTAAGACCTTTTTGATGAGGCCATTTTAATCCTTCTCTTGCTCTGTCCTAATTTTCCACATCAAAACTGCCTGTCTGTGGAAACCATGGGTTATGCATAATAACCTCCTGCAGAAGCTTGGTTAGTGTCTGCAAATTAACCTGAGTTCCAGACTGTCTCAACAGAACTTTAAGCAACTGCACATAATGTTTTTCTTCAACAGACTAATTATGCCCCATGTTACCCTGATTCAGAAAACTTCTCGTTCCCAGTACTTCTTTCCAGCACTGACCTTATATCATTCCCAGTACCTCTTTAGGGCACTGAACAGTACTTCTTTAGGGCACTGTACTTATATCTGCTGTTGGCAGACTCCTTCCGAGGTCCCCGTTCATCTTGTCAGTTTCACTTCCTCTGCTCCAGCGGACCTTCTTCATTCGCGTCCTTGAAGTCCCTGTTCAGGCACCACTTTGATGCAGCCCCAATCCCTGTTGGACTGAACAAAGGGGGACGAGTGCAGGAATAAACATAAAGACAAAAGAATATGTTTGGAAGAAGGGGTCAGGGGGTTCCTTGTTTCTAGTGAACATGGGCCCTGAGATTTTAGCTCCCTTTGTATTTATTGAGTAAAGGAGATAGGGAGAAGGGAGTGGTTGTCAGTCAGCTGCTTGATTTGGTGCAGGCTTGCATGACTGCATTCTCTGAACAGTAGTCTCCAGATGTTCCAGTAGATAACATCAAGGAGCATGGCACCAGGGAGTGATTGCACTCAGCATACCTTCTGGCGGCAGGAGCAGTCGTGAATTTTCCCACATCCTGCATTCATGATAAACAGTTTGCTGTTTGATCATATAGCCTCCAGCAGAATGCTGAGTTGGTCATGACCCACAGGCCTTTGGCCCCCTACAGAGATACCTGCACTCCCATGTTTATTGCTACACTGTTCACAATACCCAAAATATTGAATCAACCTAAAGCCTATTAACAGGTGAATGGATAAATAAATGGTGATACATATATACACAATGGAATATTATTTAGCTTTAAAAATAATTAAATCCTGTCATGTCATGTGCAACAACGTAGATGGTACTGGAGGACATTATGTTAAGTGGAGTAAGCCAGACATAAAAACAAATATTGCCTGCACTCACTCATATATGGAAGCTAAATAAATAAACTCATGGAAATAGAATGATGGTTACGAGAGGCTGGGAAGTTTAATGAGGAAGAAAGGATTCAAATGGGATGTTTAATGGCTACAGAAATACAATTAGATAGAAGAAATAAGACCTAGGGTTTGGTAGGACAATAAGGTTACTGTAGTTAACAAAAATTTACCGGCTACAATTAGTCATTACTGGTAATGTTAGAAACAAAATGCTTGCTCCTCGATTGTTAGAAGTAAAATGCTTGTTCCTCAGTGCTGCAAAGAAATAGCACTCAAACACAAAATTTTTCAGCAAGGCAATTTTTACTTCTTTTTTTAATTAGTATTTATTTTCTTTTTAAATTTTTATATATTTTTTTTTTATTATACTTTAAGTTCTAGGGTACATGTGCACAACATGCAGGTTTGCTACATATGTATACATGTGCCATGTTGGTGTGCTGCACCAATTAACTTGTCATTTACATTAGGTATATCTCCTAATGCTATTCCTCCTCCCTCACCCCACCCCACCACAAGCCCTGGTGTGTGATGTTCCCCTTCCTGTGTCCAAGTGTTCTCATTGTTCAATTCCCACCTATGAGTGAGAACATGCGGTGTTTGGTTTTTTGTCCTTGCGATAATTTGCTGAGAATGATGGCTTCCAGTTTCATCCATGTCCCTACAAAGGACATGAACTCATCATTTTTTATGGCTGCATAGTATTCCATGGTGTACATGTGCCACATTTTCTTAATCCAGTCTATCATTGTTGGACATTTGGGTTGATTGCAAGTCTTTGCTATTGTGAGTAGTGCTGCAATAAATACACGTGTGCATGTGTCTTTATAGCAGCAGGATTTATAATCCTTTGGGTATATACCCAGTAATGGGATTGCTGGGTCAAATGGTATTTCTAGTTCTAGATCCCTGACGAATTTCCACACTGTCTTCCACAATGGTTGAACTAGTTCACAGTCCCACCAACCATGTAAAAGTGTTCCTATTTCTCCACATTCTCTCCAGCACCTGTTGTTTCCTGACTTTTTAATGATTGCCATTCTAACTGGTGTGAGATGATATCTCATTGTGGTTTTGATTTGCATTTCTATGATGGCCAGTGATGGTGAGCATTTTTTCATGTGTCTTTTGGCTGCATAAATGTCTTCTTTTGAGAAGTGTCTGTTCATATCCTTCACTCACTTTTTGATGGCGTTGTTTGTTTTTTTCTTTGTAAATTTGTTTGAGTTCTTTGTAGATTCTAAATATTAGCCCTTTGTCAGATGAGTAGGTTGCAAAAATTTTCTCCCATTCTGTAGGTTGCCTGTTCACTCTGATAGTAGTTTGTTTTGCTGTGCAGAATCTCTTTAGTTTAATTAGATCCCATTTGTCAATTTTGGCTTTTGTTGTCATTGCTTTTGGTGTTTTAGATATGAAATCCTTGCCCATGCCTATGTCCTGAATGGTATTGCCTAGGTTTTCTTCTAGGGTTTTTATGGTTTTAGGTCTAATATTTAACTCTTTAATCCATCTTGAGTTAATTTTTGTATAAGGTGTAAGGAAGGCATCCAGTTTCAGCTTTTCACGTATGGCTAGTCTGTTTTCCCAGCAACATTTGTTGAATAGGGAATCCTTTCCCCATTTCTTGTTTTTGTCAGGTTTCTCAAAGATCAGATAGTTGTAGATGTGTGGTATTAATTCTGAGGGCTCTGTTCTGTTCCATTGGTCTATATCTGTGTTTTAGTATCAGTACCATGCTGTTTTGGTTACTGTAGCCTTGTAGTGTAGTTTGATGTCAGGTAGCGTGATGCCTCCATCTTTGTTCTTTTGGCTTAAGATTGACTTGGCAATGCGGGCTCTTTTTTGGTTCCATATGAACTTTAAAGTAGTTTTTTCCAATTCTGTGAAGAAAGCCCTTGGTAACTTGATGGGGATGGCATTGAATCTATAAATTACCTTGGGCAGTATGGCCATTTTCATGATATTGATTCTTCGTATCCATGAGTATGAAATGTTCTTCCATTTGTTTGTATCCTCTTTTATTTCGTTGAGCAGTGGTTTGTAGTTCTCCTTGAAGAGGTCCTTCACGTCCCTTGTAAGTTGGATTCCTAGGTATTTTATTCTCTTTGAAGCAATTGTGAATGGGAGTTCACTCATGATTTGGCTCTCTGTATGTCTGTTATTGGTGTATAAGAATGTTTGTGATTTTTGCACATTGATTTTGTATCCTGAGACTTTGCTGAAGTTGCCTATCAGCTTAAGGAGATTTTGGGCTGAAACGATGCGGTTTTCTAGAATACAATCATGTCATCTGCAAACAGGGACAATTTGAATTCCTCTTTTCCTAATTGAATACCCTTTATTTCCTTCTCCTGCCTGATTGCCCTCGCCAGAACTTCCAACACTATGTTGAATAGGAGTGGTGAGAGAGGGCATCCCTGTCTTGTGCCAGTTTTTAAAGGGAATGCTTCCAGTTTTTGCCCATTCAGTATGATATTGGCTGTGGGTTTGTCATAGATTGCTCTTATTATTTTGAGATATGTCCCATCAATACCTAATTTATTGAGAGTTTTTAGCATGAAGGGCTGTTGCATTCTATCAAAGGCCTTTTCTGCATCTATTGAGATAATCATATGGTTTTTGTCTTTGGTTCTGTTTATATGCTGGATTATGTTTATTTATTTGCATACGTTGAACCAGCCTTGCATCCCAGGGATGAAGCCCACTTGATCATGGTGGATAAGCTTTTTGATGTGCTGCTGGATTCAGTTTGCCAGTATTTTATTGAGAATTTTCGCATTGATGTTCATCAGGGATATTGGTCTGAAATTCTCTTTTTTGGTTGTGTCTCTGCCAGGCTTTGGTATCAGGATGATGCTGGCCTCATAAAATGAGTTAGGGAGGATTCCCTCTTTTTCTATTGATTGGAATAGTTTCAGAAGGAATGGTACCAGCTTCTCCTTTTACCTCTGGTAGAATTCGGCTGTGAATCCATCTGGTCCTGGATTTTTTTTGGTTGGTAAGCTATTAATTATTGCCTCAATTTCAGAGCCTGTTATTGGTGTATTCAGAGATTCAACTTCTTCCTGGTTTAGTCTTGGGAGGGTGTATGTGTCGAGGAATTTATCCATTTCTTCTAGATTTTCTAGTTTATTTGCATAGAGGTGTTTATCATATTTTCTGATGTTAGTTTGTATTTCTGTGGGATCGGTGGTGGTATGCCCTTTATCATGTTTTATTGCATCTTTTTGATTCTTCTCTCTTTTCTTCTTTATTACTCTTGCTAGCAGTCTATGAATTTTGTTGATCTTTTCAAAAAACCAGCTCCTGGATTCATTGATTTTTTTGAAGGTTTTTTTTTGTGTCTCTATCTCCTTCAGTTCAGCTCTGATCTTAGTTATTTCTTGCCTTCTGCTAGCTTTTGAATGTGTTTGCTCTTGCTTCTCTAGTTCTTTTAATTGTGATGTTAGGGTGTCAATTTTATCTCTTTCCTGCTTTCTCTTGTGGCATTTAGTGCTATAAATTTCCGTCTACACGCTGCTTTAAATGTGTCCCAGAGATTCTGGTATGTTGTGTCTTTGTTCTCATTGGTTTCAAAGAACATCTTTATTTCTGCCTTCATTTTGTTATTTACCCAATATTCAGTCAGGAGCAGGTTGTTCAGCTTCCATGTTGTTGAGTGGTTTTGAGTGAGTTTCTTAATCCTGAGTTGTAGTTTGATTGCACGATTGCACTGTGGTCTGAAGGACAGTTTGTTATCATTTCTGTTCTTTTACATTTGCTGAGGAGTGCTTTACTTCCAACTATGTGGTCAATTTTGGAATAAGTGCAGTGTGGTGCTGAGAAGAATGTATATTCTGTTGATTTGGGGTGGAAAGTTCTATAAATGTCTATTAGGTGTGCTTGATGCAGAGCTGAATTCAATTCCTGGATATCCTTGTTAACTTTCTGTCCCATTGATTTGTCTAATGTTGACAGTGGGGTGTTAAAGTCTCCCATTATTATTGTGTGGGAGTCTAAGTCTCTGTCTAGGTCTCTAAGGACTTGCTTTATGAATGTGGCTGCTCCTGTATTGGGTGCATATATATTTAGGATAGTTAGCTCTTCTTGTTGAATTGATCCCTTTCCCATTATGGAATGGCCTTCTTTGTCTCTTTTGATCTTTGTTGGTTTAAAGTCTGTTTTATCAGAGACTAGGATTGCAACCCCTGCCTTTTTTTGATTTCCATTTGCTTGGTAGATCTTCCTCCATCCCTTTATTTTGAGCCTATGTGTGTCTCTGCACGTGAGATGGGTTTCCTCAATACAGCACACTGATGGGTCTTGACTCTTTATGCAATTTGCCAGTGTGTGTCTTTTAATTGGAGCATTTAGCCCATTTACATTTAAGGTTAATATTGTTATGTGTGAATTTGATCCTGTCATTATGATGTTAACTGGTTATTTTGCTCATTAGTTGATGCAGTTTCTTCCTAGCATCGATGGTCTTTACAATTTGGCATGTTTTTGCAGTGGCTTATACCAGTTGTTCCTTTCCATGTTTAGTGCTTCCTTCAGGAGCTCTTGTAGGGCAGGTGTGGTGGTGTCAAAAATGTCTCAGCATTTGCCTGTCTGTAAAGTATTTTATTTCTCCTTCACTTATGAAGCTTATTTTGGCTGGATATGAAATTCTGGGTTGAAAATTCTTTTCTTTAAGAATGTTGAATATTGGCCCCCATTCTCTCCCCGTTTGTGGAGCTTCTGCTGAGAGATCAGCTGTTAGTCTGATGGGCTTCCCTTTGTGGGTAACCTGATCTTTCTCTCTGGCTGCCCTTAACATTTTTTCCTTCATTTCAACTTTGGTGAATCTGACAATTATGTGTCTTGGAGTTGCTCTTCTCAAGGAGTATTTTTGTGGTGTTCTCTGTGTTTCCTGAATTTGAATGTTTGCCTCCCTTGCTAGGTTGGGGAAGTTCTCCTGGGTAATATCCTGCAGAGTGTTTTCCTACTTGGTTCCATTCTCCCCATCACTTTCAGGTACACCAATCAGACATAGATTTGGTCTTTTCACTTAGTCCCATATTTCTTGGAGGCTTCGTTTGTTTCTTTTCATTCTTTTTTCTCTAAACTTCTCTTCTCCCTTCATTTCATTCATTTGATCTTCAATCACTGGAACTCTTTCTTCTAGTTGATCGAATAGGCTACTGAAGCTTGTGCATTCATCACATAGTTCTTGTTCCGTGTTTTTCAGCTCCATCAGGTCCTTTAAGGACTTCTCTGCATTGGTTATTTTAGTTAGCCATTTGTCTATTCTTTTTTCAAGGTTTTTAACTTCTTTGCCATGGGTTCGAACTTCCTCCTTTAGCTCGGAGAAGTTTGGTCATCTGAAGCCTTCTTCTCTCAACTTGTCAAAGTCATTCTCCATCCAGCTTTCTTCCATTGCTGGTGAGGAGTTTCATTCCTTTGGAGGAGGAGAGATGCTCTGATTTTTAGAATTTTCAGTTTTTCTGTTCTGTTTTTCCCCCATCTTTGTGGTTTTATCTACCTTTGGTCTTTGATGATGGTGACGTACAGATGGGTTTTTGATGTGGATGTCCTTTCTGTATGTTAGTTTTCCTTCTATCAGTCAGGACCCTCAGCTGCAAGTCTGTTGGAGTTTGCTGGAGGTGCACTCCAGACCCTGTTTGCCTGGGTATCAGCAGCGGAGGCTGCAGAACAGTGAATATTGCTGAACAGCAAATGTTGCTGTCTGATCATTCCTCTGGAGGTTTCATGTCAGAGGGGTACCTGGCCATGTGAGGTGTCGGTCTGCACCTACTGGGGGGTGCCTCCCAGTTAGGCTACTCAGGGATCAGGGACCCACTTGAGGAGGCAGTCTTTCCGTTCTCAGATCTCAAACTCCATGCTGGGAGAACCACTAGTCTCTTCAAAGCTGTCAGACAGTGACATTTAAGTCTGCAGAGGTTTCTGCTGCCTTTTGTTTGGCTATGCCCTGCCTCCAGAGGTGGAGTCTACAGAGGCAGGCAGGCCTCCTTGAGCTGCGTTGGGCTCCACCGAGTTCGAGCTTCCTGGCCACTTTGTTTACCTACTCAAGCCTCAGCAGTGGCGGGCGCCCCTCCCCCAGCCTCCCTGCAGCCTTGCAGTTCGATCTCAGACTGCAGTTCTAGCAATGAGCAAGGCTTCATGGGCGTGGGACCATCCAAGCCAAGTGCAGGATATAATCTGGTTTGCCATTTGCTAAGACCACTGGAAAAGCACAATATTAGGGTGCGAGTGACCTGATTTTCCAGGTGCTGTCTGTCACAGATTTGCTTGGCTATGAAAGGGAATTCCCTGACCCCTTGCACTTCTCAGGTGAGGCAATGCCTCGCCCTGCTTTGGCTCACGCTCGGTGCACTGCACCCACCATCCTGCACCCACTGTCCGACAAGACCCAGTGAAATGAACCCGGTACCTCAGTTGGAAATGCAGAAATCACCCGTCTTCTGCACCGCTCACGCTGAGAACTTTAGACTGGAGCTGTTCCTATTCAGCCATCTTGGAACCCCCTCCCATCAATTTTTACTTCTATAGAAGGGTGTGACTCATGAATGGAGTAATGGTGAGAGCACACCTGAGCAAAGGAGGGGAAGGGGTTCATATTCCTGCATCATAGGGTCATTTCCTTATTGGCTAGGGTTGGACCACACAGTCTAAGCTAATTCCAATTGGATATTTTAAAGAGGACAGGGGTATGAGCCAGAGTGGTGGGGTGAATAGTTTGGCGGGAAAGACAGTTAGGAACAGGTAACTAAAGGTGACTTAGGTCAGAGCAGGTGACCAGGGGTGGCTCAGTTCAAAACAGATGACTGGGATGAGTCAGGACGGAGGAGATGCCCAGGGGAACAGATGCGAACTACTGATTAAAACTGGCTGTTTACTGAAACTTCGAGGAAGTTAAACTTTAAAATAGAGGACAAAGAACTGAACATACTGACATACTGATTCTTTGAAGAGAAGTCTAGAACTCATTGTATCCAACAGTAACAATAATTTACTAGCTAACAATATTGGTAGCACAATAAGGTGACTATCATTAAAAATAATTTTGTATATTTCAAAATAACTAAAATGGTGAAATTGGAATATTCTAATACAAAAAAGATAAATGCTTGAAATGTGTATATCCCCATTGCTCTGATTTTTTTGTTTGTTTTTTGAGACAGAGTCTCACTCTGTTGCCCGGGCTGGAGTACAGTGGTGAGACTTGGCTCACTACAGCCTTGACCTTCAGGTTTTAAGTGATCCTCCCATCTCTCAGCCTCCCAAGTAGCTGGGACTATAGATGAACACCATGACACCTGGTTAATTTTTACATTTTTTGTAGAGATGGGCTCTCGCCATATTGCCCAGGCTGGTCTCAAATTCCTTGGCTCAAGTGAACTGCCTGCCTCAGTCTCCCAAAGTGCTAAGATTATAGGCATGAGCACCACACCTGGCCCCAATTACTTTGCATTGATCATTACATATCCTATCAAAATTGTACATGTGTCCCATAAATATATACAACTATTATGTAGCCATAATTAAACAATTTTTAAAAATAAAAAAAGAACAAGTATATTTTATAAAAGTTAAAAACCTTTGATCTGTGAAAAATCTCATAAAAAGAATGAAAAGACAAGTCACAAAGTGGGAGAATAAAGAGACAAGTCATATGTTCAACAAAGACTAGTATCTAGGATACATAAAGCACTCTCAAAACTCAATAGTGATAAAATGAACAATCCAATTCAAAAATGGCAAAATACATGAAGAGATATTTCACTGCAGATGTTATGCATGTGAAAATGAGCACTTATACTGTGTCAACACTGTTAGCCATTGGTGAAATGCAAATACACACCATAATGAGCTATTACTACATACTCATCAAAATGAAAAATAAAATAAAATAACGGCACCAAATACTGGTAAGAAATCACAGTAACTGAATGACTCATACATTATTGGTGTGAAGGTAAAATTTCACAGTCACTCTGGAAAACAGTTTGTCAGTTTCTCAAACAAAAATTAAACATGCAACTACCATAAAACCCAGAAACTGCATACCTAGGTGTTTATTCCAGAATACTTAAGACTTGTTTTCACACAAAAACCTGAAGACTAATGTTTATAGAAGATGTTTTCATGATAGGTAAACACTGCAAACAACTCAGATGTCCTTCAATGGGTAAATGTTTAAACAAACTGTAATACTTCCACACCCTGGAATACTATTATGATAAACAAAACAACCTGGATAAATATTCAGATAATTATGCTGAGTGAAAAAAAATCAGTTTCAGAGTTTATACACTATATGTCTCCATTTATATATCAGACTTGTAATAATATAATATAGGTCAGTGATTGCCAGGAATTAAGTAAGGAATGAGAGTGGGAAGAAATTTTATGTGCCTATGAAAGAGAAACATGACTGACCCTGGTGATGGCAATGTTATGTATCTAGACTGCTTTAATGTTAATATCCTGCTTGTAATGTTGAGCTATGATTTTCCAAACTGATACTATTTGCGAAAACTAGTTAAAGGGTATGCAGGCTTTCACTTTATTTTTTCCTACAGCTGTATATGTATCTACATTTTTAGTACAATAAAAAATTTTAAAATTAAAATTTCAAATTTTTCATAAAAAGCATAATACTGAAAATAAGATACTTATGTACTCCAAATTTAACACATATTACTATCACTTCATACAACAGAGAAATGATAAGCTATACAGAAATATTCATATCCCATCTTCCTATGTCTCTTCCTAAGTTCCTTGTACATATGGGTGTACATTTGTTTACAAGCATAGATAATAACTACAAACTATAAATAACATTGCTTAATCAATTTTGATTAGGTACAATATGCAAACAGTAAAATTATTCAATTTAAATGTAAAGCTTCATGAGCTTGAGATAAATAAACCTATGTAATCTCCACCCCAATCAAGATATAGAACATGTCTATCATCTCAAAACAATTTTTTTTTGCCCCTTTGCAAACCATGTTCTTTAACTCTGGCTCCACAAATCCTGTGTAATTTTGAGTATCATAAATATTTACATAAACTTACCATACAATATATTTTTGAAACTCAGCTAACACCAGAACTACCACTTTTCTCTTCGTGTCTGATGTCGCTCAATCTCTTTCTCACTTTTTCAATATGGCTGTGTACTTGTGACTTCCTGAAAAGCTTCCTGACATTGGAGGAAAAGATTTCACTTTTTCTTGAAGGAATTTTAACACAAGCATTTTAATTAGAAGTGCAGAAAATGTTTATCTGTGGAAAAGAGAAAACAGCTCACAAGTTGGGATACTAGGAGAGCAGAGTCTTTCTGTAAGATCTTGTTTAAAGGCCTGGAGCTGGAAATCTGGGATGAAACAGTGTTGAGAGAGCATGTTGTCAAATTTATGGTAAAAATATTGAGATAATTAGAACAAACCAAGGAGCTCCACTTTTACCTGTCTGTCACTGGGTCATTGTTGCCCAGGGCATTCTGGCAGCAGAATGAAAGTGAAGATAATATAGTAAATAGAGTGAGATCTTTGCCAAACCCATAGGAATCCTACAAAGGGAGGGAAAAGAAAGGCCTTATTTGGCCAGGTGCAGTGACTCATGCTTGTGATCCCTGCACTTTGGGATGCCGAGGCAGGCAGATCATGAGGTCAGGAAATCGAGACCATCCTGGCTAACACGGTGAAACCCCGTCTCTACTAAAAATATAAAAAATTAGCCAGGTGTGGTGGCGGGCGCCTGTAGTCCTAGCTACTGGGGAGGCTGAGACAGGAGAATGGCGTGAACCCTGGAGGCGGAGCTTGCAGTGAGCTCTGATGGCGCCACTGCACTCCAGCCCTGGCTACAGAGCGAGATTCCATCTCAAAAAAACAAAACAAATCAAAACAAAAAACAAACAAAAGGCCTTGTTTTGCTCTGCTGTTAATGGACAGAGTAATTGTAAGTCTTACTGGGGTGACAGAGACTGGAGGCAGACCCCTCTCTTGATTACCACAACCAATCTTACATATTATGACATAAGAAAATGCTGAGAGTTAAATATATTAGCCAAGAATGTACAATCATTAAGGTAAAAAATCCCTGGAAGATGACCTGGATCCTGCTTCTCTTCCTCAGTTGAGAGATTCAGTGTGGATAGAGTAAAGAGGATAAAGGAGAAATTAGGAAAGCAAAATGACACTTCTACCAAAGTAGTTCTGCCTTCCAAGATAACATAAATCACTGGAAAGAATTCCTCTCTAGGTACTTTAAACCAAGGGGAATCAAATAAATGCCCTTTTCAGTAATGGAGGGGATTCTATTGTAAAAGTTTTTTCTTCATTAAACTCTTATGGAAAATTGGACAAGAAAGAGACTTGCTATAAGTTGAAGTTTAAAAGTTAGAACTTAAAAAAAAAATAGCCTTGCTAAACTGATTTTCTTGTAGAGAAAGGCTTTGGCCTTTAGGCTTCATAGTTTATGAACCTGTACTGAGATAAAATGGGGCAAAATATGAATTTAGAAATTTCATGGGTTATTTAAGCTGGAAGCATAGCTTTTCTACTAGTGCAATATAAGATAATATATTTTTTATATTCATCCTAAAAATTGGTAGGTGGATCTGACCTATATAGAATAAATTTATGGAACAATAGAGAAATATGGCAGTGAGAATTCTGAGTCCCCTTTACCTTCACCCCTGGTGTTATATAAGTATAATCCCATCCTTTGTGTGTGTGGCAGTAGCCTCTGTTTTGCTTGTAAATGTTACAATATGGCAAAAGTAATAGGATATCACTCACTTGATTGGACACTTTATATGGCAAAGATGGTAAGATGTGTCTCCCATGATTACCTTATATTATATAAAATTTCATTTTAGCAGACTGGCAAGCAAGAGATTCTTCTGCTGCTCTTTAAGAAGCAAACAAGTATGTAGCAAACTGCTTATGAGACAGGACTACACTCACAGAACTGCAAGGAAATGAATTCTTCCAATTTGAATGAACTTGAAAGTAGAGTCTTCCTAGTCAGTCCTCCAGATAAGGATGCAGTCTACTTATCACCTTAATTGCAGCACATGAGACCCTAAGCGGAAGATCTAGTTAAGTTATGCTTAGACTTCTGAACCACTGGCATTGTGAGGTAGTAAACGTATGTTAATTTAAGCTGCTCAGTTTGTGATAATGAGATAAGCCATATATCTAGGGTGAGTCAACTTAGAAATTCAATTGCTGAGAATTCAGGCTGATAAAATTAAAGTATTTGCATTAAATGGCTTATTTTAAATCACTTTTCTTTTATAGCATAAAATAGCAATAGATGATTTGTTAAGAAAGAGTAGTGATCCACTAAAGAGGAGAAGAAAATATTGGCAGGTCAATATAATGTGAACAATATCTGAACAGTGATTATCAAGCAGTTTTCCCTTAATTCTGAAAGAAAAGATGATTACTGGATATAAAAAAATGTTTAATAGAAAAAATGAATTTTAGTATTTGATAGTATAGTAATAAAATTATAGTTAAAAATAATTTACTGCACATTTCAAAATAGCTAGAAGAGAAAAATTGTAATATTCCCAACACAAAGGAAAGATAAATATTTGAGATGATGGATATCCCAACCCTCAGTTTTCTCATTATACATTTTACACATGTATCAAAATGTCACATATATCCAAAAATATGTACAACTACGGTATATCAATTAAAAACCAAAAAAATGTTAAAAGCATTGAAATCAATTTTTCATTCATATTTTCATCACAAGATCACAGCTCCTGAGGCTTCTGAATTACTGAGATCCAAATAGACTACCTTCCACATTTTCTAACAAAAAGATGACTTTATGGATTTACAATTGAAATTTGCTATATTTACTGTTTGAGAAACTGTATATATGTCAATATTTTTAGTAAGATGATGCAGATATGTTGCATAACTAAGAAAATTATAGTATACAAAAAATCTTTTAAAATGAAGTAGGGAAAAACAATTTTGTTAAATGTGGTTGTTTTCTAATAACTAATCTTTTTATGAATGATCATAGTCTTTTATCTATATGGTGATCCTTCCATTACAAAGACGCAAAATTGAAGGTTGTCAGCCAACCGTATTTCATTTCATTCAAATTTTGACGTTTTGCACCAAATGAAGTGCTTGCAGAATTGTAATGTGCTAAATCTGATTGGGCTTTTATATGAGTTTGTATAAGGAACAGGACCACTTGTAAGTCACATAAAGGTTGTTTTATACAAACTTTTGGAATGAATTTAAAATTTTATACGACATAATTTTTGTTATTCTAAATTTTTCCTTTTAAAGTTTTCTAATACTCTGATTTGGAAAAATTGAGGTAATATCATTAAACATAAGGATACTGTAAAACAGTAAAATGGCTAGTGATACAACAATGAGCAATGACTTTAAGGAAAAACTATTGCAATGTAGAAAATAGGTATGAATTAAAATAGAGTGTACTTCAAACAGAGGCAGGTAGAGGAGAGTTTTAGACAAAATTTGCAATTTGTTTATTAAGTATTTGATGACTCTATTACACCAGATGTTTTAATTAGTAGAGAAAAATGATTTTGGTGGGAGGAAGAGTAAGATTTCTTTTCCTTCATTTTCAAAGTACTAGGGTATCATCATGTTCTGCAAACTCTGGAGCCAGTTGAAGAACAGATGGGTTAGACTTCAAATTAAAAAAAGGGGGGGGGGCAACCGCAGACGTCAATATCTTGAGAGTCAAAGTCGTAATTTAAAAATACTTATTTTTAAAACATACAGGTAGCTGCAGGTGTTAAAATTATTGACAAAATTGAGGTTTGTAACTGTGCACATGAGAGTAGAATAAAACAGAGCCTGATGTCTGATGTGATAAATATAAATAAAATATAAATCACATTTATTAACAATAATTCATGTTCTAATAATTGGATTTTTTTCCATCTGAGATAATATCATTAGAAAAGGAATCTTCTACTTGAGTTGGAAAAACAGTAGGTGGAATTCAATACCAGAGAAGGAGCAAAGAAAGGACGGGCAGCAGGACAGCAGTTTATTGAAGGGAGGATCTGAAAAGAGCAACAGAAACAAGAATGGCCCACAACACAACATGAATGTGCAACAAGAGATGTTTCCAAATCCAAAGACCAAAGCTTTAACAGTGTGAGAGGAGGCATTCAGATACTTCTTCACTGCTTGCTCTACAGAATTAACTTTGGGAGAACACAATGAACATTGTGAAATTTATGGCATTGGTGAAAACCGGTGAAGGAACCCCTATGGGTGAAGGAGGAATATGAGGTGGAACAGTGCTACAGTTGGAGTGCAGGTAAAGACACTGAGCAGGCCAAACTAGTGAGACCTAGGGACACAGTGTCTACTTATGACTAGGGCTTAATAGGAACAGCAGAGAATGTCCCTTCTACACTCTGCCACCAGATTAAAAATTAATGAGTATCAGGTAACAGAATAAAACTCTTAGAAGAAGACCAGCATAAGAACAAAACCCTGGAGAATAAACCTTTCTAAGGCACACAGCAAGGATCTAAAGCTAAGAGTGATGCAGAGATGATAAAACCATCCCTTAACGTATATATGTTATCACTATTGGAATTTGATAGCTCTGCTGTGCTGAGGGTAACAGTAGCAACAAAATAATCCTAACCAAGTGCAACTCCTGGCCTCATACTAGCAGAAGATCTATCAGAAGTAGAGGCATGGCGATTATTTCTAACTCACCCCCTACAAGTCCCACAAGCAAGTTATTTAGTTCTGTTTCTACTGTCATATATGAGATGTCAGGCTTCCTTCAGTAAAATATTACAAGATTCATAAAAAACAAGAAATACAAAAACACTGCCAGGTGTTTGTGCCAAGACACAAAAATAATCAACAGAACCAAGCAGGTATATGACACTGATGTTGGAAAGCTCTAAGTAGAACGTTAAAATACATATAATACATATAATAAAGGTCCTAATAGAAAAAGTGGACTGTGCAATTTTAGATGAGTAATTTTAGCAGGGAAATGGAATATATAAGAAAGAAACAAATGAGAATGCTAGAAACAAATAAAAAGTAGTGACAAATATCAGAAATGACTTCAACAGGCTCTTTTGTAAACTCAACAGAACAATTTAAAGATTCAGTGAGCTTGAAGATAGGTTTTTTTTAAAAAGTGAGAAAATAGAACAGAGGATCCAAAGGCAGCGGGACAATATCAAATGGTCTAATAAATGTATTCTTAGAATTCCAGAAAATAAAGAGAGGAAGAATGGGGAGAAGAAATATTTAAGAGAATAATGGCTGCAATTTTTCCAAAACTAGTGAAAGATATTAGACATACACATAGGCCTATCATATTCAAACTGTTGAAAATAAATGAAAATGATAAAAATGTACAGGCAGCTACAAAAAAAAGATACAAATCATTGAGATGATCAAAGAGAAGAATTGCAACAGAAATCTCATCTGAAATTATGCAAACCAGGACACAGTAGTTTGGTGTCTTTGAAGCACTGAAACAAAACAAAAACAAACCTGCAGAAAACATTCTATATCCCTTAGTTTTCAAAGTGAAGGAGAAATAGCTACTTACACACACACATAACCTGTGATGATTTACTAGCCAGTAGTCCTGCACTACAGAGGCATTAGGGAATTTCTTCAGGCAGAAAGAAGATGATGCCAGACAGAAACTTGGATATACAAGAAATAAGAAAAATTGATGGATATAAAGTGAATAAAGACAAGCATAAAATCCAGTTTCTTTTAAAATTTAATTGCTCTAAAATACCTATTTTATTTTATTGTACTTTATGAGATAGGCTATAGCTCTGTTGCCTAGGCTGGAATACAGCAGTGTAATCAGCTCACTAGAGCTTCAAATTCCTGGGCTCTGCCTCCTGAGTAACTGAGACTAGGCATGCTACAACTCCAGGGTATAAAGTAACCCTTTATAAAGCAAAATATTGAGATTTTGTAACATATATGATATAATATATAAACATAATGTTATATATATAAATTTTTTTGAGGTGAAGTCTCATTCTGTTGCCCAGGCTTGAGTGCAGTGACATGATCTCAGCTCACTGCAACCTCTGCCTCCCAGGTTCAAGCAATTCTCCTGCCTCAGCCTCCAGAGAAGCTAAGATTATAGGCAAATGTCACCACGCCTGACTAATTTTTGTATTTTTAGCAGAGACAGTGTTTTACCATGTTGTCCAGGCTGTTCTTGAACTCCTGACCTCAGGTGATCTGCTCTCCTCAGCCTCACAAAGTGCTGGAATTACAGGCATGAGCCACCATGCCCAGCCCACAGTGTAATATATATTTAAAGCATCTGTTAAAGTAAAATATATGACCACGGTGCCACAAGGATGGAAGGGAATAATTGGTATATTCAGTTCTGAGCAGTTTACTCTACAAATCAAGAGTATAATGTTATTTATAAGTAAAGAGTGACTTATTAAAGATGTATATTTTAAATCCTAGGACAACCAATAAATTTTTTAAAGTAAGAAATAATGTCAGTAGTAGAGACAAAATAGAATTTTTTAAGAACTCAGCTGAGGAGAAGGCATTAATTCTCTGTTATATGCATTTATTTATTTTGCTTTCTACATTTATTTCAACTTATAGGAACACAGTTTTGCAATGATTTATTTCCTAATGTTTTCCTAAATGCCTTTCTCCATAAATTATAAGTTGTATGAGAGCTGGAGCCATATATGTTTTTGCGCCTCATTGTATCACAACAGCCTAGACTGTACAATAGGTTAATTAAGTATTTGTTGAATAAGTGAATAAAATCTAACTGCCTTTGGAAGCAGTTTTCTCTCTCTCCAATGCCTTCGGTCCATTTCACTGGCTGGACAAGGGTTCCTAAGCTTTCAAGACACTATTCACTAGCTCCTTTTGTGTCTGCAACTGCCCATGCATACAACACTCTTACTTAGAACTCACTGTATTAGTTTGCTAGGGTTGTCATAATAAAATACCACAGACTAGGTGGCTTAAACAACATAAACTTATTTTCTCATAGTTCTGGAGGCTTAACTCAAGGTCTCAGTATCTGAAATCAGTGTCCACAGGTTTGGTTTCTTCTGAGACCTCTTCTGTTGGCTTGTAGATGACCACCTTCTCTCTGTGTCCTTACATAGTCTTTCCTCTGTCCACATCCCTGTTATCTCTCTGTGTACTCAAATTTCTTTTTTTTTTTTATAAGGACATCAAGTAGATTGGATTTGGGCCCACTTTAATAACCTCATTTTGAATTAATCACCTCTTTGAAGGCCCTATTGTAAAAGACAGTCACACTTTGAGGTGTTAGAGATTAGAGCTTAAACATGTATATTTTAAAGGGATGCAGTTCATTCCATAACACTTTTTGTCAGTGCTGAACAAAACAATGGTGGAAGATAGGGTGGCCTAATCGTGAGCAAAAAAGTGGTCTCTAATTTAATGGAGTTTGATACAGTTTATTGAGGTGATAATTAGGTAATCTAGTATAGTCATGTGTGGCTTAACAACATAGTTACTTTTTGAAAAAAAGCATTAATTTCACCATTGTATATACTTATAAAATCTTAGATGGTATAGACTACACACCAAAACTATATAATATGGCCTATTCCTTTAAGCTGCAAACCTGTACAGTATGTTATTTTACTGAATCCTGTAGACAATTGTAAAACAATGGTAAGTATTTGTGTATCTTAACACAAAAGTACAGTAAAAATACAGTATTATGATCTTATGGGACAAATGTCACATATGGAGTCTGTCATTGGCTGAACTGTTATTATGTGGCATAAAACTGTATTTGCAATACAGTGATAATAGTGCAAACAGAGTTAAAATCTTCTGATGACATCCAAGATATGAAGAGACAGAAAACAATTATTTCGAATGACTATAACCTTTTTCTAAACGTTAGGCAATCACAATTAGAAATTCTACTTGTTGGAAAGTATATAACTTCATATTTTAATTTCCCCATTTTGTTTTTTAGCAACAGATATTGCCTAATTTTATGGAAAAATGATTAACTAGCATTTGCAAAATTAAGTACATAATGAGTTTTTCATGTGCTCATTTGGTAGGTTTAGTTTAATTTGTAATTACTGTGTACACAAGTATACTTTGTAGAAGCAGCTGAGATTTGATGTTGCACATTAGTTATAATTATTATGGTAAAAGTAGCTACAAAAAGAGTTATAGAGGCATAAGTCTTTCTTGAAATCATATGCTAAGGATTCCAGCATATGTATGGATAATTGGTGTAATCACATCTTTAAAAAATACTCTATCACCTAATATTTCCTATGTTGGAAAGAACAACCCTACATACACTGCTGGACTATTGGAGGGGAGGACGTCTTCCTTTTACCCCTCTTCTCAGTTTTTGAGGTACATAAACAATGATATACGAAACTTCTAGATTGCTAGTGCATTCTAGGTTCCAGTTCTACACAGGACTAAAAATACCCTTTAAGTGAAGTCTAAGTCATAAGGGTGACTCTCAGAAAAAATACAAAACAAAATAGAAAGAAATAAAGGTGAATCAATAAAAAGGAAGTCAAACTGTCACTGTTTGCTGATGATATGATCGTGCACCTAGAAAATCCTAAAGACTCCTCCAAAAAGCTCCTAGGACTGATAAACAAATTCAGCAAAGTTTCCAGATAGAAAATGAATGTACACAGATCAGTAGATCTGCTATACACCAACAGCAACCAACCTGTTAATCAAATCAAGAACAAAACCCCTTTTACAGTAGCTGTAAAAAATAAAATAAAATAAAACACTTAGGAATATACCTAACCAAGGAGGTGAAAGACCTCTACAAGGAAAACTACATAACACTTCTGAAAGAAATCATAGATGACACAAACAAATAGAAACACATCCCATGCTCACAGATTGGTAGAATCAATATTGTGAAAAATGATTATAGTGCCAAGAGCAATCTACAATTTCAATGCAATTCCCATCAAAAGAGCACCATTATTCTTCACTGAACTAGAGAAAACAATCCTAAAATTCACATGGAACAAAAAAAGAATCCGATAGCCAATGTAAGGCTAAGTAAAAAGAACAAATTTGGAGGCATGACATTAGCTGATTTCAAACTATACTGTAAGGCTATAGTCACCAAAACAGCGTGGTACTGGTATAAAAATAGGCACATAGGAACAGAGTAGAGAACCTAGAACCTAGAAATAGAACAGAGTAGAGAACCTAGAAATAAACCCAAATATTTACCACCAACTGATCTTCAACAAAGCAAACAAAAACATAAAATGGGGAAAGGAGACCATATTCAACAAATGGTGCTGGGATAATTGGCAGACCATATGTAGGAGAAAGGAACTGGATTCTCATCTCTAATCTTATACAAAAATCAACTCAAGATGGATCAAGGACTTACATCTAAGACCTGAAACTACAACAATTCTAGAAGATGACATTGGAAAAACACTTCTCGACATTGGCTAAGGCAAAGATTTCATGACCAAAAACCCAAAAGCAAATGCAATAAAAACAAAAATAAATATGTGGTACTTCATTAAACTAAAATGCTTTTGCCTGGCAAAAAGAACAGTCACAAGAGTAAACAGACAATCCACAGAGTGGGAGAAAATTTTCACAATCTATACATCCAACAAAGAACTAATATCCAGAATCTACAATAAACTAAAACAAATTAACAAGAAAAAAAGAAGCAATCTCATCAAAAAGTGGGCTAAGGACATGAATAGACGATTCTCAAAAGAATGTATACAAATGGCCAACAAACATATGAAAAAATGTTCAACTTCACTAATGATCAGGGAAATGCAAATCAAAACCACAATGTAATACCACCTTACTCTCACAAGAATGGCCATAATCAAAAAATAAAAAAAAATAGATATTGGCATGGATGTGGTGAAAAGGGAACACTTCTACACTGCTTGTGGAAATGTAAACTAGTACAACCACTGTGGAAAAGAGTGTAGAGATTCCTTAAAGAACTAAAAGAAGAACTAACATTTGATCCAGCAGTCCCACTACTGGGTATCTACCCAGGGGAAAATAAGTCATTATATGAAAAAGGTACTTGCAAATACATTTTTATAGTAGCACAATTCGAAATTGCAAAAATGTGGAACCAGCCCAAATGCCCATGAATCAATGAGTGGATAAAGAAACTGTGGTATATGTATATGACGGAATACTACTCAGCCATAAAAAGAAATGACTTAACGGCATTCACAGCAATCTGGATAGGGTTGGAGTCTATTATTCTAAGTGAAGTGATTCAGGAATGGAAAACCAAACATTATATGTTCTCAGTCATATGTGGGAGCTAAGCTATGAGGATATAAAAGCATAAGAATGATACAACGGACTTTGGAGATCCAGGGGCAAAAGTGGGAAGAGGGTGAGGAATAAAAGACTACAAATTGGGTTCAGTGTATACTACTCGGGTTTTGGGTGCACCAAAATCTAACTCATGTAACCGATTACCACCTATGGAAATATTTTTTTAAAAGAGAGAAATGAACAAATTTTGATTTAGTGCTATGGAAAAAACTATGTTATTTTTACTTTTGCACAACCTTTTCTAGTCAACAATAAACTTAAGGGATCACATGAAGTTCCATGAATAGCAACTAAAGTATAACATTGTTATGATTTTTTTCTAAATGTTTAGAATACATTACTTACATATCTCATTTGTTGGAAGGATTGTAATTTTCTATTTATTTCCTCTAATAGGATTAAGCTTGCGGAGATTTTGATTATTTTCTTATGCCAGTTTTTGTAGAATGCATTTATCAATAAATTTAGTTTTTTTTGAATTATCAAATTTAGTAGCACAAATTTGTTCATAATATCCTCTCAGAATTGTTGAAGCTTTAAGTAAAAAAAAAAACAACAAGATATTACAAGGAAAAAACACTAGGGGTCTATATCTATCATGAAAATAGATTAGTACTAAAATATATTAACAGAATAAATCTAATGATATTTAAAATAGATAACATATTATTACCAAGTAGAGTTTATTCCAGGAATACATGATATGTAAGGAAATTTGTAGTTTTAAATACCTAGATTAGAAAAGAAAATTCATTGAAATTAATTATCTAAGTTTCTACTTTAAGAAAAGAAGAGATAATTTAACCCAAAATAAGTAGAAGGAAGGACACAATAAAGATAATGGTGTGAATCAACTAAACAGAAAATAGGCAAAAAGTGAGAGAAATTAACAATTTCAAAATTTGTTTCTTTGAATAGGTTAATACAAATTTTAAAACACTAGCAAAATAAAAAGAGAAATTATCAATATTAAAAATTAATGGAATTATTATTAAATATTTTGCAGAAATTCAAAAGACTTCAAGGGAATACAATGAGCAATTTTGTACTATGAATTTACCAACTTATGAAAACAAGAAATTTTTCAAAAAACATTTTACAAATGCAGACATAAATAAAAACCCGAATAGCCCCATATCTAGTTACTTATTTTAAAAATTTTATTAAAACTTACCTTAAAAATAAAAACAAACAAAACCTCAAGAATCAGATATTTTTAGGTGCTGAATACTCTTAAACATTTAAGAAACTATTACACTAAGGCTTTAAGAAAACATAGGAAACATTATATGTGCCAACATGCTTATTGAGGCCAGAATAACCTTGATATCAAAACCTGACAAAAACATTTAAAAAAAGAATAGAACAATTTTTATTGTTAGATGAGTGAGATTTGTTAATTTCTTGGATAATCCTAAGAAATAAAAATATAATATGTAACTTCCATGTTAGTAGAGAGGAAAAAAGACAGAATTGAGGAAAAATAGCCCAAGAGAAGGGAGAAAAACAAATGTAAAATAGATCAGAAGAAATAACAGAAATAACACAGAATATAAATACATTTCTCATTATAGCAAAAGTAAATTAATTAAATGTTGCATTTAAAAAAAAGCAAATCAAAATGAATGAAAAATCCAAGGCATACTATATATTTCTATGAAATTTCACTTAATGCAATGATCTTAAAATATAAAAGAAGTAAAACCATTCTTGTAAACTGTATAAAATTAATCAGGAAAAAGGAGAGTGGGAGAAACAAAAATAAACCAAGCTTTCAGCACATTCAGCGTTAATCGTTGGGTCATCTTGCTCTCTGACCTGCTTCCTCATAGCTGTTTGCTACCTATTGCCCCTGAATCACATACACACTGTCAGAAGATTATAGTTCCCCTTAACTGCTCTTAGAGATAACAACTTGAACATTATGACACATTAAGTCTTCCATTTGAGATATTCTTTAAGGTCTTGCATATCAGGGAAAGTACTGATATCACCTGCTCTTGGGGGCTAGCGCGGTGGCTCAAGCCTGTAATCCCAACACTTTGGAAGGCCGAGGCAGACAGATCACTTGAGGTTAGGAGTTCGAGACCAGCCTGACCAACAAAATGAAACCCCTCTCTATTAAAAATACAAAAAGTAGCTGGGTGTGGTGGCGTGCACCTGTAATCCCAGCTACTCTGGAGGCCGAGGCAGAAGAATCGCTTGAATACAGGAGGCAGAGGTTGCAGTGAGCTAAGATGGTTCCACTGCACTCCAGTCTGTGCGACAGAGTGAGACTCCATCTCAAACAAACAAAAACAAAACAAAAATCAAACAAACAAAAACCCCGTGAACTGACTCACCAAAAAACAAAACAAAACTAGTTTCCACATCCTGATGATTTCATCCTCCTTAAACTGACCAATCAACAACAAAAAGCCCAATTTTCCAGCTCCTCACCATCCAGGAACCCCTTAAAAGCCCCAGCCCAGAACTCCTTGGGGAGATGAATTTGAGGGTTTCCTCCCATCTCCTTGCATGGCCATCCTGGGATGGTTAAATTCTTACTCTGCTTCAAACCCTGTTGATGTGGTTTGTCTGTGTCCCCACCCAAATCTCATCTTCAATAAACCTTATTCCTTTATAAATTACCCAGTCTCCAGTAATATGTTTATAGCAATGTAGGAAAAGACTAATAGACAAATACATCCTGCTGTCTCAGTGTATTGTTCTGTTATTGGACTGTTGGTCTTGTAACAGCAGAGACTTAACAGATTTTTTTTAAAAAGACAATTAATAGTGTGAAGAGCCCTCTCAAAGAACAAAGAGACAGAGATTTGAATATGGTTAGATATTTTACCTAAATGTTAATGAAACACCACACCAACAACCTTATTATTTTTATTATCTTGATATTTTCTGATATTGATTTTGTAGTAAATCTCAACCTATTTTGTACATATATATTAGCAATATCTACCCAAAATTATATAAATTATGTAAGTTTATGCAGCACTGTATTTATGAATAGGAAAACTTACTGAATATATTCATAATTATTAATAGGAGAATTTCTCCTAGTAGCTATCACACCATAATTGTAGTATAATATATAGCATAATGTAATTTGGCTCAAGGCATAGAGAAAAATACAAATTGAACATAAGAAAGAATGCGGAGACAGACCTGTGCATCTATGAATACTTTATATAAGTCTGAAGAGGCAGTGCTAACCACTGGTAAAGAACAAACTTTTTACAATAAATAGTTTTGAGATAATTATAGCAAAATTGCTATCCAGTCACATAAAATCTATTTAGTCTTCCTTCTGGAACACAGGTTATATTCTCCAACTTTTCTACATTTAGGTGTGGCTCTGAACATGTCTAAGCTAAGGAATATGAGCCAAATTAATGCATGTCACTTATGACCTAAATTTCGGAAAATATGGTAGTTTCAGCACATATTCTTTGTCTTTTTTTTTTTTTTTTTTGCAGACCAGGTACAAAAAATGACAAGACCCTAGAGGATAACTTAGCCACTTGAACCTCTTAATCAACATATGGAGAGAAACCTCATACCGACTTGTATAGGACTGATAATAGGAGAAATATTTTCAGGAACATGAAATTGAAGCAACAATACAATACAGTAACTTGATTAATAATTTTATAAAATAAACATTTGAGTCTCTGATTGTCCCAAGTATTGGCAAAGATGTGAAACATTCATACTCTGCTGGTGGTAATATAAAATTGGTATAGCTAATTTGAACATTAATATAATGAATAAAAATGCTAGAAAATAATATAAATTAATAAAGTGAACTAACAACACCTTCACACATTGTGGATTTATCCTAAACGTAAGTAATTTACCATAGTAAAAAAAATTAAAGGAGTAAATACATTATAACTTTATATATTTTTGACGTATATATGAACTATATTTATGTATATAGACATATCTACAAAGAGACGTAAGGGATATTGTTTAAAGATGCAGTTAAACAGTAAAACAATAATAAAAAACTATACGATGTTTATTCAGAAGTCAGGAGAGCATTTACTTCTAGAGAAATAAGAGGAAACACTGATTAGGGATGGGCAGAAAGGAGTGTCTTGAGGTGTTGGCAATATCTGTTTCTTATTGTGCATGACTGTTACACAGGTATTTGCTTGATAATTACTTGTATAAGTTATACGTGATTTTATGTGTTTTTGTGTGTATGATCTATCTCAAAAAATAATTTAATTGGGTAGATGAACATACATTTTCAAAGACTGTATTAGCTGTGTCTGCTATCAAGAATATTATCTTCTGACTGTCAGATGGCTGAGAAGTAAACTGTAATCAGGGTGTTGATTCCCAAGAATGAAAGGAAAAAATGGAATAGGCTTTGGTTGTGGGGAAAAAATCACCATAAAATCTTGTTAAGTTATAGACAGGATTATTTGTGCCTACCAATTGCAACATCTTATTGGGAATTGTTAATGGATAAGCACTGATGAGTTTCCTAGATGCTATCTATACCATGGTACCTTCTATTTATGTATTTTTTATACATCTTCCTGTTGCTTATATCCAGATTTAAGGATATATCTTACCAAATTGATAACATTGAGCAGCACTCATATCCTCATAAAGAAATTCATTTACATGCAATGTTCTAGTGTCAATTAATTCTTCAGATGGCTGATGCATTCCTTATGATGACCTTCGCAATCACAACTGATTGGATTAGAAGTGGGCATTTGACTCAAGCCAGCTAATACATAAGAGGCAGTCTATGCGCCCTAAAGCCGAGGATTCTGAACAATATTAGTCTGTTTTTTACAAGGCCCAAATGATCTTTACTCACATAATTTTGAAATTGGAATATAAAAGAATGAGATTGAAATAAGAAGCAGAAGCAGAGAGATAACGAGGTTAGTTGCTGAGATTTACCAATATGAAAAAGTGTTGGAATAAAAATGCTGATTGAGAGACATGCCAAGTGGTAACTAAAAGATCTGTCAAGTTCCAGGCAAAATCATACTTACATCAATTCATTATCATCATGTGATAAAATCTAAATTATTGGTCTAAGTGTATAATGGGGTGGTTCTAAAACTATCTTTTCCTTTGTTACTAAAACACTTAAAATGATTTGTGTTTATAAACATGACCAAGTACCATGAGTAAATTTTTAATAAGTAGTAGCTATGATATCATGTCTCAGAATCATCTCAATAATTTGGAATCACTATAATTGTACTTTGAAAGGAACAATAAAAATTCAAATAAGCCTTGAAGATCGGATGAGAAAAAAATATAAGAAATAAAATATTAGGTCTGCTTGGTGCAGAGCTGAGTTCAATTCCTGGATACCTTTGTTAACTTTCTGTCTTGTTGATATGTCTAATGTTCACAGTGGGGTGTTAAAGTCTCCCATTATTATTGTGTGGGAGTCTAACTCTCTTTCTACGTCTCTAAGGACTTGCTTTATGAATCTGGGTGCTCCTGTATTGGGTGCATATATATTTAGGATAGTTAGCTCCTCTTGTTGAATTGATATTTTTACCATTGTGTAATGGCCTTCTTTGTCTCTTTTCATCTTTGTTGGTTTAAAGTCTGTTTTATCAGAGACTAGGATTGCAACCCCTGCCATTTTCTGTTTTCCATTTGCTTGGTAAATCTTCCTCCATCCCTTTATATTGAGCCTATGTGTGTCTCTGCATGTGAGATGGGTTTCCTGAATACAGCACACTGATGGGTCTTGACCTAAGAGACATCTACAGAACTCTCCACCCCAAATCAACAGAATATACATTCTTCTCAGCACCACACGGCACTTATTCCAAAATTGACCACATAGTTGGAAGTAAAGCACTCCTCAGCAAATGTAAAAGAACAGAAATTATAACAAAGTGTCTCTCAGACCACAGTGCAATCAAACTACAACTCAGGATTAAGAAACTCACTCAAAACCGCTCAACTACATGGAAACTGAACAAACTGCTCCTGAATAACAACTGGGTACATAACGAAATGAAGGCAGAAATAAAGATGTTCTTTGAAACCAACGAGAACAAAGACACAACATACCAGAATCTCTGGGATACATTCAAAGCAGTGTGTAGAGGGAAATTTATAGCACTCAATGCCCACAAGAGAAAGCAGGAAAGATCTAAAATTGACACCCTAATATCACAATTAAAAGAATTAGAGAAGCAAGAGCAAACACATTCAAAAGCTAGCAGAAGGGAAGAAATAACTAAGATCAGAGAAGAACTGAAGGAAATAGAGACACAAAAAACCCTTCACAAAAAACCTGAATCCAGGAGCTGTTTTTTTGAACAGATCAACAAAATTGATAGAATGCTAGCAAGACGAATAAAGAAGAAAATAGATGCAATAAAAATGATAAAGGGGATATCACCACCGATCCCACAGAAATACAAACTACCATCAGAGAATACTATAAATACCTCTATGCAAATAAACTAGAAAACCTAGAAGAAATGGATAAATTCCTCGACACATACACCCTCCCAAGACTAAACCAGGAAGAAGTTGAATCTCTGAATACACCAATAAAAGGCTCTGAAATTGAGGCAATAATTAATAGCATACCAACCAAAAAAAGTCCAGGACCAGATGGATTCACTGCAGAATTCTACCAGAGGTACAAGAAGGATCTGGTACCATTCCTTCTGAAACTATTCCAATCAATTGAAAAAGAGGGAATCCTCCCTAACTCATTTTATGAGGCCAGCATCATCCTGATACCAAAGCCTGGAAGAGACACAACAAAAAAGAGAATTTTAGACCAATATCCCTGATGAACATCTATGCAAAAATCCTCAATAAAATACTGGCAAACCGAATCCAGCAGCACATCAAAAAGCTTATCCACCATGATCAAGTGGACTTCATCCCTGGGATGGAAGGCTGGTTGAACATATGCAAAACAATAAACGTAATCCAGCATATAAACAGAACCAATGACAAAAACCATATGATTATCTCAATTGATGCAGAAAAGGCCTTTGACAAAATTCAACAACTCTTCATGCTAAAAACTCTCAATAAATTACCTATGGATGGGACGTATATCAAAATAATAAGAGCTATCTATGACAAACCCACAGCCAATATCATACTGCCTGGGTGAAAACTGGAAGCATTCCCTTTAAAAACTGGCACAAGACGGGGATGCCCTCTCTCACCACTCCTATTCAACATAGTGTTGGAAGTTCTGGCCAGGGCAGTCAGGCAGGAGAAGGAACTAAAAGGTATTCAATTAGGAAAAGAGGAAGTCAAATTGTCCCTGTTTGCAGATGACATGATCGTATATCTAGAAAACCCCATCGTCTCAGCCCAAAATCTCCTTAAGCTGATAGGCAACTTCAGCAAAGTCTCAGGATACAAAATCAATGTACAAAAATCACAAGCATTCTTATACACCAATAACAGACAAACAGAGAGCCAAATCATGAGTGAACTCCCATTCACAATTGCTTCAAAGAGAATAAAATACCTAGGAATCCAACTTACAAGGGATGTGAAGGACCTCTTCAAGGAGAACTACAAACCACTGCTCAATGAAATAAAAGAGGATACAAACAAATGGTAGAACATTCTATACTCATGGGTAGGAAGAATTTATATCATGAAAATGGCCATACTGCACAAGGTAATTTATAGATTCAATGCCATCCCCATCAAGCTACCAATGCCTTTCTTCACAGAATTGGAAAAAGCTACTTTAAAGTTCATATGGAAACAAAAAAGGGCCTGCATCGCCAAGTCAATCCTAAGCCAAAAGAACAAACCTGGAGGCATCACACTACCTGACTTCAAACTATACTATAAGACTACCATAACCAAAACAGCATGGTACTTGTACCAAAACAGAGATATAGATCAATGGAACCCAACAGAGCCCTCAGAAATAATGCCGCATATCTACAACCATCTGATCTTTGACAAACCTGATAAAAACAAGCAACGGGGAAAGGATTCCCTGTTTAATAAACGGTGCTGGGAAAACTGGCTAGCCATATGTAGAAAGCTGAAACTGGATCCCTTCCTTACACCTTATACAAAGATTAATTCAAGATGGATTAAAGACCTAAATGTTAGACCTAAAACCATAAAAACCACAGAAAAAAACCTAGGCAATACCATTCAGGACATAGGCATGGGCAAGGACTTCATATCTAAAACACCAAAAGCAATGGCAACAAAAGCCAAAATTGACAAATGGGATCTAATTAAACTAAAGAGCTTCTGCACAGCAAAAGAAACTACCATCAGAGTGAACAAGCAACCTACAGAATGGGAGAAAATTTTTGCAACCTACTCATCTGACAAAGGGCTAATATCCAGAATCTACAATGAACACAAACAAATGTACAAGAAAAAAACAAACAACCCCATCAAAAAGTGAGTGAAGGATATGAACAGACACTTCTCAAAAGAAGACATTTATGCAGCCAAAAGACACATGAAAAAATGCTCACCATCACTGGCCATCAGAGAAATGCAAATCAAAACCACAATGAGATACCATCTCACACCAATTAGAATGGCGATCATTAAAAAGTCAGGAAACAACTGGTGCTGGAGAGGATGTGGAGAAATAGGAACAATTTTACACTGTTGGTGGGAATGTAAACTAGTTCAACCATTGTGGACGTCAGTGTGGCAATATCTGAGGGATCTAGAACTAAAAATACCATTTGACCCAGCAATCCCATTACTGGGTATATACCCAAAGGATTATAAATCATGCTGGTATAAAGACACATGCACATGTATGTTTATTGTGGCACTATTCACAATAGCAAAGACTTGGAACCAACCCAAATGTCCAACAATGATAGACTGGATTAAGAAAATGTGGCACATATACACCATGGAATACTATGCAGCCATAAAAATTGATGAGTTCATGTCCTTTGTAGGGACATGGATGAAGCTGGCAACCATCATTCTCAGCAAACTATCACAAGGACAAAAAACCAAACACCGCATGTTCTCACTCATAGGTGGGAATTGAACACATGGACACAGGAAGGGGAACATCACACTCTGGGGCCTGTAGTGGAGTGGGGGAAGTGGGGAGGGATAGCATTAGGAGATATACCTAATGTTAAATGATAGGTTAATGGGTGCAGCACACCAACATGGCACATGTATACATATGTAACTAACCTGCATGTTGTGCACATGTACCCTAAAACTTAAAGTATAAAAAAAAAGAAATAAAATATGACACCACTATATGCCCTAAAGATATTAAAAACATAATTGGCATATTGGCAATTGTTAATAATATGTCAATATTTTAAAAAATAGATTGACAATTTGATTTCATTGAAATTGATACAAATGAATTGTATGTCTGTTAAAGACCAGGGCAGTGTATATAATTCATGGAGTCCAGTTCAAAATGAAAATGCAAGATTCCATGTTCAAAAAGAAGGAAAAATTGTCATTATAGGTACTAAAATATCATACCTTTTCTACTTGGCACTGATGGCTTTTAATTTGCTGTTGAAGTCTGTGCCATCTTTATCATGAGAATACTGCTGGGGCACGTGCAGATCCTCAGATGCCCCCACATGGACCTACTCTGTAACTTGAAATGCACACACACACACACAGCCCACTGACTGCCAGCTTTCTCCTCCTGCCAGCCACTAGTTAACACCCTTGGCAATCCCCTTCCCCAAGTGCTCACTGCCCCAACCAGGGTGGTCCAGTGAACCCTAATGGATTGTATTGTTAAAGCTGGAAACATTCAGTAATTTGATGAGAGTCAGTTGAGTGTTTTTCCCATGATGAGCCTGTAAACATCCTGTGGTGCTGTACAAGGGTAGGCAAATAGATTAATAGAATAGCGTACAGAGTACAGGAACAGATTCACACATATACAATTACTTGAGTTATGAAAGAAGTCACTACAATTCAGGGGAAAAAGTATAGTCTTTTTATACTTTTTCAGATCAACTCACTGCAGTGTAGTCTACCCTCCATATCTGGAGGTTTTGAACCTGAGAATTCATCTAACAGCTAATAAAAAATATTTGGGATAAAAACAATAAAAATAGAAATAAAACAATAAAAACAATACAAATTAAGAAACAATATAGTATAACAACTATTTATATAGCATTGACATTGTATTTGATATTATAATCTAATATGAGATTATCATAAATAATCTAGAGATAATTTAAAGTATATGGGAGGATGTGCGCAGGTTATATGTAAACACTAACCCATTTTATATAAGGACTTGAGCATCTTTGGTTTTTAGTATCTGTGGGGATTCCTGGAACCAATCCCCTACTAGTGCTGAGGAATGACTGTATTGGAAAAATTGAATCTTGGTCCTTGCCTCAAATTTTAAATAAAAATGAACTCCGGCTCTTAAAATATAACATTAGAGAATATCTCCATAGGCTTGGAGCAAGCAAAAATTTCTTAAACATGGTAAAAGGCTCAAACCATTAGCAAAAATATTGATAAATTGGACTTTATTAAGAAATAGGAAAGTTTGCCTAATAAAGATATTATTAAGAAATTGAAAGGCACATCTCAGAGTGGGGAGAAGATATGTGCAATATCTGACACACTACTCATTCAGAAGATATACATGTCTCTTCTAAACTAATAAGGAAAAAAACAGAAGCTCAAATTTGATTTCTTTATAGATTTTTTTCTTTTTTTTGAGGCGGAGTTTCACTCTTGTTGTCCAGGCTCCAGGCTGGAGCGCAATGGAGCAATGTCAGCTCACTGCAACCTCCACCTCCCGGGTTCAAGCGATTCTCCTGACTCAGCCTCCCGAGTAGCTGGGATTACAGGCACCCGCCACCACATCCGGCTAATTTTTGTATTTTTGAGTAGAGACGAGGTTTCACCAAGTTGGCCAGGCTGGTTTCAAATGCCTGGCCTTAGGTGATCCACCTGCCTCGGCCTCCCAAAGTGCTGAGATTACAGGCATGATTCACCACGCCTGGCCCTCTTTATAGATTTTAAACAGGCATTTTAATAGATATGCAGATAACCCATTATATGAAAAGGTGACCAATTTTATTTACTATTAATGAAATGAAAATGAAAAGTATGATAAGATACTTTTGAATACTCCCTACAATAGCTTATATAATCTTAAAAATTCCACAATATCAGTTGTTAGTTAAGAGTAATATACTGTTGATAGAATTGTAAATTAGTAAAACTACTTTGGAAGATGGTTTTAATTGATATGCTAATATTTCACAATTCCCATCCTAGATATATAACTACCAGAAACACATACCTATGTACACTAAAATGTATGTACAAGAATGTTCATAGCAACAATGTAATATTTTCAAACTTGTAGGGAGGGCATATGTTGTAGAATTAATAAATAAATTCGGTACACTCATTAATGGAATATTTGAAAACAAGTAAACAACTTGTTGCTACATGCAGAAACATCGATGAATCTCACTCATCTCTAATATGTCAAACATAAAAGAGTGCATATCAACTGATATAAAGTTCACCATTGGTGATAGAACTAAGCATAGTGATTACTCAGTGGGAGATGGGGGTGAACGGAGAATGGGAAGTAGGGAGCTTCCTGGGTGCTAGTACTGTTCTATATGTTAATCTGATTGTTGGTTTCTTGGGTATTTTCATAGAATAATATTACACTGACTAAAGAAGAGACAGGTAAAATGAGTAGAAAAATTTATAAAAGTAATAGATATGTAGAAAAATAATGAGAAGACCTCACATATATCTAATAAGAAATTGAGGAGAGAAGGATAGAAAGGAAGGCAAAAAGACTATGTTAAGAGAAATAGTGACAAAATTGTGATGAGATAATTTATTATTTCTATTCAAAGAAAAATTGAAATCACATCTCATACATAGTATCAATTCTCAGTGTACGAAAAACTATAATGATGAAAAACAAACTTTGAAACATTTAGAAGAAAATATATAAGACCTCTGATTTGGAAATATTTTTTGGCCAAAAATATTTTTGTTTAAAGAAAGACTGAAAAACACAGCAGTAAAAGAAAATGATTATTAAAATCTACGACATTAAAAGTAAAAAATGTCTCTTCAGCAAGGACTTACATGTGAAAAACAGTGATTGGCTGTAAAAAGATATTTTCAACAGATTAAACCAACAAAAGTTTGGTATCCTAAATGTGTAAAGAATTTTTGCATGCCAATTTGAAATAAAGTAATGGACTATCCAATACAAAAATACACAAGACATGCAGAACACAAAATCATAGAATAGAAAACATAAACAAACCAGAAATATGTGAGAAAATGGATCCCTGACAATTTTAAGAAGTAACTTTACGACCTCTGAGCTACTTAACTCTAGATTTCTTTTACTCTTTTGATATAATCGGTTGTTAAATTTTTCTAATTGATGTACCCAATTCTACTCTTGAGAACACATGTAATTATGTAACAATAATTTAAATAATTTATGGAATTTATTAACCTCTATTTATCTCTCCCACTCATTCACTGGAGGATTCAATGGAATTGTAATATTCCAGTTTTTTTTAAAAAAAAACAGAGTAAATAATGCATAATACAAAATTTGACAAAGTGGACAGTAAGGGTGGTAGCTTTTTATTGTCTTTTTATTACCCTACAGCTTTCTGTATTCTTGAAACAGATCATAATAAATTAATACCAACATTAAAACAGATTATAATATTGAAAAAAATAAGGGAAGAACAAGACAAATGTGTTGCGGCAATTTTACCCCTGCCAAAACCTGATTACAGGAACTATACAAGTTCAAATGTGTCAAAAGATAAAAAATTATAATTAGTATTCCTATCGATTCTTCACAACTCTTTAGCAGAGTCTGCCTATTTTAACTGTTGTATTTGTAATGCAGACTGTGCCTTGACAGATACTAACAAAAGTAAATCAGCAAACTGATTCTCCTTCTTCTTTTCCAACCTTAGGCTCCAGGCAATCAAAGAAACTATGAACATCTGCCTGGATTCTGATTGCACTGTTCACTGATTCAGTGCACCCAAATAAGCAACAATTAGTCTGTTCAGCATGTGTCAAAAGACCTGTCAAGTTAATTCAAATTAGGACAGGATAAATTGAATCCAGCTGGCATCTTGCATATTTGTGTGCAAAGTTTAAACAAGCGTCAACTGTACTATGTTATCTTTTATTTACAAGCAAAACAAGAGCATATTGTTACATAATTCCAGAAATAACTCTTTCTCACCATAATTTTGCTTACCTCATTTTCTAGATGTATTTTCTTGGGTTGGAACAATTTTTAATGTATTTGAGCAGACTTTTGTATTGAATCTGGTTAAAATGTTGTCTGCCTTCTTATACGCATTCATTTTATTTCCAATAATTAGCTCCAAGGTACAAAAATGAGTTTCAAAGATTGAGATGTGTAAAAATTATGCTTATAAATATGAGCTCTCTTTGGTCAAAATTAGGCATTTATTTCTTAAATTTTTAGAAAATGTTAATGCCTTTAAGTGGTCAGGTGATAGATTTTCAACTTACTTATTGAATAGCAATCTGCAGTATCAATTACCTTTGTACCTTTAAACTGAATCAGAGTATCTGAATATTTAGAGAAATAAACTTTTAGGAACCTGACAAGCTTACAGCAGAAAACAGAATGATTGCATTGGCATTAATTATCTTCTGTCCCATTTTTTTCATTTAGGAAAATATCTTCCTACAATGCCCCATGTTCCATCTCTGTTGATGTTTGGTTGGAGTAATGTAGATGGTCACCAAATATGTTGCACTATTGATTTTCAACAGAAGAGCTCCACAGTGCTATTATCTGTAAGTAATACTCCAGTTGAAACGTAACTTTGCAAAAAAAAAATAGAAAATTGATTTGCCAAGCTCTTAAATGTTTACTTTTAGTGACTCATATTCTCCCACTTTTGACATTTCACTAGTGAGAGAGGGAGAAGGAGGCTGTGAGAATCTGTGGTTCTGACTAAATTTGGAAACAAGGAGAACTAAGAAAAGATGAGGATGAATTATATCAACATTTAAGGAAATATAAAACAATATGGCCTATGATTTAGCAGAGAAAAAGTTTGAAATAACAACTAATAATCATTTACCAGGATGCTTGCAGGTTTGGAGATCAGCGAATGTTTGCCAGAATGCTTGGGGTCTAACAGATCTCCACTTCCACAAATTAGAAATACATACTCTGGTCCATATGGGCTAGGGCGTTAGAGAGACTTCTCCCCTTCTTTTCATCTAATTTGAATATCAAATAAACACTAGGTTGGAAAAAGGCACTGCCTGGCAGGATGAGACTTTGTGCGTGTGCGTGTGCGTGTGTGTGTGTGTGTGTGTGTGTATATATATACACACACATATATATACACATACACATATATATACGCATCCACATACATACACACCTATAACACACACACACATATAGATATACGCACATATATGTGTGTGTGTATTAATATAAGTTTCATCTGTTAAAATCGACATTGAAGAAAAAATATGATAAGAAGAAATACTAACATAATTCCCAAATGGTTAAAATATGCCAATAGAGGCTTTCTGCTAAAATCTGCTATTAGCAGGAACCTTGGGACTATTTCCAGTAGCTGTAGCCTGGAGCAGAATTTTCTGCCTTTAAAGAGGCCTGGTGCAGCAGGTTAGATGTCTGCTTTTAGTGTGATAAGGCAAAGATTTCCTTTGTATGGAATTATCTGATACTAACACTGTGTGTGTGAGTGTGTGCATAACATTTTCATCACATCATTGGGTGCCTATGTGAAGATCCAACCAGAGAAATATGGAAATTCAGTTACATTGAATTTTATTGAATATCCAGTTTCAGCTCAAAAGTTCTGCAATCATTGCTTATTTTCAAGCCACATAATCTTTTATTTACCTCATCTTTTATTTTAAGAAACTTGTGGAGTGTCATGTTAGTTTGGACTCTCCCATGAAGATGCTATTACACCTCCTAGATGAAAAATACATAATCTGATTGTTTTCTTTAGAATTATGTGACTTTAAGAAATGTGAGTCTTTAGTTACAAGGATGAGTATACATAGTTCTAATCAGTATGTTGTCAGATTTATTCAGGCACTATTTTATTTTATTTATTTTTTATTATTATACTTTAAGTTCTAGGGTACATGTGCACAACATGCAGGTTTGTTACATATGTATACATGTGCCATGTTGGTGTGCTGCACCCATTAACTCTTTTAATGCTAAGCAGTAGAGTTCAGAACCAAAAGATGAGTTTAGAGATGAGTTTCACAAAGACATTTGTTTCTGATTTTAGTTTGAAGGTCACATTCATAGGCTTACTCTTTCACTCTTCTGAGAGACACCTCAGTCCATCTGATTGGGTTGTGGAGAGGGGTGTTTCTTAATCATCCCAATGTTCCTGCTGAGAGCTGAATCTGCTCATCAATAATTTCTAAAAACTAATGTCTGGAGGGTACTTACTCTGATGTTTGCCACACATTCACCCTTGCTTGCTTCAGAAATATTCGTGGGCCTTGGAGATGCTGGGCTAAGGTAAAGGAATAATATGGGAAGAGAAGAAATTATATAAACTTTTTTTCTATTTTGTTATGTTCATCCAAATATATATACCCCTGCTTTGATAGCCGGTGCGATAGAAGCTCTTAAATCATCAGTCCATGAAAGGTGAAGAGAAAGTAGACCTGCAAGATATGTTTGCCCCTACTGAGCTCAGTTGCAAACAGAGCTATTCTGAAACACCGTTTCCATGATGTGGGTAGAAAGGCTAAGGTGAATAAAGTACTCTCTTGTCTGTAAATCAGATGGGCCTTAGTCTTCTCCTGAGCTATTTCCGTCATGCAGGAGGGCGTGAATATACATAAGAGAAAGAGAAATGGATTGTATCTTGGGCAGGGATTTTAAAGGAAGCTGTGTGGATATTTAGCCTCTTCAAACCTCTTCTCCTTCTCTCAGTCTCTTTTTATCAGGACCTTGTGGGTATCCTTGTTTCTGTACTTATTTAATATTTATTTTGAACCTAAAAACAATAATTATATTTATCTCTATTATCATAGCCTTTATATTTTTTGTCCGATAGTTCAGTCTTCTAATCCTTTTAAGTTTATGTCATCAAAGATATTAGCTATCTCAACCGAAACTTTGTGTCAGCAAGAACTGCAGTAGCCACACCTTTATTCTTGACACAAAAATCACAATAAAAATGTTTGAACAGCCCTATGTCAAACTCAGAGTTTTCTGTCACAGCAAAAAAATCTTCATCTTAATTTAAGCTAAATTTACATAAAAACTCTAAAAATCAGTACTCTTTACAACTCTATTTTTTTAATAAACTATAACTATATATATGTGGTCTATAAATTTATTTATTTATCTTGTCTACAAGTTTATCTTGCAAATGTTTATCGAATAACTAAAATGAAGAAACTCTCTCTGTGGGGGACATCTGCTCTTTGACCTGACAGATATCACTTGCCTGACTCCTTGATAAATGCCCTCGTGTGTTCCATCAGAGATTACTCCTTCCCCGTTTCTGTGGCACTGGAGAGCCTGTCAATCCAGGCCTTTCCTGCCACTCCCTCACCCTGCCAAGAGAATATGACCCAATCCAGTCCACTCTTCCAAGATTGGAATTTATTTTAGAAACTAATTTCAACTTATAAAAATAACAGAAATCATGCACAAATTCTGTTCACCTAGATTTGCTGAGGGCACCACACTGGTTTCATCACTCATTCTCTAACTCTGCGGACATCAATATTTTTTTTAATTTCAGGAGTAAGTTGCAAAGACATTTAACACTACATACTTCGGTGTAATTTCCTAAAAAAAATCCCAGAACATTGTAGTACATAATCTCAGCAAAATTATAAAATTTCAGAAAATTAACAGTGACTTACTAATATTATATAACCTATAAGCCTCATTAAAATGCCACCAGTTATTCTGTGATCCAATCCAGTACCACATATTGCTTTAGTTGTCTTGTCTCTTTAGTCTCATTTAATCTAGAATATTCCCCCTACATTTCTTTGTGACCTTACACTTTTGAAGAGTTCAGGGCAATTATTTTGTAGATTTCCCCATAATTCCTAGTTGTCTGATTTTCTTTGTAATGAGATTCAGGTTAGGCATATTTGCCAGGAGGGCCACAGAATGTTGCAGTGTTCTTTCAACCACAACATGTCAGAAGGTGCACTATGTTGCTCCATTACTGGTAATATTAAATGTGATGACTTCCTTAACTTGGTGTCTGTCTTCTGTCTCCAATGTAAATTACTAATAAGCATCTTGCAGGAAGATACTTAAAAACTATGCAAATATTCTATTTTTATCATTCTTTTATCATTATATCATTAATAGTGGCATCCATTGATGATTGTTGTCTGAACAATTACTGCTTTTGTGGCCTCCAAATAATATTTTGTTTTATTTTTATCATGTTTTCTGCAAAACATTCTCCATATCCATTTATTTGTAGATTGATTACAAATTAATACACACTAATCCTATTCTATGGATTATAATATGTCACTATAATTATTATTGTTGCTCATATTCACCAGATTTGAGCAACAAAAATAATTTTGTGGGTGCAATGGGATCCTCTTCAAGCTGGCTTTCCTGTCCTTTTGACATGTTTTCATCACTTTTTGAGCAATTTTTAATTTTTTGCCACCACAATATTCTAGGATCATCTTTCAACCATTTATCATCTTCTCTTTTATTAGAATGGGATATTATATATTTAACCATACGTTCATATGATCCCTCTAATTTATATCGAACTGGATCATATTAATTCTGACCTGTTTTTCCTTTCCACATTTGCAATTCTGTTCTATAATATTGAGAATCCTGGCTCTCATATCCAAAAAGTACTTATTTACTTTCTTAATTTTAGAATATACGTAAAATAGCTTCAGAATTTTTAGCCCATTGACAGATGAACTGTATATAATGCAGGCTAGTCCATTTAACTCACATTTAGAAATTGCACTCTGAAAAATTATTTTAAAACTTTGGGTAAAATTTAGTCCCTCTCATCCTCCTCAAAAATATCCTTAATAACTTCTAACTAGTGTTATCTCCCCTCCTAATTTTCTTTAAACTTTTTATATACACCTTTGCATCTTAACTGCATGAGTACACCTTGTTTTTCTACCTGTAGAGCAATCTAATTCATCTCCTAAACTTATTCTTCCCTAAGAAACACAATTGACTGTTGACTATTTTCTTCACCATTGAAAAAGCCATCATTTAACAAGTAAAATGAGATATACAGCAATATTTACCTGTAACCAAGTAATCTTCTAAAATAAACTTTGAAACATAAGTGGGCAAAATTAATTATTCATATCTTCCTAGAATATAATGACATCTCTCCAAAAACAAGCTTTTAAAAATTATTAGCATTAGCTATTATAATAATGTGTGACATTACATGTTTCCAAAACTGGTTAACGTATATTGATAAATTATTATACCTTTGAGTTGGCAGTGTTAAGTCACAGCAAAGCTCACTATAAAATAAAGCAAAACATCAGTATTTTTAGTGTCATGATTTTCCTTTTTCTGTAGTGTTGTGCTATATATTAAGTATTTGGAAAGGTGATAATCTCCATAGCAAGTTCTTCCCACTCCTCTGCCCAGATATCAGCTAAACAGTTGCTAAATGCTCTTAATTTTTTGCCCCACAGATTGAAAAGACCACTGCCTAGCTCTTGCATTTTACAGTGGAGCCCCAGAATGAACTTCTGAACACAAAAACAGAACCCCTAACCTAAGCCAAAGTCATGTTGTTTTTTCTTCTGTGCTCTTTAATTAAAGGTTTGAATTTTTGTTGTTTAAATAGTAAAACTGATGAATATACGATAAACTAAAATTCCATTTGATTTAATGAAGATACTGAAATATCAGATGATACTGAAAATAATTGTGTGAACTATTCACCATCTGACTGGTATGTTCTTATAATAGTTTTGTGAGATTGAATTTGATTCAAAGTACTTATAAACCTAAATTGCAATACACATATTTCCTTTACTGACCACAAGCTATGGGAAATAAACTAAGTTAATATCCAGAGATAAAATTACATTTTACAGGCATGAGTGCCATTTAGAGATATTGGATTCAGCGAATCTTTAAGAATGCTATCTTAACTGAAATGATAGTAATATAGTCCTCTAAGCAAACACTAAGATGAGTCAGTCAGTTCTACCTTGGTTGGATTGCAGAGGAATTATCTAAGTTTTCTCTCACTTCAATTTGAAGCGTTAGGACAGTCTTCCTCTTTACGGAGGAAGCTGCCCTCAGGTGTCTTTAGCACTTATTGCTGTTAACAAGAATGTGGGCTACCTTAATCCACTGTCAAAAAAGATAAGAGAGAGATGGTACAGAGGACAAAGAGAAATGCATAAATATAGAAGAGGTTATCATTAAAATGAAAATTACAAATAGTGGATGCAATTTTGTGTAAATGAACTTTCAAATGAAAAACAAATATACCATTTCAAATAGAACATTTCAGGAAGCCAGTCACACAAAACATGACACGGAAAGATAATAACTTTTTTAAATTTTTCTATTTCCTTATCTAGAATATTGGTTATTGACTAAGAGGTCTGAGTTATTATGCATCAAGAGAGTCGAGCATGCTCTTGGCCTAAATAGATGGGCTCAGGTGAATTAGTATTATCTACTGAGCTTGACGTTTATGGGATATTAGTTGACAGGTTGGCTTTATTATCAGATTGTTTTTAAAAACTGAGATGAAAAAATTGGCAAGCATAATATTCTTGGTCACTTCAGAGCTCATTTTAACACCTCCAGTCTTACTCATTAATGCTGACTTTGACCTTCAATCTAAAATTCTATGAGTCTATGAATCTTTCTCTTCATGATAAAATATAAAGCTGACCCTGTATTTCATCTTCTATGAAATATGTTACTGCACACTGTGAAATGAAATTATTTTCACCTTATGATCATGATGATGATTTTCCTGATGTTAGTTAAGTTGCAAATTCTGGAGCAGAGACATTTGGGGCAGGACTTTATGAGCAAATCTATTGATAGTTTAAAAAATCAGCAGAATAATTCAGATTAATAAAAAGCATTCTTTTTCACTTCATTTTTTCCTTTATACTTCCATCATCCTTTGTTTCTAACCATACCACTATGCTTTACAGTCTTGTTTCACGACTTGAGTTGGATTTTTACGGAAAAAAAAAAACTTACATTTTTTCTTCTCTTATTCTATGTGTGTATTTCAAAATAAATAACATGATTTAAACAAGAATAATACATTAATTGGAAACAATAAATGTCATGATGAAGGCATTACTCATTCCCCTTTTTTAAAGGCTTATTGATGCTATAGTGTTAAACAATTCCTAAAAATGTTTCATGCCTCAAATTATGAGCAGCAAGTTCCTGAGTTGGAATACTTTCCTGCCAGACTTTCATCTTTGGTGAGTATTTCCCAGTTGTTTCTGAAATTACTCCCTCTGAGGATATTGTTGAAATGTTGTACGCATTGCTGCTTGTCGAAGCCAAGAAATGATGCAGAGCTGCTCACATGAGTTCTTCTAATTGTTCTTGTACTAGCAACTGAGGAATTCCCACAGATGGGTTTATCATAACACTTTGTTAGCATTTTTGTATAACAACTGCCTTTTCATCCTAAGGAAACCCTGGAGGAAAATACAACATTCAGGAATAGGGTTTGAATATTAATTAATTGATGCTTCAAGTAGGAAGCTTTGTTTTTTAATCTTCTAAATGCACATAGTGAAATTTGTTTATAAAATTTAATTTAACCTGCTTTAAACTATACACAGTATGTAGATTTTTAGTGAAGCATTTCATTTGTATTTAATAATTTCACTTCAGAATTTTTTACTTTGTATCTGCTAAACTATAACATAAGTTTGGTGTTATCATTAATATTCCTAATGAATGTCTTCAAGGTGAGTTTTGATTAGTTTTAGGTTTTTCAATAAAGGATTTACCAGCCCCAGTAGTATAAATTATTAAATTAGAAAATAGCCTATTAACTAGGATTTTGGTTTGCTGGTTTTTTTAAATGAAAGTGTGGTGATTATTTTAGCGGTAAATATTCTTTGTATAATTTGTTGTTGAAACTAATATTAAAGTTACTAAGGACCTAAAAAATGGTGTTGAATAGTGAGTTGTTTTCACAACCTTGGCACATTTTTTGTTATGATTTATAATAAAAAATAAAATATATCATTAATATTGATTTAATTAGGTGCATACTTTCATAAAGGAACATTTCAAGTTTCAAGTAGGTGTCCCTGACACAGTGATCCACAGTCCATTTTTGTCTGTCATTGATTGAATTCTGTTTTTGAAACTAATCTATTTTTGAGATAATAGGGAAAATAGTTTTAACATTGACTGGATCCTTCATTTTTTTGTTTTCTTAAGGTTTACTGAAATTATTCTTACCCTATGTTTCATATTTGAGATGTTAATAAATGCACTACATTGTTTAATATGAAAACTGAATGTTATAACTTATCTGATATTTTTATTCTCTCTTTGTGGAAAATATTGATTGCTTAACACATTTTCCAATAACCTTTATAGTTAACCCTATTAATTTTAAAATCGGTTAATTAATTTATTCATATTAAGGGTGTGCTTTTTATTTGTTTAATTAATAATATTACTTAATCAGTTATATTATTTTATTATTTGTGTTAGCAATACAACTGTTAATGCACAACTTTAAAAAAGTGGTAAATTTTCTCATATCATCAGTCCTTACTTGTGATACTTATCTTTCTTGTCTTCTAGGGATATAGACAGATGTTCAAAGTAAAAAACAAAACAAAACAAAAAAACTTGAATTATTCTGAAAATTATTAGCATTTTCATTGTGTCTAAAATTTATGATAATCCATATTATTCAGTATGGAAATTGTAAGTAATGGGGAAACACTACTTTTCAGATGAAACCCAAAACTTAAAGCCAACTAACTTCAATACAAAAACAAAAAACAAAAAGTAAAAATAAGAATGCAATAAATTACCAATTTCCAGCTATAATGTTACAATGGTTAGACTATTGCCAAGTTTTAAAATATTTATATCCCAGATTGGTTCATTTCAATGGAACATGTTTGATTTCTAGAAGCCTCTTTGATATGCAGGCTTAAGAATATTTCATAGAGTGGTATCAGACAGAGGCTGACCAGAAATGGTGGATAAAATAGCAACCAGGGGGCACTGCAGCTTTATGAAATTACCTCAAAGATTCAGATAAAATCTGTTTTGAGATTTCTTAAGGGTTTAAATATGATTTACAGTTTACTATAATGTAATTTTGAGAGACCTTGGAAAGAAGGTTTTGGTAGGAGTTTATCTTAAAAATCAAGTCAGACTTTTCTTAATTGTATAGTTTTAAAACATGAATATTATTTTAAATGCTCACATAATTTTAAAAGGAATGATCTTTTATTTCTTATTATTTAGGAGCTGATTCTCAGGAACCTAGGGATTGGCAAATAAGATTAGAATTTTAATGTTCTATTGTATTTAACCTATTTGCAAAAACACATATTTCTATGAAAGAAAAGACTAAAGTATAAAGTTAAAATTTTTCTTTGAAACATGTGCTATTTAGGACATTTAATATGTTCAACTCAATTTAGATTACATCATTATGTTGAATTGTATAGGAAAATATTTTATATTTTGTAAGGAGACCCCCTGAAACTATTGCTACAGAATAAAAGATGAAATGCTCCTGATTATTGTAAATACAAAATTGCATGCAGGATTGTGTAAAGACAATGCCAGGTTGGAATGCCAGAATGAGCCAACAGCTCATGATGTGCTTTCTCCTGCAGAGAGCCTATAAATGGACATGCAGTCAGGGAGGTTTCACATCACCAAGATTCCTATCCCAGAAAAGCAGATGTTCATAGCTCTGGGAATGGAATGTGACCCTTGTGGAGAGCCTATAAACGGACACATGAGGGGCGCCTGTCCATATGGATAAGATAGGGCTATAAACGCCCTCATCTTGCCATGGCTCTTCTAGGCCTCTTTAGCATTAAAGCATACTCCCTTCTGAGAATTTCTGGTCTAACTGGTTGTCTAGCTTCACGTCCTGTTTCTATGGATTGTTTGTAACCAGCTTTTGCTGCAACTGTTACTGCTGATTAATATCTTGCTAATCATAGATTATGGAAAGACTGTGTTTCTGTTTTAAGGCTCTGTTAGAAATTACTGATGCACACACTATATTGTAAATTCTTATCTCTGTGTACTGTACTACTGCATACAGATGTTATGTTAAAGAATTACTTCATCCCCTTGTGACCATCTCACCTCATAATCAAATGACCCTAAATCCCTCACTAATCTACCCCCACCCTCACTAAACTTAATAATAAATGCTGGTATATCCAGTGCACTGGCGGCACCACAGGACCAGAAGGTGGTGACCCCCCTGGACCCAGCTTTCACTATCTTGTGTGTGTCTATTATTTCTCGACCTGCTGATCTGCCTGGGAACAAAGAGAGAGCCCAGTTGCATTGCAGGCTGCTGGCCAGATCCCACGCCAGATCTTTCATTAGTCCATATTAGAAGACATTGAATAAAAATCTAAGCAGTCATCTTTTTCAAGACAAAATAAATAAAGAAATAATTATTTAAAACATTTTCCCAGAACAAGCATAAATCACAAATTCCAGGGGTAATGTTCCAATATTATATGTTATTTTAAACTTCATTAAAGTATCAAGTTAGTGTGTATATGTGTGTGTGTGTGTGTGTGTGTGTAATGATAACCATATTAGTTTAAAATTCTGAATAAATAAAAAGTACTACGTGGCAACATAAATAACTGTTGGTTTCTTTAAGTGATGAGAAATCAAGAATCTCATTCTGCAATTTCAATTACTTGGGCAGTTGGATATGGACTTTAGTTACCTCAGCAGGGATATCAAAGTAACTACTCACCTTTGCTTTTGAACTCTGAGCAAAGCCTGCATACCACTGATCAGTCATAGATCGATCAACCTACCATTTTCTTTCTGATATCTCTACCTTCACTTTTCTACAAACCTCCAGAGAAGTCAAAGCAACCACAGTGCTCATCTTATCCTCCTCCTTCAGCACTGTTTACATACAAGACCTGAAATTCTTATGTATCTATGTATATATAACTGCTGTAATCTCATTCTCATAATATTCTGTATTTCATCTTACCTCCCCCTTACTTCCATCTTTTGGGAGAGACAAGGAATCATATTTATAGAACATGTTAATGTTGTTAAATTTACCATTACAGTTTTGTAATTTGTATCCTTCAGGTAAGAATCCTTAATTCTCATGTTCATCTGAAGAGCTCTAAAAGTCTCTTTAGTTAGAAAACATGAGCTCTATCTTAGTATATCTGTATATATTTGATAATGTACTTTATATAGAGATTTATATGATAATAAAATAAGTAGAGCAGACATTATTGGTGCCAGATGCACTCAGATCCTTTTATTGCTTCTATAAGCCATACTCCCTACTTCTGTGTGCTTTCTTTGTAGGCTTGCATCTGTAACTTTCTTCAGGGGAATGTTCTTGTACTACTGAGAGCTGGCAGTATTTGGGAGTTTGAGAGCTTATGTCCCTCTGGGTGGCCTTAATCAGTGACTGACTTGTGAGTGAATTTGAAAACCCAACTCTCTTGCTTTGGGCAGGTCAAACAATATTACGTATTTCACTTTTCACCAATTTCTTTTGGGAGCACGCTTTAATAAATCACTTGCACACATATCCTGCCACAGGATCTGCTTCTAGGGAATTTGTCCTGAGACAAAGAGATGTTCTATAGCTATTCAAAATAGTATTAATAAAAATTACAATCATACAGAAAAATATTTTCATATAGATAATCTATTGAGTGGTTGGGGTGTGTGTGTGTGTGTGTGTGTGTGTGTGTGTGTGTTCTTGCATAGAAAATAGACTGGGGAGGACTGTACTAGTATTTGGGACTTCTGGTTTGAGAAACAGGGTTGACTGAAATAATGAAGAATCTTGTGTCCTAATATAAAAATACAGAATGAAATGTTATTGAAATAAATTAAATATATACTTGTCATGAAAAAGGAAATAGAAAATTCCCATGTGTCAGAAATATGTATATGTTAAGCCTATTAGTGGCAGGAGGCAAATATTGAGTCCCTTCCATCAATTCCTATTGATTTCATGTGAAAACTCACAACCTCAGAACTTCTCCTTGACAGAAAGCTGAGTCTAGCTTCAGTCTGCTAGTATAGTTCAAGAATCATCAAGGAGCTTATATGAAAAAATAAAAAAGTAAGAGGAGATTTATTTAAGAAACTATAAATAAATGAGAAGCAAATAATCTGATAAAGAATATTTTTGCAGTTTGACTTCTTTTTTAGGAAGCAATCTCTGTCATGAGTAGCATATTTTTGGTTTATTGGGGAAGATACCTAGAGTCAACTCTTGTGGAAGGGTGTTGGGGGTGGGGGAAGCAGGATTAAGGCAGAGAGAAAGGTTGACCTGTAACACCATCTGAAAAGAAGCCTCCACTGATTATATGAGGAGATCAGAAATGGGGATCATCTTTCAAAGTTGCCCTAACTCAGGTGAACAAGCCTAGACTCTATATCCTTTGATGATTAGTCATTTAATGCTGGATGTCCCAGGAAGAAATAGCTTTAGATCAGGTGGCTCTCTTCAGCCAGGCAATCCAGATAGGAGTTCAGCAGCTAAAAACTGTCTACTTGCAACACTTCTAGCAGCTGGAGGAAATAAGTCACTTCTAAAGGGGAATCTAAATAGAGTATGATAGGATAATGCACATTTCTATCAAAAATTCAAAGACAATTTCCAGCTAAATGATGAAAATGTACAAGTAGTCGTTTCATAGTAAAGGAGAGGTGAAAATATGTGGATATAACTACTTTATTACCCTGAAGGTAGTAGTTAGTAGAACAAGAAATATTAATTATTAGAGTTAGAAATAAAAACTTAAAAGTGACATTACTCCAAAGAGACAGAATCAACCACATATCTCTACTTTTTTGTCTTCCATTCAATCGTCAACCCTTTTGAATATTCATCTTTTTTCAAACAAAATGTTTTCCCTATAGCTTCTATTTTCTCAGATCCAGTAGATTTTTCTTGGGCCTTGGGCTACTTGATTTTCCTGGCATGTTTAAAACTGCCAACTACACCTTTCTAGAAAGGTTCTTCTCTCTTGCCTTGGGTGACCCAACTCTCCTTGTTCTCTCTTACCCATTCAGATATTCCTTTATGGACATATCCTCATCTTACAACTCCATGATGTCTTTCTTGGCCAATTGCTTTTTCAACTTTGCAGCTAGCTGGTGTAGAAGCAACCATTCTCATCTATATGCTAATGACTAGCAAATCTCTGTGGTAGTCTTTGTCCTCACTCCAGGCTTTAGATCTGTTTAGTCAATTGCCTCCTTATCACCTTCAAAATCCTGTAGTCACATAGAACTCAGAATGTATAGGACTAAACTCATATTTTTTCCCACTCGAATCTCCTTTTTCTACACTACAAAATTAATTATTGGAATATAAATTTGGACCAAACTACAGAGAAAGTATCCACTTAATGACACATCCCTCAATGAATTCAGAACTGTTTTTAAAGTTCAGGAAATTAAATTTAACATAAGAGCTCATTTATATCTGTTTGAAATCTGATCTTAATTTCATATTAATAGCTAAATTAATAAATGATTCCCCTATTGTCTTTGAGGTTCAAATGATATAACAGGCTTTGTATAAATAGTTTTTTAAGAAGACTTGATGATTGACATTCCCCAGTGAATTTTCCATTAGATAAATAAAGAAGAAGCTGGGCATGGTGGCCCACACCTGTAATCCCAGCAGTTTGGGAGACCAAGGCGAGCAGATCACTTGAGGTCAGGAGTTTGAGACCAGCCTGGCCAACATGATGAAACCCCATCTCTACTAAAAATATTACAAACATTAGCTGATCATCATTGTGCGTTCCTGTAATCCCATCTACTCAGGAGGCTGAGGCAGGAGAATCACTTGAACGTGGGAGTCGGAGATTGCATTGAGCAGAGATTGTGCCACCACACTCCAGCATGGGCGACAGAGTGAGACTCTATATCAATTAAAAAAAATATATATATATAGTGAAATGTCTTAAGTCTTTATTCCTTTTTCACATGTTGTATAATAAAGATAGATTTGTGCTTTTTAAATAGCACATAGAGTTGAGAGGTCTTTGAATCAAAGGTTATACACATCATGTTTCAAGGTTCTTAAAAATGTCAGCTGACTTCCTTATACTCACAAATTGAATACATTTTTGCATATATAATTGGGAAAGTGAATTATGGTCTACATTAGTAGCTACTAGTTCTACTAGTAAATACCTTATACGTAAGGTATTCCTGGAGGCAATCAATTCAAGTTCTCTGAGTAGCAATCTCAGAACTGTATTAACAGTGACTTAAATATACATTGTTTTGCAATGGCTTACACATACAAGATTTTATTCTTTTAAAATAATCCTGAATGTAATCATTCCCTCGCTGATGTGGCAACTCAAGAAAGTTATCAGATACCTAGGGCTAGCTCCTATCCTCAGGATAAACTCATAGTCTAAGAAGGTTTGACATTACTCAAGAGCTTCATGCTCCTCCCATTAAACATTTTTCCTGAAGCCTGATACAACACTCCTAATTATATTTCTTTATCCAAAGCTTAGTAATGTGGCCATTTTTCGTTGCAAGAGAGTCTGGAAAGTTTTGTCTGTAAGTTGAGTGCATTGTTTGTCAAAATGAACTATTTTTCTAAAGCAAGAAGAGAAAAGGGACCTGAGAGGCAGCTAGCATTCGAATACGTGATTGAATAATTACACTATTTAGGTCTGTTGAAATTGAGCCATACATTTCAATTTCCTCTCTAGTAAAGTGTTCAACATTATCTTTGGATTGTGGCAGACCATTACATTTAGCCAGAAGTAATATGTGGGAAAGGAAATGATCTGACAATCCTAAAAGGCTCCACAATTTAATTTGTGTACTTTCTAGCAGATAATTTACAGATAAAATAGTACACAGCAAATGAGCTAGAAGTAATGCTACTCAGAAGAAATCCAAAATACATTTAAAATAGTTTACTGCAAAAGCTACAAAAACATTTTAAAGATACAAAAAATTTTTGATGAGATAATGAATGATCAAAATGTCTTCAAATCAGGAGAAATACTGATATGGTTTGGCTGTGTCCCCACCCAAATCTCATCTGGAATTGTAATTCCCGTAACCCCCATGTGTTGTGGGAGGGACCCAGTGAGAGGTAATTGAATCATAGGAGGGATTTCCCCCATGCCATTCTTGAGATAGTAAGTTTTCATGAGATCTGATGGTTCTATATAAGGGGCTTCCCCTTTCACTTGGCTTTCATTTTTCTCTCCTTGCTGCCACCATGTGAAGAAGAACATGTTTGCTTCCCCATCTGCCATGATTGGAAGTTTCCTGAGACCTCCCCAGCCCTGTGGAACTGTAAGCCAATCAAACATTTCTCCTTTATAAGTTACCCAGTCTTGGATATGTCTTTATTAGCAGCATGGAATGGACTAATACAGTAATCTGATACCACAGAGAGTGGGGCGCTTCTGTAAAGATACCTGAAAATGTGGAAGTGACTTTAGAACTGGGTAACAGGCAGAGGTTGGAACACTTTGGAGGGCTTAGAAGAAGGAAGAAAAATATGGGAAAGTTTGGAACTCTTTAGAGACTTGGAGGGCTCAGAAGATGGGAGGATGTGGGAAAGTTTGGAAATTCTTAGAGATCTGTTGAATGGTTTTTACCAAATTGCTGATAATGAAATCAAGGCTGAGGTGGTTTCAGATGGAGATGAGAAATTTGGAAACTGGAGTAAAGGTTACTCTTGCTATCCAAAGAGACTGACAAGATTTTGCCCCAGAGATCCATGGATCTTTGAACTTGAGAGAGATAACTGAGAGTATCTGGTGGAAGAAATTTCTAAGTGGCAAAGCATTCAAGAGGAAGGAGAGCATAAAAGTTTGGAAAATTTGCAGCCTGACGATGCCATAGAAAAAAAACTTCATTTCCTGGGGAGAAATTCAAGCAGGCTGCAGATATTTGTTTAAGTAACAAGGAGCCAAATGTTAATCACCAATAAAATGGGAAAAATATATCTGACATGTTTCCAGGGCATATCAGAGACCTTCACAGTAGCCCCTCCCATCACAGGCCTGGAGGCCTAGGAGAGAAAAATAATTTCCTGAGCTGGGCCTAGGTCCCCTTGCTCCATGCAACCTTTGGGACATGAGGCCTTGCATCCTAGCTGCTTCAACACCAGCTGTGGCTTGAAGGGGCCAATGTACAGCTCAGGCCATTGTTTCAGAGGGTGTAAGCCCCAAGCCTTGGCGTCTTACATGTGGTGTTAGGCCTGAGGGTGCACAGAAGTCAAGAATTGAGGTTTGGGAACCTCTGCCTTGGTTTAACAGGATGTATGGAAACACCTGGATGTCCAGGCAGAAGTTTGCTGCAGGAGCAGAGCCCTCATGGGGAACCTCTGCTAGGAAAGTGTGGAAGAAAAATGTGAGGTTGAAGTCCCCACACAGATTCCCTACTAGGACACTGCCTTGTGGAACTGTGAGAAGAGGGCCACCACCTTCCAGACCCCAGAATGATAGATCCACCAACAGCTTGCATTGTGTACCTGCAAAAGCCACAGACACTCAATGCCAGCCTGTGAAAGCAGCCGGGAGGGCGGCTGTACCCTGCAAAGCCACAAGGGTGGAGCTGTCCAAGGCTGAGGTAGCCCACCTCTTGTATCAGCATGAACCGAAGGTGAGACATGGAGGCAAAGGACATTGCTTTGGAGCTTTAATATTTAAGTACTGCCTCCTTGGATTTCAGATTTGCATCAGGCCGGTAGCCCCTTTGTTTTTGCTAGTTTCTCCCACTTGAAATGGGTGTCTTTACCCAATGCCTTTACCCCCATTGTACCTAGGAATTAACTAATTTGCTTTTGATTTTACAGGCTCATAGGTGGAAGGAACTTTTCTTGTCTCAGATGAGACTTTGGACTCTGGACTTTTGAGTTAATGCTAGAATGAGTTAAGACATTGAAGGACTGTTGGAAGGGCATGATTGTGGTTTGAAATGTGAGGACATGAGATTTGGGAGGGGCCAAGGTCGAATGATATGGTTTGGTTGTGTTCCCACCCAAATCTCATCTCAAATTCTAGTTCCCATAATCCCTATTTGTCCTGGGAGGAACCCAGTGGGCGGTGATTGAATCATGGGGGCAGTTTCCCCCATGCTATTCTCATGACAGTAAGTTCTTATGAGATCTGATGGTTTTATAAGGGGCTTACCTCTTCACTCAGCTCCCATTTATCTCTCCTTGCAGCCATCATGTGAAGAAGGACATATTCCTCCCCTTCTGTCACGATTGTAAGTTTCTTGAGACCTCCCAAGCCCTGTGGAATTGCGAGTCAATTAAATCTCTTTCCTTTAAGTTACCAAGTCTTAGGTATGTCTATTAGCAGCATAAGAATGGACTAAAACAAATTCTCAAGCAAGCATTCTTTTCATTTGTTTTGAGTTTTGTGTTTATGCAAGATTTAATTATGATCAGGCAAAATTTTTATAAAATACAAATGTTTAATGGACATTCCAGGCTATATAGTGGTTATTTCTTATATAATGCTTCATAATGTCAGTGACAAAGTAGGCTGAACAAGAATCAGTCACATGGAGATTCAATACTGGGATGTATAACTTAATGTCATTGGTACATCTGAGTGATATATTTTCTACTTTTTTCTACAGCACTTTTTAAAAATTCTGTCTCTATCATTCCTTCATTATCTGCCTCTCTTGACCTTTTCCTGATTTCCTAAACTAGGGCCCTCTTATTTCTTGTCTTGGTTTTGGCTTATTTTTCAGAGAATGCACAATTTTTCAGATGAAAGTTCAAGCAGAAATGATTCACAAATAACCATAAGTGCAGACTCCCACCTCTCAATTACATATTCTTTTTCTCTTGTTAAGAATAAACAATTCTGGGATGTTAAATGATGACTCACAGTCTATTCTCATCATTATTCTGTCTATAAATTTGTAATAAAAATGAATGCATATCATTAAGACAGCTAAACCACCTCCTTATCAAAAAGGCAGAAAAGCCCAGGGCAAGTTGGTTTTTATTTATTTATTTATTGACAAATAAACTAAATATATAGTCTAGGTAGACTTTTTTATTTGTGAAAGTAATTTTTATTTCATTTTTTTAGATATTCATTAGGCACCTTTTATGACTTTTAATTGGATAAAATTGACTATATGATTAAAGACAAGAGTTACTTTGTTTTTCTTAACACTCGCTGCACATTAATGTTTTTCTATGGATTTACACAGATGGAATAAATAATGCCAAAACACTCTTACAATTATCTTAACAAAAAGATGATGCAACTTTTAAGAAAAAAATCTATTAAAAAGCCATTTGTTCTCTACTAATTTCTGATATGGAGTTATTAGTAAGCTGTATCTATCATTTGTAAATATCATGTATAAATTCAAAGTATTGAAAAAATTCTATAAGAAATAACAAATTTCAGTTTTGAATTGCAGAATGACCTTGTAAAATCTGTAAATCATAATTTATTTCTATGACATAAATGATACATATGCCACCCAAAACACAGAAATCTGTATTCATAGTGAAACAATAAAACTAAATGAATGTTTTATACACAAAATATGTAAATTTTATTTATTTTTGTCTGTCCTTATTTACTACATAACTCAGTTTTTTTTTCTTTTTTTTAATTTTATTTTATTATTATTATACTTCAAGTTTTAGGGTACATGTGCACAATGTGCAGGTTAGTTACATATGTATACATGTGCCATGCTGGTGTGCTGCACCCATTAAGTCATCATTTAGCATTAGGTATATCTCCCAATGCTATCCCTCCCCGCTCCCCCTACCCCACAACAGTCCCCAGAGTGTGATGTTCCCCTTCCTGTGTCCATGTGTTCTCATTTTCAATTCCCATCTGTGAGTGAGAACATGCGGTGTTTGGTTTTTGTCCTTGCGATAGTTTACTGAGAATGATGATTTCCAATTTCATCCATGTCCCTACAAAGGACAGGAACTCATCATTTTTTATGGCTGCATAGTATTCCATGGTGTATATGTGCCACATTTTCTTAATCCAGTCTATCATTGTTGGACATTTGGGTTGGTTCCAAGTCTTTGCTATTGTGAATAGTGCCGCAATAAACATACGTGTGCATGTGTCTTTATAGCAGCATGATTTATACTCCTTTGGATATATACCCAGTAATGGGATTGCTGGGTCAAATGGTATTTCTAGTTCTAGATCCCTGAGGAATCGCCACACTGACTTCCACAAGGGTTGAACTAGTTTGCAGTCCCACCAACAGTGTAAAAGTGTTTCTATTTCTCCACATCCTTTCCAGCACCTGCTGTTTCCTGACTTTTTAATGATTGCCATTCTAACTGGTGTGAGATGGTATCTCATTGTGGTTTTGATTTGCATTTCTCTGGTGGCCAGTGATGATGAGCATTTTTTATGTGTCTTTTGGCTGCATAAATGTCTTCTTTTGAGAAGTGTCTGTTCATATCCTTTGCCAACTTTTTGATGGGGTTGTTTGTTTTTTTCTTGTAAATCTGTTTGAGTTCATTGTAGATTCTGGATATTAGCCCTTTGTCAGATAAGTAGGTTGCAAAAATTTTCTTCCATTTTGTAGGTTGCCTGTTCACTCTGATGGTAGTTTCTTTTGCTGTGCAGAAGCTGTTTAGTTTAATTAGATCCCATTTGTCAATTTTGGCTTTTGTTGCCATTGCTTTTGGTGTTTTAGATATGAAGTCCTTGCCCATGCCTATGTCCTGAATGGTAATGCCTAGGTTTTCTTCTAGGGTTTTTATGACTGTAGGTCCAACATTTAAGTCTTTAATCCATCTTGAATTAATTTTTGTATTAGGTGTAAGGAAGGGATCCATTTTCAGCTTTCTACATATGGCTAGCCTGTTTTCCCGGCACCATTTATTAAATAGGGAATCCTTTCCCCGTTGCTTGTTTTTCTCAGGTTTGTCAAAGGTCAGATAGTTGTAGATATGTGGTGTTATTTCTGAGGGCTCTGTTCTGTCCCATTGATCTATATCTCTGTTTTTGTATCAGTACCATGCTGTTTTGGTTACTGTAGCCTTGTAGTATAGCTTTTAAGTCAGGTAGCATGATGCCTCCAGCTTTGTTCCTTTGGCTTAGGATTGACTTGGTGATGTGGGCTCTTTTTTGGTTCCATATGAACTTTAAAGTAGTTTTTTCCAATTCTGTGAAGAAAGTCATTGGTAGCTTGATGGGGATGGCATTGAATCTATAAATTACCTTGGGCAGTATGGCCATTTTCATGATATTGATTCTTCCTACCCATGAGCATGGAATGTTCTTCCATTTGTTCGTATCTCAAAATAATAAGAGCTATCTATTACAAACCCACAGCCAATATCATACTGAATGGCCAAAAACTGGAAGCATTCCCTTTGAAAACTGGCACAAGACAGGGATGCCCTCTCTCACCACTCCTATTCAACATAGTGTTGGAAGTTCTGGCCAGGGCAATTAGGCAGGAGAAGGAAATAAAGGTTATTCAATTAGGAAAAGAGGAAGTCGAATTGTCCCTGTTTGCAGATGACATGATTGTATATTTAGAAAACCCCATTGTCTCAGCCCAAAATCTCCTTAAGCTGATAAGCAACTTCAGCAAAGTCTCAGGATAGCATTCTTATACACCAATAACAGACAAACAGAGAGCCAAATCATGAGTGAACTCTCATTCACAATTGCTTCAAAGAAAATAAAATACCTAGGAATCCAACTTACAAGGGACGTGAAGGACCTCTTCAAGGAGAACTACAAACCACTGCTCAATGAAATAACTCAGTTTTACAAAAGTAATAGGGATGAGATAAGACTATATGCTAAGGATTGTGGCCTCTAGCTGCATCCATGTTCCTGCAATGGACATGATTTCAGTTTTTATGGCTTTGTGGTATTCCATGGTGTATATGGCACCTAGGTTTATTCCGTTTCCTTGCTATTATAAATAGTGCTGCAATGAACACACAAGTGCATGTGTCTTTTTAGTAGAACAGTTTATTTTCTTTTGGGTATATATCCAGTAATGAGACTGATGAGTTACCTAAGGTATTGATTTTGTTATATAACACAACTACCAGTTTCCTTTCTATTCATACACAAACACACATATTTGGAAACATGGTCCATAGGTGGAATTGTATTGCAAACTTGAATGAGATTTAAAATGCAATTGTTGAAATGGCAACAAAAAAATAAATAAAAAGCTAAGGTGTTTTGATATATAACTTAAGTTGTGCTTTGTACGTGGCAAATTTATAATGATCCTTCCTTCACACTGAAACATTTCATCCTATAAAAACAGATAAGATTATTAGTTTTACTTTAGTCACTGTCTAAAAATCATTCTTTTAACAAATACTTATTTGTTAAATATATGTTTCTGAGTGCCAGAAGGATCTCCAAGTGCTCTGGATACAGTAATTAGTGAAAACACAAATATACACACACGCATGCATGCACACATACACACATCACTGGCTTCATATAACCAACTCTAAAAGGAAGAATAAGACAGTAATGAATAAAATATAAAATAAGTTTTGTTAAATATTAGGAAGTGATAAGTGTGACTGAAAAAAGAAAACATAGAGCAGTATAAGAGGATCAAGAGCTCCAGGATGAGGGAAGATAGATGCAAGTTAGAACTGTTGGCAACTCACTAAATTAAGGGAAAAAGTCAAATTTTAAAATTTTAAGATAATGAAATTTAGAAACAATGCATGAAAGACTACACTCCATTTCTATATAGTACATTGACCTATATCTAGAGAAAATTATAAAAACCCTTATTTACTAAGACAAATATTTTGTTTTTTAAATGTGTTATATCACCCTAAGTGCTCCAAATCAGGTTCAATTTGAACATTAAAATTTTGTGAACATTAAAATCCTGTGAAGTACAATTTTCTGGAAAATCTTCTTTAACGAGTCAACTTTTATCTTTTTTATTGCAGAAAAATCTATTTTGACAATAGACTACACTAAACATAATTTATATAACTGAATGATTCCATAAATATTAATCCATTTCTTGGCTCTTAATTGTATTTTCAAAATAACTTGTCAAAATATTTCATGTAGGCAATTTTTATATGTCCTTAGAGAAAAGCACCTTGGAAGAAAACACTACTGGAATTTTAAGTAATGAAAATCAGTTACAAACAAGAAGTAAAATGAAGGTTAAAAAGCAAGTAGTGATTAATGTACCTGGTAACATCTTTAAGAGGTGACTCAATCTCTCCCTAAGTAGTCAGCATGTATTTATGAAATGATAGAAAGGCAATCAAATGTGCATCACATAAAAAATAAAGAACATCACCCTTATTACAATTAATTTTAAAATAAATGATGTGAATATTGAGTTAAAATTAAATAAAGAGTTTGCATTGTTTTTCCCTAAGAAATGAGGTTCAGCAGGCCAGGCGCAGTGGCTCATGCCTTTAACCCCAGCACTTTGAGAGGCCAAGGCGGGTGGATCACCTGAGGTCAGGAGTTTGAGAGCAGCCTGGCCAACATGATTAAACCCCGTCCCTACTAAAAATACAAAAATTAGCCAGGCATGGTGGTGTGTGCCTGTAATCCCAGCTACTCCAGAGGCTGAGGCAGGAGAATGGCTTGAACCCAGAAGGCGGAGGGTGCAGTGAGCCAAGATCACACCATTGCACTCCAGCCTGGGCAACAAGAGGGAAACTCCGTCTCAGAAAAAGTAAAATAAAATAAAATAAAATAAATGAAGTTAAGCAAATAAAGGCCATTAAATACTTAAACAAGATGAAATACAAATAGAAAATAAACAACTTATAATAATTATAATAGTGTTTAATAGTAATTATAAACAAAAAACAACAGAGGGCTGAGGGACAGGTTGTGGAAAAAACTCAGGGTCAGTATCAATCATTCCTTTACTCATCTAAGTACCTATCAGATAATGTCAGGTAATATTCTAAGTTCTGTGGCTAAAGGATGATCAGTGCATAGAGAGCTCCTGACACAATGAAGACTGTGATCATGGATTTCATTCACTAAATCCAACAGCCATAAGCAATCACTTTCAGTTGCCTAAGGTTGAGTATTTCATCCAGTCCAGACCCTTTGCGTTTGTTCTGGAATTCCTGGAGCATGAATTCCTTTAGCTGGAAAACAGCTGTGTTGGCTACTCCTGGATAACAACTTGACACTAATTACACATAGTGGATTTTGGGGTCTATGTTGGCATTATCTCATATTTATCTGGAACATTCGGGAATAGCTATCTTTAGGCCAGCATCCTTGGATGATGGTCGAACAGGAGTTTTAAATCAGTGACTGGATCAATAAGGAGGGTGAAATTTGCGTCTACATGCATCTCAACTATTTGTTTATTTATTTATTTATTTATTTATTTATTTATTTATTTAAGCTTTCTTGCCAGGCTGGAGTGCAGTGGCACGATCTCGGCTCACTGGAAGCTTCGACTCCGTAGTTCAAGTGACTCTCCTCCCTCAGCCTCCTGAGTATCTGGACTTACAAACATGCACCACCACACCCAGCTGATTTTTGTATTTTTAGTAGAGAGAGGGTTTCACCATGTTGGCCAGGATGGTCTCGATCTTCTGACCTCGTGATCCACCTGCCTCAGCCTCCCAAAGTGCTGGGATTACAGACATGAGCCACCAGGCCCAGCCCATCTCAACTTTTTAAAGCCCTTGTCTCTTGTTCTTTTTATTTAGTCAACACCTAGTTACTTCACCTGCCTCCACCTGCCCCACAGAAACTGGAAATAAAAGGATATTTAACTATTTCACTGAAGACTTTCTTTTTGAATCTGTTTTTCCCTCTCTGGCATTTGTAATCAAGAGTTTGGGAGAAAGCTGACAAGGTTGACCAGATGCCTAGCTCCTGCTGAGATCTCCTCTGGTGCTCTGACAGATCAAAGAAAGACACTTTGAAAGGCAAATGCATGCTGCACAGCACCCCTGCAGTGACTGATGGGCTCTGGCACCTGCTCTTACCTTGTGTTCCAGACAACTGAGAGCTAGTGGCTGGCAGAAGGGCGTGAGCTCTTTTTTGGCCCATGGTTCAGGAGAGCTAAAATTTACCTGAGGCCCATGTCTACTGAAGACTTCATAATACATTTCTGAATCAAATATGCAGCTTTGATAGAACTTTGCACTTTTTGATCAAAAGCAAGTGGTTTGGGAACTTTTGCAAAAGTATATCCCATCTTTTTATATGCAATAGTTTATTGGTTATATAATAAAATGATACTACTTTGGGTTTTAAAAAAGAAACATTTGACCTAAATGGTCACTATTTTTTAAAAGAAGATAGATTTTAGGAAAATAAGAGAATATAGGGTAAAAATGAAAACAAAAACTGATACTATGATGTTATATGAAAATAATAGCTTATAAAGTTATAATGGAAATAATAACTACACACCCCCCCCACACAAAGACAAACACGCATGCGCGAGTGCAAAAATATATGATCAGCCTGGACTTTACCCAAATGAAAACTATGATTGTGAAATTGGTAAAATTCTGAACCATTTTTTCTCCATTTTCCAAAACCTTTTAATGTTATTATATTGCTTTTTATTCTGCAAACAAGTATTTACCTCGAAAGAAGGTATGTGATTTATACATTTTGAGGTGTATTTTTAAAAATCTTTTATTTTGCAAGATTTCAAATTTTTAAAAATCAAAAAATAAAATATTATAAAAGTAATGCAAAAACATTAAATAAAATGTTGAAAATATATACAACAAACACAACATTGGTAATCTCAGCAAAAAGAATAAAACAGGCAATTAACATTCGTGAATTTATTTTTTCTCCTATAGTATATCCAAATAATTGTTATTTCTCTTTGCTTATTATTTACCGTTTCGTTCATCCCCAATTTGGCCATGACAGGAATAGTATTAGATTAAGGATCTGTCAGAGGCACGTGAACCAGAGCAACTCCATCTTAAATAGGAGCTGGGTAAAATGAAGCTGAAACCTACTGAGCTGCATTCCCAGATGGTTAAGGCATTCTAAGTCACAGGATAAGATAGGAGGTCAGCACAAAATACAGGTCATAAAGACCTTTCTGATAAAACAGGTTGAAGTAAAGGAGCCTGCCAAACTCCACCAAAACCAAAATGGCGACGAGAGTGACTTCTGGTCGTCCTCACTGCTACACTCTCACCAGCTCCGTGACAGTTTACAAATGCCGTGGCAACCTCAGGAAGTTAACATATATGGTCTATAAAAAGGGGAGGCATGAAAAATCCACCGCTTGTTTAGCATATCACCGAGAAATAACCATAAAAAGGGGCAACCAGCAGCCCTCAGGGCTGCTCTGACTATGAAGTAGCCATTCTTTTATTCCTTTACTTTCTTAATAAACTTGCTTTCACTTTGCACTGCGGACTCACCCTGAATGCCTTCTTGTACCAGATCCAAGAACCCTCTCTTGGGGTCTGGATCAGGACCTGTTTCCTGTAACAGTTCTGGCATAATAAAAAACTGTCAGAAATTAAGTATATGAGATGGAGAAAATAGTGCTTCATTTCCTCACTACCTCATATATATTTTTCATGAAACTAATTTAGAAAAGTAAATAAACTGTAGTGTATCATAAACACATACAAAATGGAAATCTATTATATGTCAAAATTTAAAGAGAGTAGTATAAGAATTACCTAAAATAACAACCGGCAAAAAGTAGATATTTTAGATTTCTTCTCTTTTTCTTGTATAATTATATAGCAAAATAAAATATATTTTTGTATCTCTCTGTAATGTTTTTAAAATGGAAATATCTCCATAGGCATATATATATGTGTATATATATATGTGTATATATGTATATATGTATATATATATGTGTATATATGTATATATGTATATATATACATGTATATATACATGTATATGTGTATATATGTATATATGTGTATATATGTATATATGTATATATACATGTATATATATACATGTATATTTACATGTATATATGTGTGTATATATGTATATATGTGTATATATATGTATATATATATGTGTGTGTGTATATATATATATATATATATATGCACTTCCTAGGTGAAATCTATGACTTGACATTATTGGCATCATGATTTAGCAAAATTTACTCACATATCTATGTAGTTTCCCAACATTTAGTTGTATTTTCATTAGATTTCTTTTAGGTAAAATTATTTGAATTATTCAGTGGACAGATAAATATTAACTGCAAATATTATAGTTGGTGTTGAGTATATGTGATGGAGATTGTACATCTGATCATAATGGCTCCATGATTAAGCTAATCAAGAAAAGGGTAGTGTATAAAACAAAGGAGGTAGGCTACCAGTGTATCACTAATTCAAGTTTTAAAATTTTTACATGGTGCTCTTCCAATTTCCTGTCTGGCATGTAAAAAGCTATAAGTCACCGCTCCATCTTTACATCAAGTAAAATGACAAACCACTTAAAAATTAAGAACTCAGGTCGGGCGCAGTGGCTCACGCCTGTAATTCCAGCACTTTGGGAGGCCGAGGCAGGTGGATCACGAGGTCAGGGGTTCGAGAGCAGCATGGCCAACATAGTGAAACCCCGTGTCTACTAAAAACACAAAAAATTAGCTGGGCCTGGTGGCGGGTGCCTGTAATTCCAGCTACTTGGGAGGCTGAGGCAGGAGAATCGCTTGAACCTGGTAGGCGGAGATTGCAGTGAGCCGAGGTCGCGCCATTGCACTCCAGCCTGGGCAACAAGAATGAAACTCCGTCTAAAACAAAACAAACAAACAAACAAAAAATGTTGGCCAGGAGTGGTGCCTCACGCCTGTAATTTCAGCACTTTGGGAGGCTGAGGCGGGTGGATCACCTGAGGTGGGAGTTCTAGACCAGCCTGACCAACATGGAGAAACCCTGTCTCTACTAAAAATACAAAAAATTAGCCGGGCTTGGTGGTGCATGCCTGTAATCCCAGTTACTTGGGAAGCAGAGGCAGGAGAATCGCTTGAAACCGGGGGGCAGAGGTTGTGACGTGCGGAGAGCCCGCCATTGCACTCCAGCCTGGGCAACAAGAGAGAAACTCCGTCTAAAACAGTAAAGTAAAATAAAATAAAAATAAAATAAAATAAAATAAATGAAATGAAATGAAATGAAATGAAACTCTTCTTAGATCCAACAAAAAGCTGGAGTCACAGAGCTATCTGCTGCTCCTAATATTGGAGAGCCCAACAGGTGAATGCAGAGAACTGCAGCTTGCTGGAGCGGAAACCCACAAGCAAAAGCAACACGGGGAACCCACATTGAGGTAAGAAAACCTGAACTATGATGGATTAATTGCTGGAGGCTTAGCAAAAACAAACCTGAGAGATTAAAAATTCAAAGGTGACCCAGATATTTTGAAGCTCCACACTTTTGTGAGTCTTATCAACAGACCAGATTCTCACAATTCATATTGAAAAAATATCCCCTGCTGCTTCTAGAAGGGGAGAAGAAAAAAAATCATTTTGAAACATGCCAGAGCATTCTGTTTTTCTTAACAAGGTCTGACCTCAGTAGAAGCTATTTAACCAGACCCTAAACTGCTGAGGTTTTATCAAAGTCTAACATGAAGGGAAAGAAAATACTCAACTCCACTCGTCTCTAGCATGTGGAGAAAAGGAAATATCCAAATCCAGCCCACTCTAGCTATCTTGTCCCATTGAAGGGAGAAAAAAATGAGATTTACATGTGAAGTTCACAGTCCGGTGGTATAGGCTCAATAAAACTGAGAACTATTCATAGAATTGTAAAATGCTTCTCTCTCCACATCTAACTATCACATCTTACTACCACGTTATTAAAGATCTACTGATAGCAATTCCTTTAACCCAATAAATCATGTCAAACTGTTAAAAAAATTTACAAGCAATACTAAAAAGCAAAATCAAAATAAAAAACAGTTTGAAAACAGAGCAAACATCAAAAACACGTGTGGGTACAGTGTTGAATATGAATTCTATCTTCTTTTTCCATAGGCTATTGGGGTACAGGTGGTATTGGTTATATGAGTAAGTTCTTTAGTGGTGCTTTGTGAGATTTGGTGCACCCATCACCCGAGCAGTATACACTGCACACTACTTGTAGTCTTTTATCCCCCCGACCTTTCCCCCAAGTCCCCGAATTCCACTGTATCATTCTTAGGCCTTTGCATCCTCATAGCTTAGCTCCCACATATCAGTGAGAACATACAGTGTTTGGCTTTCCATTCCTGAGTTACTTCACTAAGAATAATAGTCTCCAATCTAATCCAGGTCGCTGCAAATGCTGTTAATTCATTCCTTTTTAAGGCTGAATAATATTCCATTGTGTGTGTGTGTGTATATGATACACATATATATCATATATATGATATATATGATATATATGTGACATATATGATATATCATATATATCATATGTATGTGATATATATGATATATATAAGAAACCTGTGATATATATACATATATGATATATATGATATGTATGTATATATATCGCAGGTTTCTTATCCACTCGTTGATTGATGAGCATTTGGGTTGGTTCCCTGATTTTGCTTTTGCAAACTGTGCTGCTATAAACATGCAAGTGTAAATATGTTTTTCTGTATAATGACTTCTTTTCCTCTGGGAAGATACCCAGTAGTGGGATTGCTGGGTCAAATGGTAGTTTTACTTTTAGATCTTTAAGGAATCTCCACACTGTTGTGCAGAATAACCACACTGTTTTCCATAGTGTCTGTACTAATTTACATTCTCACCAGTAGTGTAGAAGTGTTCCCTGATCACCACATCCATGCCAACATCTATTTTTTTTTATTTTTTTGATTATAGCCATTCTGGCAGGAGTAAGGTGGTATCCCATTGTGGTTTTGATTTGCATTTCCCTGACATCAGTGATGTTGAGCATTTTTTCATATGTTTGTTGGCCATTTGTGTATCTTCTTTTGAGAATCGTCTATTCATGTCCCTAGCCCACTTTTTGATGGAATTGTTTCCTTCTTACTGATTTGCTTGAGTTCATTGTATATTCTAGATATTAGTCCTTTGTTGGATGTATAGATTGTGAAGATTTTCTCCCACTCTGTTGATTATCTATTTACTCTGCTGACTGTTCCTTTTGCCATGCAAAAGCTGTTTAGCTGAATTAAGTCCCGGCTATTTATCTTTGTTTTAATTGCATTTGCTTTTGGGTTCTTGGTCATGAAATCCTTGCCTATGCCAATGTTTAGAAGGGTTTTTCCAATGTTATCTTCCAGAATATTTATAGTTTCAGGTCTTAGATTTAAATCCTTGATCCATTGAGTTGTCTGTTGCATAAGGTGAGAGATGAGGATTCAGCTTCACAAAAGACTGCTGAAAGAAATCATAGATGACACAAACAAGTGGAAACACATCCCATACTCATAGATGGGTAAAATCAATATTGTGAAAATGACCGTACTGCCAAAAGCAATCTACAAATTCAATGCAATACCCATCAAAATACCACCATCATTCTTCACAGAATTAAAAAAAAATTTTCTAAAATTCATATGGAACCAAAAAAGAGCCCATATAGCCAAAGCAAGACTAAGCAAAAATAACAAATCTGGAGGTATCACATTACTTGATTTCAAACTATACTATAAGGCCATAGTCACCAAAGTAGCATGGTACTGGTATGAGAATAGGCACATAGACCAATGTAATGTAATAGAGAACCCAGAAATAAACCCAAATGCTTACACCCAGCTGATCTTCGACAAAGCAAACAAAAACATAAAATGGGGAAAGGACACCCTTTTCAACAAATGTTGCTGAGGTAATTGGCTAGCCACATGTAGGAGAATGAAACTGGATATGAATTCTGTCTAATGGATATGAATTCTGTCTAATGGCTACATTGCTAATTACTGCCACCACAGGAAGGTTGAATAGTGCTCAAATCTATACTTACTGCACATGTGTATCTCTTAGGAATTTCTCCTTTGTCCTCTTCTCTTCTTATCAGTGTGAGCTGGCAACATTCTGTTAGTTTAACTACCAAGTGAATAGCTACTAGCGCATCTTACGGGGCGTTTCTTTCTGCATAGGTACGTCCCCCTTTCTCTGGTCATATCTAGCATGCACGTTTTGGATGGTCTGTGGGGTGTGAGATTTACAGACCTCCTTTTTTCAGGTGCTTTCCCTCCTGCTCATGTCTAGCTGTCTAATATATTCATGTTAGAATAAAAAATAAGAATACCCAAGTGCCTTTCAAGATGACTAATGCTATAAGAATAATGTATTTTATTAAATATTGTATCAGAAAACAATTTTAAATTTTAAATTTTAAATGTTTATCTAGCTATGTTAATTAGTATCTCATTGTTCAATGCTTCACTGAGTCGGCTCTTCATGCCTCTGAGAACTCTTATTCAGCTCACAATTTTTTCTTCTTTATTTCAAACTATATAGTAATATTTAACAATTTGTTGCTGTTATAAAACTTGTCCAACTTGAATTTCCAAAGTAAAAATAATTGAGGCATTCTGTTTGCTTATTAACTGAGTGGATCTTAACCTTTCAAATTTCCATAGTTTCTGAGATCCTGGCTTCCTATTGTGAGGCAGGATTTTATCACTTATAGGAATGATGAAAAATCCCTCCAATCATGTAAATACTTCCCAGGAAGTGAGCTCAATATGACAGTGAATGACCATTCTGCTTTTTTGCATCCCTGGGAATTCATGGTTTTCTAAGTCCACTGTGGGCTCCAGTTAATAGATACAGTGAATAATGTTTGCTATCCTTTGGCATCATTGCCTTTACAGAAAAAGAAAAAGAACTTGGTAACCCTATATAACCCATATTTGCCTGGCTTGTTTATGTCATTCAGGCATATGAGTAATACATCTATAATTACCATATTAAGCCAAATATATTTCTTTCTCAGGTATAGAAGTCCTGAATTTTATCACTTTATTGGAATTTTCAGTTAAACTATAATAAATCAGCCTGGGCAACATAGTGAGACCCCTGTCTCTGCAAAAAATAAAAATTTAGCCAGGCTTGGTGGCACATGTCTATGGTTCCAGGTACTTGAGAGGCCGAGGTGGGAGGATAGCTTGAACCTGGGAGGTTGAGGCTGCAGTGAGTTTTGATTGTGCCACTGTGCTCTAGACTAGTTGTCAGAGGAGACACTGTTTTAAAAAATATATACATATATGTAGATAATGGAAAATACATTTTACATATATTATGCAATATATATAATTATTGTATACCTTGTAAAATACAAAACAATTATAAAAATAAAATCACCAATGATTTTCCACATAACTTTTCAGGCAGAAATTAGATTAGATACAATTATCAATTACATGAATCATACTTCCAGAAATGTTAAAAGTTTGATAGAATACATTGTTTCCTCTGACTGTTATTATTAAAATGTAGAAATACTGATTTTATTCATACCTATATGAACAGGTAAATTGCCTGAGTGAAAACATATTTTGTATATATTAATATCTAATATTTTGTTCTCCAGTTTCCTTTCAAGATTATTATCCGAATTTACTACGCTTTGAAGCCAAATGTGAATTTCAACTCTTAGAATGGATGATAGTGAAATAACAACTTTATTATGTTTTTATAACAATGCTTAAGCAGTATATACTGATGAGCAATGAGTATAAATGCTTTTAGACCATGATGATGACAAATGCTTTAGATGATTGTCATGATGATGGTAATGAAGACAAGTAATGAAGATAAAATATTCTCCTGGTGTGTCCTTTTCTGACAAAAGTAGCATCAAAATTCAATGGAAGGTCATTGTGAAAATAAGATCTACCTTCCATACAAAGGCTTTGACGTATCATTTATAAAGCAGCTTAAATATCATTTTGCTTAATTAATAATCACTTGTTCAGACAAGATAGATAATGTTTATTTCTATTTTTTTCAGGTAGCTTTTCTACAGCAAAGGATCGTTGAAAGGTAATCCCAAAGATGAAAAAAAACTCACAAGTTTGACATTAGCAGACTAGACTAAATGCAAGTCAGGCCTTGACAGATATCTATGACCTGATTTACTGATGATATAGAAAATTTTAAAAAGCTTAGGTATTTCACTAAAACAGTTTTATAGGCCAGGCACTGTGGCTTATGCCTGTAATACCAGCACTCTGGGAGGCCAAAGCAGGAGGATCGCTTGACCCTGGGAGTTGGTGACCAGCCTAGGCAACAAGGTGAGATCTCGTCTCCACAAAAAAATAAATGAAAAGTCAGCTGGTCATGGTGGCACACACCTGTAGTCCCAGCTACTCAGGAGGCTGAGGGAGGAAGGATCACTTAAGCCCAGGAGTTCAAGGCTGCAGTGAACTAATGATGGCACCACCGCCTTCCAGCCTGGGTGACAGAGTAAGACTCTGCCTCTAAAACAAACAAACAAAATGAAACAAAACCAAAACCCCAGCTTTATATCTCAGATGCAATTCAATTTACAGAGTAATGCAGTCTTTATCTATTTGAATTGAGCGCAAGAAGCTAAAATATTCTCTTTTTTTCTCTAGGCATTCATGGTAGTTTATTTGGGTAAAACAGTCAAATTATCACTCTTTTGAATGTCATATTCTAGCTTATCCATAATGTATAAGGAAGTTTGTTTTTCTACTGCATCTCCTGTTCCTCCCATGTGAACAAATTTTGAATCAGCTATAATAAAACAAAGCCTTTTTCCATGACCACCTGGTAATTTCTTATACCACATTTGTCATTACTATATTGAAAATTTAATTGCAGGGCAAAACATAGTTCCTTCGTTCCCCATAAAAGATAATGAGATTTTCAAGGAGAGTCTGTGATTATATTAATTGAAAGCTCTTTTCTTTGAAAGTTAAAACAACTGTAGCTTAACATCATCATCCCTTTAAACACATTAACTCATTAGAAAAAAAAAGGAATGGTAGCCTTGAGCGTGCATTACAATTACATTTGTAATGTATCTCTAATCATTCACAATGGATTCCCTGATTAACTAATATTGCTAAATAGTTGGCATCACATACATACATCATTAGCAAGATGAAAAAAACTAAGCTTAATTCCATTTTATATTTACATCAACAGCTGCCAAGTGTCTTCCACCAATCAACCTTGACCTACAATTAGAACTCTTCAGTTTTGTAGTGGAAAAATAAGGACATTCAAATTTCAGGTGAGTGAACTTAGATGAGTCTAAACTAAAATAGCTCTGATGTATTCTGTACCCCTCAAATTAATTTTTATACTAGGTGGGGTTTCATTATTTTCCTTGAATTAGAGTGTTCTGGTTAACCAATCGCCATGCTGACTACATTCTCTACCATCTGATATGGTTTTATTTAACTTTGTGTTTGCCAGTGTACTATCCTGATGACATAACCAAATATCTTTTTTTAAGACTTACAGTCAATATAGGGAAGCAAATATTGAATCAATTTGATTTAATTTCTTTCCCTTGTCTTCTTTTGGCTTTATAACTGTATGAGATTTATTTTTTACTTTTATATTTTTGCTTTCACACACCACTCAACATTCAGTACAAGAAAGAACATTTCACTTCTCATAGCAGATGGGTAGGGAGTTTTTGCCACACACTAAGCAATTCTTCAGAAGATGCTAACTGGCTATCCTATAATTCAAATCAATTCTGACACTACTACTTGAAATTAGATTCAGATCGATCCCACAGGTTAAGCTCAGTTCTACAAGATTGCCCCCCACTTCAGATGCCAATCATAAGTAGTAGGTGGCTATCTACTCTTCTAACTGCCAGCTATAAATCACGGTTCCCATGACCCTCTCCTCAGGTTCTATTAATTTGGCAGAATGGCTCACAGAATTCAGAAAACACATATGTTAATGTTTATTGTATTAACAGGGTATGATAAATGCTATAGTTGAACAGCCAAATGAATAGAGGCATAGGAGGAGGTCCGGAAGGAGCCTGAGTGTAGGAGCTTCTGTCTTCATGGAGTTGGAGCATGTCACTCTCCTGGCATTTGCCAACCTGGAAGCTCCCCAAACCTTACAGTTCAGGAATTTGTATAGAGGCTTAATTGCATAAACATAATTAATTGACTCCATTTCTAGCCCCTCTGCCCTCTTCAGAGAATGGGGAATGGGGCTAAAATTTCCAAGCTTCTAATCCTGGGTTGGTCTTTCTGATGACCAGTCCCCATCCAGGAGCCCACTATGAGTTGTTTCATTAGAACAAAGGATGCTTCTATTGCCCAATAAATTCCAGTAGATTTAGCAGCTCTGTGTCAGATGTTCCTATCATTTAGGAAATTACAAGTTCTTAGAAGCTCTGTGTCAAGAACGAGGGTCAAAGACTAAATATATTTTTTTAAAGTTTATCCAAGAACCCTTATTGCTTATATATAGAAACAGAGAGAGAGATTGAGAGGGGAGGTGTAAAATAATGTTGCATAGTAGCTATTTTACATGCTTAGTCCATTATGGATTATGTACCACTTCTGATGTATGTACTTCAAAAATAATTTAAATACTCAACTTTACATTCAGAATCCTTTCTCAGCTTGTGAGAGTAGAATGAATCTATTGGCATTTAGGTTCTTGGTTTCCACAAATGGTGAAAAAATGTTACAAGGTTAATAGTTGTTCATATGCAATTTATGAACAAAGAAATACTAATTAAAATGTTTAGTGGTCAATATTGAATAGGTCTACAAAACTAGAAAAATTAATTTATTAATAGCAATATAATGTGTATAATTATATATGGGGAAATAATGAGCTAAGTATGTAAAATAACTACATAAGCTGTGAAAGCTTAAAAAAAGTTTAAAAGTTTATTACTATGTCTAACTTATTCATGTCCTGTTATAGATTGTCTACAATAGACTTCTGCCACAGTCAATGAGGTTATGACCCTGTACGTAATAGGCTCTTCACAAAGAAGTATTGACTGGCTGACAAAATATTCTTGTTAATTTACTTCTCTATTTCTATTTCATATTCTGTTCCATAAGCCCAAATATAGCTCAAATTTACAGGATCATATCCAATAATTATTCTATAATAGCTGCAACTTGAAGATTAGGTTCTATTCCTGAAGAAACGTATAATTTAAAGCAATATCAAATACAAGTTTTAAAATAGACAAACAGTTGCCTCTGAATCAACACCATCTTGCCACTAGTATGTCATACATATTCATTTGTTGACCTGGCCTGAGTGTTCTTCACTGGAGAATTGCCTGGTCCCACCATGCTTCTCTGAAGTTTGTTTACCCATTTGCTTTGGTTACTGTACCTTTCTACATCATGACTGCTTGTATAATTGAAATCTGTTGTATAGTTTATCTCTGGTATATGCATATATTTTGTTTTCAACTGCTTACTTATAAGCTAAAAATTACTCCGTCTTTAAATTTTTGCCTATTTATTTTTCTGTCTATCTTGGTGCATCAATCTCTATTATCCAATGCTATAGCTGCTGCGGGGCTGACAGAGCTTCTTAGCATGGCTTCACAAACTCCACCCACCATCAAAGATAAATGATGTACTTTCATTGGATCCATAGTATAATAAGACAAAAGTTTACTTAGAAAAGTATCACTGTACATGTTTATGTATAGTTTAACGAATATTATGGAGAAAGAATAAAATGTCTAAAATTAATAAAAAAAGAAATATTTATCTTCCAAATTTATATGCGTTTGTAACAACATACAAAATATGGATTACACACCACTTGTGACATATGTACTTTAAGAATAATTTAAATACTGAAATTAAGAAATACTGGTAAACATTTATCAACACCACACCAATTCCAATGAAGTGTTTCTCAGCATTTCATGGACATCTTAGTAAAATGGAAAAATCAAATAATCACCCATATGTTCCATATCAAATTGCTTTGCCTCTGCTACCAAGAACACTATGAAAGTGTATCTAATGTCTGTGTAAACTAGTGATGGTTTTCTGCTATTCTGTTGATGCAAAAGTAATTGTGTTTTGCCATTGAAAGTAGTGACAAAAACCGCATTTACTTTTGCACCAACCTATTACTTTAGGCAATAACGTGGGTGTAAGAAATTTTACATCACTTATAGGGAGGGAAAAATGCTAACTTTTTTCTTTGACATCTAGCTACAGTGTTACAACATATAATCATCTTATTTAAATATTCTAGTTGCCTTTTGATTACCACTTTTATTTGTTCATGAGCATTGTCAAAAGTGTATTTTATGTCACAGAATACATCCTTCGAAGAATAGGATGTGCCAGGATCAATTGCTAAGCTGAAAAGCTAGCAGTGACCAAAGAACACCAACAAAGAAACTCAGCCTCCAAAAGAGAAAAGTCATTCTGACATAACAGCTACAGAACTGACAAGTGTTAAGGACAAACATATTAAAATTTTTATGCTTTCAGAGTCTATGATACTTCTTATTAATTGAATAATTGTTTTGTTTAGAGGAAAGTAAGTACTGTCTTCTTGTGCATGAGGGGACACATGAAGTGAGGGGGCTTAATATCTGCCTTTTTTCATATAACATTTAATTAATAATGAATCTACAAATTAATTTTGTTGGTTCATTTTTTTTTCTGTGTAATACACCACCCAAAAACTTAGTAGCTTAAAAGCACCTTTTATTTACCTCACGATTCTGTGGTTCTGAAATTTGGGCTGGACTCAGATGATGAAGACTTCTGCTAAACTTGACTTGACTCACTCACCAGCCTGTGGTCAGTTGACATGTTGGCTTGGGGCTGGTTGGTCTGAGGGTCTGAGGCATCTCATGTCTGCTTTTTGCAGTCTCTCATATCTCAAAAGCCTAGTCTGAACATTTTTACATGTTTCTCAGGGAGTTGCAAGAGCTTGAAAAGAGGAAAAACGCCATTCACAAGTGTTAAAAGCAAGTCATATGGTCAAGGCATAGGTGAGTATGGGAGACCACACAATGTTATACAGTAAAGGAATGTGGACACCAGAAGGAGAAAAATTTGGGGACCATTGTTGCATTTCATCATATACTTCATGAATGGTGCTTTCTTTGAAATAAACTATTCAGGCAGCTGTAGCTTGCCAGTTTTTTTTTTTCTGTGTAAAATCAATTAAAAGCTGGATCTTATAGGTCTTGACCCCGATGCATACTCCTGGATGTACTACCGACCAGTTATGTGATACTAGGTAAGTAAATTACATGTTCAATTTATAAAATAAACATTCTAAATTCTATGGCCCCTATGGCCCCTTGAAAGTCTATTTTGATTTCATAAATTATTTCATCAATACTTCCCATAGGCAAAATTCTTGTATGTAAAATGGGGACACTACAAATAAGCATAATAACTGGATACTGATATAAAGGAATTTGCACTCTAATATTAATCATAATAGCTACATATTAAAAACCTCTATTACCATATATACTCTCACTTAGTACTTGTAAAAATCCTGCCAACCAGTTATTTATTTGAATTTTACATATGAGGGAAAGAGGAACATAGAGAATAAGTAATTAGCTTTAAATCACATGTCTATTAAGTGATCTTGGCTTAGATATGGACCCCAGGTTCTTAATCACTACATTATATTTACTCTGAGCCTAATGAACAAAACAAAACATAAAGACAGGGTAGAATAAATTCACAGCAGTTAATGCACTTCAGAGCTCAGATAAGGGAGTATGAGTCAGGAAATGCTTGCTATGTCATTTCAGTTATGAAGTAGGATTTAAGGAAACTGAGGCTTAGAGAACTTAGATTAATTGTCCTTTGTAGGAGTGAGAGAACATATTTAACTTTAGTTTAATATGAAGAAGACTTTCTTTGGGGAAAGAGTAGAATTTTTTCTCTAGAAAAAAAGACTGGTAAAGATAGCACTTGACTTTAAATATTGCCCTGAGTAGTTTGAACTGATTTTTGTCCAAGAGGCAGTGAAGATGCATGGAATGTTTTTAAACATAGCACTTATGTCACAAAAGGTATTGATTAATTTGGCATGACTGCCTTTGAGGCCAGGATAGTTAAAAACTGATTAAAATATCTTGGAAAAGCGTTTCTCAAAGTGTATTTCACAAAACACTAGTTTCTAGAGGTTATAAGAGGTTTTTTTTTAAGTTGCTATGTTGAGATAAGACTGGGAATTTTGGATTAAACAAGTCAAAGAGGTTTCTTTATTGGAAGATATCTCTGCTAATGAGTATGTTAAATCTCTAAAATGGGGCAAGGCATGTGGCATTTCTAAAATATATTTAATCATAGGAAGCCCTCATTTCTTTGAAGAGACTCTAAAAGTGCAGTGTTCCTCAGAATACTTCTGAAAATGCTGACTTGATTATAAGTGATGGAGAAAGTAGCAATGGGGAGAGAAAAGAAATTAGAAATGTTTCTTTTGGTAAAAGTAGGTATGGTAGGATTACCGATTTGTTTAGAAAGGACAAGATAAAACAATATTAAAAATAGATCCACAATTTTGAATTTAAATAAAGAGGAAATGAACTTTAAAAAATGATGGCTGCTTGATTAGATGAGGCAGGTGGAAAAGGAGACTAATTCAGTTTTCATTGAGGAATCTGGGTACCAACTAATTTTATGAATATTCTCTTTATTCATTCTTTTCTATGAACCAGCCTGTACTCTACTCCTGACATATACCTCCTTGTGAAGTACGCATGATTAGAGTAATATTCTTGCACTTTTTTCTTATTACTTACCCGTAGTAGGTACAGAAGTGTGGGACAACAACTCCTTGATGAGTTTGAAAGTTTTGGTCAGAGGCATGAGGATATGCCTATGTAAAGTAAAAGGATTGTGTTTTCATGGACAGACCTTTGGTTTTCAGTGCTGTACTGTTAAGCATTAGAAAACCTCTTGCAGCAGTGTGTCATATTGAAAATACTATAGTTGTGCCAAGACAAGGTCTTGTTCTCTAATCTAGAGTTTTATAAGTATAACAATTTATATTTTGATTTCCACTTAACTGTCTCTTTTATCCATCTCTCAACTGGTTAGAAGCTGAGCAGAGGAAGCAGGGGGATTATTCACTGGCCTTCTGGAAATACAGATGATTCCTATGCCATGGCTTCTGGGTTTTATACCTCCTCCATTCAAGAGACTAGTTTAACCTGAGACCTGAAAATTTAAACTGCAAAGTCACAGGCATCTCTTGATGTATCATTTAGGTTAAGTGTCTTTCTCTAGTTCGGAAGGCAGAGTCACTTAGTACAACTATATCTACTCTGGGTTATTATACAAATATTGATTAATTTAGCATGACTAGATTTAAGGCTAATTTATTGTGAGCTCAAAAGGAACTCTATGAGGTTGGAATAACCTGAGGGAGACCAGTAAATAGATTTGGATATTAGGAAAAAGTGAGGGCAGATTAGCATTAGTGTATATCAACTTAATACTGTACCCTTAAGATTTCCTTGTATGTTGTGTGGGTCTGAGATAGAAGCGAGGCAATATGGATTACCATAAATTTATCATTTTACAATGACAATCACTAACTCATTGGAAAACATGAAAGCTGTAAAATATTCAAAACTATCTTGATATGCAGGCTCAGTTAAATCTTTTTCTGTAAAAACCAAGATCTCACTCTTTGTCTGCTACATACGCCCTTTCAAAAGTTCCTTAGGTCTTTTACCCAAGATAAAACTAGCTATACTATCTTTAGCTCTGCCTCTAATTACTATTTATATATAGCTTTTCACTTTAAAATTGTATAAGTAGCTCCTAAATTGAGAAACCAGCAGTAGTACATGTTCTCAGCTAACTCATAGCTAGCTTCAAACTGTGCCTTGGCTCACCCAACCATTGTCATTGGAAGAAGACAAATTTTGAGCAGTACTCATTATCTCATTTGCATTTTTACAATGTTGCCCGAGATCACTGATCTAATGTACTTTACTTCTCATCTACCAAAATTAATCCATTTCCTTCTATTATTCAATGCTTCTGAAAAGTTAATGTGTATCTTTTATTATTTATTTCTTCCCTTTAAAAAAGCCTACTCTGTATATTTTTTATATTCCATTTTCTTAATTGGTATTCATCGTCAATGTAACATAATATTACATTATCAATGCTAATTTGTAGTGTCATAATACCCTTTTGGACATGATATTGTTAGCATACCCAACTGCATTGCCTGTAGAGCAGGCATGTACCAGTAAAGAGGAAGGCTAGGCCTTCCCTAACATTAAGCAATCATCCTGTACAAAGTAGGTTTTCAAAGTGCATTTCAAAAATTCTTTTATAATCTGGAAAAAATCATGTTATCTTGTTTTTGAAGATGGATGTTGACAAACATAATAATGGATAAAACAAAAAGTACATGGTATCCTGAAAAATATTTTATTACTGTGATATGATCTTTAAAATAAGGAAACTATAGAAGACTTCCTAAGGATATTTGTTTTCATACTACAACCAGAAAATATGATGTATATTTGATATTCTTCTTCCTGCCAGTTTGTCTTCGAGACTGTTCTGGTGCTTCAAGCCTGGGGGGTAATACAGGAAGCAATAGTGTTAGGAAATTTGCATCATGATTCTAACTCTAAATCATGGAAAAATAAATGGTGAATACTACATTTTACAAGCTGTCACATCGATTGGCCATTCTCTATCCATATAAGCATGCTTTTCACTTGAAAAAAGCAAACAGTATTTTGAGGAAAAATTTGATGAACTCTGCCTTACGATATGAGAATCAGAGGGTAAAATGACTATTATTAAATGGTCTTACATCTGGGGAAAATGTACCTTTCTAAAAATTGATCAATTGAATAAGTTTGGTAAATTACTATCTAGAAATTTATTATGTATACCATGACAAGGATTGAGTAGTTCCGTTCATTTTTGCCTTATGAAAACATCCCAGAAATTGAAACTTAATATCAAGGGAGAGCAATGCAATAATTCAGGTATATTTGTGATAAACCATTCAGAAACACCCCTAAAACTATGGATTGTTCAGTTCTTCAGTTCTCTAAATCTTGCTGAAAATTGTATCTCAAATAACTTCATGCAAATTAATGTAGTTCTAACAAACTCAGGCATTGACATCTCCAAGAATGATTCCTTTTCTTTTCCGTGGATTGTATTAATGACAACTGACAAGTTGTCATAAAAGATTTTCCTGATGTCTTCGGTGCATCCAGTGTGGGGACATATGCACTAATCAGTGTCATCGTTTGAACTCCCTCCAGCCTCAATTTTAATGTCTTAAGCCTGAGGCTGACCATATGGCTCAAAAATAAGTCTTTTCACCATCTAAAAGGTCATAGTCTATGTTTAGCTACATTTTTAAAACTGCTTTGAGCTTATGACTTAAGTACCTGGGTGACTTTCAGAAATGATAAATCTTTGCTAAGAAAAAAGTGACTTGTTTAATGAGACACAAAATAAAGCAAGCCAATATATCCAAATACATTTTACTGTGTTGGAAAAACATATAAGTGGTAGAAACCCATAATTTGTGGATATAATTCTATTTTCACCTGTAATAAAAAAGAATCCAAATTATCAGTGATAAATTTCTAACTCTAGGAGAATTTAAATGAAGGCACTGTGGCATTTACTTTTCAGTCAGCTTGCTTTTATCATTAATAATCAATTAGAAAAGCTAATATAATCCGTATTTTTAAAACTCAATGTCCCAATGGGAACTACCACAACCATAGATTTTGTAAAAGTTGGATGATTATATTCTCACTTCAAGTTCTATTAGAAAAATAAAACCCCTTTTTTCATATCCTGGGAACTATTTATTTAACCAAAGAAACATTGCAAGAATTGCAAAGAACATGTTCTTACTCTCAATTTATTTATGCTTCAAGAACTTAAGAAAAGTAAAATAAAATAAATAATTTTTCTAAAAATTAATATGTTTAAGGCCTTAATCACAAAGATTAGATTAATACTTGACTAAATGCCCAACTTGTGTCCAGGATTTGAAAGCCTTTAACCTAATATTTCAGATACTCCCAATCCTTGATTCACTTGACTAAAGAAAGCAGCAACAGTAGACATACTTTCTTAAATCTGTAGATGGATATGATTTACACAAAATGTCTATCCTCATTATCTACAGAACTGCAGCTTCTTAATTTCCCTACTGTCTTTTTGCATTGTTTTCCTGATTCTCTGGCATACTCTGTTCTTGTAAAAGGCTCACGGTGATACACATCAAGGGTAGAGATACTGATCATTGTCTGGTTCTTGTCACAAATTCCCACAGGAGCTGATTCTCAAAGACCTAAGACTGCCTCAGTAAAATCTAAATTTAGTTCACTCCTCTGAAAGCTAATTTTATTTCTAGCTTCAGACACAGTTCTTGGTTGCCTTACTTTTATTTTTAAACATATTTATTCATTTTAATTGTATTTAAGTTGTACAATATGATATTCTGATGTATATGTATATGTGTATATAATGTGTGTGTGTGCGTATACGTATATGCGAATGTTGCAGCCATCATGGAAAACAATATGAAGGTTTAACAAAAAATTATAAATAGAACTACCATATGACCCAGGAATCTCTCTAATGAGTCTATACCCAAAGAAAATATAATCAGCACCTTTGAGAGGTATGTGCACTCCAATGTTTATTGCAGCATTATTCACAGTAGTCAAGATATAGAAACATTAGGTGTCCACCAAAGGATAAATGAATTTTAAAAAATGTGGTACATATACACATTGGAATATTATTCAGTCTTAAAAGAATATATTGCCATTTGCAACAATATGAATGAACTTAGAGAACGTTAGCTAAGTGCAATAAGCCAAACACAGAAAGAAAAATACTGCATGACCTCAATTACACGTGGAATGTAAAAAAGTCTTACTTTTCTATTGGCCAGTCGTTATCCCCCTACCATGCATAGTGGCCATGTCTGCAAACAGACCATAAATCCAGTACAAAGATGCCTTTAAGAATACATTTTAAGATTATTTCCCCAATTCTCTGAATATATAAATGTAATTTTAATAATACATATGTTTTCATAGGTAGATAAAAGGATGTTCCCCCTCATGAAAAACAAATAGGTTTTATCAACTATTGGTATTCCCTGTTTATCTTAAATCAGGGCAAGATCTACGTGAAGGAGAGCATATTGTATCTGTAAACGCTTTGTTAGGGTTTAATGGTTAAAAACACTTTTTTTCGTTTTTTTTTTGCTGTTGCTATTTAAATAAAAACAACTGTCTACCAGCATTTCAAGTAAGTTAACAGGCAAACAAAACATTTCACCTGTTGCTGAATATTTATTTTCTGCAAATTTTCATACCTTGTGATCTTAAGCATGAATGTAGTCTGAGACATGGAAAACAACTTTGAATTTTGTTTTATAAATAAATATTTTTATTAAAGTATTAATACTTACAGAAAATCATACAAATTAAAATATAAAAGTTTGATTAATTATTACTAAATTAACACAACTGTTCATCTGCATCCAGAGCAATAAACATGAAATTAATGCCAGAAAACTCCCCTAGGAGCTGTCCTAATCACTTCTCTCCCTTTCCTGAAACCTAACCCATTCAAATTGCTAATATATCAGATTAATTTTGCCTATTTTTAAACTTTACATAAATAGAATCGCATGGCATGTAGTATTTTGTGTTTCTGTCTTTTGCTTAACATTATGTTTGTAAGACTCATCCACATTGTTTCATGCAGCAGAAGTTTGTATATTTTCATTGCTTCAGAATATTTCATTATATAAATAAAACAGTTTATATGTTATAGCATACATGAATTATTTGGTTGTTTGTAGATTTTTAGCAATTAAGCTAAAGCTGCTATGAGGATTCTATACATATATCTTGGTCCATAAGTATTAGTCTGTTTTCACACTGCTGATAAAGACATAGTCAAGACTGGGCAATTTACAAAATAAAGAGGTTTAATTGGACTTAGAGTTCCACATGGCTGGGGAAGCCTCACAATCATGGCAGAAGGCAAGGAAGAACAAGTCACATCTTATGTGGATGGCGGCAGGCACAGAGAGAGAACCTGTGCAGGGTAACTCTTCTTTGTAAAACCATCAGATCTTGTGAGACTTATTCACAATCACGAGAACAGCTGAGAAAACCTGCCCCTATGATTCAATTACCTCCCACTGGGTCCCTCCCACAACACGTGGAATTTAATATGAGATTTGGGTGGGGACATAGCCAAACCATATCACCATATATATTTAAATTTCTATCGAGTATGTTTTTAGAATTAGCATTTCTAGGTCATACGATTTGCATTTATTTACTTTATGAAATAATGCCAAATATTATTTGAAAGTGCTTTTATAATTTTAAATTCACAACAGTAGCAATGAGATTTCCAGTTGCTTAATGGTATCCTTGACACTTGGTGTTTTTATTCTTTTGAATTTTAGCAATTCTTTGGTGAGTAGAGTTGATCACATTTTTATTTTAATTTACTCCTTGCTGGACAACTTTGCCCTGACTTGCTCAGTTAAGGAGCTGTGCAACAACCTTCCAAGTACCTGAGTGTGTAACTTATTGGGTTGGCCAAGGCTGGTAAAGCTGTTGGAATGAATATTGATTCTAAGTGTTAAAATAAAAATTTTTGTATAGACTTGTAATTTTTCTCTCGTGGCATTCCCTTAGAAATGTTCTGTGTCTATCCAGCACCCCGGTAGGCCTGGTTGGGTTTCTAATCCTCCTTAACCACTTATCTCTCATATGAGAATGTGTAAAATAGGAACACATGCTCTACCTCCATTTAGGGACTTGCTTGGGATATAGAAGAGACCATGTGTCTCAGAGCTGTGAATGGCTTATTATTATTTTTTATTACATTGAAATCATGACGTGTGTAAACTTTAAATATGCAAATAAATTTTTAAAAGTCTTCGTGCATTCTTAAAACATACTAGGTTATCCTCTTTTGTGTAGAGTGCTTCTTAAAGTCCACTGTGCATTTTTCTATTTGGTTGCTTATTATGTCTTAGAGTTTGCTTTATGTTCTAGATTTGAGAGCTTGGTAGTTATATGCATTACCAATATCTCCTCCTTTCTCTTTTATTCTCTTAATTGTTTCTATTATTGGTGGGAAGTCTATAGTTTTAATATAATGTAGTTTAACCTTTATTTACTTTATAATGCATGTTTTTAATTACTTGTAGAGGAAACCTTTTTTACCATATCATAAACATATTATTTCATATTCTTGTTTAGAAGCTTATTTTGGTAATCATTTAAACAGATGTGAGGGAGGGATTAAGATGCCTTTTTCCCATTTTATTCAATTGTTTCCTCATGTTTTAAAAGTATGTCCTTTCTAATTCTAGAGTTGTACCTTAGGTATAAGCAATTATCCATGTATGCGGGACCCTTTTCTGGACTCTCTAGTGTGTTCTATTTGCCACTATTTTAAATAATATTATGCTATATTAATTACTACATTATGATAGTCTTGATATGTGGTTGAAAAAAATTCCTAATTTGCCCTTATTCCGGATTATTTTTCCTACTTTTGACACTATATATATATACACACACACACACACACACACGTATATACATATATACACATATATATACACACATACATACACATATATACATATATACACATATATATACACATATATACATATATACACATATATATACACACATATATACATATATATATATATAGTAATTTTCCCTGAAAAAAAAGTTGGAATTTTGAGCGGTAGTGAAACAAATCTATTGGTCAATTTAGAGAGTGTTGTCTTTAAAATACCAATCACTTCAATTCATTAATATTGTATATCTCTCACTTAATTTAGGTCCTTTTGATGTTCTTCCTCAAATTACCCACTTTTTTTTCTTCTTTTCCTGGCTAGAATGATCAATGTAATAATAAAAAGAAGTGCAAAAGTTGTCATTATTGTATTATTTCCTTAAGACAGAGGAAAGCTTCCAACATTTCACCATTAATTATGATTTTTCCTGTAGCTGTTATTTTTTAAATACCCTTCATCAGGTTAAGAACAATGTTTTTTTTCCTAGGTTGCTGAGTTTTATTACATTGATGATGATGATGACAATGGTCACAGCTATTAAGTTTTATTAATTTTTTAATGAGAATCTCTTGAAGATAAATCAATTTTTCTTCTTTATTCTAATTGCACACTCTTACTTATCTTTTATTTTCAAAAGACTTTCACAACGCTAAATATTATCTTACAATATTATATGTCATTTTTTATCCTAGTGTATAAATATGGCATTTCTTGTTTAGCTTTTTGAAGTTTAGATTGACTTCTTTTTTTTAAATAACACACACAAGAAAACACCTCTATCAGTATCCTGTCTTATATAGTTTTGTTCAACTTAAAGTTTCTCTTCAAATAATTTTTTGATATATTCAATCTTAACATATTTATTCTTAATTCTTTAGGTACGTATTACCAAATTTTTCTTTATAATAATTATATGAGCTTAATGTATTAGTCTACGTTACTATAAATAAATATTTGAGACTGCGTAATTTATAAAGAAAAGAGGTTTATTTTACTCTCAGTTCTGCAGGCTGTACAAGAAGCATGGTGCCAGCATCTGCCCCTGGGGAGGGCCTCAGGAAGTACTTACTCCTGGTGGGAGGCAAGGGGAGCCAGCATGTCACATGGTAAGAGGGGTAGCAAGAGAGAAATGGGAGGTGCCACACTCTTTTTAACAACCAGCTCTCATGTGAACTAATAGAGTGAGAACTCTTTACTCTAGGGATGATACCAAGCCATTCATGAGGTATCCTTCCCCATCACCCAAACAACTCCCAACAGGCCCCACCTTCAACACCAAGGATCACTTTTCAATGTGGGATTTGGAGGGGACAAGCATCTAAACTATATCACTTACCTTTCAACCAGAAGTGTCTGACAGCACCTATTTTTTCTCCCTTTCACTAGTTATTGCATTTAAAAATACTGTTTCAGCCTGCTATATGAAATTGGTATCTCATTTTAATTTTTATTTTACAATAGACTTTTTAATTGGAAAAAATATAGATATACAACTATTATTCCCAGGTCTATTAATATTAAAGCTTGGTTTATGAAAGTAATATATCAATAAAATAGGAGATAGAACAGCTTATTGTCTTAACCTAGGAGGGGTGATGACCTCACTATAAAAAGCTTCTAAGCACCAAATACTTTCAGTATAATTCCAAATAATGAATAATTTTTTTGTAAACAATTATATAATATGTAAATTACATAAGCAAAATTGCTTTTCCATCTTAACTTACCTGCAAATAGAATTACATCATAAAATTATGTTTAATATACACATGTCAAATCCCAAAATACCTGAAGGTATAGTCTCTTACTTGTTACGGAGTACTTTTAAGATTTTATATGAAAGACTTTTGAGTGATGTATTCTTTGAATTTCTATTAATAATAATGAATTGTTTACATCATTTACAATAGTCAGTCTTGTCCTTCTGTCATGAAATGCTTCAATTTAGTCCTTTTATTATTCTCAATTTTCTGGTCACTTCTGCTATTACTTCATAGATGATTTCACAACAGAAATGCTGAATACACAAATTTATCTTTCATTGGTCTCTAACCACAGATAATATCCATGTATTATTTTGCATTTTGTGTTAAATATGATTTCTTAAGTACAATGTTATCCTCTATCTGCCTCCACCAAGATGCAGCAGAATAAAGTTAATAATTTATAACTCCATCCAATTTAGAAAAATATTTTAGAAATGGTCCCAGGGGCTTGCTTCACAGTGATTTATATATAATGTTGATTTCTTGCCTTCTATTTTAGTGAGGGTAAATAGGATGAGATGAGTTTACCACTATTGTATTTAATAGACTTCTTTAAATAGTAAAAGATATCTATTGGTTGCTACATGAGGTGTATAAAGAGTGAAATTTTTATTATTTTTAGGTACTCAGTTCAAAGATTTTTTTCCTCCGCCAGCATGCAAGTCCTCGACTATACGATCATAATTTTAGAGATACACTTTATAAAAGAAAGTTAATGAAATCATAGCAAATACATTTTTTTTTGCCTTTACTTCAATGAAGTGAAGGTCATTGTGATGAAGGATCATTTCCTAGTTGTCATGATTATGCCCACCTAGCCTGGTATTTTCTCTAATCATGTTTTTGGTTTTCTCCTGAGATCTGTTTATCAGAATTGAAGAACCTGCCTACCAATCATTTGATGTATAACCTTTGGAGCCTCATAAAAATAAAGTACTAACTTGCCTCTAGGCATGCTTGGAGAATATATTACACAAAGCCAAACTGATTACTATTTGTGGCCTTAGGAAAGAGCCTAGTAAAACCTCCATATGATTCACAAACTGTTGAGACAATTTCTTCGTTTTATATATGGATAACACATGGCTGTCTCTAACTCTGCAGTGTCAGCCAAGGTATTTTAAGTTATTGCCAGAAGAGCCGTTGGCAGAATAATTTTAATAGCTTTCAGTTTCGTTACATGATTGAAGACTCTTGAACATGAATTTCTACTAAAGAGTAAATTTTACAGAAGTAGTTAGCAATACACAGGGGTTTGTTTTTACTAACTAAATATACGTATATTTAATACTTTTTAGGGTTTTTGGCCAAATCAGTGTGTATATAACTTCTAGATATATATTTTAGTTACTCTTACTTACATGAGTTGTTGTAGTCAGATAAAGGTATTAGACACTTTAAGGAATACTTACCCTAAGGTCTTTTTCTGCTAAATTAAAATAGAGTTGTCCCATCTTTGACTTCCTTTGGTATTTGAGTCTTCTTGTTGTTAATAGCAACAAGAGATACAAATTGTGTGCACCAATTTACACACCCACCAGCAAGTTATAAGAATTCTAGTTGCTCTATATTATTGCTAATGCTTGGTGCAGTGTTTCTAATTTAATCCAGGTTGGTAAATTTCTTTCATCACTTTTGGATTATAATTTGCATTTTGTAAACCATTAATCATGCTCAGCAATATGTTGTATCATTTTCACCCTTATTTGGATTTTCCATTATCAGTTGATTTGTTTTTATTTTTCTCATTTATTTATGGAATTTATCCATACAAATCTTCAGTGTCTTGCCTTTTTACTTTCTTAATGATGCCTTTTAATGAATAGAGCATCATACTTTTTGTGTCGTTTGTCAATGTGTTTGCTGTTTGTGCTTATTACAGCATGTTGAAGAATCTGTGTATATATACATATATATATATATATATATATATATATATATATATATATAAAGATATTTTCCAGTGTTTTCTTATGTAGGCACTTGGTTTTAACTTTCTCATTAGATCTATAAACCATCTTGAAATTATTTGTTGTATTGTGTGAGGTAGTGGTCAAGATGGATTTTTTTTCATACATACATACACATACCCATTGAGCCAGTATTTGTTTGCTGACAGAACCATAATTTCCCAAATACATTATACTTACATCTATTTTATAGTCAGTTGACCGTATATGTATGGACATTTCCTTGATTCCCAATTTTTTTAAAAGTATTCTGTACTAGCTTGAAGAGAATACTGTGATTTACTGCAGATATATAATAATTCTTAATATTTGCAAATGCAGTTTCCCCTGAGTTGTCCTTTATTGTCTTCAGAAATTTCTACACTTCTTAAATTTCTCATTTTCTTATAAATTTTAGAATCACCTTGTGAATCCACCTACCATTTTCCCACACACACAGAAAAACAAAACAAAAAACAACTTGCTGGGATTTTAACAGGGATTATACTGGATCGAGATCAGTTTGAGAAGAATTAACAATTTATTACCTGTAAACCATGGAAATTTTCATTAGGTTTTCCTTAATTTCCTTTCTGTCACATCTTTTAGGGTCTGCACTACCTTTATGAGCTGTAACACTCACCACGAAGGTCTGCGGCTTCACGCCTGAAGTCAGCGAGACCACGAACCCACCAGAAGGAAGAAACTCTGGACACATCTGAACATCTGAAGGAACAAACTCCTGACACACCATCTTTAAGAGCTGTAACACTCACCGTGAAGGTCCATGGCTTCCTTTTGAAGTCATCGAGACCAAGAACTGGGCACCTCTTGGTGACCACTAAGGGACTATCACCTATGGCCAAGTGGTGAGTACCATCAGACCCCTTTCGCTTGCTATTCTGTCCTACTTTTCCTTAGAATTTGGGGGCTAAATACCAGCACCTGTCAGCCAGTTAAAAGCGACTAGTACGGCCACCGGACTAAAGACACGGGTGTCAGGCTTACTGGGAAAGGGCTCTCTAACAACCCCCGACTCTTTGGAGTTGGGACCGTTGGTTTGCCTAGAACCAGCTTCCGCTTTTCCTGTACTTCTAGGCTGAGCCGAGGATCAACAGAGAGGAAAGCCATTCAGCTCCGGGGTCCTGACAACAAGTTGGTTGTCCCTGAGGCCATGATCGGAGCTCTCAAAGTCATGTCACCCAAGCGAGACTCACCCATCTATCCTATCTATCCTGACCCTTGCTTCCTGGGTCCTAATGCCTGTCAGACAAACTTCCTCTTGCCTCTCTTCTCTGAGGCTAGTCCCGCTTCTAAAAACCATTCCCTGCCTCTGGTGCTTTTTTAGTTTATCCAATAGGAATGATTCCTAGTATAAACTTCAGGACTTTATTCCCTTCTTTAGGCACCTTGCCTCCCTCATCAGAAAGACTTAATTTTTGCCCAAAGCCCTGTCGGGTGGGCAGACCAACTATCCTTTTAGTATCCCTCCTCAGACAAGCAGGCCTAACAAAGGCTATTCCTGAAGCTAGGATATGGGGAGCTTCAGAAATGTTATCCTTCCTATTCAAGTGAGGACAAAAGGTGTCACTCTTCCGACCCTGGAGATCCCTTCCCTCCCTCAGGATATGGCATTCCACTTCATATCTGGGGCATAACATCTTTATAGGACAGGGGTAAAGTCCCAATACTAACAGGAGAATGCTTAGGACTCTAACAGGTTATCGAGAATGCGTCGGTAAGGGCTACTAAATCTGATTTTTCTCAGTCCTCTTTGTGATCTAGGAGGACAGGCAAGGGTGCAGGTTTTCAAGAATGCATCAGTAAGGGCTACTAAATCTGACCTTCCTTGGTCCTCCTTGTGGTCTAGGAGGAAAACTAGAGTTTCTGCTGCTGCATCAGTGAGTGCAACTATTCCGATCAACAGGGTCCAGGGAATGCTGCAGGTTCTTGGGCAAGAGGTGTTTATGCTGCTACATCAGAGAGCACAACTATTCAGACCAGCAGGGTCCAAGGACTGTTGCGAGTTCTTGGGTGGTGGTGGGGGGACAAGCAAACCAAAATCGTGGGTGGTTTTGTCTTTCAGATGGCAAACACTCAGGCATCAACAGACTCACCCTTGAAATGCATCCTAAGCCATTGGGACCAATTTGACCCACAAACCCTGAAAAAGAAGTGGCTTATTTTTTTTCTGCACTATGGCTTGGCCCCAATAATCTCTCTCTGATGGGGAAAAATGGTCACCTGAGGGAAGTATAAATTACAATACTATCCTGCAGCTTGACCTTTTCTGTAAGAAGGAAGGCAAATGGAGTGAAATACCTTATGTCCAAGTTTTCTTTTCATTGAAGGAGAACCCACAACTATGCAAAGCTTGCAATTTACATCCCACAGGAGGACGTCTCAGCTTACCCCCATATCCTAGCCTCCCTATAGCTCCCCTTCCTATTAATGATAAGCCTCCTCTACTCTCCCCTGCCCAGAAGGAAACAAAGAAATCTCCAAAGGACCACAACCCTCCCTACCCCCCAGGCTATCAGTTATGTCCACTTCAAGCTCTAGGGGGAGGAGAATTTGGCCCAACCTGGGTACATGTCCCCTTCTCCCTCTCTGATTTAAAGCAGATCAAGGCAGACCTGGGGAAGCTTTCTGATGATCCTGATAGGTATATAGATGCCCTACAGGATCTAGGGTAAACCTTCTATCTCACTTGGAGAGATGTCATGCTATTGTTAGATCAAACCCTGGCCTTTAATGAAAAGAATGCAGCTTTAGCTGCAGCCCAGGAGTTTGGAGAGAGCCTGGTATCTTAGTCAAGTGAATGACAGAATTCACTTGTCCCCAAAGAAAGGGACAAATTCCCTACTGGTCAGCAAGCCATCCCCACTAGGGATCCCCACTGGGACCTCAACTCAGATCATGGGGACTGGAGTCACAAACATCTGTTGACGTGTGTTCTAGAAAGACTAAGGAGAATTAGGAAAAAGCCCATGAATTATTCAATGATGTCCACCATAACCCAGGGAAAGGAAGAAACTCCTTCTGCCTTCCTAGAGTGGCTATAGGAGACCTTAAGAAAATATACTCCCCTGTCACCTGACTCCCTGGAGGGTCAATTGATGCTAAAAGATAAGTTTATTACCCAATCAGCCGCAGATATCAGGAAAAAGCTCCAAAAGTGAGCCCTGGGCCCTGAAAAAAATCTGGAGGCATTATTAAACCTGGCAACCTCGGTGTTCTATAATAGGGACCAAGAGTAACAGGCTGGAAAGGAAAAATGAGAGCAGAGAAAGGCTGCAGCCTTAGTCATGGCCCTCAGACAAACAAACCTTGGTAGGTCAGAAAGGACAGAAAACGGAGTAGGCCAATCACCCGGTAGGGCTTGTTATCAGTGTGGTTTGCAAGGACACTTTAAAAAAGATTGTCCAATGAGAAACAAGCTGCTCCCTTGCCCATGTCCACTATGCCAAGGCAATCACCGGAAGATGCATTGCCCCAGAGGACAAAGCTTCTCTGGGCCAGAAGCCCCCAAGCAGATTATCCAACAATAGGATTGAGGGTGCCCAGGGCAAGCACCAGCTCATGTCATCACCCTCACTGAGCCCTGGGTACGTTTAACCATTGAAGGCCAGGAAATTGACTTCCTCCTGGACACTGGTGTGGCTTTCTCAGTGTTAATCTCCTGTCCCTGACAGCTGTCCTCAAGGTCTGTTACCATCAGAGGAATCCTGGGACAGCCTGTAACCAGGTATTTCTCCCACCTCCTCAGTTGTAATTGGGAGACTTTGCTCTTTTCACATGCCTTTCTTGTTATGACTGAAAGTCCCATACCGTTATTAGGGAGGGACATATTAGCCAAAGCTGGAGCTATTAACTACATGAATATGGGGAACAAATTACCCATTCGTTGTCCCATGCTTGAGGAGGGAATCAACCCTGAAGTCTGGACATTGAAGGGAACAGACTCAAGCTCCAGCCTTAAGCCTTCCCACAGGACAAAATTTCTCTTTATATATCACAGAGAGAGCAGGAATAGCTCTTGGGGTCCTTACTCAGATTCATGGGATAACCCCACAACCAGTGGCATACCTAAGTAAGGAAATTGATATAGTAGCAAAAGGCTGGCCTCACTGTTTACAGGTAGTTGCAGCAGTGGCTTTCTTAGTGTCAGAGGCTATCAAAATAATACAAGGAAAGGATCTCACCGTCTGAACTACTCATGACGTAAATGGCATACTAGGCACCAAAGGAAGTTTATGGCTATCAGACAGCCACCTGCTTAGATACCAGGTGCTACTCCTTGAGGGACCAGTACTTCAAATACGCACATGTGTGGCCCTCAACCCTGCCATTTTTCTCCCAGAGGATGGGGAACCAATCGAGCATGACTGCCGACAAATTATAGTCCAGACTTATGCGGCCTGAGAGGATCTCTTAGAAGTCCCCTTAGCTAATCCTGACCTTAACCTATATACTGATGAAAGTTCATTTGTGGAGAATGGGATACGAAGGGCAGGTTATGCCATAGTTAGTAACAGTACTTGGAAGCAAGCCTCTTCCCCAGGGACCAGCTCGCAGTTAGCAGAACTAGTAGCACTTACCTGAGCCTTAGAACCGGGAAAGAGAAGAAGAATAAATGTGTATACAGATAGCAAGTATGCTTATCTAATCCTACATGCCCATGCTGCAATATGAAAAGAAAGGGAGTTCCTAACCTCTGGGGAAACCCCCATTATATGTTACAAGGAAACCATGAAGTTATTGCATGCAGTGCAAAAACCCAAAGAGGTGAGAGTCTTACACTACCAAAGCCATCAAAAGGAGAAGGAGAGGGGAGAACAGCAGCATAAGCAGCTGGCAGAAGCAGGGAAAGATCAGCAGAAAGGAAAGAGAGAAAGAGACAGGAAGTCAGAGAGAGAGAGGAAGAGATAGAGACAAAGAGGGAGTCAGAGAGAAAGAGACAAAAAGACAAAGTAAAAGAGACAGACAGAAAGAGAGAAAGAGACAAAAAGTCAGAGAGAAAGAGACAGACAAAGGAGTCAAAGAGAGAGACTGAGGAAGTGACAGAGAGACAGAAAGTCAAAGAGAGAAGGAAAGAGAGGAAGAGACAAAGAGGGAGTCAGAGAGGAAAAAAGAGAGCGATAGAAGTAATAAAGAAAAAACAATGTACCCTATTCCTTTAAAAGCCAGGGTAAATTTCTGTCTACCCAGCCAAGGCTTATTCTTCTTATGTGGAACTTCAACCTATATCTGCCTCTCAGACAGTTTGCAAGAAATAACGAAATCTGTCCTTGCTCTACAATCCCAAATAGATTCTTTTGTAGCGGTGACTCTTCAAAACCGCCAAGGCCTAGATATCCTCACTGCTGAGAAAGGAGGACTTTGCATTTTCTTAGGGGAAGAGTGTTGCTTTTACGCTAACCAGTAAAGGATAGTACGAGACACTGCCCAGCATTTACAGGAAAAGTCTTCTGAAATCAGACAATGCCTTTCAAATTCTTATACCAACCTCTGGAGTTGGCCAACATGGCTTCTCCCCTTTCTAGGTCCTGTGATAGCCATTTTGCTATTACTCGCCTTCGGGCCCTGTATTTTTAACCCCCTTGTAAAATTTGTTTCCTCTAGGATCGAGGCCATCAAGCTACAGATGGTCTTACAAATGGAACCCTAAATGAGCTCAACTAACAATTCTACCGAGGACCCCTGGACTGACCTGCTGGCTCTTTGACTGGCCTGAAGAATTCCCATCTGGAGGACACTACAACTGCAGGGCCCCCTTTTCACCCCTATTCAGCAGGAAGTAGCTAGAGTGCTCATCACCCAATTCCCAACAGCAGTTGTGGTGTCCTGTTTAGAGGGGAGATTGAGAGATGAAGCCAGCTGGACTTACTGGGTTGAGCGAGGACTTGGAGAACTTTTCTGTCTAGATAGAGGACTGTAAATGCACCAATCAGTGCTCTGTTTCTAGCTAAAGGATTGTAAATGCACCAATCAGTGCTCTGTGTCTAGCTAAAGGATTGTAAATGCACCAATCAGCACTCTGTAAAAACCCACTAATCAGCACTCTGTGTCTAGCTAAAGGATTGTAAATACATCAATCAGCATTCTGTAAAAATGCACCAATCAGTGCTCTGTGTCTAGCTAAAGGGTTGTAAACGCAGCAATCAGCACTCTGTAAAATGGACCAATCAGCAGGACATGGGTGGGGACAAATAAGGGAATAAAAGCTGGCTACCCAAGCCAGCAGCAGCAACCCACTTGGTTCCCCTTCCATGCTGTGGAAGCTTTGTTCTTTTGCTCTTCACAATAAATCTTGCTGCTGCTCACTCTTTGGGTCCGCACTACCTTTTTGAGCTGTAACACTCACCGTGAGGGTCTGCAGCTTCACTCCTGAAGTCAGCGAGACCACGAACCCAACAGAAGGAAGAAGCTCTGGACATATCTGAATATGTGAAGGAAGCAACTCCGGACACACCATCTTTAATAGTTGTAACACTCACCACAAAGGTCCGCGGCTTCATTCTTGAAGTCAGCAAGACCAAGAACTCACCAGAATGAATAACTTCCGGACACAAAATCTCTCTCCCCACTCCCAGTCCACAATAATTATTCAGCTGATTCCTATTTTTATAGATTTGCCTTTTCCAGAATGTCATATAAGGTGCTCATACAGGATGTAATCTTTTGTGTCTGGATTCGTTCACCAAGCATGATGCTTGTATTAGAAATTTGTTCCCTTTTATTGCTGAATAGTATTTTATTGTGCTAAAATATAACAATTTGCCATTTATCAGTTAATAAACATTTGACTTATTTTCAGTTTTTGGCTCTTCTATGTAAAGCTGCTATATAAACATTTGTGTGGACATACAGTTCCTTTTGCCTTGAGATAGTAGGTCATATGGTAAAGTATATGTTTAAATTTATGAGAAACTGCCAAGAAATTGTTTGAAGTGGCTGTACTATTTTGCATTTCATCAGCATGTATAAGGTATTCTTTCAGTTGCTCTGCTTCCTTGCCAGAATGTTGTAGTCTTTTAGTTGTTTTGTTTATAATTTTTAACCATTTTTACAAGGGCGTAGGATACCTAGTTGTAATTTTGATTTTCTTTTCCGTAAACAGGATATTGAACATTGCTTCTTGTGCTTATTTGCCATCTATGTCTCTTGTTCGATAAAGTAACACATCAAAGACACTTTGATGATTTATTGAGTTGTTTTCAGTTTTATTGTTGAGTTGTAAGAGTTCTTTATATATTCTGGGTATAAGTTTTTTTTAACAGATATATACTTTGTAACTACTAGTTCACAGGTCAGTTATTGAATGTGGGGTGAATTTTATCCTCTGTTTAACTCCATTCATGAGGTGCAATTATACAGTGAGCAACTCTAAAATGTACCTAGTGGCAAATGGCTATTTCTAGAAAGGTAACCCTTACAAAGTTTATGATGCTGTAAATTCCTCTTGAATGTGCTTTGCTCTGAAATGCATTTGGGGATAATTTTTTTTGTTTTCTTTTTATTTTAAATGCTCTTGAATAAATGGAGTTTTACAAATCAAATTGCAGGATAAAATGGAAGGAAAGTATGCCTGGTAACAGGAACAAAGAAGGCAGAATGAAAAAGCATATTAACAAGAAAGTTTTGCGTTTTTAAACTACTAACTAATTAATGGAAATTTGACCCAGTTATAGTTACAACTTCAGGGAGTAATGGCATTTGGATTGATACCATTTTTCATAAATAGAAATTTATATACTGTTATATAAACCCATGTCTTATGACACGTGTTAAAAATGTACTTGTGGTCAAATGCTCAACTTAATGACCTAGTGACTCATGTTAAAAATATGATACTTTAAATATTATATTTTACTATTTTATATAAATATAAGCCTACTTCAAAATTACAATTCCTTTCAATACTAATTACACTTCTTATAAAATCACTTTCCCTTTTTTAAACCTTGATAGGTTTTTATTGTAATTTAGGGTATTTTTCCTTTGCAACAGAAATTTTAAAATTAATTTGTATTGCTTATTTTATTTAATGTTATGACTAAATCATGCAAGAAATTTTTTGCCACCTAGCTTACACATTCTGGCTAAAATGTATTTTTTCCTACGGACTAATTAGCTATTTCAGAAAAATAAAACTAGGCAAGGCATCTTACAGAAGTATTAAAAGCCAGATATTCAATTTTCAAATTACTGAATATTTAGTCAAGTAAAATAATATTCTAATTCTAATTCTAATACTCTAAAAGAGTGTAAAGAAGAATGCAAATTGATAATTTTCCAGGAATAAACATAACCTATTAGTTTAAAGGAAATATGCAACCTGAGAGGTTGTATATTTTTATTTCTGTATGTACTGTCATGTTGTATGCTACAATTAATAACATAATTTATAAGATATTTACCTAAATAAAAGTAGGTACTCATATATTTAGAGTAATATTCTTTTTTTGTTTGTTTGTTTTCGAGACAGAGTCTCGCTCTGTTGCCAGGCTGAAGTGCAGTGGTGCTATCTCGCTCACTGCAACCTCCACCTCCTGGGTTCAAGCGATTCTCTTGCCTCAGCCTCCCAAGTAGCTGGGACTACAGTTGCCTGCCACCGCGCCCATCTAATTTTTGTATTTGTAGTAGAGGCGGAGTCTCACCATGTTGGCCAGGATGGTCTTGATCTCTTGACCTCGTGATCCAGCTGCCTCGGCCTCCCAAAGTGCTGGGATTACAGGCATGAGCCACCGCGACCGGCCTAGAGTAGTATTCTTTAAACTTTAATTCCCCTTGACATACCCTAGATAGAGGTTTTACACCCCAGTAAATTTAAAGACATATGCTTAGTTTCAATAAAGTTTGAATATCAGATAAACTTTTTGAAGCATAAGTATGTCCTGTGCAGTGTTGAGACATACTACTCTGAGATCTTCTCAATTCCACGCACAGTCCTATAGCTGTTCTTTAAATACCACAGGCATATTTACATTAGGGCCTTGTCACTTTCTGTTTTCTCTACATTGAATGTTCTTCACCAGAATGCACTCCTTTACCTTCTAGTCCTCAGTGTGAGACCCGCTCTGACCACTCTATTTGAAATTGCAACTCCCCTCTGACCTTGCTCTATGATATAATTTGAGTATTTGTCCATGCCCAAATAACATGTTGAATTGTAATCCCCAAAGTTGGATGTGGGGCGTGGTGGGAGTTGTTTGAATCATGGGGGCTAATCCCTCATGGTTTCATGCTGTCTTTGAGATAGTGAGTTCTTGCAATATCTGGTCCTTTAAAAGTGTGTGGTAACTCCTCCCCAACTCTCAGCCATGTGACGTGCCGGCTCCTCTTTCGCCTTCTGCCATAATTGCAAGCTTCCTGAGATCTCGCTAGAAGCCCAATAAATGCAAGCAACATGCTTCCTATAAAGCCTGCAGAACCATGAGCCAATTAAACTTTTCTTTGTAAATTACTCAGTTTCAGGTATTTCTTTAGAGCAATGCAAGAATGGCCTGACATACTTTTTCTGTTTTTTTCTCATAGTATTCATAAAAAATGTTCTCATGCTTATAATTTTACTTATTGTTTATTGACTATTTCCCCTTGCTAGAATGTAAGATCCATGGGGGTCGAGAAATTTATCTGTTTTGTCCATGGTTATATTCCAAGCACTAAGAACAATGACTGTCACTTAGCAAACACTCAGAAATATTTATAAAATGAATGAATGAATGAATGCACAAATAATGATCTAAACACTTACATGGAAAAATTTTGGCCTCTTGGCTGGAAGATATGTGGGTTTGCACAGTGCATAGAAAAATTAATGTTGCTAATCTATTAGAGTAAGATCAACAATATTTGCATATGCATTTATTTGAGTCCCATACAATATTTTTATGATGGAAATCGAATCATAACTCAATTTATTTTCCATAGCTGCTATTTTTTAAATTAAGGCAAAAATAGAGTGACAAAGCATATTTCCCTTTAGTGACTATATGCCTAGTAAAACTTTGTAGTGAATTGGGCATATTCTCTAAACTACGTGCTATTGAATTGTCTACTATTTTAGATGGTGCTTTCTTAAACACTAGTATCAGACCACCTATGTAAGCAATCTACTGGTATACCTTTATTGATTAACCTCTTTTGTTGAAACTGTAGGGATTTTGAGAATCTTCACAACATTTCACAGTGTTTTTCTCGTACAAGAAATATGCATATCAAGTACTAGTGTAAGGAATGTTTTTACTACTCCTGATAAAAATAGCATTAAAATATTATGAAAATGTTGCAACACATAAGTAAGCATAGTCTTTTTTGCACTGAATGCCAAAAACTCAGAGCCAAATTTATGCCATAACATGGCCATGGACTAACATATTAATTTTCCTGATCCTAACTTCTAGGATTATTCATTTATTTTTAAAAAGCCTTCTGATGTAAATGCATGTGTTTACACTATTTTAAGTGTTTTCTGAAAAAAAAAGTAGAATGGCACTAAACAAATAAAATAAATGTAAAAGAGTATTGTTTCATCTAGCATTTCCCCAGCAACTGCCTGTGCTCTCCCATCATAAGCAGGTATTAGTGCTGCCAGGCCCACTGTTCATCCCATGCACTCCCAGTGTTGTCCTACAAATTAACCAGGGGATTTTGTGCAACCCTGTGGAATATAACAATTACCACGAATCAGTCTGCATAATTCTAAAATTGCTAAGGAAGTGAGAATCTCATAAATGTTCCTACCAGTTACATAATTTACATAATTTCAAACCTATTGTGAGCTATATAACTGTCATTCCAACAAGGTGATTGAATTAAAATTACATCCAGTAAGACGAGTGAGGCCTGACTTCTCATTGGTTTTTGATACACACCTAGTCTTATATTGTTTTGAGTGGGATGTTTATCTATTCAAGAAATAGCTACTGTAAATTTTACTTGTAGTTAAAATTGAATGTAATGGGCACCTCTAAACAATTTTAGACACAAATTGGTTAAATCCTATTTTTCTACTGTCCTCTTCCGTTTAATGTTTTCCCTTATGGATAATAATGCCTTTTTTTATGCAATCTCCTTTTGCTAGCTAGAGCTGGTAAACTAAACCCTAAAAATCAGGTATTTTAAGGATTTTATAAACCTTCAAATTATTATTATTGTTATTAATTATATATTAACTATTATAAATTAATAACATTTTGTTAGTAGTATTTGTTGTTACTAAGGCAAATTTTTACCCTGAGATTTAGGATGTATGACTTAGATAAATAGAAACCTTTCTTCGCTTATTAATAAAAAATTGTGACCTCCAAACCATAATCCATGTTTATAAGGCTTAATTTTTTAAAAAAATCATCATTTTTCCTTAACATTCTCCTTAACTTTTAGAAGTCATATTCAAGAAAGGGGCTGAAACATTATAAATTAACATGAATTTATTAAGGGTTTATGTGTATTATTATAAACTGTGGATAAGAACAAGTACATATTAAATATTTTCAAAATCTAAACTTTTAAAAATGTGAAATCACAGATAAAGTGGTTAATTTTCTACTCAACTTGCTACAAAATAACAACTATAGTGTTTTATTCTAAGCATCTCCACTCAATTTTCTCTCACCCACTGCAGTATCATATCAAAAATCTAATCAATTGTTGAGTATCAGAGATCACTAGGTCGTCTTTCATTAATTAAGAATTGGCTTACCAGCTGGCCAAGATTCTTCTCATGTTTTCTGATAGGTAACATATTTATGGCATAATGTCAAAATTGCTGCCTTGAAGTGTCATTTGATCTAGTAACTTAGGACACAACTGTGCTCTCAACCCAGTGTTTCATTATTTCCCCATGTGTAGAATTATTATTTTACATGTCTCTTCATCTCTCAATTTAAATGTGAAAACTATCCTGAAACTCACAGGCAACTCATTGGTTCCTCTTCAATGCTCCAATAATGCTGAATATGTATTTCTATTTCAGTAGTCATGAAGCTGTATTTTTAATTAAATATATTTATTTAATAACGAATGGAATACAAAGCGCTTCTGTGAATTGGCTAAACATAAATAAGATGAGACCCTTATCACTGAGATAGCCACAGTGACATGAAATTATTTTTATGTTTATTTACATAATTAAATTCTGATTTCATTGTAGCTAGGTATCATCACGTATTTTTTTTTCATGCTTGTGGCATTAACAGGTTGCCAGACACATTCAGTAAATAAAGATATGTATGATTGGAAATGGAGAAAGGAAGCTAGCTGAAATCATTTCACAGGGGTTAAAGTTGATGAAGACAGCTTTACATCTGAGAGCATTTGAACAAACAAAGTTATACTTGGAGGAAAAGGGGTCTTATATACAGCCTATTGCATAGACAGCCATGACACTGTTTAAATGAGCACAGCTTCTCCACAGTTACTCAGCAAAACACCCACAAAACTGAAGTTTTAAAATGCAAAATGTATATTTAAACAATCAACTTTCTTCTCTGCAAGGCCTGACGTGAAATTCATGTTTGTCTTTCTTACTTCTATTGCCACTGGATGGGGCAGTGAAAATCTCAAGAGCATCCACAATCCAGGCAAGCTAGAAACAGTCCTGCATCTAGTAGGCTAAATAGTTAAGATGAGACTTTCATTCATAGGTAGGTCAGAGTATAATCGTCTCCACAAAAATTCTGGTTTATGTTTTTTGTTTGTTTCTTTGAGTCTAATCGGGATCTGGTTTTTCTTCAAGCCAAGTCAGAAAATGAGAGCAATAAAATGCCTTTCACAGTTTCTATTGTCTCTGGGAGCAACTCCTTAAGCTTGCTAAAGCTGTTTTCTGTGTCTTTTATCCCAAGAACCCTAGACTGATAGCATGTAACAATAAAAGAGGGAGGTAGCCAGCTTTTTAGAGATTGTTTGAGGGGGAAATGCCTCCACAGAAACATGTTAAAATCTCTCAAAAATCATCAAGACTTAAATAAAACGTTATCAGGGTTTTGCCAGTTCAAACCGAAGTGGAATAAGAAAGAGAGCATAGGATGAGAGACATCCAGAACAGATCAGATTAGAAGCCGTTCTGAGAGAAGAAACTAAATATTTAAATTAGAATTGTGCTGTGTACATCTTACAGTTATTCTTAGACAAGTGTATAAAGTTGCACTGAAAACATCCTTTACATATAAAACCCCTTCCTACTGTTATATTGATTTGATAATTCACAACAATGACTCTGATCTTTTCATAAAAACTTGAGAAATCCTCATAAATACTGGTGGAGGTAGATTTCTGGATTGGGTTGATGCTACTACTATTTCAATCAATATTTTTCTGTCTAAGGCATCAAAAACCAAACCAACCACTCTATACTTTGCAAGATTTTGCATAATTTCTGACTGGATATGCTACAGAATATATTCGGAAAAAACAAGTGTGAGAGACAGGGCCTATTGAGGACTGTTTTCTGTCAAATTTAGTGGCCAATCTAGTGCTATAGCCTCACTAAGAAAATAGCATTTAGAAGCAACAAGGCAGATCACAGCTCACTGAATGTGCCAGAGGAGAAATGGGTATAATGCCTGTGATGCAGGCTTGCACAACATTATGATCACCATCCCATAAAAATTTTTGCCTTATCTTGCTTATTTTACAACTTCTCTACTGTTCTTTTTATCAGCCCCAGAAAGTGTCTTTTGAATTTGATTCAATAAAATTGTTTAAATCTAATGCTGCTAACAGGAGGACTAAAGGATACAGTCACAATGTTTGTGCACAAACACAGAAATATGACAGTGTCTTGTTTTCCTTACAAATGTTTTTACAAATGCAGAAGAAGACATATATTAAAGCGGTTTATAAGACTTGTGAATATTTGTTTCATGCAGTTCTCACCAGAGACTCCTTTAAAAGAAAGCAAAGCAAAAGATAAGGCTAAAATATGCCCAAAAATCTACTATGTACCCTTCTACATTCAACTTTGTAGGCTCTGGTTTAAGGCAAAGTGTTAATACCTAATTAGTCATTTAGAATTTCGTAGATGGTTAGAAAAGACAGAGAGGTGAAAAGTGAATAAGTGAATCGGATTGTGTAGAAAAACTAAGAATAGCATACAGATCCAGATTGGTGCACTTCATAGCCTTTTATGTACATTCTATGCAGTGAATTTTACAAGTTTCTGTTTTAAACTTAACCACAGTCAACACAATATATTATTTACAGTTGCGATTGAACATAGAAGTGAAAGAAAATTGTCTTGTTTACAGGCATTTCATTACTGGGGAATAGTTCTCTTCATTTATTTATCCTGACTTAGTAAATAACTGAAATGATTTACTGTATTTAGAAATTATCCCAAGAAAAAATTGGAAAAAATCTGTCTAATCACAGTTGATGTGATTTATACAATGAATGTTTACCTATAATAAGATAAACAAGAAACTGTGTTTTATTATTATAAGAAAATAAACATTTAGAAATATATCTGAACTAATTGAATTGGACCATTTTGACCTATTTATTCTCAGTATTAACAATATTTCAACCACTAATCATAATACAACAAACAACAAAACTTTAAAGATAATTCTAATTTACAAATAACAAACTTTTTTATATATGGGTTAAAAAGCAAATGTTTATTATTTATAATTTTACTACACTAATAGGAATTATTTACTATTGGTGAGTTCAGGACAATTTTCAAATTACTGAATATTTAATCAAGTAAAATAATATTCTAAAAAAGTGTAAAGAAGAATGCAAATTGATAATATTCTGGGAATAAGCATAACCTATTAGTTTAAAGAAAAAAATTGGACTATATTTTTGTTTTGTTTTGTTTTGTTTTTTGTTTGTTTGTTTTTTTGAGACAGAGTTTTGCTCTGTCACCCAGGCTAGAGTGCAGTGGCAAGATCTCGGCTCATTGTAACCTCCACCTTCCAGGTTCAAGCAATTCTCCTGCGTCAGCCTACCTAGCAGCTGGGACTGTAGGAGCACACCACCCCACCTGGCTAATTTTTATATTTTTAGCACAGACAGTTTTTGACCATATTGGCTAGGCTGGTCTCGAACTCCTGACCTCAGGTATCAGCCGGCCTTTGCCTCCTAAAGTGCTGGCATTACAAGTGTGAGGCTCCACGCCTGGCCTGTACTATGTCATTCTAACTAGGAAGCATTAACTGAGAACAAATAGAGAATTATAAATATGAACATTGTTGCTGTTATGATAAATATGCCCACACTATGCTTAATGGAATTCAATTTTACCTTTAATATATATGAAACAAAAAGATAGTGACCTTTCTTATCCTCTGTAATCTTCATCCTCTGGGATAAACATATCATTGGGTGAAATATAGGGTTCATTAAATTTCTTCTGCCCTTAGGTATAGAATGACTGAGCAGTGAGGTGCATACACATGTAGGAAGTGTGTGTGTGTGTGTTTTTGTGTGTGTGTGTGTGTGTGTGTGTGTGTGTGTATTTGTGGTTGCATTTATTTGTCAGAGTTTACCCTAACTGCTAGTGATCTCTAGAAAACTAAATAGGCTTCTTTTTTTCTTTTTCAGAGCACATATACAGCAACTATAGGATTCTGCAGTTCTATACCTTTGCCTCAATCAATACTGTGGGTGTTTCCTAAAATCTCATCAAAAACCACAAAACATTTTGAAGGAAAGCTATCTTGTTCAGCTTCCCTTGAGTGTGATTTGAGTCCTTCAGGCTTGCCACATCTGCATATCTCTGTCCGGCAGCAGCCATCCCCTTCAAAGAAGATAGAAACATCAAAGAGCCCAAAAGCTCCAAAATAATCAGGAGGAAGGTGATTTTTAGGTCTCTGAATAGCATTAACTCACTTCTTTAAGAAATGCCACGGGTAGCATCTCTAGAGTCTTACCTAACTTAAAAATTATACCTACTTGAGGAAGAAAAAAAAAGACAGTGATTGCTGAATTTATTAGGGTGGTCTTCCTAACCTCAGAATACTTTCAAATAATTTTTCATGAATGCTAAAGGAACAAATCTAGGATAATGAGTAAATAGAAATAACTCCATTATTCTGCCAAATCTTGTTCAACAATTAGAAAAACTGAAGCATTCTTCTGGAAAATAACATCGGATTAGTTTGGAAGACTATGGTATATTTTCATTAATTTAAATTTATAATTAATTCTTAAAGCTCCCCTCAAATTTGAATTTATTATATTATTGCAGTTTTGTGTTCTAAATATTTGCTTGAATTGGTATTGCGCTTCACAATGTAGATTTTTCATTCAGACTCTTCAACTGTTGCTGAAAAATTATTGATGTCTGATGAAGATCTTGATTCTTTTACAGTTCTATATGACATAATCAGTATAGAATTTATAATTGTCGGTAAGGTACACTTAATAGAATTTTTAAAGCATTCTGGATTGTTCAGTGCATTTGAAATCACTACGTCATAGGTGAAAATTTTTATCAATTGGAGAATGTACTTCATTACTACAAATGTCACCTTTGAAATATCAAATTAAAATCTTTGGATAAATCATCATTTCTAACTCCTGTCCTCTCAACCAATTTTCTGCTTCTCCACCCCATCCCCCATCCTAATTTTTTCTTCAGAGGCAAGTGGTTATCAGTGTCTTCCTGAGGCTTACTAACTTTACTTTCTTCCCACATGTACCTTTTTATTAATTTTTTAACTTCCCTAAGCTTTGTTTTTCTCTCATAAGTAAAATAAGAATGACAACCCAATCATTGCTATGAGGATTAAGTAAGGCATTTGAAGCATGCAGCATGATATCTAACCCCTAATATTTGGTCAACAAATGAGCTAGTTATCCAATCAACCAAGGAGTGTTACATTTTTCTTTTATTTGTGTCTTGGTTCTGATGCTTTGTTTCTAACTCTATTAAAAACAAATTATTTTAAGCCCTTACTAGATCTCCTGCATTATTCTACTAGTTTGCTAACCAATCTATCTTTCGCTGTCCTTAATTGTTTATCATCTTTCTGAAGCAAATATCTGACTTTATCACCTTCTGCTTTTGTGTGGCTCTCCACCATCTATAACCATGGTCTTCACCTCCTCTCAAGATATTCGTATTCACTTCTTTATAAATTATATACATGGCTTACTATGTTGTAGAAGTTATAAAACATATACAAAATAGAAAATAAGATGAGATACAAATAATCAGAATCCATTTTTCTATGGGCATTCCAGTGAATAATCTTGTATAATCCTTGTTGGTCACATTCAAATTTAGAGACTCCTGATTGCTAGTGATTCAAAGTTCCTTAGTAAGCACTTACATCTTTATACCATATTCTCTTTGTCTTTCTCTACCTTTCCCTTAAACATTGTGTTCCAGCAATTTGGGATGATTCATGGTCTGTACATGCCCATCTGTTTCTATTCTGGGTAATTTTCCTACTTACTTTTCTGGAACACTCTCTCCTTGCTATAGGGGAGATCCGTCTTCATCCTTCAGTAACCTTCTGTTGCCCCTGCCATATGAATAATTTATTATTCTTTCCTCAGTATTATATCTTTATGTTATGCATACTCCTAAGGCTGTAAATTTTCCACATTATTTTAAATTATGTGTTTACTTATTTGGTCAACTTTCTAGATTGAATTTGTTAAAGGTAAGAACTTTTTTTCTCTGAATTCTCTGATAATTATAATTCAATAAACATGTATAAATTAAATCATTCAATACATATTTTTTAAACTAAATTGAACTATTTGTGAGATTTCCTACAATCATTTGCATGTTATTGTACACTCATACTTGACTGAATGCTGAACTCCTGTTCATTATTTAATACTCAGATCAAGTATTGACTCTATGATACCTCCTTTGAACTTCCAAGGTTCAAGATGGAGTTGATTTTTCTTTCTTTGAAGCATCCCTTTTTTCGTATTTACATATATAAGTACTTATCTTATTTGATTGAAAATATTTAATTTAGATATCTGGTTTACACCACCCTCTCAAAACAAAACAAAACAAAACAAAAAAACAGCTAACTTTATTCAGGGCAAAGGCAGCGTACCTAGTTTCTGTTTGTTTCAGTGATGATTTATTGATTGAATCAATAAACAAATAACCAGAAACAAATGATTAAATGAAAAGGCCACTAAGTGATAACTGAATAATTCAAAATTCATTGTTTCAAATGGTCTGATTTCTCTGTCCAAAATACTAAGAGTGTTTCAAATGTCCCACAAAATTTACTTAGAAAAGGAAAGTATTTTGATCTTCTGGAGTCAGGTGAACCTAAATTCTTAAACCTTGATATTATAACGTGTGCATAATACATTTTCAACATTTATTTCCTTAACGTGTGAATGGAACTCAGAACATACACATATTTGAGTTAGAAAATTGAACTAAGCAAACAAATAAAATTATGCAAAATTTGTTCTGTTAAAATATTAGCTTCAAATAAAATCATCATTAGTGAGATTCATTATAACTAATTATGTAATATTCTTATTCACTTAATCTAAATATGTTTGTAGTAGACACATCCATCCTATTGCCCGTTATAATTTTTAAAAGGCATATGCAAAAATGAGATTAATCTATAACCCAATGAGAAATATATTACAACATAATGCTGTTCAACCTTTTTTTCTCAAGTAGCTATAAAAGTGGCCACTGTGGCCGAATGCCATATTTCTTAACACGCTATTGGTCATGTCTCATATAATATTATAGTTCCTGGTGGGCACTTTAAACTTAACTAAAATGTACAGTTTTCTACCACTTAGAAAATAAATCTGACATGCTATAATTCAAATATAAGCACCCTCCTGGTGGCCATCAATAATTGATGATGCAGAGATAAAGGTCTTTTTTTTCAAATTGCACCTGGTGAAGGACTATTATCTGGTAAAAACTGATGATTTACTAAATTCAGCTACCTCATTATTTTATCCTCAACATACAAGAACTTACTGCTAGTATTCTAGTATCTGAACATATGTTGATGTATCAGGTTGCTGCCTTGGGGTGCATCAAGTTTAAAACCACTCTTTGGCCAACTGACTTAACTCTTCAGTTCCTCAATTTGCTAATCTATAAAAGAGGATGATAAGCAAAACTTTTCTCATAGATTTTTGTGGAAATTAAATGATGGATTTATAGAAAAGGACGTATTTATTAATTTCTATATATTGACAGCACTGAATTCAAATCACCATGCTTGTTTGCATTAAGTAGCAAGTGAATAGAAGAGAAAGTAATTCTAGGTTGTTTATATCAGATACATGTTTAATGCATTTCTCCACTAATGAACAGTCACAGACCTTGAATCTTAGACTCTGATTAATGGCTTTTGAAAACTGCAATTAACATAGTTAAAACTTTGATGAATAGGTCTACAGTTATTTTCCTCTGGATTGATTTATTGTTAGATTTTTGAAGATGCTGGCCTCCTGAGACCTCATAGTCTAGGGTGATAGGTGAGATTTGTCAAATCCTGATCTCCTTCCCCATGGAAGAAGATTAGAGATGCCCAAGACAAAAGGACATTGTGTCCAGACTTTGAGCTACTGTAGCATGAAGGAGCTACTGTAGCTACTTTAGCAAATCAGAAGGGAAGGCAAGAAAGCAAATGGGAAGTAACAGTGACTGGATATTGGAACAGAAAGTTTGACTGGCCATGGATTGCTGCCAAACTTGGTGGGTAAATTGTACATTTTTCTTTAAAACCAGCAAAATATCATGGCTTTTATAGATGTGGATCATGAATATAGCCAGGGGTGTATGGTAATGAAATTACCATACAAAATATAGTTACATGTCCCTGATGTCAGAGAGAAGGTGTACAGCCCTATTTTATTTCCCCTTGGGAAACAAGTCACTCCTCAAAGAAGTTTCATTGCTGGATTGATGTCTGACAGGCAAAATAGATGCTATTCCATGATTTATCTTCTCACTTCTGAGTCTACACTGACACATCCATTAGCACACATTCATTTTGCCTACTATCAATCAATTAGTGCTTCATTCTCTTAAAGACCAGCACCTCCAACATGTAGGCTTAATCCTATCTCCTCCTACCTTTGTAAAGGTCCTTTCAGGAAAGAATAGGTAACTGCGTCAAATGTTGCTGATACATTTAAGAAAATATATAAGAAATGTTTCTTTCTGTGAAATCATACTTTCCTAGTTTTCATCCTGATTCTTATATTGGGCCTTACTGAAATCTTCTTTGGTCTCTTTCTTACCCAAGTTTATGGAACTTTCTCTGTGTTTAGTCTTGAGTCTCCTTACTATACATCATCAATTCCTGCAATTCTTTATACCTTGGCACATCTTGCCAAGCATGTGCACCTTACCACCTACTGAATATTACTATATTGATTGTTTTTCTTGTAATTTAAATAAAGTGTCAGACCATTGTGATCAATCTTCAACAACTCTCCCTACTCCAAAATGCTTTTTCTTTGTTCCTAACTGCAATAACTGTCAAAAACATCATTGCTTGCTCAATCTAGAGAGCCAGGAGTCATTCTCAAGTTTTTCTTCTCTTCCCTCACAAATCCATCACAAATCCTTGTTACTCTACTAGAGAAAAATCTTACTTCATCCACTTTGGTTCTACACCACTGCCATTAAATTTTAAAAGTTACCATCATCTCATATATGTGCAGTCTTGAATTGCTCTATCTACTTTCACTCTTGCTTCCATCTAATTCATTCTCCAACTAGAAGTAATAACTAATGTAAGACATGAATTTGAACATGGCAGTTTTCTGCTAAAAATGTCTAAGGGGATACTTATTATATTTGAGAAACAGAAGTATCCAATAATTTAAATGACTATTAAGATTTTTTTTAAACTGGCACTCTATTTCCCAAGTTTCAATATAATCCCCTATAAACTCCCACCAAATAATACTTATCTTTGCCTCATTGTTTCCTCTTATTGGCATTTTTTGAGGACCCTCCAAAAATTAGATCCTCTATAATCTTCTCTCATAATACCTGTACTTTTGTTTCATAGTTCAATCATAGTTTGTTATTATGTATTTGTATAATTATTTGATTTATTTACAAGTCTTTGAATGTGATTATATTTGGTTTCTACTCTACTGACATTTTCTTCAAGATGGTATTTTGCTTAGTTTCCAATTTCAACATAATTGTCATTAATAAATATTTTTTGAATTAACAAGTAAAACAAATTACAAGGACAAAACTAAAATACACTATTCAACTATGCACTCCCATAGTTTTCTTTATCGCAAAACTTCGTTTGCTATTTCTCCTTGGTTTTACCAATCCTCTTGTCTGTGTCTTATTATTGATTGCTCCCTCTAAGACTACATTTTTGAATAATAGGACATTTTAATGACTATATTTACATGATGCTAAGTGTTTGAATTTGATGTTTGTCAATAACTGCTTTAAGCATCAAGCTCTATGTAATTGCAACAAATCTTTGTCAACTCATTTCTACAGAGATTTTTTACCTTCTATTTATTCTATAAAATGCTTTCTGTCATTTTACTTACTAATCACGTCTCGTTCATCTGAGTGCTATGTTCTGTGCATTTCAAGACACTATGGAAATACAGAAGGCAATGAAATTATTTATGTTTGGTGTCTAAGCTCAAGATGACTCTCCCCACCATGGAGTAAAATAGGAATACGATACAACGTCCTTAATCTGAAACAGCTGAGGATTATAATAGAGCTCAAGGATGCCTTAAATATTTTGCACTTATTATCATTATACAAGTAAAAGCCATGAAAATGGGATTTTAAAAAACGGCTTCTCAATTATTATCTTTGGTTGGTTTTCTGTTCTATGTCCTCTTATATCTGTCTTAGTTTTGTTTGTGCTGCTATAATAAAAAATACCATGGACTGGGTAGTTTATAAAAAAGAAAAGTTTATTTCTCGCAGTTCTGGAGGCTGAAAAGTTCAAGGTCAATGTACTATCAGGTTCAGTGTCTGGTGAAGGCCTGGTCTGTGCTTCCAATGTGGCACCTTGTTGCTGTGTCATCTGCAGGGGATTTGAGGGGAGAACACTGTGTCTTCACATGGTACAAGTGCAAAAGGGAGAAAAGAGTCACTGTATGAAGTCTCTTTTATAAGGACCTTAATCTCATTGATGAGGAAGGAGGCCTTACGACCTCCTCAAGGCCCTAACTCTTATTACTATTGCACTGGAGATTCAGTTTCAATATGAATTTGGTAGGGGACACAGACGTTCAAAAACATGGCAATCTCTTTATCTGATCTTTATAAAATATATCTATTAGTTAGACTCCAATATATCTTTGGTTAGAAATTCCATATTCTAGTGGATACATAGACATGAAATCTGACTTTAGAATAATGTTGACAGTCCAGTAGTTATTTTTCTAGGTAGATTTGTCTTCTGATGAATGTCTGAACATTTACCCTTCATATTATCTCAACTTTTTGCCTTTACACAATATTATTGATAATTATTTCTACTTCCATAAAATACTTATGTCTTTAATTTACTCTTACCATTATCACAATTACAAATTCTAATGCAATTGCATTTTAACTTTTCCTAAATTAATTAAAATGTCACAATATACTTAATAGACTACATAATATAAACAGAATTTTTCACAGATAAGAAACAATGATTACTTATTTTACAATCCCAAGCATCAGTCTTAGTACCTGTCATAAAAGATAGGCTCAATAAACATTGATTGAATGAACAAAAAAAAAACCAATTTTAAGCAGTTATTCAGATAATTTTTTATTCTCACAAAACAACTTTATTTTTATATTTATTTTTGACAATGGAAATTGCTCTCTTGCTGAGTGTAACACATCCACAGTTACCACTAAATTATTGATTTTTATATCATTTCTGATGATACATTCTTTATAATATCAAATTACTCAGGAAAAGTAACGTTACTGTAGTTTTCACAAAGCAAATGTACTTGGCAAACATTTCCCTTTTCTTTATTTCAGCGACTCATGGACTGAATAAAATAAAATGTTCTATTACTCTCCCAATTATATCAAAAGCACACTTTTTGTTTATAATGCAAGCTTTCTTTGAAACATAACAAATTTTGAAAAAAAATCTTTATTTTCCAAGTTAATAATTCTGATAAAAAATGTTTAATTTTGACATTTAGGCCACTCTTAGTGGTATAAGGTTGATGAACATCTGACAGTGCTGTAAAAAGAATGCAGTTCACACTAAAATCACTAAAATGAAGATTTATATATACATCATAACATTACTCCTCCTGTATCATAATGATAAGTTCTGAAACTTACAATTCAGAACTTATGAAAGAAGAATTCTTTTCATTTTTTGATATCCCTTCCGTATGAAGAGAATTCAATTAATGTAACATGACTGTCCTCTCTCTTCTCTTTATCCCTTAGGAGGAATACAATATCCACCGGAGTTATGTTTGTTAATTCTCAATTTCTGAAAGCAATCAGAATTTGCAAAGCAGGCTTAAACTAAATAAATGACCAAAAAAGAAGAGAAAATAATGAAAACAGAAAAATAAAGATTTTTCAGAGAGAAAGGTAAAATGACTTGAGGTATTAAGGTGATAAAATCAGCAGCATGTATGTTGTTTGTGAACGTATAAGGGAGGAATTGATTTGGAAGTTGGACTTCAAGCTTGAAAGAAAATACAAAGAAGTGGTTTGGTTAGAAAGGAAATAAAATAATTTGAGACAAATAAAGTTTGAGATATTTGTGAGGCATCTGGCAAATATGTTTTACAGGGGATGTGAGTCTAACATTCAGGGATAAAGTTCTAGGCTGGAATACATAGTTTTGCAATAACCAACAAATAAATGGTAGTGAAAATTATGTCACTGGATGAGAATGCCAAGGTATGATAAAGGGAGTTGAGGAGGAGCCTTGCAAAAATGTGGGAAAGATAGAGAAGGAAGAATCAGAAAAGGAAACAGAGGATGTAATGGTAGAGAAAAAAATAGGAGAGAATAATGCAATTAAAGAATCTATACTTTTGCACAAATACAGAGGGCATGAACAAACATACTCAAGTCCATCCCAGATAATTAATTATATGATTCTACAGTAAGGCATAATCCAATAGACATATTCATATTTCCATGGTGTCATTTTTGAATTTAATTCAGAATTTAGAAAGAATGTATAAAATAAGCCATCCTGAAACTGTGTTAAGTTTAAAAGAACCTTTATGTCTATCCTAAATAATACTTGAAAATAATTTTAAATAAAGAAAGTTCTACTTAGTTTACAAAGTCTATTAATGTATTTGAAAGCAAACTCATAGAGCATGTAACCTACAAGAATTATTTCCTTGAATTGTGATTTTTCCCCTGTTAAATAATTTTTAAAGATATTTACTTATTCTTTCATTCATTCACTTATTTTTTTAGAGACAAGGCCTCCCTCTGTCATCCAGGCTGGAGTGCAGTGGCACAGTCACAGCTCACTTCATTCTCCACCTCCTGGGCTCAGGAGATCCTCCCAGCTCAGCCTCACAAGTAGCCAGGACCACAGGCACGTGCCACTACACCTGGCTAATCTTTTTAACTTTTTGTAGAGAGGAGGACTTGCTATGTTGCTCAGGCTAATCTCTAACTCTTGGTCTCAAGCAATCATCCCACCTTGGCTTCTCAAAGTGCTGATATTAAAGGCATGAGCCACCAAGCCTGGCCTTGCTACATAATTTTTGAAGTCCCTTTACCATACACTGGAGAGCCTTGAGGATATGTTGCGAGTGTTCTGAGTCAATACATCATTTAAGAAGAAGCATTTAGCTGTATTTAAAGTTTATTTCTGCCACAGTTAAATATTAAGCAACTCATTTGGATGTGAGAGCATGGATTCCTAAAGTAAGTTTATGTCACACTATGAACTTTTTACTCAGTGTGTGCATTTTGGCAAATGGCTCATGGAAATGTTTTCATGACTTATTTTCCTCTCAAAATGGAGGTATAATGGTAAAAATATTAGACTGAGAGTTAAAAAAACTAGAGTCAAATCCACACTGTATCACTGTCACTCTCTATAATATGGTAGAGAAACCACTTACAATGGTGAACTCTCTTTAAAGTGGAAATAATGCAATGATCTATGTATTTTATATATCATATCCATTAAAAATGAATATACTTCTTTCAAGAACTCCAATGATTCAAGTATGCTATATTGTTAAAAGAGGTACTATATTGCTTAAATATATATAGAGAGGAATGCCTTCACAGCTATGTAATATTAATGTAGAGGAAAGCTCATATATTCAGTTGGTTGGTAGTTTTAGGTAGTTCAAATGGAGAATTGTATCCATTATTTTTATAGTTAATGAAAAACAGACACTTTCCTCAATCCTTGTGAAGTTTTAAAAATAAATTCTACATATTGTATTATTATCTGTAAAGGTAACTATGATACATTTTGTTACTTTGTTGGCTTGACTTTGCCTGTCATTGAGTAAATACATATGAATGTACATATTGTTCATATCTTTACATCTTTACATTGTTTGGCTGTTTGCTTTTTTTTTTTTTTTTTCAAATGTCCCAGCCTGTTTATGAGGATTCTGGAGTGCTAAAGCTTTAACTGCTGCCTGGCAATGAAATAGAATATAGGACGATCACTCTTACTTTTACCTTGGTTTATTAGGATTAAGAGCAATACATTCTGCTAATTTATCAGTATTAAAGTCTACCTTTTTTGCATGCTGTGAATGTAGTTGACTTACTGAACAATACATCTCAAGTAATTTTATGGAAGTAAATTGTCTTTGTTGAATAAGAACGGACATTGCTATTTATCTGTGATTTTTGCTAAGGATATTTGCTAGTCTGATAAAATATAAGGCACTCTACAAAATTCTTTTGGGGTATTAGAATTATGGAAAGAACCAAGGTATATGGAAATGGATATCCGAATTATTAAAGGTGCAATAATAGGTTTTTTACTTTGCCAGTTTATTTCTACTTTTAGTCATGATGACAGATTCTTGATTACTATCCTAAATTAATCTTTGTTAGTTGTTTAAAACATTAACTTGAGAATTGAACTAGATTTCTACCTTTCTTAAAATGTAGACTTATAGCAGTTTCAACATATTTTTAAATGTTCTATTTGTTTTTTCTTAGCACTATTCTGTAGAAATCCTACTTTCTGGAGAAAATTGTTCCACACATTAAGATGCCACATGACTCATAAAAAAAATTACCTTACCCAAAGCTGGAAAAGTTTACAGCAAAGGCTTCAGGGCTTACCCTTGGGAAAAAGAATAAAAATGTAGAAGGAATTTTTCACTACATAATATTCTTTGAACATGCTTGTAATTAACCAAGTTTGGATATTTTAAGATACTGTGCTATGCTAATCTATAGTGGCAAAACATTAAAATTAATGACATAGAAATGCTGTGAAACAAATTTTTGTAATTCATGCAGTATTTGTCAATCAATTCTTTGTCATTATTCTGAATGATGAAAAAATCTCATATAAAAATATGAAATTATAAATATAAAGAAAATTCTTTCAACCTAATATTTATGTATGTCAATATATGTCTTGGAGACAGAGACCCAAAACCATAACCAATGCTTTTGCTATGGGTTGACAAAAGACGTGCAGTTGACCATGAAGTACTTTACAGAGACAGTAAAGAATAAAAGCTTAATGATCAATGTAAAGAAGAAGAGATTCACTGACAGCAAGGAAATCATTCAACTTGACAGTTTTTCGCAGATAAAGCAGCTTAAAAACACTCTTAGTAAATCTTGTTGGGTAAGCAGCTCAATATCTATCAATCTTTAGAAAAGGGTTACATAAAGCCTCCTGAGATATATATATATATATATATATATATATATATCAGGAGAGATATATATATATATATCAGGATATATATATATATATCAGGAGATATATATATATATCAGGAGATATATATATATATATATCAGGAGATATATATATATATATCAGGAGATATATATATATATATCAGGAGATATATATATATATCAGGAGATATATATATATATCAGGAGATATATATATATATATCAGGAGATATATATATATCAGGAGATATATATATATATCAGGAGATATATATATATATATCAGGAGATATATATATATATCAGGAGATATATATATATATAATCTTCATACTATATATATATATAACTCATACATATATATATCTCCTCCTACATATATATATATAACTCCTCATACATATATATGTGTGTGTGTATATATATATATATATATAGAGAGAGAGAGAGAGAGAGAGAGAGAGATCTCTAAGGAAGAAATACATCTCAACCTATACTTATGAGGACAGCATTGCCTTACTAACAAGATCTGAGCTGGGCACACAGTGGCTTATGCCTCTACTCCTAGCTACTGGGGAGGCTGAGGCAGGGGAATCTCTTGAGGCCAGGCTGGACAACATAGTGAGATCACATTTTTGAAAAAAAAAGGAAACAAAACAAAGCAAAGCAGCAATCTGCTATATTAAAAGAAAATTGCAGACCAGTAGGCTTCATAAACACAGACCAAAACTGTTTAATAAAATATTAGGAAATTAATCACATGTATGTATAAAATGGGTGCTACTTCATAACTAAGTGCTGCATAGTAAAGGGATTAGAATGGTTCAAACTTCAGAAAACAATTAATGTAATTCACCATAGTCACAGACTAAAAAAAAAAAAAAAATCAATGAGTACCTCAACAGATGAAAAAAAGCCATTTGACTAAATTAACATTCATTGTGGATAATCCTCATTACACTGGGAATAGAAAGGAACTTGAAACTGGTAAAGGGAATATCGGAAACCTGCATTTAACATTATTCTTTACTGTAAATGATAATGATTTCTTTATAAAATCACAAACAATTCAAGAACGTATACAACTTGCCACTTTCATTCAACTTTTACTAAACAAGTATGATATGGCAGTGTAATAGGGCCAATACATAGTTTATATGACACTATTATACTAGAAAGTGCAATATAGCAAAGTAAAGAACAATAGATTGTTTATAGAATTGAAAGGAAAAAAAGAAACAAAGTTGTCTTCATGTATTGACTACATGAATTGTCTGTAGGAAATCCTAAAATACTAACCCAAAAAGTCACCAGAACAATTATATGAGTTTAGCGAGGTCTCAGAATAAAAGGTGAATATATTAAAATTAAATGTTTTGTTATAGGCTAGCAATGAACAGTTAGAAATTTAAGTTAGAACTAAATGTATATCAAATGATGAACAGATAAATTGTGGTATATTCATATGGTGAGATAGTATTCAGCAAGCCATGCAACTGATTTATGCAACAATATCAATGAATATAATAATAGCATTATGCTACGTGATGATAGAGGTCAGAAGAAAATAAATACAGTTTATTTTAAAATATGATATCTAGAAAAGCAAAACTACAGGGACAGAATCAGATCAGTGGCTGACAAGGGCTGGGTGAGGAAAGGAGATTCACTACAAAGTAACAAGAAGGAATATTTTCAGGTTGATGGAGATGTTTTCTATCTTGATTATGTTGGTGGCTCCTCACTGTGTACATTTGCCAAAACTTATCAATTTGTAAATATAAAATTGATAAATTTTAACTTATATAAGTTATTTCTTAATAAAACCTGACAATAAAAAAAATTAGAAAAAAGTTAAAAAAATTGAGCAACTTGATATAACTTTACTACTTAATATATGGACTATGCATTCTACTTTATCTGTTACAGAATTTTTGTCAGATTCATAATATAGCCTTTTATGTGCTCCTTGGATATTTACTTATGTTTTCTGTGAACCCATAGTCTTCTAGGATGGTGTTTGCAATTTGTAGGGGAAGAGGAAGGGCTGGTGGTAAACCTTAGGTCACGATTGGATTGTATCTTTCACATCGAGTTTAGAAATCTTCATATTCCTCCTCACTGGATATTGCTTTTATGTAAGAATGATAATGTGTGCTTGTAATCACCAAGCAGACAAACTGTGAATGGAGAGCTAAGGGAGAGACTTGTTGTGGAATCTACTTGTTGTCTGATCTCTGGTTCCAGCTGATTAGTGCTGCTGTCCTGCTTGCCCAGAACAGTCTCTCTCTCTCTCTCTCTCTCTCTCTCTCTGTCTCTCTCTCTCTCCCCCCTTCCCCCCACCACCTTTTATTGGTAGGTGGTTAGGTAATGATCTGCCAATGGCAGTGCAAGAAAGATAAATGAATCACCAGTATAAAATTCTTCCCCAAATATCGCCAAACTTTCTATGACATCTCCAGAATTATATTATGAGACAGAGCTAGTGGATCATATTACTTCACTTTTTTCTTGAAAAGAAACTGTACAAGCCCTTGATTGGAAAAAAACACTGTTGAAATTGGGTTAAACTCCTACTGTAGGGAGGTTAGCTTTCATTATAATAAGATTGTTGAAGCATTGTGTACTGATATGACAAGGTAAATAGTCTCTAATAAACTTACTCACCTATCTTAAGTATTTAATATTCCTCATATTACTTTCTGTGGTTCAGAATATTTTAGAAGAATTTAAAGAAGCTAATAGGATTTAAAGATAAAACTCAAACTATATTGCAAAGATAGTGTTATTAGAATTTTGTGACTAATTTGCTGTGCAATAGGGAAAGTGTGGAATTCCCGAAAGAAGTCTAAGCACATATATTCTAAAGTCTGGAGTCCTTTCTTATGTAAAATGGTTGTTAATTAATTAAAACATCTGCCTGACAGTGACCTCTATTTCTCTTAAGTCGGATCTCTTAGCAAAGCAAATTTTATCATTCCCTAGACTCCTGACTGGTTTTAAAATATACTCCTGTACTACCACAGCCACATCTTTTTACCTGGCTTTAAGTCAGAATATAAAATACCATACTTAATAATTTCACAAATTCAACACATTTTTCTTTTTTTCTTTTCAAGGCTCTCAATATTACCATGACCTTTGCTAAAATAACTTAACCTTTCCTCTAAACAGAGTATCTAAATGAGTTCGTGCTACCTTTCTTATATATAAATAAAGTCTTCTTTGTCCCAAACCTGTAACTATACTATGGAAATAATACACTAAGGAACCTCAGCATTCTTTTTCATTATTAACAGATAAAATGCAGCACATTGAAATAGATATCTTTTTTTTTTTTTGAGGTGGAGTCTTGCTCTGTCTCCCAGGCTAGAGTGCAATGGCACAATCTCGGCTCACTGCAACCTCCACCTCCCGGGTTCAAGCGATTCTCCTGCCTCAGCCTCCGGAGTAGTGGGATTACAGGCACCTGCCACCATGCCCAGCTAATTTTTGTATTTTTTAGTAGAGACGGAGTTTCGCCATGTTGGCCAGGCTGGTCTCAAACTCTTGACCTCAGGTGATCCACCCACCTCGGCCTCCCAGAGTGCTGGGATTACAGGCGTGAGCCACCACGCCTGGCCATATTCTTCTTTTTACAGTGTGATGCTTTGAGATTTATTTTTTCAAAGCTCAAAAGCATCATTTGAAAAGTTGCTTCTTTACTCACCTAATTGTGAATATTATTCCTTCCTTCCAATCTACAATACAGGCAGATTTATTTACATTCTTGTGATTGAAGCCACATAAGATTTTGATTTCAGGACTAAGGTTATGTCTACATGTGTCCTGTAGATTCTAGGTTACGATTAAATTATTTCTGCCACCTTAAATGATTCTATAGTATCATTAAAATGTGACTAAATTTCAGAATTAGAGAAATAGACAATGAAGAAACAATACTTAGAATTTTAAATCTTTGTAATAATCTTAATTTTCAATTTTTTTGAAGTTTCAATAAATTCTCTGCTAACAAAGATAATGCTTATAATTGAAAACACTGTCAGTGGTATTATAGGAGAAAGTCAGGTGAATTATAAAATAAATTTACTTCTACTAAATTTAATTTTAATAAAATGTCTTAAGTATACAAGAAAACATTAAACATGTATGAGTGACTACTGGGGAAGAGATAGAAAATTAATTTAATGTTATATTTTTAAATTCCCAAGGACAAGCCTCTAGGCTGCCAAGACACAAGAGATTTAGGTCAGAAAAGACTGTCCCCTTTCATCAGTGGGAAATCCCAATGTGAGATTTTAACCATGTCTCCATGGTTATTGGGATATCCCTTAGATCCAACACATTGAATCACCCTTAGTGGATTATATCAAAGCTGGCAAATTAAGACTCTGAAATGATTTCTGAATTTTCTTTAACAACAACAAGATAAAGGCCTTTCATTTTAGAATATCAGTTGTTTGTTCAATTAGAACACAACGTGAATAAATCCCATGACCTTGGATTGTCAATGCCATGAGACTGTGTCCATTTTAAAAATGAATATTATAAAATATTATATATAGAACAGTGCAAATCAAAATTAGACCTTGAGATACTTGAAGGTGGGCTGGGAAGCAGTGAACTCTGAAATTAAATTGCCTGAATCTGAAGTCATTTTATCCCTAATTGTCATGTGAACTTGTGAAAATTACTTAATCTCTCTGTATTTCAATTTAAAGTACTATTAATTTTAAGGTCTATACCTGGTAAAAAGTAAGATGATAAGGAATGTTCTATTATTTAGGTTAATAGAATTTACAGATTATGTATGAATCATTTGTACAGTTGTCATGTCGCTTACTGTTTCTTACACATAATAAGTTTAATATAATTTCAAAACAAAAATTAAAATGAGTTCTGTAAGAAATATTTTCTAAAATTAATAATTTGGTTTACTTGTAAGATTTTTTGTTATAGTGAGCAATTTAAATGCTTTTCAAAAATACTTCAAAATAAGTAGTGTACAGTCAATTGGCCAAGCTACATATAGCTTATTATTAAAATTCTACTAGTTCTTATGCACTGGTTGGGAGTCTGGAAGAATAGTGGTATTCACACACACACACACAGACACACACCACATGCATATATACATATATTATGTGTGTGTGTATATATATGTGTGTGTGTGTAAATATTTATTTAGTCCTCACAAGAATTTCTCAATTCAATTCTGTTTAATTGATGACACCATTTGAACCCTACAAATGTTAAGTACTTTCCTAATGTTTCATAGCAGTTAGTGAAATAACGTGAATTTAAAATCAATGCAATCTAACTCTAAAGTCCCTGCTATCAAATATTTTTAAATATTACACTTTCCACCTCATAGATAATTTACACAAATGGAGGTTTCGAGCAAAGAAAACTGGCACAGGTTTTGACTAAAGTAAGTTACTGAAAGGAAGGAAAAAGTAAATCTTATCCAAAGTTTAATTTTCACAAGTTGGTAGTAGAGCCAGAATGCAAACTCAAATTCCATGTCTTTTCTATTCGATCCTTATACTTTATTTACCTCATACATATATATACACACACACACACATACACATACATATATACATATATATACACATACATATATATACACATACATATATGTGTATATATACATACGTATGTGTATATGTATGCACATACGCACATTATCTCTCATATATATGTATATATACATACATATATATGTGTATGTATATGTATGTGTATATATATAGGCACATACACACATTTTCTCTCATAGATTTCAACATTACCTTATTAGGAAAATTCTAGTATAATCTCCTTTTTATATTTGAGGTAAATAAAGCATGGAAAGGACATGGAATTTGAGTTTGCATTCTGGCTCCACTACCACCTTGTGGAAAACTTAAACTTTGGATAAAATTTACTTTTTCCTTCCTTTCAGTAAGTTACTTTAGTCAAAACCTGTGCCAGATTTCTTTACTCAAAATCTCCATTTGTGTAAATTATCTATGAGGTGGAAAAGTGTAATACTTAAAAATATTTTATAGCAGGGACTTTTGAGTTAGATTGCATTGATTTTAAATTTACTTTATTTCACTAACTGCTGTGTAACATTAGAAATGTACTTAACATTTGTAGGACTCAAGTGGCCTCATATATTATATGTGTATATATGTATATATGTATGTATATATGTGTATATATATGTGTGTGTATGCATACACATATATATGTGTATACATTAACAACTATGCCTGCCACATAATAAGTATTCAATAAATAACTACTGATATATCTTTAAATTTTAATTATACCCTGATTTATAAATTGACTTTGCTATAAAATAGCTAACTTTTTAAATTCAGAAGCTATTCTGAAAGATGTCATTTTTACATTGAAACATATTTATGTACTGATTTGATATGCATATGATAAGCTGCACTGAGGGAGGGAAGCAAAGGAGGACATACATTCTGGGTAGCAGTCTGTGTGTCAGTAGCATCAGGAACAACAGAGATATCTGAAGAAAAAAAAAGCAGCATCTCACCCCCAAAAGAGTCCAGATACACTGGGCAGTACAGTCCAGAAACATATGCTCTTGAAGGATGTGTACTGGAGTGGAAAGAACAAGGGTAACATTGTTTTATTACATTTAAGGTACGCTAAAAAAAATGTGGTAGGGAAGATGAGAGCCAAGTGAAACCAGTCATAGAGTTGTCAAGCAGATCTGAGAGATATTAGGGTGAAGGTGGTTGGGAAGGCAGAACAGGACCAAGTAACAGGGTGTGGACAGAATATTGATATTTGTGATAGCAGGAACTGACATAGAAGCAGACAAATGGATCCAGAGTTTGAAATGGCTCAGTTTTCATTCAATATAGGATGACCAGCTTCAATGGTGGTACAAGGTTTAAGAGTCTCATAGCCAATTTGAACAGGATGTGATGTTTCCTAAGTCAGAATTGGAAATGAATGAGTGAGGAGGGGTGGCAAGACAAGTGCTTAGAAAATAGTAAGTAGCATAAAATGGTAACTACAAACTATGTGGGAGAAAGTGTAACTTTAAGAATGAGAACTACAATCATTAGTCAGGAATAGGAAATAAAATATAATCAGATACAATTTCTGGAAAGACCTGAGGCAAGGAATCCAGAACCACGACTATGAATGGTCAACTTCCAATTTGAACAAATTAAGGTGAACAAATGCCCCGGTCTTCCTAGAAATTTCAGGTTTTAGAATTAGAAGTCCTATGTCCAGGAAAAGCCTTCAGGCTCAAACAAACTATGTTGATTGGTCATCCTAAAATTATGACTAATAGACAATACAGAAACATGTATGGTAGCATAAAGACAAAGGCATGCCCTGGCCAAAGCCAAAGAACATCTGGTACAAAAGTGCCAGTGATAGAAATATTTCCTCTGTAAAAGAATTATGCCAGAAATTGGGACTGAAGTTGATTCCAGTTGTGAATAGAAGTACTTGTTTGTGCAAGAGTTTATTTACTTGTTCATTCATTCATTTATATTCCAAAGATTAAGAAGGCATAGGAATGAATGTCTCATGAACATTCAAGAGATGGGTAAGCAAGTGAGAAAAAACTGAGTGAGACACCAGATTGAAAAGCCAGAAACTAGTAAAAAATATATATCTGAATTTAAGATCAGAGATATTTTTAAAATTAGTATTTGGACAAATCTATAGAACTATATAACCACAATCATAATCAAGATATAGAATATTTCTAACATCTCAAGATAATTCCTTAAGTTTGCTCACAACAGTCCTTGCAAACTTTTCTAGAATTCATGTAAGTGAAAACACACATTCTGATATCTATTTTTGCATAACAAGCCATCTCAAATGTCAATAACATATAACAATAACAATTATTTATATCACTAACGAATTTGGGCAGAGCTCTATTTGACCACATCTGGGAAGACTTGAAGATCCTCTGGAATCTGGAATCATCAGAATGTTCTCTTCCTCTCTTGTCTGGTAGTTGAGGCTGGCAGATGGCTAAAATTTGACTCTAACCTTGTGATAGGAGTGTCAAAGCTTTTGCAGGCACGTTTTAACAGACACAGGACTCTTTTGGGTCTGGCTTTCTTTTGTTCAGCAGAATACATCAGAAATTCATCTATTTTTCTGTGTGTACATAATTGGCTCCTTTTAGTATTTTATTTCACAGATAAGACACAATCTGTTTATGCATTCATTTGTTGATGAATATCCAAATTGTTTCTAGCCTAGGGTTTTTATGAATATAGCTACTATAAGACTTACACAAATATTTTGTCTGATTTTTTTTATTAAATAAATATAGTAAATGTATGCAGTAAATGTCTCCTGAGTCATATATTAAATGTATTTTTAACCTTATAAGAACTGCCAAATTGTATTCCCAAATGGTTTACCATTTTGCGGTTTCATCAACAATGTATGCGAGTTTCAGTTCCTGCACATACTTCCCAGAACTCAGTATTGTGGATGTTTAACAGTATCTAATTGCGATTTTCAGTTTTGTTTTCATGAAAACTCATGATGCTGACTGTTTTTCACCTACTTTTGGCTATCTTCTTTTTTTAAATGTCTGTTCAAACCTTTTGCCAAACTTTTAATGGTCAGTTTCTCTTATTATTAAATTATAAGGTCTTTGCATATTTTGGATACTAATTATTCGTCAAATAGAAAATGAAAATGAAAATATTAAAACAGAAAACATTTTCTTCCAGTCTGTGATTGTCTACACATTTTAATGTTATCTTTGGTGATTAGAAATTTTTCAATATTGATAGTCTCATTCATTTTTTATTTTGAATTTTGCTTAATTCTGATCTGAAAAATTCCTGATAAAACCAATATGGCAATAATTTGCCTTTATATTTTCTTCTAGAAAGCCTACAGCTTGAACTTTTTATTTAGATATAATATTCTTTTCAAAATAATCTTTGTATATGGTGTGAAGTTGATCATTTTGAGGTTCATTTTTCTCATATGGATATCCAGTTTTGTCATCATCATTTAAAGAAAATATCATGATTTTATTTGAATTTCTTTGGCACTGTGAAAACCACACACACACACACACATACATGCACAAACACACATTATTTTTTGATGCTCTAGTTTATTTCATTGATTTGTACATTTCTTTATATGTTTACTCTTACACCAGTACCACACTGTACAAGTTAAGGTAGTTGAAAATTAACTATTAAATAGTGTTTAAAATTGTTTTTGGCTGTTCTAGATCATTTCCATTTCCAAATAAATTTTAAAATCGACTTGCCAATTTCTACCAAAAACAAAATTCCAACCAGCTTTTGATTGGGCTTGTGTTGAATGTCTAAATCAATTTAGAGAGAATAGAGATAATGTCCCATTAATGTATTGCTAATTTTCAAATATTTGAGGATTTTCCAATTGTTTTATTTTGCTTATTTATAATTTAGTTCCATTTCAGTTAGAACATATATTCTATATGATGTTAATGTTTTAAACTTTATTGAGAGTCGTTTTATGTCCCATCTTTGTGAATGTGCCACATGGACTTGAAAATAACATAGAAGTGTCACTGTGGAGTAGAGTCTTATATATATGTCGAATAGGTTAAGTTTGTTGACTGCAGTGTTCAATTCTTCTGTATCATACTGATTTTTTGTCAACCCATGATCTCATTTTCTGAGAAGAGTGTTGAAATTCAAACCAAACTGTCATTTGTGAGCTCTATCACTTTTTGTTTCATGTATTTTGAATTTGTTGGTACATAAACATTTAGTATTTTTATGTTTTATTTATACATAGGCTATTTTTTTCATTAAAAAGTCCATCTTTATTTCTGATAATATTTTTTGTTCTGAAATCTATTCTGTCTGCTATCATAATTACCACTCCAGCTTTCTTATGATTAGTATTTGACTAATACATATTTTTCATCCTTTCACTTTCCATCTACCTGAGTCTTTTTATTTAAAGAGTATTTCTTATAGGAAGCATTTGGTTTTGTCTTACGCTTTTATTCATTCTGACGATATGTGTTTTATTTGGAGTAATCATGTATATTTACTCTATTATCAATGTATTTTGGATACATCTACAATATTGCTATTTATTTTCCCTTTCTCCCATATTTTATTTCTCCTGTTTTATTCCCATTTACTACCTTCTATATTTAGATAAATTGAACATTTTTAATTGAATCTAATTACATTTCATGTCCTCTATTTAATTATTAGTTAGACCTTATTTGTGTGTGTGTGTGTGTGTGAGTGTATTTAACCTAGGTTTAAAATATTTATGTCTAGCCTATCAAAATTGACTTTTTCACAGTGATATAGCACTTTATCTATACTGTGAAAAATATACAAAAGTACACATTCACTTACCTTCTCTCATCTTTTGTCTTGTTGTTGTCATACACTTTACTACTATTTGTGCTATATTCTTCACAATACTTCATTATTACTTTTGTTTTAAACATTCAATTGTTTAAATAATTTGAATAATATATATTTTTCATTTTTATCATTTGTTGTCCTTTTTAAATGTAAATTCATGTTTCCATTTGATTTACTCTTTGTTTCAGTTTTTTCAAAATTGCTTTAATTTTTTAATAGTTTCCAGTGGGGTAAATTCCCATAACTTTTGCTTTTCCAAAAAAAAAATTTTCTTTTTTTAAAAAAAAATATTTTATCTATATATAGAGCTCTAGGCTGATGCTTTTTTTTCTTTCCTCAATTTTAAAATTTCATTCTATTGTTGTCTTGTTTGTATTGTTTATAACAAGAAGTCTGTATCTGTATTACATTACGCCTTACATTTCTTCTCTTTAAAAATTCTTATTGTTTTAAATGTTGTCTATTATTGGTTTTGAATAATTTGATTTTGATATACTTGTTAGGGCTTTGATTTTGTTTCTCTTGCTCAAAGTTTTTTTTCCTTTTCTTTTTCTTTTTTTTTTTTTTGTTTCTTGGAACTGTGAATGTGTAATTCTGATAAAAAAACTGGAAAACATTTGATAATTATTTCCTCAAATATTTCTATAATACTCTTATTTTGCTGTTCCATTTTATATATATATTACTGCACTTGATATAGTCTTTGAGGTCAATAAGAGCGTATTTGTTGTTTTAAGATTATTTTTATCTCTATTTTGGATAGTTTCTATCGCTATGTCTTCATTTTCACTCATCTTTAGTTTGTTGTTTTGATACGGTTTCTTTCAGCTCTTGGAATTTCATTTATTCTTTTTACCCTATTTTTAACTCGGCTCATTTTGTCTATGTTTACTTTTACGTTCTCTAGCATAAGCAATTTCTACTGATTTCATCATAATCATTTATGTGCCAATTTTTATTGACTGATTTTTCTTGCAGTTATGATTTACATTATTTTACTTCTTTGGATATCTAGTACTTTTATTGAATACTGGACCTTATATATATTAAATTGCTGATGATCTAAATGTCAATTCTTCCTTTTAAAAAGTGCAGGATTCTGTTTCAGAAGGCAATTCAGTTGCTTGTGCATCAGCTGGATCTTTTAGTATTTATTTATTTATTTGTGATAGCTTCACTTTGTCACCCAGGCTGAAGTGAAGTGGTGCAATTACAGCTCATTGCAGCCTCGATTTCTCAGGCTCAAGCAATCCTCCTACCTCAGCCTCTCTAGTCACTGGGACAACAAGTGTGCACCACTATGCCCAGCTAATTTTTTTCATTTTTGGGGAAGTGGGGTTTCACAGTGTTGCCCAGGCTGGTCTCAAACTCCTGGAATCAAGCGATCCTCATGCCTAGGCCTACCAAAGTGCTGGGATTACAATTGTGAGCCACTGCTCCTGGACTCTTTTAGTATTTTAAAGCTATATTATGGCAAATCTTGGTTAGCTTTACTACACAACTACTTTTCCTCTACTGTGTCTGTTATTTTCTGTGGTGATCTTGATAGATGCAAAGGAACAACAATGATGCTATTGCACTAGAGAATCAACCTATCTCAATTCATTGATTCTTATGTAAAAACCACTGAGAAATAGGGACATTTGGGCTCCAGAGGGTATCATTGAACCCACAAGGGAAGGGATAAAATTGTTTAAAAGAGAAAGACCAAATGAGTGTGAACCTCAGGGGGCGTGACTTACCAATGGCGTGTGTGAGAGAGATGTTTGGCTATATAAGTAGATTTGTGGATTTTTTTTTTTTTCTTTTTTGAGACAGGATCTCACTCTCCCACAAGCTGGAGTGCAGTGGCACAATTTCAGCTATCTGCAATCTCTGCCTCATGAGTTCAAGTGATTCTTGTGCCTCAGCCTCCCAAGTGGCTGGAACTACAGGTGTGCACCACGACGCCTGGCTAATTTTTGTATTTTTAGTAGAGATGAGTTTCACCATGTTAGCCAGACTAGTCTCAGACTTCTGACTTAATATGATCCATCTGCCTTGGCCTCCCAAAATGCTGGAATTACAGGCATGAGCCACCACGCCCAGCCAATTTGTGGATTTAATCAATGACTTTTTTTTATATAGAATCCTTTCTCAGTGGCAACTCTAATATTTCAAATTGTAGCATCCATTCTGGTAAAAGACTGGAGATTGGAAGAACTGCGATGAACAGGTTAAGCTTGCTCAGAGCGAGGACAATGGCTTTTTAAGTCATATCTATTTTCTTCTTCACCTTTACATTAATAATGCTTCTAGAAAAACATAAGGCAAAAGGTAACTTCAGAAGCAGCAATTTCCTTGCTTTTCCTTGCTCTTAGCAGTAATTTCCATCTCTATTTCAGTAGGCAAAATTATGATCCCATACTAGCATCTCATTACTTCATTTCTAAAACTCACACATTGGAAAATATTCTGTAATAAATCCTTTGTAGGGACATGGATGAAATTGGAAATCATCATTCTCAGTAAACTATCGCAAGAACAAAAAACCAAACACCGCATGTTCTCACTCATAGGTGGGAATTGAACAATGAGAACACATGGACACAGGAAGGGGAACATCACACTCTGGGGACTGTTGTGGGGTGGGGGGAGGGGGGAGTGATAGCTTTAGGAGATATACCTAATGCTAAATGACGAGTTAATGGGTGCAGCACACCAGCATCGCACATGTATACATATGTAACTAACCTGCACATTGTGCACATGTACCCTAAAACTTAAAGTATAATAATAATAAAATTAAATTAAATTAAATTAAAAAACTATTTTAAAGAGAAGGCACATGTGTCCCTTTATCATATATGCCTCCAAAGAATTCAGGAAGCTTATTGACCCAAATCTCATTTCATTTTCCCAGGAATAGGCGCTATAAAAATCAGTGCCAGCTGGGAGGTCAGTAGCTGTTGTTAGCTTATCAAATATACTTTTGTATTCATTATTCTGCTATTTCTTGCTCATATAATTTACCAATAAATAAGAACTACTATTAATTATGTATTTCACCAAACAGTTTGAAATAGCTTTTCCCAAATTTTGAGTTGTACTGGAAATTCACAAATCTGTTAGCTGACTATATTTTCATTAAATAAGCAAAAATTATGAGATTACATACTCAGTGTTTAGAACCTATAGATCCAAGTAAAATAATCATCTTACAACTTGTGGCATCTGTGGTCATTTCAGAAGGCTTTACAATATATTCCAAAATGATAGGTACAAACAATGCTACAGAGATACAAAGATAGACAGCTATCAAGATGTTGCATATTGAAGGGTGTTAATAAAGAAAACCTGATTTGATTTTTCTTCACAGGAATTTAAATTTTTATTGCTTCTTTTGAGCATAACACATTATTTCCAAAAGACTCCAATCCAATCCATGTAAACTAGGACAATTAATGTAATTGTATATTAGATCTAATTTAACTAGAAATTGAAAGTGAGACTTGTGGTTGAAAATCAATAAAAAGAAAGAGAGAGAGAGAGGAAGGAGAGAGAGGAAGAAAGGAAAAAGAAAAAAATAAAGTAAGCTTAAAGGTGGCTATCCAAAAAAATACAGCCAAACACTGCCAAATTCAGAGTTATTTACTCTTGTTTTTGACAGTGCTGACAAATTTAATTACTGTAGCACTCATTTCATCAAATGTCACTCCATGAGGAAAGAATGCAACATCATATAATTATACTCATATAATTATTTCATCCATATTAGTTTTAAAAATTAATTTGCATGCCAAACTCTTCTATTTTCTGATGTTATTGATCTCCATAGTCACACAGAAAAAAATACTATGGAAGATTATCTTAAAAATTGTACGCCGTAGTGTGACAAAAACCTTTTCTGTTGTTGTTTTTAGATAAATGCATAATTCATTTTTGCAGAGGTTTTCAGATAATGTGGTTTCAGATAAATGAGGTTGTTAGAATAATGACTATCTTAATACCATATATTTTCAATGTTTTTCTCATTTAGCTGACAACAGCGATATGTATTTTAAATGTTACTGACAGGAAAAATCTAGCAGAGATCTTTGAAAAGCAATTCTCTGTCTTATTTATTTGAGAAACTTTCCAGAAGAGGTTAACCTATAAGAATCTGAGACTTGGGTCAATTTTGTCTGTCTTAAATGTAATCAAAGAATCACAGCCTTCAAGTTCAAGGTTAGTCATTCAGATAATTTAGAGGGCAAGCTTTCATTTAGTTTTCTAGTCCAGTGCTCCTTCCATTTCTTCAGGAAGAAAATTGTGTAAAAAGAAATAGGGAGAAATATTATGAAGTCAGTTACTTTGAGAAAGGTTGCAATTAAAGGTCTTACTCTTTATCTGAACTCCACCAAGAGATTTCCTATTAAAAACAAGATGAGGCAGTTAACAATAATAGTAATAATAGATATTTAAAAATATTTAATATGCACAAATTATTTTATTTAATTCTCTCAGCAACCCCTTGAGGCATGACAGAGAAGTTAATTAAGTCACCCAGGAGTCAGAATTCAAACTCTGAATGTCTCACTTCAGAACCTACTATTTCAATCACTAATCCATACTTCAGATAGAGATGCTCTTGGCCCTTGTCTCAAAGACCAAAACTTACATCATGTCTCTAAATAACTAACATTTTCTTCATCTATTTGACTTCCTGATTTGGGGCTTTTATTTTCTTTATCCTATCATTTAACCACTCCTCTATGTCTTGGAGAGTTTCATTTAGTACTTATTTTATATGCCCCAAATTCTGACTCCTGGATAATTCTGTCTCTTATAGTTGCAGATCTTTCACTCATAACTTGTATTCTCCAGATTGCATGACCCAGGCTCAATATTTTCCTTCTTTTTTTTAACTTTTATTTTAAGTTAAGGGTTACATGTGCAGTTTGTTACATAGATAAACTTGTACAATGGGGATTTATTGTACAGATTATTTCATTACCCAAGTATTATGCTTAGTACCCATTAGTTATTTTTCCAGATTCTCTCCCTCCCCCGACCTTTGACCCTCCAGTAGGCCCCAGTGTGTATTGTTCCCCTCTATGTGTCTATGTGTTCTCATCATTTAGCTCCCACTTATAAGTGAGAACATGTATTTGGTTTTCTGTTCCTGTGTTAGTTTGTTAAGAATAATGGCCTCCACCTCCCTCTATGTCCCTGCAAAGAACTTGATCTCATTCTTTTCATGGATCCATAGTATTCTATGGTGTATATATACCACATTTTCTTTATACAATCTATCATTGGTGGGCATTTAGGTTGATTCCATGTCTTTACTATTGTGAATAATACTGCAATGAACATACATGTGCATGTATCTTAATAATAGAATGATTTCTATTCCTTTGAGTATATAGCCAGTAATGGGATTGCTGGGTCAAATGGTATTTCTGTCTCTAGGTCTTTGAGGAATCACCACACTGTCTTCCACAATAGCTGAGCTGATCTACATTCTCACCAAAAGAAGTGTTCCCTTTTCTCTATGACCTCACCAGCATCTGTTATTTTTTGATATTTTAGAAGTAGCCATTGTGACTGGCGTGAGATGGTGTCTCATTGTGGTTTTGACTTGTGTATCTTTAATGATCAGTGATGTTGTTGAACTTTTTTTCATATGATTGATGGCCTCATGTATGTCTTTTTTAAAAAGTGTCTCTTCATCTCCTTTGCCCACTTTTTAACAAGGTCGTTTGCTTTTACTCCTGTAACTTTGTTTAAGTTCTTTATAGATTCTGGACCTTATACCTTTGTTTGATACATAGTTTGCAGAAAATTTCTCCCATTCTGCATGTTGTTTACTCTGAACAAATAAAGGGCATCCAACTAGGAAGAGAGAAAGTCAAAATATCCCTGTTTGCAGATGACATGATCTTGTATATAGAAAACTCCATAGGTTTAGTCCAAAAGCTTCTTAAGCTGATAAACAACTTAAGCAGTCTCAGGATATGAAATCAATGTGCAAAAATAGCTAGCTGACATTCCTATACACCAAGAACAAGCAAGCTCAGAGTCACATCAGGAATGAAATACAATTCACACTTGCTTCACGAAGAATAAAATATCTAGGAATACAGTTAGGGAGGTAAATGACCTATACAAAGAGAACTACAAAACAAATGAGAACACATTCCACGCTCATGGATAGGAAGATTCAATATTATTAAAATGGCCATAATGCCCAAAGCAACGTATAGATTTATTGCTGTTCCTATTAAACTACCACTGAGATTCTTCACAGAACTAGAAAATCCTATTTTAAAATTCATGAGGACCCAAAAAAGAGCCCAAATAGCCAAGGCAATCCTAAGCAAACAGAACAAAGCTGGAGGCATTACACTACCCAACTTCAAACTATACTACAGGGCTAAAGTAACCAAAACAGCATGATAGTGGTACAAAAACAGACACATAGGCCAACGGACAGAAGAGAGAATGCAGAAATAAGATCACACATCTACAATTATCTGGTCTTTGACAAAATTGACAAAAAAAAAAGCAACAGGGAAAGGACTCCCTATTCAATAAATGATGTGGGATAACTGGCTAGCCATATGCAGAAGATTACAACTTGGACCCCCTCCTTACACTATGTCCAAAAATTAATTCACGATGGATTAAAGAGTTAAATGTAAAACTCACAACTATATGAACCCTCAAAGACAACCTAGGCAATACTATTTAGGACAAAGGCACTGGTAAAAATTTCATGGCAAAGCTGCCAAAAGCAATTGCAACAAAAGCAAAAATTGACAAGTGAGATCTAATTAAATTAAAGAGCTTCTGCACAGGTAAATACTTTTCTAGTTGAAAATTTAGTTCAGTGTGTTCACCTGAAGGAACTTCTGTTCCAACCATTCATAAATGTCCTCGTGTGTCATTATGAACCAGGAATCTGTGTGTCAATAGTCTCTCATTCAGTATGGTATGCTTCCACCTAATGAACCCACTTCCATGTTGAAAGCTTCAAAAATTGATTTTATTTCTACTCTTCTTATTGTAGTGAAATATTATGGCATGAACTTCTAGATAGATAAACAGAAAAACTAACAAATATATGTACACAAACATCTCTATCTACGTTTCTCATATATACATACTTTTCAAGAAACACATTATTTTAAAGGTAACCATCGTACAGTGCAACCTAAGGATACACATTGCTTTCAATGAATGATATCTGTCATTTTAAAACCAATAAAAATCTTTTTTAAATGATGATAAATAAACTTCCAGAATCTTTTTAAGTAATGTGCAAAAAAATGAAGAGCCTTAAAATCAGATACTGTTAAATGTACTAATAAATGCTAGTTTTCTTCTACATAAAGCTTTGCATGTTTTCTCTTTCTACAGTTTCTATTTGATTATTTAAGTATTATAATCTCAATTCCTTTGGTAAAAGGAATGGTAATATAAAATTTTTACTATAAATATTTATTAAATATTAATTATGGATATTCTGGTTCAATGAATAATAATTATTCCAGTTGGGATAAAAATCCCAACGAAGAGGCCAAATCTGGATGACAAAACTGACTTTATCAGCAGGTATTCAAAGCCTTTCTCTCTCGAGTATGTTGTCAGATTTTTTAGTGTTGTATACCACTCAATCTGCATATCTGTTCTACCATTAAAGACTTAAACTCTTAGGAGGTTGTCTCTGTCCTTCTTCAGTCAGGGAATTCTATATACTTAGATCCATGAGTTATGCCCATCTTGGCAGGAAATTTGTACCCCTGACCTCCGAAAAAGTCTGTAAGAAGCCAATCTGATTTGTATGTATGGCCAAGTAATATTTAAAGTAATTTTTAGCTCTGATAAAATATCTTATTTACCAAAATAGCTTAAAAAGGTAAAAGAATAGTTGCTCACAGGAATTATAATTTTCCGTAATTTGATATATGATGCCATACCATTAATTTCTTGGCCTCTTAACTCTTTGACCTCAATTCCAGATTCCTTCCAATTAAGTCAGTTAATATTACAACACATATGAATCTGTTTCACACCCAACGTTTCAAATCAGGATACTTTCTCCATGTCTGAAATGTTTTCAAACAAGTACTTCTGTGTAACTCTTATCTTTTCTCTTGGTCTGTCACATATTTTGTTGTCATATACAGTCAGACGCCATACATTATTGACAGTGGTCCTATATTATAATGGAACTGAAAACTTTCCATTGTTTAGTGACATTGTAGCCATTATAAGATGCAGCAAAATTATTTAATTTTTAAATAAATTTAGTGAAGCCTAAATGTACAGTGTTTATAAAGTCTATAGTAGTGCAAAGTGATGTCCCAGGCCTTCGCATTCATTCCCCACTCAATTCCTGATTGTCATGGTTAATATTCGGTGTCAACTTGACCGGATTGAGGGATACCTAGGTGGCTGGTGAAACATTGTTTCTGAGATTGTCTATGAGGGTGCTGCCCGAGGAGATTGGCATTTGATTCAGCGGACTGGGACAGGAAGAAGACTCACCCCCCAGATTGGTGGGCACCATCCAATCAGTTGCCAGCATGGGTAGAAAAAAGCAGGCAGAAGTGGGAGAA